>NC_072891.1:77122536-77722536 GCF_028858705.1 Grus americana
GGCATGGTGCCTCCCCATGCACCCGGGTTTAGAGAGCATCGTGGAGACAAGCTTGCTACCCTTACCACAGTGAACACTCAGTTCAGCAGTGTTTTCTTCTGTTCAATAGCACTTAGGGAGACAATTGACAGAACTGAGTTAATGGGTATATGTAATTGTATTTGCTACAACTCCCTGAAAACAACCCTCAAAATGATAGTGTCCATGGACAGAAATCACATGCTGGAGGAACCGAAAAGGGGGGTGCTAGGGAATCATTTGGTTGCAAGCTCTGTGTTTTTTTTTAAGAAAAGCACCAGAATTATGTTCACAGTATCGGTACTCGGAACTCAGTTTCAGGATAAAACAGCACAGCAGGTCATGAAGCCAAGGAAAGGCTTAAGTGAGGACCAGTATCCTGGCTGATGATTTTTTTAAAAAGATGTCAAAATAATAATTGTTTGTTTATTAAAAAGACAGAATATTTTATATAAAAAAAAAGCTCAGTGTCTTTTTTTCTGTCATCTCCCAAACTTGTTGGTTTCTTGTCCAGAAATTATGGTTCCCAGTTGTAAAATATTCCTATTGTATTGCCTGCATGAAAAGAAAGACTAAACCTGCAGCCTCTATACTAAATACAGATACAAAGCACAAGAATAAATACCACATTTCTTTTCCTAATTGTCAGCTTACAAAACTGGTCAATACTTTGCAATTGTGACTCATGCAAATACCATGTTGGGTCAAATTTTAATATCACAAATACTGCATTAACTCAGTGCCTTGTTTTTATATCCCCTTTCAGAAAAAAAAAAAAGAAATTAGCACTCACCCCTACAGCTGGTAAACAGCTTTGGAGAAGATAATCAGTACACACACTGCCATACACTTTCTGGTATGCCAGCCTCACACGCATGCACGCACACACACACGCACACACACACGCCCACACGCACAGATCCACACTAATCCTTCACTGCTGATCCCAAGCCTAAGCAGTAACTAAAGGCTCTATGGTTTGCTTGTAGCACTGAAAACACTGGCTGAATGGCAGAAATAATGTTTTCTTCCCTTGTCTGCTCTTCCTTGCTCACTCCTTCCAACTCATTATGCCCTTTAGCTTTTTTGTTATCTGGAAATGTGAAGACTTCCACAAAGCACTCTGCTTCAAAGGCTTTTTTATGTTGTATAAATATACTCGAAGACGTAACTATCTTTCATCTTTCTTTTATACCTCTTTCTAGGCCAGAGTCTGGCTTAGTTCAATTATTGCCTCATTTAAAAATTAAATGTCCTTTATTTGTATTCCTTTCCCACTACCCTTCTACTTCAAATTATCCATCTTCATAGCTTTTACACATATGCCATTCTTTTCCCTCCCCACCATCAAAAAATAGTTGTCATCCACTAAATACAGATTTTCTATTTAGAAACTTTGTTACGTAAATATGCTCTGAGAACCTGGAGCTCAGGTGATATTGCAAGCATATAGGATCCTAAAGCTAAGGTAATCCATTTGGCTTAGCTCTCATCCCCATCTATTCCACTCCTGAATTGTGATGGCTTGTGTTTGCAACACAAGGACTGTTTTACTGAGTCTACTGGATTGTACATTTGCAAAACTGCCTCCCTGTTTTGTTTTGATATTTTTTTTTCCTTTTAAACAGATAAATTACGAGAAAGGGGAGCACAACCCACCCCCCCCAAAAAACCCCCACCCCAATCCCAAACCCAACCCTTCAGTCCCCTTAAAGAAATAGCAACAGAGGGCAAGATCATTGTGTTTTGTGGCTGGATAGAGTATGCCGAAGTAATGCCGACAGTCTCAGTGCAGCGGCTGTGGGAGGTGAAGGAACTGCAGGAGGGTCCGACGAGAGCTGCTGGGGTGGGGGGGACACGCATGATGGTGATCCCGGGGGCAAGGCAGGGCTGTCAGTTCGGACAGTGGAAAGCATGAGCATGAGCCCTGGCCGCCAGCTCCTGCATGCTTACCTCCTGCCACGCGCCTGCAGCCTCTTCGGTCTGTGGGGACAACTGCCCCCTTGTCCCCTCTCTTGAGGGCTCCCACCCCCTGCACCCTCCCCATTGCATTATTTCAGAGGGGGCAGAGAGGGAAGGAGAAGGGGATATTTTCTAGGTGGGTTTTTCCTGTTGTTTTAGGATTGCCGGGAGTTGGATCATTTCTGTGTCTATGTGCATCATTGAGTTTGTTGTGTATTCAATAAATATCGGACTAAAATGCTGCTGCTTTTGTGGTTATTTTTGTGTTTCTTTTTTCTTCCTTTTTCTCTTTTTGGTTTCGGCATGCCTGGTCACTGTCTTCGCACTGCAGTGTGCTTATTCGTCCTCCTCCCGGTTGGCATAAATGCCAGCTTCCCAACGCAGCGCCAGAGCACTCTTTCTGCGGTTCACCCTGGTCGCCTCGAGGACCTGGTCAGGAGAGAAAGGGAAAATGCAGCACATCACTCAGCTGCCCATCGCCCCCATGCCAGGGTGCCCCACACCGTGTGCCCGAGCAGGTGTGGGGCAAACTGCACCTTGTGCAAACTGGGAAGACTCATGCGATGAAGCACCTGCTGATGTGAAGGTGTGTGTGGGGGAACGGCACACAAGAGCAAAGCCACACCATGGGACGACAGAAGTGGTAGGAGTTGTCTGGCAGCATCCAGCTTGCTTCAGGGGAGCCCCAGCTGCCCCTTATCAGCCCAGCTGCACATTGCCCAGTCCCTGCCTGGGGAAGGCAAGGAACAGGGTCTTGGTCCTCTCCCCAGAGGCAGCTGCACACCTTTAATCCCAGGGGCCACCAACCACCCGGCAGCTTCGTCCACAGGCTGCTTTGGAGATGCATGTGCAGCCTGGAAAGCAGTCTGCTGTTTATTTCAGCATGTCACCCCCCCAGGCAGATCTAGGCAGCCCCTTCCCGCATCTTCTTCTTGTGGTCTTTGGCTTGCAGCTAAGTAAATGGGAAAGCCTATGCACTGCGATCAAAGGGCTCCTGGAGTGAAAAATCACTCCATGCATATGGGAAAGGACATTTACACAAGGAAGACCTGCACAGCCTGTAGAGGCTGGTACAAGATAGGCCCAGATATATTTACATACATACATACAGTCACACACACACATGCACATGCATACATATAAAACCATACACATTCTGTATGTATTATACATAGACATACGCATGCACACACAGAAGCTATTAACTAGAAAAGAAACAGATTTAACACGTGTTTTAACAAGGTTAAAAAAAAAATCAGCTGAAAACAAAGGTATTATTGTGATGTGCATCTGATGCACTACTTTGCGAATAATGCATGTTTTCCTCTGGCAGAGTGAGACATAAAGGGGTCTGGGGCCTTCTTACAGAAGCACACAGCAATGTTATTTTCTGACCTACACAAAATAACAGCTCCATGATCAAACTACAAAGCTGCCAACGTACAATGCCCTCAGCGGGTTTTAAAACAGTCTTCCCAGAGAAGTAAAATTTTGAAATGTTCACACAGTCAGTTAAAAACAAAAAACAAAAACTGCAAAAAAAATCCCCCAACACCTACATGACTGTTCACTGAACCAATGCCTGCCATCCCTGGTCCCTAATGCTTCCTGCAAGCTGCTCTGCACGCTCCTTGACTGCAGAAGAGTAGCTGGCCTTTTGAGAAAGGATGATGCTATTTTATTCTTTTGCGTAGAAAGTCAGATGCAGTGAGAACTTAGGTTTTGACTGGAATAGAGATAAATAATTTAAGACTAAAGAAACTCTTCTTTCGGCTTGTGACAAGCTGTGGTTGGAAAAGTACACGGGTATTAGAGGTTTCTGTACAGGCAAAATTGGGAAATCAGCTCTGAACTGTCAGCTGAAATTACAGGCCATAACTTTACTTGCAGGAATGAGAACACACTTCTGCATTTACGCTAAGACCCAGCCCTCCATTCAGGAGCTGAAGGTAGGGTGGAGTTTTGCCAGCTTTATTATTTCTTTGCCATTTCTTTTTACTATAACTATGAACAAACCAAAGAACTAAAGGCTAAATCCAGCCAACAGAGACAGTTTTGAGCTAAAGATCCCAGTGCTGACCCGGGCTACAAAGCTGGTACAGGTCCACTGAAGGGATTTTTTGCTGAACTATTGCCCAAAATCATGCCTCCTCTTTTTGCAGAGCAACCACTGGAAAGGAAGAGCAGCGCTGAGCAGTTTCTATTTTATCCAGTAGAGGGCAAATGGGCCCACAAACCTAACAATTCATTAAAAAAATATCGAAATCAGTAAAAAAATTTGTTCTGAGACATCGGCCTGTAAGCAGCACACTGGAGCTACTCCCACTGCAGGGATGAGGACCAGCAGTTTAAACTACATATTTGGGATTCTGAGAGCCCAAACCAAGGAAAGACAACCTAAACTGAACAATGGAAAAGTAAAACTGGGACTGGGTATCAGGGCATCATCCTATTATCTTCTCAGAATGAGAAAAGACAGTGGCTGCTCCAGGGCTAGCAAGGAAGGGGGAGAAGAAACAGTGATTTTTTTTTTTGGTTTTTTTGGATGGCAACAGACAAATAGTGCTAGAGAGGAGACTATGAAGACCAATATGGGATAATGATTAAATAAACCACAGGAAATTACTCTTCTCCCCACTGGATACTGAAATTTACAGGGGAAAAAAGCGAATTCAGCATAAATTTCAAACCAAAACTGCCACTATGACAGAGTAGTGGTATATTTAAATGAGTTCTGATGAATTTGGCCTGTAGATTTACGCGAGCTGAAAATAAAATGGATTTGACATAATTTACAACAGTTTCCAGCCAGTGTCTTCCTTGCTGGAAATCACAATGTTGTGATGGTCTCTGGTGATGGCTTGCGACAGTCAGGACCCTTAAACTTTCAAGATTTCTGCTTTGGATCAGTCAGTTCATCTTTGTCTTAAAAGATGGCAACAGGATTTCTTCCATTTATCTCCTGTCTGCAAACCTGCCCAGAAGCTTGTCTACTTCTGCAAATACTGCTGGTTTTTCCAAGGAAAACTGTTTCCAGAATTATATCAGAGATACCGAGAGGGCATTGAATGTGGACTTAACCTTTGCAGGAAAACAAGTACTGATGTCTGGCTTAGTACTAACGAACAAGCCCTCTAAACAGTACAGCAGATGCTAACAAGCTAAAGGTGCTTTTGACTGGTTACTTCAGAATTATTCTTCTAATCTACTGAAAAGAATGTTCGACCTAAAATAACCCTCATTTTTAGTAGACTGTGCCAGTTTTACACCCACTAGAGGAAACAATGTGGTAATTATAGTATGCAACTGGAATGACTGAGTGGAGAATCAGGACTCCTCAATGGAGCATTGAATTCACAACCCAGGAAGCCGCTTCCCTAAAATAGCAAATGATCTCCATTTAAAAATATTCTTGGCAGGTATCAGGGCTGTCTGTAGACCCATCACAAGTCCAGCAGCACCCAGAGGCTCTCCACACCAAGTCAAAGGAAAGAAAGTCTTTTGCTTTTGTTGTTGTGGCTGTTTTGGTGGTATGTAACACGTCACATTTTGGCCACATTACAAAATGCTACCTCAACGCTTTGTAAACGTCCTACCCAATGATGCCCCACATCACCTCAGCATGGGTCGTCAGGGTGTCCTAATGCAGCCAGGCTCATAACTGTACACAGAAGGTGCATACTGAAAATCAGAAAGATCATGAAGCAGATAGTTGTGTCAAGCTTAGGCTGAAGAACTGAGTTGGCTACATCCTAATAGTAAGGCCACATCAGTGAAAAGAACAATGTTATATAAAATGTCTTAATTAGAAGAAGCGATTTGATTACTAGCTGCAATAGAAGAGGAAGAATTTGGAGAGCAGAAGTAGGTGTGAGGGAAAGACAAATGTACCAAGATATGTAGGGTTGTAAAAATTGCTCTTCACCTCTCTTTGCAAAAAATTGCTATGTGGATCTTGTGGTTGCAGCTGTGGAGTCTCGCTAAGAATTGCAGAGGGTTCTTTCCTGACATATTGCATTTATTTTTGAGGATTTAAAAAAAAAAAACGAAACAAACACCCCAAACAAAAAAGATTGAAACAGCTACCATTGTCAGGTGTAAGATTAATTTACTATCCATCCTAAAGATGGAAACTAACCCGTCCTGATTTTCCCTCCAACAGATGTAACAATAATTGCTCTCTTACTGGCAACAAGAGAATAAAAAGCAAAATACAGATACGCTTTAGTCCAAAGCATATTTATCCCCACCACTGAATGAAAATGACTACCACACAGTACAGGCTAATTTTTATTGAACAGTAGCAGTAAAACTGATGTGGAAGCAAAATGAATTTTCTGGAGCTTAATATTTTACTGATTCTTCCCATCTGGACCTGGAAGAACTAAAAGCAACAAGAACAGAAAATGCAAAGGTCTGGGTGTCTAAAATCTACCAGTACCATGCGGGTACACAAGACACCTCCATGGAGCACACCGTGCACAAAGAGACAGAAGCACAAAGGCTGCCTGCTCCTGCAGACGTGAGAGCTCCCACTCAGGAACGATAAACTAAATGCTTTAACACAAAAATGGAACTACTGAGGGATAAAGAACATCTATTTCTCCAGTATAAAGGTATTTTCTTTACTGCACCTACTTAATGCTATTCACTGAATACACCAGATCTCTAGAGAGCACAGTGAGGAGCTGGGTATCTGAGACAAAAATGTGTTCACCTGAAATGAGACAGTAACAATATTATACTGCTGCTGGTCAGTATTAAAACATAAACTGTGTGCCCTCTGCCATCAAATGTAGTATGTTGGGTTTCTGTTTTGTAACACAAAAATTTTCAGCAGTAGCCTTTAATATTGCATAAATGTCACCTTAGTGCATTATCTCCTACAGCATGATTGATACTGAGCAAACTCAGGATATTTGAAAATGTGAAGATATGTATAGTTGTAAGGACAAAAGCAGAAAATTTTGAGGATTAAAACAACCTATACACGTGCAGGCATGTAGTTATCTGTGGTCTCTTTAAAACAGCAGACAGACGTGCTTATAACACAGGCTGCAGGAATTTGGAGGTGATAAAACCACATCAACCCAACGAAGCAGGCTGTGGTTTGCTGCGTGTAGCTGAACTTCAGCAGTTACTGTACCTTGCTGGGGGTTTGCTGACTACTGGAATGGAGCCACCAGGCCCATGGCATGCAGGCTCCTGCTCCCCACCAGCACAAACACAGCCGGGTCTGCTCCAGCGCTTCCAATGACTATGAAAATTGAGCCACCTGCCTGCACCAGAGCGAATTACGGCAGGCTCTGGTGAACAGGAGCCATAGCTCAGCTCTGGGGTCAATAGAGAGTAGGGGGGCATCATGCCTTAAGTCTTGCTGCTCCTTCCAGAACAACTGCCTGGCTTCAGCTAAAGATTTCCAGTGAGAACCAAACGGTTTCTTCAGCCTGAGGCTTAGCACAGGGGATCAGCCAGGTGGCATAGTTTCACCTGCATACAGAATCGCTCTGTCCTACAGCTTTTTTCATCTCTCTTTCCCATCTATGCACATTCATTTCCAGCTCATTACTCCTTGCGGCATTATCATTTTACAAGGTGGACAACGTTCCCAGCAGAAGGCCAAGGGCTGGGCATGCAAAATCTACACCTGAGCTTCTGATCCTCACACAACATCAAACGCTCTCATCACTACTTACTGTTCATAACGTGTAACTCAGATTATTGTGCAGGTATTATTGGGGAGAAGAGGCCCAACCTGTGTTTAAAACCAGGTCTCTGGAAGCACACTGCTCTTACACTGATTAGCTCTCTATACATACTCTACACAAAGATCAATCACTGGCTTGTGAGATAAAACCCACAGTAAATTATTTAATGAATAGGAAATGGCATAGACTTGACTTTGCTTTACTGTCCAGGACAGAAAATGTTCATACGGTTGTGTTCAGGTAGCTGATGTGGTCAAATATGTTATGGAACAGGGAAATAGTGGAAGGTTCACGTTCATTAAAAAATGCTGGTGCTGGATGAATGAGTGTCAGTCATTACCACAATCTGTTTGTGTCTCTTAGAGAAGTCCAGATTTACACGTCTGCAGAGAAAATTACAGACAATTGAAATGTCTAAATTATTGAGCACCTCATTCCTATAAACATTACAAAAGTGTAGTTGGTATCAACTCCCTGCTCTTAAAATTTTTGCATTTGGCAGTCTACCTTTGTAGCGGTAAGGACTGTGCAAGTTACTGCCTTGCTAAAAAAACAAATGTCACTGTAAATACCCTTTCTTTAACAGGTCTGGGTTTCTTCTGCTCTGAGACCAACACTGATGCTAAGTTGTGGGACTGTGATCAGTTATCACATCACAACACACAGGGACAAGGACAGGTTCACAAAATTCACCAGACTGAGGCCGTGTGCTTGGATCTGACTCTTCTTCCACAGATGAAAGGTTGGTGTGCAGATTCTTTACAGAATACTAGAGATTTTGGTAGTGCTAAATACACTGTAATCAGAGACAAAGGAAAGCCACAGCAGTTTCACTCAGCATCTGAGGATGCTTGGATCCCAGGTTTAGCTTTACCAGCTAAGTGGTAACAGGGATTAAGGAGAAATTCTTATTTCACACCTCAGGAATGCTCCAGTCCTGGGCAACAGCTCCTGTCCCTTTAATTACAAGCCCTCCCATGCCAGAAATTGTAACTAGAATCCAAGGGTTAGAAAACCAGCCACACAAATATTTGTTGATGAGAGATAAGAAGGAATAGCCCACACACAAATTTGCATCCTGGTTTTGATATTAAACAGCACTGGCACGCAGAATGAAAATGCAAACTGCAGCAACATGCACTAGGAATCACCATGCAAGAGGAAACAAAAATAAATAAGCATTTGAAAAGTACCTCAGAAGTAACCTTGCTAGACAGTAATTTACAGGTGTACTGGTAGAAAGGGAAAAGACCAGCATTAGTACATTGAACAAGCATGTTATAACTAGGAAACAAGAACAAAATAAAGAACTTGCAAGAACTGGCACATCCTAGAGTATAGGATTTCAAGCAACTTGGTGTCATAAAAAAAAAAAAGATTAGTCAGTTTAGTGTTTTTTTAATGACGTTGCTTGACCAGTCTCAGTCTTGTTTACCATCAGTGCTTGACCTGTTTTTTTGCTGCTGCTTTTTCTCTTTTTCTCACCTGTTGAAACCTCTGCTGTAACACATCCTCTTTGGAAGAAACTGCCCCCTTGCCTTAGCAGTGAAGTTCTTCCAAGAGCAGATGTGCTTGATTTGCCCTCTGTCTCTGAAAGGCAAAATGTGCAAGCCCCAGCCAGAGCGGCCACGTAGCAGCCACTGAAGCCAGACATAAAACAGGAGGCGGTGATGTTGAAAGGAGAGGCAGGGTAGATATCCTACTGAAACCACCCTCCTGCCTTTTGGTGTGTCTTACGAAGGGAGAAAACGAAGCTCTATACGTCAGTACTGCTCATGTGCTCAGCATATGTGAGGGAGTTTCCATGGACATCAAACCTCTCTGCAATACATTCAGGAGACTGTGGCTCCTGCCTTCTGCCCCTGCCACAGCACCCTAGCTGCTCCGGGTACCCGAGGAAGTCTACGGTTCCCCTCATGCACAAAAACTGATGTTGAGCCACGTTCCGTTCTCAGGACTTAATGCTCCAAGTGGCAGCTGCCTGCCTGGTTGTCAGTTATGCTCCTTCCCCCACTATATTTCAAATATTTTTAAAAACAGGCCGGTTAATATGCTCTTTTGTTTTGTTAGTTACAGTGATCTTTTTCCTGAGCACATGGTGAAATGTCCTCTGCCAACAAATCAAAGCTATTTGTTGTTTAAATAATTATTGCTTTGCCTGGTATGTAAAATATAAGCTCAAACTAACAGTGACACAAGTGCAGCCCTTCTTATTTGAATTATCTTTCCCCTGTCAATGGTGTGACATGTTTACAAAAGGAGAGCGGAAAAAGGCAGAGAAAAGAAACAAAATGCTCCTGCTGGTCTGAGGAAGCTCTCCCTGGGCTCTGCAGAACACTGCCCTCTGACAGGATTTTGGGTAGGCAGCAGCAAGAATGTAAATCTTGTTTGTCTGTATGCAATGGGCTTAGAGAAGAGGAGAATGACAACAAACCACAACACTGAGGGACTCTGGTGTGCACCGGGGCTCTGTAAATTCACTGCAGCCTTGACAATTCGTCTCAGAAAAGGATCCATCCCACAAGTTGTCTGACCGGCACCAATGCTCTGGCAGTGCATCTTCGGGCGGTCAGTGCCCGGGCAGCTTTAGCAGCAGTGGACAGCCGAGCTGGCACCCAGAGCACACCTCTTCGGTCAGACGCTGCCCAGACCAGCGCTCTGGTCAGGACGTCAGGGGTCACTTCAAACTGCAGAAGACGCTACGCAGTTGTGGTCAACCTGCTTTCTAGGGGGCACACGTGCAGCTCTGCAAGCACCTGAGGAGTTGCGCTTGGGTAACTGAGCAGAAGGAGTTACTGCTCACTGCGGGACTCCTGAGGACCAGTTCTGATTTGTACAGTAGGAGTTTTATGCCCCTCTTTTTTTTAAAGTTCCTGCTGGCTTCTGCAAAGGGTGTGACATGTCTCCTGCAAGCCTCTGAGCACTCTTCAGGGAAAGAGATCCTCAAGGGACATGCCAGAAAACAGCACCCATAGGAGCAGGTGGAGACACTCCATTTCACTGGGTGCTTTGGGGAGGGAGGGGAAACGAGAGAGTGGCTCCTCCCCAAGAGGCCCCTGCCAGAACAAGGCACGTTCCTGTGTGTGAGGAGCTTCCTACGTGGGAGCAGGAGCATGATGAACAAGAAGACTTTGGGAGTCTATGAACACAGGCATGAATACATGCTTGGTCCACAAAGTTCAAAGAGCCACTAAAATAACCCATTGGAGGGTCTTAGTGATGTGTGAATTAACAAAAAGTCCACCAAGTGCAGGGCAGCTACCCACTGCCCTTATTAATAATAAACCTAAATAACTAAAAAGAAACTAATATGAGTTGCTTTTGATATTTGCAGTGACACTCTCTTCCTCTCCACTGGCCCTTATCCTTCCATCTCAAACCCAGTGGCCCTTACAATGTGTTAAAATCCTTACACACCTGCAAGGTGATCTGAGCAGATTCTTGGAAAATTAATATTTTTGTTGTCTGAATGCTGGTTCTTGTGAGTCATGGTCTCTATTGCAGAGCAAAAAGTGAAAAGGGCAAGTGCACTTACACTGCTGTCATCCATCCTTTCTCGTCTCTTAGTTTTGTGTGTTTCATAATCCTCCATGAGGGTCTGCATCAGGTTCTTGGGTCGCTGGGCTCCTGCAGCCTCCTCATGTGGTGGGTCAGACTGTGAGACAGGGCCTTCTGTGGTGGGGGATGGAGGAGGCTTTATCTTCTCTATCTTTCCTGCAATGACATGAAAAGCAAAGACCCCTTCTAAGCTGAAGGACTCAAGTTGCTTCCAAAAGATGTCAGCTGGAGAAGCGTTTTCAGTAGGGTTTGAATGAAGAAACAGTTTGGAATGAAATTTATGAAACAATCTGGTAAATCAGGATGGTCATGGGCTTTTAAAACACTCTCCCTCTTCCTGAAATGCACTACACCAAAACACTACAAAATCTTTTTACAAAACTTACAAGAGCTACCAAACAACACAATGCAAATTTAATCCACCACTATTATTTACAGTAGTACCTGACTGAATTACCCCTGTTCCCTCCTCCAGGACACATTTCAGTGATCTGGAAATGTTTGTAAGATTCTAGAAAACTGCAAGATTATTTTTTTTCCCGGCTCAGACTATCCAATGCACAGGATGCCACTGCTGTATGCTGGGGACCATGTGCCAGATGTCCAAAGAAGGCATCTTGTTAAGTGTTGCTGGCTTTTTCTTTTCTTCCAGTGCTTTTTATCTGGTTTGTAAGCGTGAAAGGCTTTGGGGTGGTCCCTTGTGCTTCTCCTCCCTGAAGCTGTTTCCTCAAGTATCAGAGGGTGCTCCTGGAGGGATACCTGTGGCAAAGCAGGATGGGGTTTCCATCCCACACTCCCTCATTCAGACAGGGCCCTTCAGTCTCCTGGTGAGAAGAAAGTCAGAGAGAAGTCAAGTTGCTCTCTGACTGAGCCCATTTCACCCAGGAGAGCCGGTTTTAGGCAGTGACCCCAGCTGAAGAGCTGGGTAGGAGGCAGGCCAGAGCAAGGAGACCACTGTACTGAGCTGTGGGAGAGCTCAGTGGGTGGACAATCCACGCTTCTCCGGGGAGGACAGCCTGCGTTTCTCATCACCAGGCACCGATCCGGGGTGAGCTGCCCAGCTTGTCCTGGTGGGAAGAATGAGGAGGATGATGGCAGGTTGTGGGTGTGGGAATAAGGTGCTGGGGTCCTCAGCTATGACATGAGAAATCAATGCTGAACCAAAATCAGTTTCCCTTTTCCATGACATGGCAGCTCTTTGAAATAAGACAGTTCAATGAATGGGAAAGAAATAAAGGAAAAAAACCGCACACCCCAAACCCTTACAAATAAGTGAAGTAACCAGAAAGATTGTGCAGATTTTCATGAAACATCCTAAGACAAATGAAAACCTTAGCCGCTCCTCCCAAAAGCATCATGACAGTGGCAACCACTAGAGAGCAGCCTTGAAACCTCCTAGAAGATTCAGCAGGATTTATTCTTGAAGGGAGAAGTGAAACCTGAGTCAACACTGCGGAGGTCTTTTACAAGAAATCCCTTTGCCGGGCTTGTTTCATTTCTGACCAGTATGGAAAAACCCAGCATTCTAGTTTCTCGTTACAGGCTTAGCTTAAGCTGGCTGGTGCAGGGACAAGGCTGGGAATTCATCCCCCCTAAATCACCGCACCAGAGACTGGAGGGGGAATTTCTATGGGCCCAGGTTCTCTGGTTGTACCAGCACCAGCTCCACAGACAACCAGGAGTTACGCTGCCAAAGCAGGGGCCAAGAGCAGGTCCAGAGCTGCCCAACTGCACCCAAGTGCACCCATGCGTGACAGCTTGGACTGCTCAGCAGGAGAGAAAACAACCATCACCTTGCCCATTAGGTCCAGTGGGTAAAAAAGTCTGCTGAAAATAAAGGGCCTGACTAAGGGTAAGATATCTTGCTGTATTACTTAATTCTTACACTAATAAATAACTGTCTTGGATGTATGGAAGTAACGCAGGAAAAATCAGGCTTCTCAGATGTCTGCCCAGCTTTTGTGCTTTCCCCCAGGGATGCAGACCATCACAGGATGCTCAGACCTACGGGCAAGCCTCACACCTGAAAAAAGCTCCTTCCACCCCACTCCCCCGGGAAAACAATGCAACTGTAGGCTTTGGGGATCTGCATTTTAGAAAGGCAATATCTCTGAGCAGACCCATCCTCCCTGGATGGAGGACACATCAATTTCCATATCGTAGCAGCAACTCTGCAGCAACATGCAACTGTTCTGAGCATGCTGGGCAGTGTCACCATGAACAGTGTCACAGTTCCCTTTTCACAAATATAGAAGCCAAGGTGGAAATGAGATTTGCCCACAGAAAAACACTGGTTTGTTGGTTTGTATCCACAAGAAATTATGCTTATGCAACTATGTTCTCTCTGTGTTTGAATTTCACTAAAAAAATCAGGAATTCACAGCATCATTTCAACTACTTTTCACAGAAGAGTGTCTCTTTCAAGTTCCTAAAAAATTTGTGAGAACAGGTAGGCAGATGGAAGAAAGCGATCCTAGCAGTGCCAACAGTGGCAGAAAGGCAAGCAACCAGCACAACCAACCATCAGTGAGGTTGTGGTTAGATGATGAGGTGTCTGAGGCTTTGGGGCTCTCAGAACAATCACAGAAAAACTCTGTGAGCCTGATGCAGAGCTCCAGTCCAGGGCAGATCTATTCTGCCAGCTTGGATTGTGTTAGAAATGTTGCTGGGTTAGTTTTCTTCTGGCAGGTTTTCATCCAGATAAGGTACTGTTCTCAGGCAGAAGAGCCATTCAGCATAAAAGCATCATGAGACATGATGATGACAGGCTCTTTCTACTTCTGCAGTCCCATGCCCACACCTGATGCACACAGAGACTGCTGGTGGTCCTCACCCAAATCCAAGCTGAGTAATAAAGGAACTGTACTCTGATTCAAAATGAGAAAGGGTTACACTTGTAGGATGCCAGCAAAAACTGCAGCCTGATGGTTGCACTTGCAAGTTAACAGTAGTTATCAGCAGTGTCATCCTCTCCAGGGGAAGGTAGACGCCTGAGGTCACCTTTAGAGCTGTTGGAAGATACTGAGTACAGGCTATAGCATCCCAAATCTTCACCTACACATTTACATTCTTCTCCTCTTTCAAAGGGACTCCAAAAAATGTTCCATGGCTTCAGTTCTGGTGATGGCTCCCTCCACTCTCTGGCTTCAGGGATCTAGTAGGAAGCTCCTGGAATTTGATTTCTCTTAACTTCCTGCCTCTTGTGCTATTTGGGGCAGGCAAGACCTGCTCCTATGGAGAACGCTCTTTCTAAGCCCTGGGAGAGGGGAAAGCTCAGGGAGGGAGCAGCTGCTGCTGTGTCCCGGTCTGGTGGCTGCAAAACATCACCTGACACCTCTCTACAAAATCAGATGTGTAAGAGCTGGGGACAGATTAGCTTTCTCCTAAGCAAAACCTCTGTGCAGCTCTGGGGAGCAAGAGGTTTTGTGATGGTGACTTATCCACCCTGTGGAACCTGACGGGTGTTCCAGCACTCGCTGCAAGCCGAGGAAGAATGCTCAGCTGATTTGCTGCAATATCAAGAAGCAAGAGTGACCGAGGCAAGGCCCTGGGACAAGGGCCTGAGCCACCACTAAGTTACCAGCAGGTACCAAGGGCCCGCATATAATGTTAACTAAGGTACAAAGGAGATGGGAAGAACGGGGCTTCACACAAGTAAGAGTAACTATTTTACAGATGCTGTTGGCATTTTTTAAGATATCTGTACAGCAGAAAAAATTTTTCAAAATAAGGTATTTCAGCAAGACAGATTGTTTTAGGGGACTTGTCTATGCTGAAGTCAGGGGATAGTTGAAGTACATAAAAAAATGCCCCTCTGGTAACGTGGAGCGTCATTACCACTCCACGTGAAAGGTGGGCTTCTTTGGTCTTCGTGAACACCAAGTTAGCAACATGAATATGCAAACACACAAACAAGCAAACATTAAAAAAAGAACCTCTTGAAGATCCTCTCACTTCATACACGTTCTCCACTTGAGAGGGAATAAGAGGGCAAATGACAAATGAGCTGGGTTAGTATGCTGTTAAGGCACTCCTGGAAGTGTTCAGGGCATGAGTGATTGAGCACTCCAGAGGAATCCTTGAAGAGAATGATGAACTTTGCTTTTTTCATTCCAGTGCCTATGTAGGGGTAAGGAAACATAAAGGCTTCATTTTCGCTCTAGCCTTTCTCAAAATTCTCATTTTAAAAGGGTGTTCATGCATATGTATTATACCTGATCCTTATTGTTTACACGTATACAGGGCATTAAAAATTTTGCAATGGCTACAAATATTAAAAATATCTTGCCCCAAAGTTTCTGCTTCTCTTTCCATCGTACAAAAAGTACCTTCGGGCTGTTGTTGAACCTGAGAAGTTTCCTTAATGTGGGTATTTACTAGAGAAAAATGAAAGTGGAAAATGCTTGCAGGCTGAAGAGCCCGAGTTTCAGGAGAGAGCAAATATTCACAAAGGGTTTCTCTCCAACAGAAGAGCCTTCACTGAACCAAGTCCCCTCATGTAATGATTTTCACACTTCCTTTGATGAAGAGGATTATTGAAGTCAGGCACTACAGGAAGTTAGACACAAATTCTTTAAGTACTCCTAATAAAAGGAACATGGGAATTACACCACCAAATGTACGCTGGATCCTCTCGTGTCACACGCTCATCACCCTCTTCAAATAAACTATCAAACAGCCCCAGCTGCTCTGCCCAGGATGGATGGTGTACCACCTACACCTTGTAGGAGGAATCACTGGCTTGCTATGCAGCTGCTCAACACCTCGCCAAGCGCAGCAGGTGCTGCAGCAAAACAACACGGGAAACATTCAAATTTAAATACAGCTCCACAAATATTTTGGGATCCATGATGACTCCCAATTTAGCCATGCTCAAGCATTTTTTTTGGTCTTTCTTGGGAAAGGAGTTCACGTAGGTTTTTCCTTTCACCTTTCCAGGACTACCCTGGAGGTCTCGTCCTGTGCGCACACAGCACGTAGTTGTTGTTCCACTGAAATTAATCTGTGTCGTGCTCCAGTGATCTGAGATGGGTTAAAAGGCTGCTTCAAAGCATCCCAAACAGCTTTAAAGAATACTTGTTAGCAG
Source organism: Grus americana (assembly GCF_028858705.1). Classification (NCBI taxonomy): domain Eukaryota; kingdom Metazoa; phylum Chordata; class Aves; order Gruiformes; family Gruidae; genus Grus; species Grus americana. The sequence goes on from NC_072891.1 coordinate 77,138,869, forward strand.
TACAGAAGTTGGCTTTGTGCTGGGTGGCTGGCAGACAGTGAGTTTAGTGTTACTGTCAGTAGTATGAAAGTTGTATGTCAGGGTGGCAAAAACAGCCTGTTTGCTATCTAAAGTAATTAGCAATTATTTCACACATACACCCACATGAATTGTGTTAATCATCCACACTTCAGTCAAAATAGCAGTTCAGCTCACTGCAGTACTTTTTTGTGGTTTGTGTTTCTGTTATCCACATAACGACGGTTCAAAGCAGTGAAGTGGGGCAGGAGTAATAAATAACCAGGGACTACCAGGAGTCCTAGTAAAGCTACTGTGCCCAGTTAACCACCAAAAAGCAACATGAGAGATAAGCCATTGCTAATTAAGTTAATTTCTGCACCTCCTCAAAAGAGTTCTGGTGAGTTTACACTTCCCCACTTCAGGATCAGCAACAGATTTTTCAAATTTAGACTTGACCCCCTAATCTCTTTCTGCTGAGGTATCCTGATGCTAAAAGAAGAGTGCCCATTCTTTCTTTGGGAAAGGCAATTTCATACAGAAGTATCTCTGTTTCTGCTTTTCATTATTATTATTATTATTATTAACTATTCAGATTACAGTATCAGACATGTTCTACGGCATATTCCTTACTGTGCCTACCACAAGTAGATTTTCTTTTCCACTCTGTAAATCACTTCTGTAACTGGCCACAATGAAGCTTTACAGCCAGATTTTGTTGCCTCTGCCAAAATAATCTTTTGCCTCCGTTTTTGTAAATATTGAAAAGGTGCTGTAAATATTAAAATAAAAGGAAAGTTGCTGCAATCTTCCAATGGATCGCATGGTATCCCCTCTCCCTATTTTTAAGGATGCCTGCAAGCTTTAACTGCAACACAGCTGGCTAAAGGGACAGCAAGGATGAGATGAGGGTACGCATCCTGCAACACTAAGGGTGCTGAGCTAGCTTCTGCCAGCTGGGAGCTCTGCTGAGCACTTCCCCTGTTTAGAAAGCACCAAAAGTAGAAGATTTAAGAATGACTTTGGCAATGCTCTTTGTGGGTTTTTTTGTTCAATGACATCCTTACATATTGCCACATAGTCATCTTTTCCTAGAAATTAATTCTTTGCCTTGTCACCAGCGGCAAATTGCAGTACCTCGAATCATTGGCTAATAGATCTCAGTTTTCTTTCTTGAACATATGGCAGTTGGACATTTAAAGGAAACTGTCTGGAATGATCCATTATAAATACAAGTTTGTCATTCTCACTAGAATGTAATTTACAATGAACATTTTAACATCAGACAGAAAGTAAATGCCTTGTGAAGAGAAGTAAGAACAGGAAGTACACTGTTTTCCCAGTTGATCTGTTAAAAGAAGCATTAGTGTCAGCAGACCTTCTAACATCAGCTTGTGAGTAAAAAGCAACCATTACCAGCCTCTTTTAGAGCAATTGCAGCGACAGATGATGGTGTTTTTGAAAGCGGTCATGAGCACACGTTTAGACAATGAGTCCTCCTAGCTGAGGTCTACGGTGCCCTGTCTCACATCTTGTCAGACAATGCTCAAAACGTCTCAGTTTATGGAGACTCCCTATGAAAAATGCTGTTCTATAGCAGTAATGACAATAACACTTCAAAGAAATTTTCTTCATCTGCTACATATTTTGGCAAGAAACACAGGTTAAAACCATCCTCTTTGCAGAAGAAACAAAAACAAGTATTAGCTATTTATGTGCTGCATCACACTCCAAGTTCACAATCAGACTGGGTAATGGACTAAATCCAGACCTTATTCAAGTTTGCCATGACTTTGAAAACAAAAGGATCACCCCGCACAATTTTTGGAAGCATCACTGGCTCTGATTTACACCAGTGGAAATAAGGATGGAATTTTAGTACTCTTGGTAAAATTAATACTTCTTCACAATGATCACTGTTAATAAAAACTTCTAAGTACTTCTAAGCACATGTAGGTCTATACTCATAAAAATCACTACACAGAAATAAGCCTGGCATGTGTTCCTATTTTGTTTTTAAGATTTCTTTTTTATGTTACATTAAGAAGGCATGAGTGCTTAATTTTACTTTTTGAAAAGGGGAAGGAGGAGAGTGATATGCTGTAACTGCTGTGAATGCCACCACAAGGACCCAGAAGCTGATCAGTCAGAGGACTTCTACTGAATCTATTAAGCATTTAGTTTGTGACGCCTGTTTAATTCAGTAGTGAATGGCACCAGCTGAAATACGTGGCAACTCACAGCTCTGGAGATCTTTTTGCCAGACAAACTTCATTAAGAAGACCAAGAAATACCTGAAAACAGAAAGCAGAACAGACACACACAAAAAGAAATTATGCAAACTCCCCAAATCTGTAAATCCCCACTACCTTTGCAGTTCCTTTATGATGTGCAAGAGAACAGAAAGCCTGTTAAAAATGCTTTGTATGTTTGTCTTTCAAATAGACACACAGCTGCAAACACCGCTGCTGTCCCTCCTTGTGATGATCCTAAATTTCCGTGGGTGGTCTGAGCAGCACAGCAATAGACATGTCATGCTACAACGTGGCAGGGGAAGAATAAAGCACAGCGTTTTCTAAGGAGGATCAGCAGGGTATGTAAGTTACTTCTGTGCTACATTTGGGGAAAAAACAAAAACATCCTCAGGTATGCTCACTGACAGAAAGTTGGGTTGTCCCGTGCCCTCCTCCTGAGTGCAACTTCCAGGCAGATGAAGTCATGACAACCCTCCTGCCTCCTGCAAAACGATGTGCTTGCTCAAAAATGACATAAACCCGAATCTGACCTGACCGTTCAGTCACATTTCACTTTCCCTTTGACGCTTTGGGTTCTTACCTGGTGCAGTTTTGTAAGACACAGTTCTGGTGGGCATGGGTGGTGCGGTCTTTGTAACAGGGCTTGGTGCTACCTGCAGACCTTGCCGCTGCCTCTTCAGCTCCTCTTCTCGCTCCTGGGCAGCTCTGATCTCTTCTTCTATCATTGACAAAGTCCTCTGCTTCCTTGACCGTAACTTGAAAGGGCCCACAGTCACTTCAGGCTCCTGTGTGGCCAGTATGGAGGCAGTGCTTCTCAGCTCAGCAGCTTCTGAATACTTGCTGAAATAGCTGACTTCGTGCCTATTTTCTTCCACAAGGAATGGCTGGCTGGCTGAGTACACAGGTGACTGCTGCAAACTCTTCCCTTCCCTGAGTCCTGAGTCTTCCTCTTTTGAAGTCTTTGGTATGGTGTCCCTTTTTTCTTGAACAGGTGAAGACACCTGGGGTGGCTCGAACATTGGCTTCTGCTGCTCTGTGGAGGCTGGAGCTGGCCCGGTGGTGGCTGGCTGCTCTTTGACTGAGATCTCCTTCTCTGCTGGGATTTCTTCTTCCTGGCAGTTTGCTTTATCCGCCTGCTCGGCTATGGCTTGTTGGATGGCATTTTGAACCAGTAGGCCAGCGTGGTACTCCAGCTGGTCATCAATCAGCACAGACTCTGCCAAGGCAGAGGAGGGAGAGTCACAGCCTGGGTCACTGAACGACTTGGAGATGCCTTCAGCCCTGCACTCTGCCGGAGTGTCGGCCTGCGGGGTCTGCGGCAGGGAGAAATCTGCCAGTGAGCTTTCCTGCAGGGCACTCATGGTCTCATTGGAGGCACCACTGTCACTGATGTTATCCATGCTGAAGTCATTGGAAAGAGTCTCCAAGATGGTGGTATCCTGAGACCTGACAGACAAGTCATCCAAACCAGAGTCAAGCTCCTCTGGAGGGGAAGAGGCGCTGGCTGACTTTGGGAACTGGTCTAGCACGCTCTGTCCATCATCCTTAACTACTGTGAAGATCGCTCTTGCACTCATGAATTCTCCGTCCTCTGCCCACAGTTTTGAGGCCTGTCCAGCTCTGGGGCTATCACTGCAAGGTAACTCTCTTACTGGGTCAGCAGTGGTAGTCTGAGTGTTTGTATCATCTTCTGAGGTACAGGAGACCTTCTGTGCTTTGACAACAGTGGCATTGTTACCCTCAGGTTGTCCCGTTTGCCCACACACTGAAACAGGTCTTGTCACGGAGGACAGTGGCCTGTCTACATGTGGAGAATTGAGGCTTTTGTAGAAGGGTTTGATGGAGAACATTTTGGGTGTTCCTGACCGCCTCGGTGGGGCCTGACCCTGAGATGTACCTGAATGCTCCATCAGCTGGAACTGCTTTCTGGCAGCCGAGAAGTCAATTTGCTCTGTGACAATATCCTCTTTCTTGATATTGACTGGCTCTGGTGGTACAAAGGAGCAGCTGACCTGTTTGGGGGATGTTGGTGTTGCACCCTGCTGCTGCTGTCTCTCCTTGCGCAACTTGTACTTCTTGTGGGACTCCAGATGCTCTTCATCTAGTTGCTCCTCCAGGGTCTTCTCTTGGGGAGGGTTCCACCATTTGGCGGCAATGTTGGGGTTTTTCTTGACAGCCTGGCTTTTAATGAGTTCCCTTCTTTCCTTTTCAAGTTCCATCATTTCCTCTGATGGTCTCACTTTGCGGACTCTGTATTTTTCCTTCTCTTCCTCATCTTCAAAGAGCTTTGAGGGCTTTTTGTCTTCATGGAAGGCTCGTAGTTCAAACTTAGCCTCTTTCTTCAGGGTTGTAAGAGTTGTTTCTCCATCCTTAGAGGATCTTCTAGAACTGTTTGAAGAAGTGGGACTTCCTGGCACCTTCAGACCTTCCCTAGTGTCTTCCTTCAGTCCACCCAAGGAATGGCCATTAGATTTCAGGGTCTCATCTGTTATGCTACCTTCATGTGGTTCAACTACCAAGGGTGCCTGCTTGTCGGCTACATTTTCCTCCCTTTCACTGGATACTGAATCATTACTGACATTAACAGATGTTCCTGAGCCATCCATAATGGAGACTGCACTTGGTTCAGGGGAGGATGTCCCATTAAAGGTATTATCTGCAGCAGAATCGCAGCAATTTGCCTCCAGCACTTCATCTAGGTATCTGATCTCTTTAGCAACTTCACTGTCCAGAGATTCGTGCCTGTCCTTAAGTCCATTGTGGCTGGCAGCAGAAGAAAAGAAGTGGGTTGGATTTTCTATGGGATGTGGTGAAGCCACTGTGGTGATGCTTTTATGTTCAGAAACTGGAACTTCAATTTCCATTTTCTCTTCCTTTGTAGCAAGCACAGTAGCTGGCTCCAAGAAATTGGCACAGTTTTGGTCTCTGTTTTTTCTCAACCTGATGTCATCCTCAGGGATTCTGGAAGATTTCTAAAATAAAAGAGAACAAAACTATGATGAAGTCCTAAAAAGCAACATTTTATTTTATGCAGAGTAAACACCATCTGGAAAGCAAATCCTAGCACTTCTTAAACTTGAGATTAAAGCAGCCCCTCAGAGTGTGGCAAATCATTAACATGAAAAATAGAAAGTTACCTTACCATCAGCTGGACAAGGCACTAAACCAACAAACTTTCATCTAAGTATCTCCCATCTGCTTACTATCCTCACTTTGTTGTTATTTCATGCCTGTGTCCTGGTTTGCCTCTCAAAATGAGCTTTGGATTTCCAAGTTATTAACAGCTTGGCAGTTTAGGTTCTTCAAAGGTTCACACATGCAGCACACAACACCTATCATCTTGGTATTTTAAAAATGCCTTCTGCACCTAAAGGAAATCTCATAATGCTTCTACAGATGAAAAATATTACTGTCCCTGTTTTGCAGAAACAGATGCTAACATGCAGGAAGAGTAGGCGATTCATCCCAAGTTAGGAAAAAGGACGTAGCATCAGCAGGGAGTGTTCATTTCTCAGTGGATCAATCCTGATCATCAAACATAGGGTAGAATTACACAGTGCTGGAAAGGCATGGGGTCTTTCTTCGGCCCCCACGGAAACCCACACACGCAACTGGACCTGGGAGACAGGAAGCATTTGCAACTCCCACGGCACGAAGACCACCACAAGGAGCATGACAGGGACCAGAGTCACAGTTTCCTCCCTCCCACTGCTTTGATCTGCAGTGCAGATGCACTGGATTCATATTTCTCCATGATCTGTTGCCTCTGCTCTCAAGGAGGGTATTGAAAGAAACACCATTTATGTTCTGGTATGGGCAGATTTTACCCATCAAGCAGCCTACTGAACTTCCCGTGAGTAAAGTGTGAAGGAACTTTTGATTAAGCTGGTAACATGACAATGAATTTCTCAATAATTCTTACTGCTGAAAGGAAAAAAAAAACCCCACAAACCCAAAACAAACCACCACCAAAAGAAAAGCAGAGGGCATTTTCAACATCATTCTGCAAAAAGAACTTGCTAACTCTTGATAACTCTTCTTAACTCCTGAAAACCAACGTGACACGTCTATTCACTTTGACTAACACTTTAAAACAGAAACTTGATATCTGAGGTCTCTGGTTGCCATTCCACATGTGTTTCTGTGTGTGAGGCACAGGCTTGGGAAGTAAACAGCACAGATCAAACCCTGTGAACTCAGTGGCCACCCAACAAGGACACCTTTGTTTGTTAGTCACCCCCGCCCTTGCTGTTCCTTGTCCTGCATGCTATTAATACACACTGCAGCAGATGATCAGCTAGGAGCCCAAGGGAACTTATCAGTGACCTGAACAATCACATTGCCTCTGGGTTTATATAGTCAGTAAAAAGCATTTCACACACCTTAAGGAATTATAGTCAGCCAGCCAGAACAGCTCTTTTAAAAGCACTTTTTGAAAGAGTTTTCTACTTAGTAGTTGTACACATTTGAAGACAATGTTGGTTTCATCCATTAGATATTTTCTTCTTAATTGTGCTTAAACATTGGGAAAAACCTTTAAAAAGAACCAACTGACCTGCCTTTGTCTATATATTGTACTTGACACACTTCACTAGTTCTACTTGTATCTCATTTTTTGCTGAACCTAGGAATTCTCCAACTGAATTTTCTAGCAGTGCTTTTCTTAAAGCATATTACATTTTTCACCATTTAAATATGTAAATGTGGCCAGTTTCTTCTTTAGTCCTATTTAAAGATATATTCAAACAAATACAGAACAACTAGTATAAGAAGTCCTTACGTTTTTGAGTGGGCATAGCAGAAATGAAAGAATAAACTTTCTTTTAACCTGCAAGGGCAAGAATTGCTCTTGGTTTGCCTGCAGAACTCCAGGTATCATGACACAACGGGTACTCAGGTGACAGGACTAAGACTGCAATTCCTTTCTGAATATTTGGGTTTAAATCTCCGCTGCCTGACTTGCTGGTGCAAAACAGGGTATGTTGCTATCTGGAGCAGTCTGTGCAAAGGGACATAAGCATCAGTGCAAGACTGCTGGCTGTCTCCTTTCACACAAACCATGAGTATGCCATTATGCTCCTGCTAAATTTGATTCTCATCAGACAGATCAAAGTGACATTGGTAGCTAACTACATGTTCTCTGTAGCTGCAAGAACGCACCTTCAACGGATGCAGATAATCAGGTAACAAAGCTGTGCACCCCAGCCACTGAAACACATCTCCCTGCAGAGCCGAACCAGAGCTGAAGGGCCCCCCAGTCCGTGCTTCTAGTACCTCCATGCCATGCAGCTGGGAATATCCCCCGATTCTCCCAGAGACCCCGTTTACTAAAGCATGTCTACTTCCATCACTGCTTTAATGTATGAACTATTTCAAATCATATCACGTTTGGGTATTGAAGTTAGGGAACAGAACCAAAGGCACAGTATTTTACTAGTTTCTTAATGAGTAAGAGCCCATCCTCTCAGCTGCAATCCGTAGCTCACAAGTAAGGCATATACACGTAACTGCCTAATCAGGGCACGCATTTATGACACTACGTAATTCTGAAAGTGCATGTGTCTGTGCAATTAGTGTGGCATATGTAATTATGTAGTAAGACAGACAATTACGCAGCAAAACCTAGGAGGAAACAATGCACCTTATGGATGGGAGTCTTTTTTTGCCAGGGATTAGTAACTAAGCAAGGAGGAGGGCTCCTAGCAGGGCAGAGAAGCCAGGGAGAAATGGTAGAGGAGGAAAAAAAATATGATTTAAAAAACCATTCAGTTTTTCCCTCAACACATTCTGGCAGAATCTGGGACAATTTTGTGAGGTTATGGCAATGACAGTGTGCTCCAGACACTCCCATGAGGAGCAGAAGTGAATCTACTGATGAATTGCCTGAAGAAGATAACTGAGAAGATCATTAAGGATGGAAGCAGCTGACCAAATAAAGCTTTTCAAGACAGTCCAGACCACAAGAACCTGTCCAGGATAACTGGCTGGGTCTGGGAAAATGGCACACGTTGGGATGATGACATGATGAGTGGGAGGAGGCTTGGTAGAGGAGAGTGGTGGGACGCACAGAGAGTCCCTGCATGGGCTCTGTGGCAGATGGAGGCGAGCTTGCCAGGGGGCTGCTTTTGCTCCTTAAGTATGTACCACCAGCTTTGTATTTGCTACCTACAGGGAGGAGGCTTTTCAAAGCCTGCACCATTACAAAGGCCTGCAAAAGGGCTGCATTCAATCCTAATTGTAGTCAGCAATACAGCGTTCAGTGATTCCCATACACTGCTCGTCTAGACCCAGATTTTCCAGAAGTTACTGTTACATTTACACAGTCTCTGAATGCATTCATTGCTGTTTAAGTCAAGATGCAATGCGGTAATCAGTGTAATTTGCACAATGCTGCTGCACTTTAGTAAACTGTAGTTATTAGCAGCTTAGAGAATTATTAGCATATTTCCTCCTTGGTTGAATTCTTCATCTACAAAAGTGTATGTGTTTGGGCAATCAACTCTTTTAGGAGGACGAAAATGTGGGTGTCCTACTAGAAAGACCCAGCAAATGTACTGCCAGTGCCTGCCTTTGTTTGATGCAATGCAAAATGCATATGACAACAAGTGGGAGGCAAATCTTCTGAGCCACATCGACATTCTTCTGAAGCAACAGCACGGGGTGGGGGAGTGTGGGGGGGGAAGAGAGGAAAAGATTAAATAACTAAAAATATTCCATAGTTTTAAAAATCTGAACCACACTTTTCTCATTGTGGGCTTCTACCCATCACTCCACCCAAGTCTCAGGATAGCTTTTGATGCTGTTGGTCTCCTGGCATCATTAGCATTGTCGACTTGCCATTTCTTCAAATTTCATTTTCCTTTGGAGATGTCCTGCACTGCACCCACTTCTCCTCCCACTGCCTGATCACTGAACCACTGCTTTGTTCAACCCTTTCCCTTCTGCTCTTGGATCTAACTCTTGGGTCCGCCATGCCTCTAGCAGTTTTAATACAATACCATAACTTAAAATCACATTTGCATATGGCTGACTCGCTAATCCACACATCCCTGCTGATGTCAATCATCTTCTCCCTCTTCATCCACTGTTTTGGCCTGCCTCTCTGATGTCTCTTTGCAAAGAGAGGAGAAGGAACCAAATGATGGATTTGGTAGGAGATTGAATCTGGCAAACCTTCAAGAGAGCAACTGCTTTCACTCAGCTCATCCTTTTGAAGAATGCAGTCACCATCTGCGTCTCAGATGGAGCCAGCCTCAACCACTGCAAAGATACAGAAATCATCTGAACCTCTGTGCTTCCAGACAGCCACCTGGTCCAGTGAGAAAATCCCTAGCCAACACAGGTATTGCTCTACTCTTGCCAGCAACAGCAAGTATTTCTTTAGAGAAGTGGTTTTCTGTAGGAACGGTATGACATGGAAATGCTGCAGTTCTTAATGGGTAAGAGAAGTAAAAGCGGAGTCGTACAAGGTGCTGCCACCCATCCCTCACAGCTCATGTTCACTTACCACACAACAGGTGCTCAGAAATGCTCCACCATCCCACCCCATCCCAAATGGGAACAACAGCCCAAACCACTGTGACGTCCCCTGCCTCACACCGGCTGGTGTGCTCCCTCCCATGGCAGTGGCCACTCCATCCACCTCCAAAAACGTGGTCATTCTGCTCATCACTGGAGGGACAAGACTGCTCCAGGTGGGAGCCTTTGCAGAAAGCAGTCTCAAGAAATGTGCCAAATACTTAGTGTTTTGGAAACTTCCTAGTCTGGTGAGCAAAGAGAAAGTGGCAGTAGAGAAAAACTCTTCAAAAAGATTCTGGAACTGGAGAAGAAAAGGGATGCATCTGATGATGGGCGGCTGAAGAAAAGGAAGGGGATTGCTACTCACACTACCTACAGGAACTATGTCTTTTCATTAAAAAAAATAAAAATAAAAAAGACCCCAAAACCAAAGTGTTGTCTTCTTGCTCCTGCGTGAAAAGGTCCAATTTTTCCATACAATATTTTTATACTGACTCCAAAGGGTTTTAAAAATACTATGGCAAGTGTTGTCCAAAAAGATTATGATTTTTCACCTCATGAAATTGGATAAAATTCAAGTTTCAGAAATAAAAATCCTCAAATCCTGTTGCCAATTTTTGTTGAATTTAAAACGTCAGGCACATCCTGGCACTCCCTTTAATAGTTCCATTCATAATCCGACTTGCATACAAAAAGCAAAACCTGGCCTGTTCCTCTCACAGTGCAGTACACAGTGTCTTCAATACACAGTTGTAAACCATTTCCGATGACTAAAATGTATTAACGTTGAGTGTCACAAGTGACATTCTCTGCGAGCAGCTCTCTGCGCTCTTCAGTGACTTGATCGATGTAGCCAGACGGGACAATAAGCAAATTTTCTTTACAAAAAAGATGGTTTATCTCCCTCTAAGCACTTCAGAAACCACAAAAAGTACAGTCTAAAAATGAATGCAACTTCATACTACCTCCCCCTCAGAAGCAGTGGGGCGATGTTTTGGAATATAGTATTAAGGGTTGTGGGGATACAGTGCCCAGACAAGCAGCCACTTGGAGAGCTTGCTGTACGACGTTTTCTGAGTGCTTTTCTGTATGTCCTTTATTTGTCTGTTTTAGAGAGGGACCTGTGATTGCGTTTGCTCAGAAAGCATGTGAAAGGCTTTGCAATATTCTTTTTCATTCCAGCTGAGCCACAGGTTTCAGCTTCCCCAAATCAAAGTCCAATCTTTTGCTGCTGTAATAAATTAAGGATGGAGAAAAATGGCTCTCAAAAATAATGAATACATTAATGATGAGCATATAATGTATGGTAGGATATTTTAATGACGAGCATGTAATGAATGAAACCATTATTTTTCCAAACATGTCTCTATAGGTCCAGTATTTTCTGTGCCCTCAAAGACAAACAGCTGAAGCTTTTCCTGGGCAAGCCAGGATCCACCTTTGGAATAACCCTTACTACTTCCCACTGACTCCAAGGTATGTAAATTGGAAGCAGTTTTCTACAGGTAGGAAGCCACTTGATCCTTTATGCCAATTATTTTCTCTTACTCCCTAAAAATATAGATCTGGTCTCTCTGTGAAGAATATGCAACCCCAATGACTGGATGTCAACTATTGCTACAAAGGCAAGAAAACCAGATATGTTCTTTCTTTAAATTAAATGCTTGTGCAGATGTTGTGAAAAAACCAGCAACCTGAAAGGCTAACTATTTTTTATTAAATACTTTCATTCCTGCAAAAAACTGTACTTGCATGAAGCACCTGCATGGACAAAGTGATTTATACAGAAATTAATATTTAGGGAAAAAAGGCTGCTAACTTCTAAATGAAAAGAAATATCACCTCTGATAGAGAAAAAATATCACAGAGGTTATCAGAGCATGATGGTTACATAGCTGGCACTAGGGAAAGCAGTATATATTCAAGTGGTGTAGACTTGTACACTACAGTGTGTGGGGCTGGTTGTCTTTGCTGAGAAAGCTCTGTTCAGTTCTACCATAATCAAGACGCCAAACTGAAATTACAGGAAGCTGTCATTAAACTTTCATTCAGAAACTGCAGCACCATTTGGTACTGCCACACTCTACTCCCCTCATTTTCTATCAGCATCCAGATAAGAGGATGCCCTGAAGAGCTCCAGAATAGTGTTTCACACACATGGGGAGAACCGGGAGCTCCTAGTACCCAAGAGATCAATAAATTGGTAATAATATGTTTTTGGGTACCAGAACCTGCATTCCAAAGACCATTCACTTGTTCTCTGCAATGTTGGCTTCTTGTAACGTAGGTCAGCCTGAAAGTGCAACTGAATTAGAGCAGTAAATGCACGCATGTCACCCAGAAAAATGTGGTTTTCAACTCTCTCATCACTCTCATCAGTCCAAATCCCTCTCCTGATGCTCCTTTCACTTCCAAATTGATTTCTATCTCAAAAGAAAAACGCACAGCTAAGTACTATTTCTTCTATTGCTTCACTCAGTTCCCCAGGACAGTACACTCTGTGTGAGGGCATGGGAAATCAAGGAACGCTGCAGAGCGGCAGCATTAGACTGCAGGTCAATACAAACGTGTTAGTGTATTAATCAACCACAACATCACAGTACTTTTTAACTTTGCTACATGTTTTTCCTAAGGGTTACTTTTCTGTGGCCCCTCTCTAAAATCTGTCTTTGCTGAAACAAGAATGAACGCTTCCAGCAGCAGGGAAATTTGATTTACAGAGCATGTGGTGCTAAGTCACTTAAAATGGTAAATACAATCCCCTGAAGCAGTCTCCAGTGCTACCTAAGGAAGTGCAACGGTTTGCTGGATGAAATGAAGGGCACCACATCCAACTAACACATAAGGAGCATTACACAATTAGAAAATTGCCCACTACCTGGCGGAATACAAAGTATGATACAATCCTTAAGGAACAGAAGGAGAATTTCTTCTTCACAGCTGAAGGTCACAGACGAGGTCCAGTACCATGAACCGTTGCATTTGCAGAGTCCATTGGATAGGTTCCCTTCAGCTGGTGCTGGTGGATCTGAGGTCAGAGCTCACCGCTCTGTTATTAGTAGCACACTCTCATGTTCAGCCTCTGGTTTGATGTTAAGTGAAAGTGGAGAAATCCGAATTGGATAAGGATAGAAAAATGTTCAGCATAACAGAGTGCCCAATATAGATACTGAGTTGGGTGGAACACAATTACTGAATGTATGCACAAAACCCCCCCCACAGTTTCACAAAATGCTGCACTTGAAATCTGCCCAACACACATCCAGGATGGAACAATTGCTCCGGTAAAGCATGATCTAATCCCAGCAGGGAGGGGAGAGGACGCTAAACTAAGCCTTGCTTTTAATACTCTCTAACCCCTCTAGATAATGTCGGCACAAGGAAAGGGTGACCTTTATGGTCAGTTGCACAAAAAAACAACGAGACAAGGGGATTTCCAAAATTCCTTAGTCTTTTCATCGGGGGCGGTGGGGGGAGGGTTCCTGTTCCATCTAAAGAATGGAGCTACAGCGCTCCTCTGTAAATGTGAGATCTAGAGAAAAATACTGGCATATTAATCATTTTGGTGCATGAGAAAGGGACCTCCTGAGGAAGGAATTCAGGTTAGGCAGGGGCAGGAGGAAAGCAGTAAATGGAGACAAAAGGCCACACAGATCACTTGTTCTCCAAGCAGATCTTACGGCTGCTTGGAAAACTGTTTTAATACATTGAAGAAACAGAGATAAACCTGCCATAAGCACAGAAGTACGCTTTCTGAGATGTATTAGTATTAAATTAAAGTCTTCTGATGATACAGATTCTTTCACTGGCTGATACAGTTCTGTAAATCTTTCATAAATGGCCTAAACTGCATTTTCTGAACAAAGATACATGATCTCTCTATGCTGGAGGTCTTTCACCACTTACTTTCAAGGGCAATATAGTAGGAACTGAATGCTTTAACTGAAGCAAGCACCTACAAACCTTTGCAAACAAAGCCTAAAATAGATTATTTTTCATTTTCTTTCACTTCTCTGCTTCACAAATGCCAACTGCCGGACATGATACTACTTTTAACTATTTCCTAAAGCCTAATTAATACTTGCTGCACTTCTAAAGGGCACTGCTGTTCAAGATCTACTGGAGTTTGACAATTAGGAGTGATGCCGCAGAGAGGGCTAAAGGAACAAACGATGCTCAGAAATGTGAAAAAAAGCCTAAACACCTATGTCTCTTTGATAGCTGAAGAAGGTTAAGAATTATTATTGATGCTTTGCTTCTATCAGTAGGACTCGTTACAGCTGCTCTCATCCATTAGGTTAAGACCCATCACAGCAAAATCTCCTTACACAAAGGTATGCCCAGGTAACTGTGCATGGGGCAGTGCGTCTCACGCAATGGTAGCCTGCTCTGCCCAGAGCGCGAAGAGCAGGACAATGTTTATTTCACTGCAGGCAGTGAGCCTTGGGAGGGTTAGAGCACCAGCGCTAAACCAGCCATCTGGCTTAAGCACTTTATGGATTGCTGCCTTCCCAGTTTTTCAAGGAAAGGGAGTTATTTTAAAGCTAGAGACCCGTAAAACTCTCTATAAAGAGTGCATGTATTGGCTTAAAAAGGTCCCAATTTATACTTACCTTTACCCAAAATATGTTTTAGGCTGTTACCTCCAGACTCAGGCAAAAGCAGATCATTGGAACGTTATTAAAGGAAAACTGAGAAGCCACTAAGAAAGAGGAAATCTAGCCTAATCCTACCTCAAAAATCTCTTGAACAGCCTAATCCTACCTCAAAAAACTCTTGAATTAAATAAATGGAGAGGAGGAAAATACAATGGTGATCAAAGGATATAACTGAAGTCTCCGCCAATAGCTGTGTTATGCACATAAGAGGGGAGAGAAGCCACTTCCAACAAGAGCCTGGTACACCAACTCCCCTGACACACTCCCTAATATGTCATCATGCTCAGGGCCCATCAGGAAACCACCACACAAAAATGCTTTCACTCCAGTCCCCTTTTCCAGAAACAAAACCACGGTAAAACCAGCATTGGGGCTACAAGATAGAGGTTTTACACAGGAGATAAAATCTTGTAACTCTAGTGGGCTGCAATTCGCAGGGCACTTCCTCTAAGGGCATGCATGTATTTTAACTTTCTAGATGGTGCATGTAGAAAAACACCCATTCAAAGACACACACCCACAAAATGAAAACCGCTATCATTAAATGGTGAGTCCAACATAGCCAAGATGATCAGGGGACTCTGACACACCATTTCCACAAATGGCCAGGAAATAAATAAGTAATATTCAACAGAAAAAGAAGTCAGACTACAGGGTCTACAGAACGGTTTTGCTAGTAAAAGGCCAAATGTGTACAGTGTCTAAATAGGAGGATGTTGCTAAATTCTCCACATGCCATTGCTGTCCCCAGGCTATAAATGTGACCTACCATGTGAGTAGGCATTGTGAGCAGTTAGCAGCTTCATCTAAGCTTTGGTCATAACACAAACTGAGCACTACAGTCATCTCACTATCTCCTGCAGGAGGATATTTCATTGAGACTTGGATAGGATTTTTTTTCTAATTGCTTATTTTGGAAAAAGGCAGTTAGAGAAATCCCAGGGAATAAGACATTCCCTTTCAGCACCTACTACTTCCAGTCCCTCTGCCCCTGCTCCCCTCCCCTCTTCCAACCAAAGACTTATTATTCCTTCTTTTCCTGCTGAAAAGCCACTGATCATATGACCAGCACATCTGGATTACGTCAGGATATTATTTGATTAAGGCACTCATCACTTGCTCTTTCAGCAAGTGGAGAATTAAGATAATGGTGGGGAAAATGGTGTTAACTGAACTGGCTATTCCAGCTCAAACTGCTCTGCTTGAAAAGTCCAATTGTGGGTTCTTTTTTTTCCTAAGTAGAGAAAAATGAAATAAATATTGGTTAATTCATTTAATGTTGGCAAGATCATCAATGCCAAGTAAGCTGTTACATTAAGGGTTGCTGTCATCTGTATTTCTCAGACAATTTGCTATCTGCTAGGAAATGCTTCCTTGGAGGTATTTCAAACAGTCATAAAAAAGCTCCCCATTAAACTGCAAGCAGCACCCCATATTTCTGTACAAACAGAAGTTTGACACAATCTGGGTCAAGTCGCTTTAGAGGAGAGGGGAAACAGACATGTATGGCTTAACCAGATCTGCTCAAGAGTATTGTTTATTAGCTTATTACACAAGCAGTCACTTAATTTTCAGTATTTGAAGTGACTGCATGAGACTTCAGCAATGGAGTCTGCGTACATAAAAACCAAAGGACAGGCTGGAAGGAAAGACCACGTCGACTTGACTTTACCCTAAAGTATCCTTCCTCGTTTCTCAGGAGCTGAAGAATGTGCTATCCCGGTGCAGGCACAGAGGTATCAACTAAGCGTCACAGCGTGCATCAAATGCCATAGGAACCAGGAACGCTGTTGTGGCTAAATGCGACTGCTCACAGCACGATGCTCGTATTTCCTTCAGTGCTGAACAGCTAAAAGGTGAAGCTGAACAGACACCCTTAAAGCCTCTTTATCAACTGGAGTTTGCTTTACAGTGTCAAGAAGGACAACACAATTGACTAGAGGGAAACATCCTCCAGAACAATTAGAGAATTCAGGTAAAAAATTTTGCTAATGCTGCCTAAACAATATAGACACTGAATATGTGGGTGGTTTTCCTAGTTATCACATGTACAAGATATACAAAAGTATCTTCTCTCTCTAGAACCAATATACTACTGTATTACAGGCAAGTAGAAAGTGGTAAATTTCAGAAAGCTCTGCCTACTGTTTACAGTGAACAGACCAGCCACAGAGTGACAAATTCCACAGCCATCGCAGGGAAAAATGGTATTTTAAATAAAGGCTCAATGAAGATACAAGTCACAGGTCAGAAATCTTGGCTTACCCTTTCTCCCTCTCTCTCTGTTCCTGTAAACTCTGACGCAACCCCCAAAAAATGTCGTTTTCCACAAAAGCCGTCACTTTATTTGGCTTGTTAAGTCAAATTCCTTCCCCAGCTTGCTACAGAACTGTGATGTCATAGGCTGAGGGAGGGCTGGTTTAAAACAAAAAAAAAGGCAGCCCACACCCTCAGCCCATTCACACGAAGAGGCTGTTTTAAAAGGAATATGCCAGTTCACACTACTGAAAAAGAGCATGACTTCACTTAACCTGTAAAGCAGCCACCTCCTTAGAGATACCTTCAAAAGCATCGTGCTGGCAACAGACCGAAAGACCTGTTTTCAGCTAGCGTAAGCAGGGGTTTAGTGTCGTGGTGGGGCGGGTCTTTTGGGGGAGGCACAACCCAACAACACATCCTGTGGCTGGCTTTGTACTAGAAAGGACCAAGTACACGAAGGGCTGCTATGAAAGGCACAAGCTCCAAGCAGTAATCTGCAGTATTTTACACCTACTAGGAAACAAAAGAAGGATTGACCATATTCTTTCCACTTGAGAGGCTTAGACATTAACTGAAGTCCTTAGGGCACCTTTGGTAACTTTCTGCTTCGGAAGGCTCAGGTCAGGGCAGTGGTCTCCAGCCTGTAGGAAATATGTCAGCCACATGGAAAACAACTGAAGACAGGGAATTTAAAAAGAATTAGGGAGGATGATGTGGAAAAAAAGCACAATGTTTTCTACAGCACAGTACTTGTTCATTACCGCTGCCTGTGAGCTAGTGACATTAGAGTACCCCTGGATTAGGTTTCCTGGAGGCTTGATAGTTAAAGCTAAAAACATGAGTTATGCTGACCAGGCATTCCCTTCAAAGGCCCTCTGGACTTTGGGTTAAAATGGCTTGAATTTAGTGTCACTTTACACATGTTGCTATAGATGACATAGCTTAAGTGTTGGAATTGCATATTTTACTCACCTGAAGAATTACGTAAGATATCAATTTGCTTTTTCACTACTTATGGGACATCAGCAAAGGGAAGGCAATGATGAAAAAGAACAGCAGTGATATTTTTGATGTGAGAACCCTTGAAGGCAGTGGTAGCTCACTTCATCTGATGCTCAACCACCTGCCTGAGCCACATTAAATGAAGCAAGTCAAGCCTCTGTAGTTTTAAAATGGGTAGGTAAGAAGCTCCTTGTCACCTGTTAAATCAATCTATGAAAACAGAATGGAAATAAGGTTCTCACAAGAAAAAAAGAAAAGACACTCAACATCCCTGTCCTAAAATAAAACTAGGAGTGGCTTTGGTGAGCCTAAAGTGACAGGAAATGCCATGTGCTTTCATATAGCACCTCTCATATTGTCTGGGAAAGCGGCAGAAATCATAATACACAGTTACAACTTCTCCCATATTAGTTTTGTGGGGTTTTTTCTTGTTGGATCATCCAAGAATTCTACACTATGATGAGGGATAAATGCCTCACAGAGAAATTAAATTTAGTATTAATCTGTATGGATTTAAAATGCAATTTCTATATCTCCTTATTGATTAAATATGAAATTCAAGTAACCCTGCTTCACCTGTGGTCACTGAAGGAACAGAAGGTCACAAGATAATTTATCTTAGCTGCTCTCCCTGCCACCAACCGTCTAAAGCCCCCCATGCCCTGGGGGTCACTGGAGGACAGAGCTGTACCCGGAGCAATACCCAGGTGTGCAGGAGATGGTGCTCAAGACACTTGTTTGCTACAGACTCACAGGAGTTGCCCACTTGACGCACACTCAGTTTTCACTGCAACCTAAAAGAGTTGCACTAGAAAACAGCTTTGTAAAAAGTCACCTATTTCTCATACCGATTAGTTTTGGAAAACAGGAATAACATCATTTCCTTAACATATTGGTATGTTGCAAGAATGAACTGTGCTATTGCTAATGAAGATCTTGTGTACAGTATAGCAGTGTAGCTTAGTAGCAAAGGCAGCAGATACAGCCTGTTAAACCTCTTCTGCTAGAACTGGCCTCAAATAAACAAATGACTTAGGAATTCAGGACCAACCATTACTGTCAACTTTAAATAAGTTGATTTTTGTTGGTTTTTTTTCCCTTAAAGCTTTAGTCCCTTTCAATAGAACCTCAAGTTTATATTAAAAAAAATAATTCTAGTATTCTTAGTTGAAGTGAAAAGCTTGAACAGATTTGATTGATTTTGGGGGGGGGTTTCCCTTAAAGCCTTAGTCCCTTTCAACAGAACCTCAAGTTTATATTAAAAATAAATAAAAATCTACTACTCTTAGTTGAAGTGAAAAGCTTGAACAGAAACTTGAAATGGCTGAATGATCAAGAAACAAATACAAATGCCAAAAGTCTGCCTCAAAGTGGTCCAAGAATACTTTAAAATGATTCCTCTTAACTTCTTGAAGTGAAAGGATTCTTGACATCTCTGCATTTTAAAGCACCACTCCTGCATGCCTATAAGCCCCGGGGCCCTGGGTCCTCTCCATCATGCCATACTGAAAGGCAGTAACCTTATGAAGATTGAAATGCGGTGGAGTCTGTATGAGTATCACAAATCCAGTGAACAATCAGCAAGTATTGTCTTCTGGAGACATCAAGGGCAAGATTATAAAAGAGTGATGCTGGCTGTAGTATCTGAGAAAAAAGGACCATTTCAAAGTGATTTTACCCGTTTCAGGCCTCTAATCTTCCAAATTTGCAGCACAAATGCACATTAAAGCCAAGGATGCTGGATTTTGCAGCTAAATCTGTGTAAATTGAAAAGCTAGTGTCAGGCAGGCAACTCCTATTTTTGGCTGCAGGTTTGAGGATCCTCAGGTCTGCAACCAAATTTGTCTCTCAGAATGGCAGGTCACATGCAGTTTTAGTACTGAAGTAAATTTACCTTTGAGAAAGACTCTAACTGGCCACAAGACTGCCTCTGTCCATGACAGGAGGTCACCTGTACAAGATGATGAGATGTGTAAGCAAGAGCTCAACCAAAGATGTAGGTGGCACCACGTTGTCTGCAAGGGCCTCGTGACTTTGGGAGACTTCTTTAATTCAAAACAGCCCTCCTTTGTGAACCTTCAAGATACGTGATGAGGCACTGGATGTGGGGCACCGTCTATGCTACGAGTGTTCCTGGGAGTAGCCGTCTCAGATTTTAGCTGCTGGTTGCAACTTGTGGTTATGGTTAAACAAAGCAGGGGCCGTGAATTCTTTAAAAACGTGGCAGAAACAGAGATTTACAGTGTTATGCCTCCTGATTAAGCAGTAACAAAACTCTAGCGGTCACATAAACTCGAGCCCTTTCGGCTACTTCAGGACACAGATGCTTCCCTATCAGCCCAAAGATGTTCCCATGCTGGAGATAACTGCACTGCTTGAACCTGCACCACAGGGTCGTCGTTACAACCTGCTGCAAAGGGCTAATTCTATTCTTGAAACATGTACTTGGAGAAAAAAGAAAAAAACAGAAAAAAAAAAAAAAAGAGGTGCTCCTCTTTATGGAAAGTGTACACAAGCTTAAGGTAAACCAAACAAATCCCCTTACATGTTCAGGGAATAAACTCCCTGACTGACTTTCTGAGCCTGTTGGACTAGCACCCTTATATGACCACTAAATTCAAGATATGCAATACCAGAAGAAAAAACAAATACCAGAAATATTCCTTTACCTCCTTCTGTACCAACAGTCTTTTCATGATGCACATCTCATTTGAGAAAGCGCTATCTCTCTCCTCTGTATCACAGCAAAGTTGCCTGCACACAAAGAAAAGTCTTATGGGACCAGTCACCATTTCGGCTTGTTATCTTCAAACTGTATTATCTCCACAAACGTCTCTGTCTGGGACTGTAAAATGAAAAGTGCCCGACAAGGCTGGCTCATGGAAGCAAAACTGCTGCTTGAACATGCAACTGCTGAAGTTTACTAAACATTTTAAGGATCCAATTCTCATTTTTAATAGCTCCTCGACAAATCTACCCTATCAAGAGAAATAAATACAGGCAGTGAACATTGGAGGATGTCACGTGCAAGGGACTAGAGTAAAACAACAAAGATACAGTAGATATGTATGGTAAGGCTTCTCGCATTTCAACGCCAGCTCTGTCACTGGCTGGTTTGGTGGTTTTTGGCTTTTTGGTGAACTGCTCCATTCTTCAGCCTTCTCTCCAGGTAAAACATTTCTGACTTCTTTGCACGGCCCTGCGTGGTGTGAGGAGATGCAGGGAGCACAGCTCAGGAGGGGGTGCCCGTCCACCCATGATGCTGGTCAGGTCATAACTGCTCACAAGCTAATTTTCAACTTTCGGCCAAGAGGGTTCATAGCAGCCAGGGAAGCCAATCTGACAGAATTCTTTCTTGCAACAAGTACTTTTAAAAAATAAATCATTTTCTTAGATATTTCCTCATGTTCAGGTGGCTTTTTCATAACCAGCAATTACAAATAATTTAATCTGGCGAGCAACCTTAATTGTTCTTCATCCTCCTTTCACAGAAATCACACGCTTTAAACCAAAAGGCCACTTCTATTTATTTTATGAGAACAAATTGGCTCTGTCAGTTTAATTTCCCCTGGTGCTGTAACCAGACCTGCTGTTCTTCTTATAACAACAACCAGGATGAGGGAGAACTAAAATCAATTTCTGAGGATAGGCTGCATGGGCTGCTTGCCCACGCCTCAAACTTCTTTCCAGAGCAGACCTCCCACCTCCCACCTGCATTTCAGACAAAGCGTGGTCTGCCGCTGTAGCAGCAGGAGAGTAACTGCTCAGCATGAATTACCCAAGGATGGCCACCGAAATGAATTTCCAAGAGGAAATTGTCACATTAAACCCTGATGAGGGAGCAGAGGGCTCTTACATTTCACTGGTGCTTTGCATTTTCTGGGCAACTCACAGCAGGGAGGTGCAGCGTGGTCGCTTGCTGCTGCCCACTTTCACAGGGGAAAGGACCGGCGACAGGCTCTGCCACTGCTTGCTGTCGGGGCTGCATCTTCTCATGATGGAGAAAGACTACAGCTTCTTCAGAAAGAAAATGCCTCTGGTGTGTACTCATACTCGCATGAACGTTTGTACTCGTGCTGGCAGCTGGATGGGGTAATATAAGTAGGACTCACACCTCAGAAACCTTTAACCCTGGTGAAATCCAAGAGTTCGTGTTCAAGCCAACTCAAAGGATACCAGGAGGCCCTCTCTTGGTGCTACTTGGATTGAAATTCATTTCCAAGGGTAAAAATGGTCTTAATCCTTCTTATTTCCCATGCTGAACAGGTAAAACGTTTTAAAAGATGTGTTCACACTTGACTGCTCTGAAAACTGGGGCTCGGGGGTGTTCTCTGTTCAGAGAGAAAGCAGCACATGGCATGGTTACTACTCCCAGCATGGCAAACATAAAATACCTCGTCAAAATTGCAAGGGCTGGAGCCATAAATGCCAATCAGCTGACGATGCAAGATTTACAGAAAGATGATGGCTAGAAAAACAAGTGAGAAAGGTCGTACAGCATCCCACTTACTTGTTTTCCTCATACACTTACAGTTAATATTTGACTGTTCATCTCCTTATCTACTCTAGCAACCAAACAAGGAACCAGAAATGACACAACTACTTAATGTTTGTTGCAAGCCATATACAGAGGGAAAGACTTCCTCTCCTCTCTTGTATTTTCTCTGCTTTTTCAGTACCTCTCAAAAGCACTGGCTTATATACACGCTTTTGTTGCAGGTGCTGAAGTGGGTGAAAACTGCACTCCACAACCTCTGACAGCAGATGTGACCACTGCCACCCAGTGTGATTCCTGTGGCCGTGTACTACAGTCACTTCACAGTAAACTTTTCACCTCTGCTCTTCAGAGGTTTAAAAGTCTAAAGCTTGTTTCAGCATCCCTGGCTGGAGAGGTATGCAAGTAGATGAGCTTCTCCTTAGTGTTAAAGGTGAGGTAACTCAAGCCAGCCTGACACACTCTCAGTAGGAGTAGGAAGCCACTTTGCCCTGCTGCAAGCCATCTTCAGCTGCTTCGTGCTCCCGTGAGTTAGGTGTGCATGGACACCAAAGGGGTAACCGAGCAGTCACGTATTGGCTGCCCAATGGGAATGGCCCTGTGCGGGCTCTTGCCTCTCTGTAAAAGCTGATTTGAAGAAGCTTCTTCTGGATTCATTTTAAACACTGTTAGCACTTGAGATGACCTGTCATCCCACATGCTCAGGCCATTTCTCAGGTAAACACAAAAGACAAGACAAAAAACACTCACCCCACCACCCCCCAAGTTAAAACAAGCCATTTATTGTGGTAGCAAGGAATGTGTGCACAACGTTTATTTTGATTTGTTTAGATAAGGTGGCTGGAAACAAAGATACTTGGGAATTTTGAAAAATGTTTGTTTTAAAACAGAACAAAATGTTTAGGTAACTCTGAGTCTTGTAAGTAGGGGGTATGCCTGTTAATTCCTATTCATTCAGCCTAAATCTGAGTGTTTTAACTCTGGTGCCTTTTTGAAGAGTTACATATACTGCATGGGCAAAGCAGAGAGGACAGTTCAGGGTTATGGGAGTCAGGATTTCTTCAGGGGAGTCAAACCTTCCCCATATTTTTAGAAAACCTACTGAATTTTGAGGGAGCTAGAGGTCTGAAGTCGGAGTGAAAATCCTTCAGGCTGTCTGCAGTTTACCTGGGGTTTCAGAAGAAAGTCAGGTATTGTCAGGAGGCCCTCCCATTACCATCTGTCGAATATGTTAAATAAAACAGACTTAAGCAAGTTCCTCCAAGCATAAC
Organism: Grus americana; assembly: GCF_028858705.1. NCBI lineage: Eukaryota > Metazoa > Chordata > Aves > Gruiformes > Gruidae > Grus > Grus americana. Next base: position 77,162,324 of record NC_072891.1, read on the forward strand.
CCAAGAATGTATGGGGTTGTTACACATGTAGGGTTGCCGTAGCTTTGAACAGACTCAATAATTTAACTAAACAAATACAGAGAAAATTAGGAAGGAGAAATCCCAGCAGTGTGGAAAGAAAAGAACACCTGGTTGCAACAACAGCACTGACTGCTATCTGCTGTCTATCTAAACGAGATCAGTAAGAAGCATGGGGCAACTTACCAACATAAACTGGATATGACTAGCCCATTACAAACCAAGAATCAACACTACAAAGCGTCACAGAGTCCCAAGCTTAGAAAAGATGTGTATTTTTCAAATTGCGTTTAATGCTTCTTTCGCTGTAATTACTCAGCTGTCATTACTTTTATACTTAATACGGGCAAATGTCAAAACAAAATTTCAAACCCGATTTTGTTCTATTACAATTGATTTATTTTATTAATAGGGTAGCTCTGTTTATTAAACAACAATAGCAACAATAAAATTACTTGATGAACATCCAGGCTCCTTTTCCCTGCCTCCCTCTGTCCCACCCCAATCCCTTAGCCCCCAGCCCTATCACCCAGGACCAGCAGAGCTGGGTGTTCAGAGGGAATCCTGCACAGCAGCAAGATGATGCTGACCAGCCAACTGACGTTAACAGTCTCCTGTGCCAGGCAGCAACTTCTGAGGCTAAACTTCCCAAGAGTCCAGGATTCAAAGAACTGCATTTTCCTTGAAAAAGAGCCACACATAGCTTAGGAGGCACAGGCAGGCTATTCCTGGTCTAAAAACCCAGCTTAGGTTCTTTTTTCTAAAACCTTTCAGAAATCCATAACCTTGCTTTCCTATGACTCCAGAAAGGTGTGGGAAAAGCAAACACAAGAAAGATGTCTGCCGGTCACAGCTTAAATCTTAGACATACATCTAATGCCAACAGAGGATGATGCCATCTAACAAGACTGCAGGCATACAGACAAAGATGAGCGCTGTGCTACTTACCCAATGAGCAAGGGCATATCAGGAAATGTTAAAGTAACTTTAATTTCCAAAGAAACATGAACATGCATTCCCTAGTTGCAGAGATTTTCTAGTATTTAGAGGCAATTATTTAGGTTTTTCCAGCAGTGTCTTACCAATAAGCTTCTGTCGAGGCACTGGCTTATTTTCTAGTAATTTTAAATTTCTTATAGTGCTCCCTGCTATAAAATTAAGCGTCACTGTATTGATGGCAGTGTGCAAAAAGGCATAGATATGATTGCAGTACAACATCCTACCTAAATTCAGCATTAATACTTAGTTCATTCTTCAATGAATTCAGCAGTGCAAGTAATGAATTTCTCTCTGAACAGGTGAAACTGTGATACAAAATGAATTCTGGGGCTACAGGATCTCCCTGAAATTCCACTGCCTTCTGAGACACAAGATTCAATTATAAGGCTGAACAGGAGAAAACAGGAACAAACTTGCCAACAGTCAATGCACTAAAACAAGCACCATGTTCCACTATAAGCATACTCCTCCTGATGCAATAATATTTTCTTATTAAAAAAAATGCTGGGTTGGAAATGTCTGAACTGCCTTTCGCACTTTGGAGAGGGAGGTGAAGGAGAATGCTGAAGGAGCTTTTCCATATTGGGGCAGAAAAATCACACAAAGACAAGAAATTTCCAAGCAGTACAACTTGTCCTAGGACAAAGCAGATGCTAAAAGTTCACATATTCAGAAGAAAAGGCTCTGAAAGTCAACACATCTGCATACAGGTTTGCACATACTTAATCCTGAAGTGTATGTGAGATTATGAAAGTTGTGTACATTTCAAAGGAAAAATCAACTTAAATAAAAGATGTATAAATCCAAGGCCTTCTTAAAGAGAGGACTACAGAATCTTTTATTTGTGTGCTAAATTATTAATTCATAGAATACGTTGGAGAGCATATTTTTTATTTTGTAAGAACATTACAACATGATTTCTTGATGACATGGTTTCTTTTTTTAAAATTATTCTCTTGCAAATTTATTTCTCCTCATTTAAGAACTGATGGCGAAGAGCTCTCTAAATCTATACTCTTATGTGAAATGCAGACAGCTTATAGGACTGGTGCTGATACCCTGTTGGACTGTGTTGCCATATTTGTCAGTTTCTTTTCACTAGAGATTCAACACAGACAGCATGAAATAGGCCCTAGATACAGAAATTACAAACTGTTAGGTATCGACAGACCTCAAATGCTACTATACATATACTGAGCTTTTGGTTGAAACAGTTTACTAACCTGTGAATTATTTGGGGCAACTGTTTATGTCCCTTTACTTTTTTTTTCTTTTTTTTTTTTTAACAGTTGATTTTCCTTCAAGCTAAGACTTGTCTACATGTCTTTGACAAGATAAAAAGACATTGCAGCAGTTGAGAACACACTTGAACACACATTGTGAACACTCAATGTCCATTCTGGAGCTCTTCCTATATTGCTAATCCTCATTATCTCCATTCTCAAGATCCAGGAAATGCAGTTGCAGCAGTCTACGCTGCTAAAAGCAACAGATGAGAAGAAACATGGTGGCTCCCAAGCTGCTTCCAGGTGCTCTGCCATGTCTGTGTGGGGCACGAGCACTCGGTGTACTGCTGTAAGCAGTGACATACTCAAGGGACATGTATTAGTGAGGGTGTTCACCACTGACAGAAGACTTGCCAGCTGTGCGCCAGACCCTGAGACAACAGTTTGTGACACGAGACCTTCCACCATTTCTGTCACTTAAAAGGAACTTTCTCTCAGGCAGCCATGAGCATCACAGTGGCTCTGTGGGGGAGGTCTGGCACAGACCTTTTCTGCTCCACCACTGCTGAGAGAGGAACGGGAGCTGCTTCCTCTTGGAGGCTGCAGAACTGGCAATGATGATTACTCACATAAACACACATGTCCACAATTTCTCTTTTCTGAGTTTTTTCCAGAGTGTTTTCTCTTCCTTGTACTGGTCTTTTTTGACCCTCAAGCTTTCTCTTCAGTGTCAGCTGTCCCTCTTCCCCCTCTGCCTTCCTCCACTCATCACCTGCTCACATCTCAGTGAAAGAGGTCACGCTATGTGTATCAAGCCATGTTCCTTCCGTGTAGCATCTTGTAACAGCAAGATCCCTGTGGTTCGAGCCTGTTCATCCTGCCTCTGCCCAAGCCGACCTCTGCTGAGGTTCTGTGTATGGATCCCACTCTGAACGTAATGCTGAAACACAGCTCATCAGCTGCCCAGTGGTCCTCCTGCTTGGCATTCTCAAGTGTTCAGCTACAATCTGGGGTAATGTATCAGTCTCTAAACCAACATGCTCTCTCACACTCTAGGCAAACATCAGCACAGAGACATTTATTTTTAATTCCCTCCTCCTATTACAACAATAGCAACAATAAAATCAACCCATAATGATTTCTTGGGCTGACACCAAATGCTGAGCAAATAAAGGCTCTAACAATGACAAGGATGCAGGGTTTTGGGAAGAAATTGCAAATATTGTACTAGACTGTGACCACCGTCTGCAGCTGTCTTTAGGGGCAGTGAAAAGCTCTCCCTGGCAGCGATACACCTGGGAGTCACAGCAGTCATACCTGCATGAGGAGGAGCTCATCTCTTCCTCTTTCTGGCATTTTTATATAGCTGGAGGGAAACAGAGGGAGCAGCCCCCACTGTGGCAACTCAGTGTGGGGCCAGAGGATGACTTTATGCTGAGCTTTATCTCATGCATCTATGCATATGCCAATAAATGCTATCTCACGGCAAATTCTAGCTCTGGGAAAGGCTGCCCAGCTTGGAGTGTCTTCCCAACTTATATTCCTGTATAATCAATGTAACAGTCTGCACAGAGGCAGCTGGAGAAGCATGGGTTGGCACTGCAATTTCATGTATTAAGGCTGCAATCTGGAAAGCCTAGGTCCAAGAAGAAACCCATAAAGCCCATCTGTATTTCCTTTGCTGTTACAGGGATGATGGACAGAACACCACCTTGCATATCTCTAGTCCCACCATACAAAGACCTCTAACCACACTGTAGGCACCCAGATGCTTCACAACATGATAGGAAATTATCTCCATTTTACAAAATTATCTAAATTGGTATTTTTTAAAATGTCTTCCTTTCTTAGGAGACCACCTGCCTAGTACATTTTATGAAGTGTGTGGAGGTTCAGTCCGCGATTCTTTCCAGTAAGGTACCCACCAAACTGGGACAACCTAAAACTGGGGAAAGCTTGAAAAAATAACAAGTGTAAGCAACATGTCAAATGTCTGACTCATGGCAAGGAACCAAACTCGTGAACTAGATGCCTGGGCATTAATGCCTTAGGTATAAGACTGCACCCAAGATGCCGTAAAGGCTCTGAGATGTCTCCATGCTATTTTACCTGGCAGCTGTTGGGGAACAGCTCTGTGCCAACACCTCCTCTCCCTCCAGTGCAGGGAAGTCCTTTCCTGCAGTAGGGCAAACTGGGCAAAAATTTCACCACAAAATTGTAACAAGGTCCAGGGTGAGAGGCAGAGCAGCTTCAAACTCAGGTAGGAAAGGCTGGATTACCATCCTGTGAATTACTTGTGGAGCACCACCAAGTGAAAGACACCCATCAAAGGGGGAAACCACATGACTCACGCCTCTGTTCTTAGATTATTACTCCAGCATGAAACTCTGACAAAACTTGCCCATTTTGAAGCCTCCCCCCACCCTCCTGCACACAGACAACCATAGGGAGGGCAAGTTGTCAGTAAAATGCAGTGTAGGGCTTATGAGAAATTTCTCATGACAGCCATCCTTGGTCCAGAAGACTATATGCCCATGGTGGCATCAATCCTTTTTAGGGTTTTATATTGATCCTTCTTCCTTTCGAGCTGAACAGATATCCACAGACAACGGCAACAGTGCAATCCTGGAGGACTCCATGGAGTCTCTGACACCGTCTGCCGTTCTAGGGTCCAACTTTAGAACAAATAGGAGCTTCACTTTTACTTCTCATTGCCACTTTTTTGACCAGCTGGTTAGTAAACAGGAGTTTAGCTTGCAGGAAGGGTTAACGCCAAGATTTCTTTTGCATTATTAACAGTTACTGTAGAAATACTGGAACTGTAATCACTTTTAGGCTGAAAGTTTGAGGTTTGGAGTACAAACTATTTGTTTGGTGTTCGCTCTGAACAGAATTCTCTGGTCATACAGATTTGGGACAAACCTTAGCTGTTTACTTTCTTAGGAGCAGCCACAGGGCAGGGGAAGGGGCCGGGGCAGCGGCAGCTGCCAGCTGAAGCAGCCACGTGTGCCTGTGGCATCCCTTTCAAAACTCCTTCCCCTTGCCCAAAACTCCTTCCCCTTGCCGTAGGCTCCCAAAATGTGCTTAAGCACCTGTCTAACTTTATTGCCCCCAGGTGGCTTCTCTGGTTTTGATGCGGGAGCTTAGGAACTCAGGCTGCTGGGAAAAATCTCAAGCTGATTTTCAGACAACAAAAACAATGCAGCACTTTTTTTTTTTTCTTCCCCAATTGACATGCTAGTTTTGGTGTTTTCCCTTTCTGACTGACAGAACAAGAACTTGCTCGTTCAAAAAGAAATTTTATGAAGAAGATAAAAATGCATTTCATTTTTCTTTTTATGTGCTTTGCAACTCACTAAATGTCAGACAGCAGAGTCATGTGTACTCTATGAGCTGAATATCATTTATCAAAATTGACACATTCAAAATAAGGCAGGGTCCTAAATTAGTTATCATAACTAGAAAAATAAATACAACAGCTAATCTCAGAACTCAGTTTGTATTCTTTATGATGACTTAAAGCTGGCAGTCCTCATCATGTGAGATCTGTGAGCTATAAATAAACTTAGCTTAGAACAAACGAACTTTTTTTATATGCAGGACTTAATGCATTACAGTTTTCTGGCAGAACTAAAAATAACAACAGACCAAAATCATGTCTCATTTTTAAAGAAAAAAACAAGCCAGTAAAGCAGACCTCCAAAAAAGGAAATCTCTAATCTACAAGTGCAAGTATCCAAGCATGTCTCCAGCTCTTCTCATTCAGTTTAATAAGAGAGGAAATCAGGCCACCAGAAGTTTACAGACTAATGCAATTACAGGGTGGCTCAATAAGCACTGATTTGTCTGTTATCTATGACATGGAAGATAAAGCTATGCTAACAGGTCTGGGTTTCCTTTCACAATGCTGAATGCCCACCAATCAATTAATCAGAATGAATGCTTTTCATGAGGGGAAACTCACAGTCAGTTGCTGGCAAATATATGAATGACCATTTCTTACAGCTATTTTTAAGATCCATTAACTAACTGAATAATTGGATTTACCTATAAATAACGAATGCATTTTCATCAGAGTATTTAACATTTCTTACATCACAGGTGAAAAAAAAAATCCTCTTAATAGGTCTAGTATTAAAAGGCAAATAAAATTAAACCCATAATCATAGTACCACTTCAAAATCACCATGAACTTTCAACAATTCTGTGAATACAAGGACATAAATGTAGCATTAAAAAGCCACTCACTGTAAAAAAGCCACTTGAAGAAAACCAAGTTGTTTTGCTGTTTGCAAGTGGGATGAACGTGGGAAACTGCCTCTCTTCTGGAATAGCGAGTCGCAGCTCGCAGATGGACAGCAGAGAGCTGGACCAGCTCCAGATGTATTGAAAGCAGAGGTCATTGTTTTTTGAGACCACAAACACTGCAGACCAGGCCCTTAATACAAAAAAGTTGGAACCCTGGGGCTTAAAGTTAAACTCGCAGATTCAGTTCCTGACACTTTAAAGTGGTTTCTGGGACTGATACATCTAGATACTACTGATACATATACATTCAGATTTAAATGCTGAATTTCAAGTGTTCAACTTTGCAAGTCTGGGATTTGTCAAGGTCCCACCAAGAGAAAAAATAAAACATACGCCAGAAGGCCAATCTGATCACTAAATGTAGCTTCTAATGCTTGAGAATCTCAGATTCTGAAAGGAAAGGGGTACAGTACTACGTAATTTTCATTACAAGCTCAACAGGAAAGTTACCTAGACTACTTCAAAAGTTTGCTGATGGCTGAATTTAAAACACCCACACCACGGTCCAAGGGCTGACATTTCTCCAAACCAAGGACGATCATTATTCACATTATTGACTAGCAGGGGAAGTACCCAGCTTGCAAAAGGACAATTCAACTTGACCTAGGTGGGACCTGGATCGTTTTGTCAGGGCACACAAAGACCATGTTGTTCTTCCACCCAGAAATAGTTTTCATAGCACCCTGGTACTCTGCTCAGTGGGCACCACCTTGCTTGGCTACACCTTCCAACTTTGGATTCTCTATAAACATGCAGAAAGAAGTATTTCATATTATGTCAACTGATAACTTCCAAACCCAGGTCAGAGCTTTGCTGTGTAAGTCAGCTAAGCAGAATTTATCCAAAGGTAATATATGCCTTCAATTAGGGAACTGTGAACATCTCAGCAACTGACTAACAACATGGCTAATGTGCTTAAAGGTGCGTTAGCACTGACATCTCTTCTTACCAATTAGTGTGGTCTCAAAAAGGATAAAGATCATGTGACATGAGGTGAGCTATTACAGAAGCACTGCCGAAACCTGCAGTGTAATTAAGGGTATGTCTTCAAAGTTGAGTTCACCCAGGCTCACACCTGCATGTTGCATCCCATCGCCATTCTGGTTTGTACACAGAAACCTTGTTCCTGGGTTTGGCAGAAGTACCATTCCGGGCTAGTAACACAGGCTGGAGTCCACGTGGCTCTGGGTTCATCTCTAAACCTGCCTGTTCTGCAGCAAGGGATGAACGTAACTGCCAATGGTCTTCATCTGACCTGAAGGATGAGGATGCAAGTCTCTGATATAAACACACATTTCAACTTTGTAGTGGAAATAGTAATGTAAGTACAGCCCCAAACTATGCCAAAACTACAAAAAGAACTCCAACCAAGATGCTTCACCTTGATCATTTCATCAGGAAATCTGATTAATGCTCAGAAGCAACAGGCACATCCCAAATGGGGACCTCAATGTACTAGACACTAACCTAGTTTTCACACAGCAATAATAACCTGGTCACAGCCTCCAAACAGAACTAAGCAAAGAAGTGGACAGGTGAAGGCAGGGTGCAGTATCAGGTGACAACAAGGTGAAAGTAGTATGGATTAAAAGCGGAGGCCATGCACATGCCATCAACATTACTATTCCCAGCCACAGGTGTGTGTTGGCATCACAACAATGGTGAGACTTGAAGGAAGACACTGAGAAGGTTTTTTAAATGGTTAGACAGCCTGTAATTAAAGCCATAAATCAGAACGTCTTCCAAGCCCACAGGTTATGCAAGGAAAAAAAAGTAATCAGTCAACAATCTTCAGACAAAGCCAACTCCTCAGAGGAGAAAGGAGCACAAGACATTTCTGTCTGCACTGGGGACTGTTCAGGGAGAGTAAAAGTAAAATAATGCATATCTTCTAACAGGAAGCTGTTAGCTGTGAGTGTAATTAATGAAGGGAACAATTTAAAACAGACTGTGATGAATGCTCCCTTGCAGGACATGTGGAATCAAAACTGGATGTTTTTCTAAAAGATAAGCTCTAATCCAAACAGAAGTCAATTTAGGGAAATCTAGTGGTCTGTGTGACAATGCCAGTCATAACATGATCACAGCTGACTCTTTAAACCTTATAACCCATGAATATAATGAGTCATGAATACCAACAGTACTGTTCCTTCCTCCAACAAAGTGTCTGGTGATATGGTGCCTGGATGTGGGTGGGTTATGATTAATGATGTATTTTACTGTGACTTTGCTCAAGAACTTTTTTCCCTGATGATTGCCATGGCTTGGACAAGTTTTTCTTCCAGGAATTATGATAAAAAATTTACTTCAGCAAAAGCTCCATTCTGTGTCCTTAAGTCCAGGTATTACTTTGCTTTCCCAGCACAAAATGAGTAAGGATCTTCTAATGGAAACTGAAGTCAGGTTTTAGTTATTTAGAATTTATACCAACATGAGCCCAGAATAAATTATGAACACATCATCAGAGTCAGGTTTTTATTACTGCCAGAAAATGGCAGTGAAGGTACAGAGCAGCATGCTTAAACAATAGTCATAATCATGTTGAGAAGAAGCCTTGAAAGTCTTTCCCACTGAATGAGGACAGTGAACATGGTTATCAGCTCAAAACAGATTAAGACACTTTTTCTGGCCAGGTTCTGGTTACCTGTCAGGCAACCTGCTGATACCATCACTCCTGCTTTCCCCTAGTTGATCATTACTACCTTTCTTCTGCCTTCTCCAGACTCTTAACACTGAGAGCACTGGGACCTCTATTTCATACAAGGCCTTCCTACACCTTCTGTTCCTGGATGGATGGGTCTGTTTATCCCTCATTTTCTCCTCCTTTTGTTCCAGGTTCTTCCGTTCTTCCATCACTTCGACAGTCTGTTGACACCACTACTTCCTTTCTGCCCCACTGGTGGACAAGTGATTGGGATTCCTTCATTCAGGGTGTTAAGATTTAAATCCTAAATGCAGGCTGAGCTCAACTGAGATGAATGCATGATATTCTGCAACCTGTTAAGCAAATTTTTGATGTTTGTAGCAAGACCTTTGGATGTCTGGAGCTTCCATTTCTTGGCTTCTGGTTTCCTGGTTTTTATTAATATCAGTAAAATTCAGGCTTTGGTGCGTAGATTACTGCTTGGATTTGCTCTGATGTTGCATTCAAAAATCACCTAGCAAACTCCAAGCTGACCAATGCTGGTATAGTGAGGACAATATTTCTCATTTGGCCAACTATGATGCTCAGTATCAAAGCAGATATATTTTACAGTGAAGGAAATAATTAGAAAAGCCAAAGGGCATGAAGCCCTTGGGAGAAGTACAGGTTTGGGTTCTGAAGCATCCAGTTAAAATTATGTTGCTAAAAATTAGCAGGGAGTGTTATTACAACCTAGAAAGTAAAGAATTATACAAAGAGTAAGGCATTCTTGTTGTTAGAAGATGCTTCTGTAAATTAGATATTAGGGTCCCAGATTTATCAATTCAAATTAATATGTTTTGCTCATTTGCATTTCTTTAATTTTGGAACAAGATTTCTTGGTTTGAAATTGCTGGGCTACTCAAGGGAAACCAGATAAATATCACAAGACTTCAGTACAGGACCTTACCTCTTCCACTCAGTTAATTATCTTTCATTTAAAGTATGCTTGCTTGTATTTTTGCTTTCCAACCCCATTAAAAATTTGATTTTAAAATTCTAGTTCTTACGAGGTTTAAGTTCCAAGATATGGAATGCACAAGAAAACAGTATTTGTTGAGAATATTTATTTTTTTAAAAAGGAAATTATTAACAAATAATATTTAAAGGACAGCTACTCAAATCCCATTCTCACAGGGCTCCTCTTCAGTCTATTAAAAATGTAATTGTTTGCTCATTGGTCGCATGAAAAACAAAGGTTGCTGAGTGGTTCTATACCTTGGGCAGACCTCTGTTGCATGGGGTCAACATTAAAAGACTGAAGTCTAGGAGGGAAAATGGAAGTTGAAAAGAACTGGGAGCACTTTTGAAAGGCAGAATTATGGGCATCACACAGCAACAGAAACAAGTTGGAAGTGGTTTAAGTGCAGTTTGTAGCAGAGTGATTACCAATAGCAGAGATAAAATGATCCATGTTACTATAATAATGTGCATAAACATGTATTGCTGGCACTTGATGGTACTAAATTTCCGTAATCTTATAGCAATAAAACTAATTCCGTTTGCTCAGACATGATCACTAAAGTCCCAGAAAGCCAAGAAATACCATTTAAAAGCACAAAAATGTAGCTAGATAGTCCTTTTAATTTTCCTCCTGCTTTTTAAGTCCTCAAAGGTCAGTCTGAGATTTTGTCCTGGTTTGGCTGAGACAGAGTTAATTTCCTTCCTAGCAGCAGGTGTAGGTCTGTGTTTTGGATTTAGGATGAGAATACTGTTGATAACACACTGATGTTTTTAGTTGTTGCCAAGCAGTCAAGGACTTTGCAGCTTCTCACACTGCCCTGCCAGTGAGAAGGCTGGGGCTGCACAAGAAGCTGGGAGGGGACACAGCCAGGACAGCTCACCCCAAGTGGCCAGAGGGATATTCCATACTATGGACTGATGTCAGGCGGTTTGGCTGGAGAACTTGCTGAGCATCGTCTTTGAGTGGTTAGCAATTGTGCTGTGCATCACTTGTTTTGCATATTCTTTTATCATGATGATGATTGTCTTCCTTTTCTATTCTATTAAACTGTCTTTATCCCAACCCCCAAGTTTAACTTTTTTTTTTCCTTTCCATTCTCTTCCCCATCCCACTGGGGCAGCAGTGAGTAAATGGCCGTTTTAGCTGCGGGTTGGGTTAAACCACAGCACTGATTTTCAAGCTTTTCTCTGCAACCAGAAAAAGCTAGAAACTTTTCTTTAATTATTTTTCAAGCAAGGTGAAATTCCTCTATGCTCCTTCAAATTGCATGAATGGAGAGTTTCAGAGACCTGCTAACTATTCCAACACTCAGAACAGAACCAAAAAACCTGGCAGTGCAGAGAGGACAAAACCACTTATGTGCAAGCAAGTACCATCCAGCCACGCTGGGCGTTCCTTGCCCTTTCGTCTGTTTACATTGTTGGACACTGAGGTGCTTTCCTTGTATGCTGAGGACTGGCAGTACTTGATCCACATTAATGCAATCAAAGAGTCATCTTCTGCTAATGCATAATGTTAAGTGTAAGTCAGGTCCTCCTAGGATGTTTTTGTATTTACTTGTTACCAAAACAAATTACCGGTCTGAAAACCACTTCAGATTGAGATGATTATTTTTCACTGTGCGGGGATATTTATTTGCCTGGGAACACAGGTTCTTATAAAGGCTGGAGAGTTATGTTAGATTAGTCTCAAGAGCCTCCTTCCTGAAAAATGCCAGGAAATTCTATCAGCTCTGTCCACTGAAGAGAAGAAGCCACGAGTTATTTCATCTGAATCACTGAAGACATAATGTGAACAGCTTTGGTTAGGTATGAAAATTTACTTGCTTTCAGTGCTGGAGTTAATACGTGGTAGTTAGAATCTGGGAACTGTCAGCTAGAAACAGATTATATACATGTAATAATAACTCCAGTATTTCTTCCAAATCTGACCTTTACCATATCACCTAATAATGTACTAAAATCTAGAAATGCCAGAACAGCTGTATGTATAAAGGAAAAACACCACCCAGCCAAGAAAATGCACCCCAACAAAATTAAAGAATTGCATCTACCTTTACCAATAAGACCTTTTCAGTTTTAGCTGATCTTACATTCAAAATTATTTAGGGCAAACATACAGCACTCAACAGTTCAGTAAAATTTGGAATGCCAAACCTGAGAGAGCAACGGCAGAACTTTAACGATTTACAGTCTTTATTTGTTTCTGGTAAGGCTTATGATGTCCTTTAGTCACACACCTGGAAAGGCTTTGCCTCTGCTTTAGGGAATTTATGTTCCTGCAGTACCTCTTTACTTCCTAAGGGCTGAGCACAAATTACAGCTTTTTAAATGAGCAGCATTCATTAAATTAAATTACTCGTAATACTGCACTGCTTGAATGTGCCCCTAATTAGTCTTAAAACAGTTTTGCTGTGTACCAAGAGACTAGAGGTGGCTCTTCCTTTTCACTAATCATATCTGTGCAAACTCCAAAGCCCCTAGCAATAATGTTTCCGCAAAACTTCTTTACTTTTGGTATCACTATAAATAGTACCTTCAAACCACTGTCACATTATCTTCGTACACCCAGCCCTGCACCAGTTCAAGCCAAGGAGAGCTTTCCCGCTGACTTCAGCAGGAGCAGGCTGCAAGCCTAAATGTCGAACCACAGCTGTCATGCAAGACAAAGGTGTGCTGGACAGTCTTCCAAGCATGAAACACTAAATGGTGATTTTGGCTGGACCACAGGCTTACCTAACAGTAGAGACGAAATACTGCAGCCTTCCTCCAGAAAGGTCAATGGTGTACTCTCATCAGCTGTCTAATTAATATGATTTAATAAATATTAATGTTCACCGGTGCCTGCATAGGCAAAAGGTAATGTGAACTTTATCACTGGCTTGAGTAAATTAGCTCATTGCAATAGAGATACGCAAATATCTCATAGAAACAAATATTTATATTACACTGTATAGTTTGTTTTCAGCATGTACAAGGCAGAATTATAAACCAGGAGCAATGGACAGCTTCCATGTCTTTGCCATACTTGAGGTTTCAAAGCGCCCTAGCGCTACCACGAGAAAGTCCTGTGGAATTCGCACCTTCTGAGCACAGCTGTATATAACACTTCCCAGCTTGATCCTAGACAGTTGGCCATGCACATGTGTAATGAATGCATGGTATGTGGACAGCAGGCTATGACTTCATAGCCTGGCATAGCTGTAGCAGGCATGACTTCATCCATGTGGGGGTGCAGTATCACCTGTTAGGGGGAAGCCATCTCTGCCTGGTTTTGAGTAAGCAATGAAGAAAGCTGAAGGCACCGCTTACTTCAGTGAAGCGGCCATCGGCCTGATGGATTTCGATTTGAACAGAAATACACACATTCCTGTTTGAGCTGGCATCGCAACCACAAGATTGTACTGCAAGGACAGTAAAGGTATTTAATCTTTTAACCTTTTTGACAGCAAGTGGGCACTTGATTTCATTTGATGTGAGTGTTCCCCAGGCACACTATTTAATTTTTGGCTTTTACAGTACCCTGAATTGAAGTCCAGCGACTGAACTGCAGCCAGTGTTGGCATTCTGCTTTCTGACACCTTAATGCATTTGGATCCAAACATCTAAAATTTATTATCATTGCTCTAGTACTTGAACAGCTCTGCACTGCATACAGTTCAGTGAAGAATGCCCTGCCTTCAGGGATCCACTGGACACACGGCCAAATTTTCTTTTCATCTACAGCTTCTGGTAATATACTGGGTGTCTCAGATATGCTGTAACTGATGACTGCAGAACTGTCTATGTTAAAATAGAACGGGGACAAAAAAGCACTTAATGGACTTTCTGAATATTTTTTTTCAGTAATGTTTGATTAAGGCATCACAGGAAAAAAGAAGAGAGAAGCCTCTGCAAAAACACAAGTGTTCAGAGAGTTGATAATTCTGAAAGTCAGTGCCACATATATTGCAGATTTATATTTATCCAGAAGTAAGCTTTTACAGTATAGTAAGGTATAGTTAGAAAACTGAAACCTCTGCTGAAGAAGATCCCACAAGCACCCCAGAAAGCCCATTCCAGGGTGGGACTGCACAAATACCAGCACTTTGGAAGTCCTGGTGCCACCCTTTTGACCGCACAAAATCCCACCTTCATCCCAAAGAAGATTACATAATGACTGATAAGTGATCTATACAATCTGTATAGTTTGGATCCCTTAAGATAAAAGGATTAGAAAGGGAATAGTCAAAATGGACTTAGCAACAACAAATGCAAGCTATCCTTGTACAGAAAAACAGCTGTGTGTGCAGACCTTGGCTATTCTGTTTCGAAATGTGTGCTTTCTGGACAGACTGATTAAAACGATCAAGCTTCAAAAATCATAAAAGCTAGTGAGATACAAGTCTTGCAAGTTGTAAAACCAAAATGATACAAATGTAATTTAATTTTGATTTGCCTTTTTCGGGGTGGGGGGGGTGGGGGGAGACAGAGGCAAATCGGGGGGTAGTATTTAGAAGCTGTATTTTCCAGTATTTCTTTGCAACTTTTGAGGCTAGAAACATATTTTTAAAAAATTAAAGGTATTTCTGGTATTTGGCATTTTTTGAAAGGAAAACCATACCAAGTATCTCAAGAGTTGTGATAAAATCAGGACAGCTGAGGAAATGTAATAGGTATTTTTGAATTGCAAAGTAACTCTTTCATATTAAATGCCATCAGAGACTAGTACACCACTTTCACGGAAAACAATACTGCAATGTACTGCAAGAATAAGTGTACAAATAATGACAGGCCAAGTTGATGTAAATTTACACTTTTCAGATTTCAGTCTTGCCCATAGTTGTTCTACTGCTACAGTTAGTTGTTGTACTTTCATGAGTCCTCAAGGCTAATGGTCTTTAAGAAAATCAAATTTAGAAGACAACTAACAGGTGTTAAGCAACTAGAGGGACTCAGAATCAGAAGATCTGGATTTCATTCTCCTATCTGCTGCTGACTTGCTGCATGACCTTGAGTAAAATACTGATCCAGGCTGCAACTCTACCTTAACATGCATCTCCTAAGACTGCTATGAGGTTTAATTAATTCGTGCCTATAAAACTTTCAAAAGCCTATAAACCTTTCAAAAGAGAGAAGGGGCTAAGGAATTGAAAATTATTAACATTTTCCTACATACAGAGGTACAGAGTGACATATGTTTGCTGTATGAATATAAATGCAGAGACCCATAAACATACACAACATGTTTTCACATAACTCCTTCTGACTTGTTCCCTCAAGTAACAGCAACATGGAAATACACAATGAAGGAATAAGCACTACACTACAGATCCTTCATCTTCTGTGTCGGTAGCTCTGACACTGCCTCCCCTTTACAGCACATTCTTAAGATTACAAATTATGCTTGTTTAACAGTATTATGAAAATAAATTGTTCTTACCCTCAGCCCCTGCTCCATGGACAAGCAGAGGACCTGCCAGGGTGCTGTGTACCTGAACATGTTTGGCCCCTTCTGTAGACAGACTAAATAGCAAAAGGCACGCAAGTCTCTCAGGTCTCCTGCTTGCTTTTCATCTGAGGGATGCTTAAATTGAGAGAAAACCTTCAGTTGTACTCTTCAAGGGCCCCCCGAGCAGACTCTAAGACAGCATTACAGCCATTCCACTTGCACCCTGAGGAACTGAATAACTAATTCAATAAGAGGCTTTTTTTCTTGGGAAGAGCTTAGCTCAAACTCAATTAGCATAAATAGGATGATAACCTTTGAACCTCCCACTCCTCCTCTCGGAGGAGCCGATGGTGGACAGCACGTTGCAGCAGGGGTGCTCCCTCCCCTGCAAATCTCCAGTTTGTATTTCCACTGCTGGCATTCAACTCTGCTTCACAAGTCCAGAAGCAGCTATCAGACACTATCTGTAGCTTTGCATTTTTTACTTTTGCTATTATCTTTCAGCCTGGCTCAAAGGAAATCCCTTTTCCTCCTGTCAGGAGGGTTTCCCCTTCCCTGTCACCGGCATCCTGACCTCTACTTGGCAATCGGCATGATTTTGCTGAATAAATTCGCACAGAAGCTGCTATAAACATTCTCACAATAATACCACTACAGTAAATAAAGTTACCACCCTCAATCAGACTAAAAGGTTTTCTCCAAAATACACTGAAGTGAGCTCTTGGCAACACTGGAAATATGGTATGTTGCAGCCTTGCTTGTGGTTAAGTTTTCCTTAACGGATTGTCAGTTTTTCAGTCAGAGACCAAGACCTAGTCTCCAAGAGATTAAACTGGTAAAAGAGTAAAGATCTGTTATTTTGTACACGTATGCTATTTCAGTGATGGACTGAAACTGTACTTCTGTACACTACTGCTGCTAAGAAAATGGCAGAGTGCTGCATGCACACCATGGCCATGTTTGCTTTTCTTTTATGGCAGCTGTTTGTACTGACAAACCATCACTGATGCAAACCCAGCCACACAGATCAAGTAACTAACTTAACCTGTTTCGTTTTTTTCCTTCAGCAGAGGAAGAAGTAATTTTAGATTTTTATCGACTCAAATCTGACTCAGTGATCCTCAATATTTTATCTCCAGTACTCATACTGCTGCAATCCCACCCAAATAAATTACAGGGATGCAGGAAAAACTGTGCGAGACTCGTCTCTACAGCTACTTCTAGCAGAGAACTGAGCTGCCTGTGCACAGCGCTGCTCCACCATCAGTTAAGTGTACTGAAAACAGTTGTAACGCAGTTCTGCAAGTCCTACTGCAGCACGAATACCAGCACTATCACACACTTGGTGCTTTTGTTAAAAATATTCTCTAAGAAAATACATCTCCTTGTACAGATTTTGTCTTTCTTGATGGTGACGTGATAGACAGCCGTGAAAAAAAACCCTAGACAAGTACTGAAGTGCTGATTTCCCCAAGTACTAGGCAAACAACAAACACACACCAGAGCTCTGGCTCAGCTGAAAAGTTTGTTTCCATACCCGTATTTGTTACACATAAGCTGTTAACATGAACGTGGTGGCAATTAAAAAAAGGTAAAAGTGCAGATGTGTTTAAAATTATCGAAATTATACACTACATACATCACTTAGTGGTGGCTTTAACAATGTCTAATCAACCTTTACTGCACAGTAGATAAAGCCCTGGCTTCTGCTCAGCTTACTGAGGTGGCTTTGCTCTACAACCAGTCAAGGGAGCAACTCCGTTTTCCTTCACCTCTCTCTGCATTTTGACCTCTTGCTTTGACATTTCTGAAGTCAATTTTGGAAGCAACAAATGACTTCAGTTATTTCTTCAGTAGCTGAAAGTGATTTACGCCAGAGTGAACCCGGGTACCATGGCTACTATTTCAGCAATTAATATCTTTTTATAACAACCAGAAGAGGAGCAAATGGCAAATCTTGTTCCTCAGCCAGAATCTAGACATGACTCTAATATGGAATACTGGAGGACTTAGGTTCTAAACACAAAATAGATAAAGTGTTTTCTGCTGAAATAACATTGAGTTACTTCATTATGGCCAAGGGTAGAAATGCAGATTTGGGTGAGAAACAGCTACTCTACACATCCTTTGAACCCTCCCATGGCCAGATATGCAAACAATTGCCATGGAATGGAAACAAGTTTGTCCACATGCATCTTCATCTTGCAGCCTCTTAGTATCCTCCTTGTTTTGTTAAAGGTTGTGCAACTTGCTCATTACCTACATGATGAAGTCTAACAGGATTTAATTCTGAAGGTAAATGAGAATATAAATACAGAACAGATTAACCTAAGTACTAAGATACTATTCTGCAGACTTAACAATGAACTAAGTCTACCAAAACACCTGAAACCTAGGAGATCCCAAGGAAAATCCTAATGACAAAACATTTTGGCCTAATACAGAATATTAAACAAGCTTCTTAGAAAGAAGACCTCTGATCTTTGATTTTCCTGGCAGATGAACTGAGTGCACTTGAATAGCTCAGAAACTGCTAGCCAGAAATACTGTGATATATCACACATATTTAGAATAGTTAAGTAACTGTGAACAACACATCAAAGCCGCTTTTGCATCTTTTGCGTTAATAAATATTCATACAGGTAGACAGTTAAAAAGACATACTCAAACTTTTGTGACCTTGCACCCATACAAATATAACCTGCTTAGTTTCTGCAAAAGTTAGACTTCTTTTTCCCCTTTCATTTTAGGCTTTCCCCCCTGCTCTCTTTTAAATAAAAAAAAAAAAAACCAAAACGGGACTACTGAAAGTTTCCCCCATAGCTGATTTAAATGAGAGAACACAGAGTTGCTGATATCAGGAAATTAATATAAACATTCCCATACCAAGATCAGAAAGTTAACGCAATTGTTAACTTGTCTTCAGGGAGAAACAGCGAACAAAAAGATACACTAAAGGAAAGCCACAAAGAGATACGACTGTGCCATCCAAGCATACATGCTAATAAATGCTGACTGCATGTGAAAGCCCATCCTTCTTCCCTCTTACCAGAAATCATTAACACCAGGGGAGGGCTTTCCAGGACTCAGTCAGAAGTCAAAGTACTAACACTCATAGCGTTTCTTTCTATTTTCAGAAGAATTAGTGTTGAAATCTTCTTGGATAAGGTAGGCAGGATTTCCAGCAGTGATGCAAAATGCAGTCAGTCCTCGCAGAAGAATGCAAAGCACATACCAATAAATATCACACCCACATTTTCTGGTTTGTGTTTCTCAGCCAAGGGTCATTCGACTTCCTGTGAGACTCCGACAGGATTTACCAGTGCTGCCTTTCTATACCTCCTTTTATTTCCCAATAAATACAAAGCCTTTGGATAAGGTTAAGAACTTACTCAGGCTGATGAAGCCATAAAAGTTGTTTGTCTTCCAGTTGTCCATGAGTAAAGAAGATGAGACACAGCATCAAAGAGATGAAACCTCCTACTGTGAAAAATGCATGTGGCTAAAATACTAGACTGGAATTTATGAGATCAAATCCAATCCTAGGCTCTGGTGTCTTGGGAAAAATCACTTAACCTCACCGTGCCTTTCATCAGAAAAGTGCTTATAGCATATTTTGCAAATTGTGTGCAAAAAGTATGCTTATGAGGACACTTGCTAATTTATTTCCTTCTTTGAAAAGTGCAGGAAAAATAATCTTTCACATAAAATCAATATGTGAGAGACGTACCCATACTGTATTTTTTTTTTTAATTCAAAGAACCCAAGAGGAAAAGACACCCAAGATTTTCAAATTTCATTTTTCATTTTACTCCCCGTTAAAATTGCTCACTGCGTTTTCCCAGTCTCCCAGCGCTCCACTGATGTACCATGTCTCATGCAGCAGGATGTATTGCAGATACAGTCCCAGCAGTGTGAGGAAGACCTCACCTCCCCTTCCTCTGCTCACCACTTCTGACATTTGACATTTGGCACCAAGACATTTGAAATTGCCTGAAAAGCCTTTGCTTTTGTCCATGATGGATGCAATGTGCAAACGCAAAACTGGTGTGAGAAATAATGCATCACTGTGCTTTCTTTTTTCCTTACAAAAAGTAGAAAACTGGATTCATAACTGTTGTACAGAATGTAGCAGTGTA
Source organism: Grus americana (assembly GCF_028858705.1). Classification (NCBI taxonomy): domain Eukaryota; kingdom Metazoa; phylum Chordata; class Aves; order Gruiformes; family Gruidae; genus Grus; species Grus americana. Next base: position 77,182,091 of record NC_072891.1, read on the forward strand.
GGATGCTGCTATATAGGAGCTAGAGGCTATCTCAGTTCTGGAAATGGGCACTCAAAGACTTTAAGTAATTGCAAGGTTTGGCAACTGCAAAACACATGGTTTGATGATCTGAAATTTGGACAAAAGTACTTAGGATGCTAATCCTGCCTAGTCACAATCTGTAATTACTGAACTTCATGAGCATAATATTGCAATAACAAGAACTGCAGAACTGAGTAAGAAAGCCCAAGAATTCAACCTGGTGAGCTCCTCAGGAAACAGTGACACGTATTTCTAGTATTTGTTGCTGTTGTGGTTTAACTCCAGTCGGTAACAGAGCACTGGGCAGCAGCTCACTCGCTCCCCCCTCAAGGGGATGGGGAGGAGAACGGAAAAAACTCCTGGCTTGAGATAAAGACAGTTTAATAGGATAACAAAGGAAGAAAAGAAGAATAGTAACAACAACAACAGTAATAAATATGAAACAAGCGATTCACAAAAGCAATTGCTCACTATTATTCACCAACATTATTCTCATACTAAATTCAAAACACAGCACTACACCAGCTACTAGAAAGAGAATTTACTCTATCTCAGCTGAAACCAGGACAGTTCCTTCATTATTATTATTATTATTGTTGTTAGTATTGGTATTATTATTATCATTATTGTTATTACTGCTATTATTATGGTTCTACTGTACTGCTCCTTCTTCCCTATGGCAAGAGTCTTCCTACAGGAGCAAAGACCTGGCTTTCCATTCCTACCTCCTGGCTGGAAAGGAGTAAGCTAGAAATTTTAAACCAGTCAGTCTATAAATCTCCTGATTTAAATTTATCACTTTGTTCATCTTACTGCTTCTCTTCTGTTGCACATCATTTTATTATCCCCATTTTATATGTGACACAAAAGATCAGATTCAAAGTTATCTGTATCACCAGACAATCTATGCAAGATCTCAGACAGTACACCAAAAACATGCAATCTCAGCAATATCTGGAGCCTGTCTTTTCCAATCACATATTCCAAAGGCTAAGCACACTTCCATACACAAATTAAAAAGCTTGGAAAAAACAGTGAAGTTTTATCTGGGGCCTGGATGGGAAGCCTGGAGCACACAAACGTGGAAAACATCCTGTGGCTTCGTGGAAGAAAATCAAGTTATCCTGCACATGAGCTGATGATTGGGTACTAAGCCCAAAACACTGGTCTTTTTTCGTATTTCTTTTGGTCAGTCTAATAAAAGATACTGCTTCTTTCTACAAAACCCGTTTCCCTTGTCGCCCGGTAAACCTCTGTGGATGCAACACTGCTGCTATCACTAAATGTACATCCCCCTAACAAAAAAGTGCCATCTCTGGGGAAAGCTCAGTGTGTAGTGATTACAACATCAGCTGATACTTGGTGCTCCAAGGAGTAATACCATAAGGAGTATTTCAAGAAGAGCATAGGCAAGAAGTTGCTCAAATAATTTTCTCAACACTTAGAAAAGCTTATCCCATCAAGAGAAAAAGCCTTTATTCTGAAATAGAAAGGTTAAAAAAAAATGGCAGCTAACTAGGTGACTATGGGTACTATGGACTAACGTTGTCAGGAAAGATTAATTCACATAAACAACAGAAACTTGACAAGCACAATTTTCTACCTTTTGTTTGACAGGAAAACCAGTAAGAAAGGGTGTAAGAAAAAGGTAGTCTGTCCAGATGCTCTGCAATGCAGCTATACAAGAGTGTGCTCTTTTGACTACGTATCTCAGAAGGAATGTGTGAGATCATGAAGACAAGATCTTATCAGCCACTTCGTGCAAAACTTCCCTTGAATACATCATTCTGTGCTCTGCATACAACTAGTGATGATATAGAAGCATGAATTATTTTCACATCATACAGAAGATGACTTGGCTTGGTGAACATTTGTTAAAAGCTTACTAGCACGTTGTCAAACAAATCCTGCCACCAAAAATGCACGAAGAAGACATTTTACGAGCCACAGTCTAGCTCTTGGATCTCAGCAACCTGTGCTTTTAAAGCATAGCTCAAAACACACAGAATTAAATGGGTATCTAACTTTACAGTGCAATAAGCTTTGGACTAGGCTCATTCACTGGTATTCACATGGCTCTCCTTAAGCAGGAAATCCTGAATTCTCACTCATATTCTTTTCAAATCAGATCCAACTGCTGCTTGCCCACCTTTTAACCTCTGAAAGACCAAAAGCCAAACACTTTTACATGTGGGAAAGGTGACAAAAATCCTGAAACAATTATTAGAAGAGGAAACTCCCTTAAATTCTTCACTGTAACCAGGAATTTTTTTATATATATAACTTCCTAACCCAGTATCTCTGAGACCCCCAGTATGAAAAGAACAAGAGGAACACATCCGCATCAGAAGGCAGTGTAGAATGGATGCAAACTGGCTGTCCTGGAAGATTCTGAATGACTGCCTCATGATTGTCCTTCTCCGTTTTTCTAGGGTGTCCCTAGGTTATATGCCAAACTTGTCCCTGGGCTGCGTACACAAGAGGTTATGCACTAATCACGAAAGTGCAACCTCTTGTGGTTTGGCAGAAAATATCACAAGCACTTACATAACTACAGTTGGGATCATGCGTAGCATCACCATGGAAAAACAGCCTTTTCATTAGCCCAGCAGTGCTTACAATGGTGCTGGCACCGTGGTTTGATACTGACGCAAGGAGAACAGGCCACCATGGTCACACTGCAGTGCAAGCCAGTCCTACACGAGTTGCTGTAATCCTGCTCACCTCCTCCCTGCCTGTGCTGGTTTTGGTTGTCTGTCTGGTGAAATGGCTGAAAAGTAATCTCAGTAAAAGGGAAAAGAAAAAAAAAAAAGTGGTTCATGTCTGGCTGGATTTAGCTTCCAACTGAACAAACACAAACATCACCCAGCATGAATCGGCACTGCAGCTTTCTAAGCACCATGTTTACCTTGGGTGGTCAGCTAACAAGCCACTGGCTAGGCATCTCCCTTCCTAATCCCGTGAAATTTGTTCAGCTCATAGTCTGAAGTACTGTTCGTGTACACTTCAAATCCACGAATGTGCTTTCCATTTGCAGTATCTCAGGCTCCACTGAGAAATTGCTACAGGAACTTTAATAAATGCGTGTTGTGAACAGACTGATACAAGAAGGAAACAAGATCTCCTGTGTCATCTGGTCCCATCACCTGTTACAGCAGGAAAGCATGTCAGCTCATCCTCTTCATGAACTTACTCAGGCTCTGTCTCAAAAAACAGCTAAGAAAATTTGTCCCCGCTGCTGCTATGGAAGTGTTAGTCTGATCCTTACAGGCTGGCTTCTAGTTTCTAGTCTACATCTGCTAATGGGTAGTTCATCCCTGTTTGTTCTTTTTCCAGTACTGAGGTTTAGTAACTTACTGCCCTTCTTGGTGTTTCCTTCCCCGATGCATACATAAACTTCTGATACATCCCACTCTGCATTCTTCTAGACTAAACAAGTAAATCTCCTTTAAGCTCAAATTGCACATCAGGCTTTCATCTCCCTGCTGTCCATGTAGATGCAGACCCCCTCTGCATCCACTGCAGTGTCAAGTCATATTTTTGGAGCTTGAGTGGCCAGAAATGCACATGGTGTTCCAGGTACCGTCTTACCAGCAGTGTCTACAACGGTGTTCATGTGTCCCTATCCTTTTTGAAATACCGTCACTGGTAAATATTCATAGCTGGAGAGGGGAGAAATCCTCCTTGTATAGCCACATAAGACAAGACAGCCCTCAGGGGACTCTTTGGGTACATAAAGAAGGTATTTATACATAAAGCATATGGACAAGAAGAGTGCATGACACAGGAGGTGCTGGCAGTCGGGTGACAGTGCAGGACACGCTCACAGTTGTGCTACTCTCATCCGACAGGATTACGCCAATTAAAAGATGACAACAGCTGCAAGCAGATGGGCACTTCAAATACAGACGTTTTCTCCAAAACTGGTAGCAGCAGCGGCAACAGCTGTGCTGGAAAGGCAATGAGCTATTGCACCAAGAAGCCCAGAAAGTATGTCATCCTTCCTGAACCGCCTTATACCTGCTCCTCTCAGATGGGCTGACACAATTTCTTACCCTCTATTTGTCTTCCAAGCTCAACCGACACTGAGCTAGTGAGTGAATGATTAAGCACCAGCCCATGCTACTTTATGCCCTGGATAAGATTACCAAAGTTACAGTGCCAAGCTAAACACTTGCAGCTCATTTCCTTTGCATGAAATGGCATCAGAAGGGAAAAACGAAACAGAGGATGCTCACGCAACCGCTTTGTTTACATGGGAGAAAGTTTCAGCAACCCAGTGGGGAACTCACGGAGAAAATCCCTTTCCCCTTCGCATCGTGCTCTTTCTGATGCTTCGTGTTGGAGCAGTCCATACCGCAACAGCCAAAAATCAATCATCTCTCAGACCACCAGTTCCCAGGCACTGCCCTGCCAAGCTTTATTGCAAAAGGCAATAAATAATAAATAACTGTCATAAATATGGATCCAAGCCTCCCTGGATCCAACACCACACACCCCCCTGATACCAGAACCTGCTCCTGCTGCTTCCTGACCCGTCGCCAGCCCCATCCCTCCTTGCACCCCACTCCCCGTTGTGCCCTGGTCCCTCTGCCAGCACCTCCTCTGCATGGCCGAGCATGGCTTGGGCACTGCTGGCACAGCGTCAGGCATGGGTGAGCAGTGCTGACGCGACCCAGAGGCATTCAAAGGCTCTCTACCGCGTTGATTTCAGGGCTGTGAAGGAGAGAAATACGCACTGGCCTTGCAAAGGTTTAACAGAGGTTATTCATGCATGGTCAGGCGGGTCTTGGTGCTTGCAGAACAGCGCCCATTGGCATGCTTTCTGCTGGGGCTGGGAAGCTGGGTATGGAGGAAAATTTCTGCTCTCGTCTTCTCACTTAGTCTTCCCCTCCCTCCTAAAACTTCTCATAAAACCTACATCTAGGTCTCAGATGCATTGATGTTTTCACTGCAAGAGCTCAAGCTGTCCAGCAATGGAAAAAGGAAAAAGGGAAAGAATCCGTTCCAATCGCAAAATCCCAGGCAGCCCCAGCTGCATGACGATGTTCCTGTTCACCAGCCGTGTGAAGAAGTTCACCAGCTGTATGGTATGGTGTAATTACATCTTATATGTTACATTTTCTCTTTTTTCCCAGGGGATAGGATGTATTTGTGCCAAATAATGGGTTGGATCCTGCACTTCAGTGGAAAAGAAGCCGTCAGTGTGAAACATTAGCCTGAAACTCATCTGCTTTTCATTTGAGCAGGTAGGTTTTGCATCCATATGCAAGAAGTACAAAGTAAATAGTCTCTAAACATAACTTGGGTAAGTCTGGGGAGGTGGGACGAGCTCCACTGAATCTGAAATCTTAGAGACTTGCAGTGTGTTAGCCTCATCCCTCCTAACTCCCTCATGGCTTCTTCCTACCTTGTTTTGAGCTTTCATTTTATTGCAAACCCCTGTCTTTTCTTGCCTAGGCCCTATCCTTCCAGCAGTGGGCTGCCACAGCTAATGGCCTGTGCTGCAAAGGACGTATTCAGGTGCTGCATCCTCAGATAGAGATCACTGTCAAACCACCGATGGATAAGGAACTAGGATTTGTGAATTCACCCCACGTAGAAATGCATCTCAAGAAGAAGAGATACAATGACAACACAGTGGTCTCGGCAGCTTAGTTTTCACAGAGGTAAAAATCAGCTGGACAAACATCAGTAAAAATCCAACCATGTCAAATTCTTCCCTGTAATTTCAGTTAATAAATATTTCATTTACTAAACTCTGGTCAAATGTTGATCCAGGTGTTAGGTATTTTATGTAGTTTTCATGAATGCTCAGCGTTGCCCTAGCCCGCTTGGTCATTTCTTCATTTTCTATCAATACACAAAGTCTCATCCTATTTTAAATATCAACAGCCACAACAGCTTCCCAGCATGTGCAAAGCACTGAACTGCCTTAGGGCACACTCTTTTCCTCTAATTCTCCACTACAATGATTCTTTTCTTCTGCCTTTTAGCCAGATCCCTTTAAAAACGGAGAAATTTTGTAACAGGATTTGTACAAATCCCCTCATTTTCTGTTCATTAATTAGTTATAATGAAGCACCGTTTATATATAAGCTATGAAAAGTTACTGCACTGCCTCTTGAACCCCTAGAGAAATTCTTACACCGAAGGCTTTCTACTAAAAGACCTTCTCTGACAATAACTAGATGCCTGTGCACACATTTTCTGCTCCCATAGTAGCCTCTATTGAGCACTAGTAAGCAGCTTCACCCACTTACAGCGTTTCCAACATGCAGCACAATCTGAGTTTTCTTTATGGCAAGTGAAGTTTTCCCCTCATGGCATTAATTGTGCTTAACGAGTGTCTGCCCAGAGCTAGTCAGAGCTTTCTCTGATGCCAGATGTCATGGCTGTAGGGCACAATTACGGGAAATAACCTTTGCAGGGGGAGGAGGAGGAGGAGGCAGAAGGCTGCTTTGGTGTGCACACCCAGTAACATACAGATGTCTGTGCACACTCATGCACACATGTGGGTATGTCTGTACTTGTGTGCAAGCAGATAAATTCCTGCCGTGTGTGCCCACGTTTCTGGTTTGGCGGTATGCACTTATTGTTAACTATAACTTCATGTTGCTTGCAAAAAACTTCACTTTGTCCCTGCCAGGATGGATAAAGATTGCTATTGCACAAGAGCCTCACTTAAGATACAGAGCATTTTCAAGGATGAAAGCACTCCGGGCATTAGCAACTGCCTGGAAACCCAGCAGTGGGACTAATTCCCTGACTAATGCCATACCATGATGTCTTTGCAGCATTATTTGTTACATGCTGCTTTTTTTCCCACACTGAGTAGCTACAATGCATTAAGACAAAATATCTCCTACTGGTATTGAACTGGTAGCCATATGGTTACTGCACCAGCTCCTCCATCTGGCTGGCTGGCTGGGTGTGCTGTGGCTACTAGGAGTGGCTATTCATTGCACAGCCACATAGGCTCCTTTGGCTCAAGATACTGAGACGGGCTGTGCCTTCCATTGATGACTGTTAAGGCTGAAACACTGTCCTGTGAGTACACGTGGAGGGACATGTTGATAAATTAGTCTAAAATCCCAGATTTAGCTCATAAGGTTGCTTCTGCGTGCACAACAGTTTTGGGCTGAGGCATGGTGTTGTTTGCAAGCCTTTTTTATCACTGCTTGCAGCTGCCATTCACAATGATGGGCATAACACAAAAAGAAGGAAGATCTGCTAGATTAGAGCAATTCAGATAGAGAGGCTGATCTTATCTGTCACAGACAACCACCAGCATTCAGCTAGGATCCAAACTTCCCAGAACTGGGTGGTGCTGTATATGGAGAGATACTCTTGTCCTTGGAAATAGCTACATTTTACTTCAAGGTATTTTCTAAGGTGCTACATAGCCAGTCCATGAGAGCCAAGATCCCTGCAGCTGATCATTCAGCTAGCGGTATATGCTCATTCAAAACCAAACACGTGCATTTTTAGATCTGGAAGCTAATACAATAACCATAAAGCATAGATAAAGGATGAGGATAAACACGAGGTATGTGATCTGGTTTTCATCTGAAAAGTTACAAACAAGAAAAAGGTCAAGTCACTGCTTTCTCTTCCTTAATCTTAAATGCAGCACTGCAGTTTTGTCAGTTGCCCATACATCCCTTCAGGCTATTTCAGAGACGCTCCTGCCCTCACGCAGAGGCACAGTGCCTTGTGTGCTCCTATTACTCTTGCCGTTGGCAAGGAAAGCAAAACACACTCTCTTTACACCTTGTGTAATTTGTAAACAAAAGCAAAGGACAGGTGAGAGCCAGAGTTGCATGGAAACAGATGCTTTGACTAACTGGAGCACCTTTGGATGTAACGAGCCAGTCGCAGCAGCCCACCTCTGTCACTGTATGTAGTCTTCACCAGAAGCAACATTTAAAAGGAAACCCTGACACTGTTTGATTAGTATTAAGAGTGCCTTGTTGAGCCAGAAAGGAAGTAGTCATTTGGTTTCTAAGGAGCACCACCAAAAAAATACCATCAAAACAAGATAAACGTTGCAGCCTGAACAAGTTTGTTGGCACGTAACTCCACCTAGGAATTTCTCTTACGAAATTAGGCTCTGCTGTGCTTTGAGGTCCACCCGTTGGGAGCGACCCAACTTGAGGAGTGCACTTCCACTGCTGCGCCCACCTGTGTTAATGGGCTTTGTGGAGGTATGTGTGGCTTGATGTAGGGAGCTGAAACTGGAGTTGTGGAAGAACCAAAAGGGATTAGACACAGCAACGTCCCTTCAGAGATGAAGGCTGATGTTAAGACTGTGGAGGTGTACATGCAGGGGAAAAGGGAGCAAGACAGCTAATTAAAAGACAGCATTCATAACATTCAATTTTGTCACTGTATGTAGTCTTCACCAAGATATTAAAGAACTCCAGACAGCTGGAGAGAAGCATTTGACATTGTGCAATTGATATTAAAACCAAACAGAAAGTGGGGAACATATCCCACTTTATGTTTCTTGGCTGAGCCTTATCTATTTGTGAGTTTTATAAATTCTTCTGACAGTCCCACTGCGGTTTTCCCTGATAACTGCTTAGGCTTAAGAGGCAACTGTTTATGGCCAGAAGGAAAAGAAATGGAGGACAGATTAGCACAAGTGCTTACTCTGAAGGATACTAATGAAGAGTAACGTATTGTGCCTGGCCTTCATAGATGTTAGTGGAGAAAAAAACCCAGAAAATATCTTCTTGCTTGTAATAGACTCTTGAATTTCACCCTGAAGAACCAGATTGGATTATTAGCATAATTAGATTATACATCGTATTGCTGTGCAGTTGAAACTGCTTGGCATCCTTTCCTCTCATTATAGAGGATTGCTCACAACTCAGCATGGCACCACTTTCAACAAGGCCACCATTTTTGGGTATCCCAGTTTTGCAGATGCCTGACTGCTGGAAAAGGCTCAGGGAAGATTTTAACTGAGCTGATGCAAATGCTGAGCACATCCAGACTGGGCACTGCCCAAGACACCGGAACAAGGGGGATGTCTTGTTCACAGGCAGAACAGGCACTCAGCAGACCAAGGCAAAGCCTTTAAGAAGGTGCATGCACTGGGGAGAGTTGGGCAGGATGCTGCGTCCCCATGGTTTGCTCATACCCTCTTCTGCACGGTGGCTACTCAGCTGTACACAAGTAATGGCAGTCTCTTGTGCAGCTGCTCTGTGGATGGCCTTGGGGCATCATGCTACAAAGGGCAGGGACTTGTGAAATGCTTTATGAGCAGCTCAGCCACCTGTTTAGGAGGGGTGGTAGATAGTTGAAATTGTAACCTACCACATAAGGTAAGTCCTCCTGACACTTTAAGATTCCTCCTGACACTTCACTTATCACACCGTTGTTACCTCTTCACAACTGGCTTATCAGGTGCTTGGACAGCACTTCATCACACTTGATAATGACTATTATCACTCCATGTTGAGCACAACCAGGTCTGTTATCTAAGTCAAAAGGAAAGCTATTCTCTTTACTCTGAAGAGAAAAAAAAAAAAACTATTCTTTTTTACTCTAAAGGACAATTATCAAATAAATGTTCAGGCAAAGGGAAGACTGGTTATTTGCACTGTATGAAGGTGTAGGACTCTGTCCTGTGTTTACAGGCAGCAGCTGGAGGTGGTGTTACTCCTCTTGGCAGGCAAACTAAATTGTGAGCAAGCACGGGGATTTTCCCTAACTTAAGCAGGAATGGCTGGGTGCCATCTGGTGTGACAGAGACCCATTTTAGGGAGAAACAAGAAATGCTGTGCCTCAGGACTCCCAGCCAAGCCTGCTGAGAACCTGTCAACCCATTGCCATTTTTCTGATTCTCTGCTGCTCTCCCTACCAGAACTGTTAAATCCTGAGATTTCACTGGCCTGTTCTCCCTGCTCAGGCAGAGGTCTCTGCCAGAGGTAAGAGATGCTGTCTGGGATATCTTAGGACCACTATGGGAGGAGTCCTTTTCAAAAGCCCCAACATGGGCCAATTTCGCCTAATCCATTAATCGTAGTTTATCTCATCGAAATTGGGTGCAGAACCTCACCTGACTTCAGTGGGAACAAAGCAAAGGCACTGCTGAGACATTAAGCACCTTTGCTAAACCCACACCCCATTTTACACAGGAGAAACAGCCAAGCTCAGAAAGGCAATATAAATTCCTGCCTGCGGCAGTCCTGGGGTAGATCCACCCTCTGGGTTTTTTCCATATGAAATAAACACCTGAAGTGAGATCCTAAAAGCCATGCCTGAAGACCGACCAGAAAAAGCAAGAGAGGATCCAAGTAGTAACGCTATGTCCCCTTGCCTGCCTCCTTTCAGAGGTCAGCTGGGGGATGCTGACTTGTTAACCTTGCAAAAGGACAGGACGAAGGGCCACCCGTGTTAGACAACAGCGTGCCTGCATGGTTTGCTGTCTTGGTTTGTCCTTCCTCCCCACACCACCTCCTTACGCTAAACACTGTTGTGTGTCCCGAATCCTCCCCAAAGAGTGTGCAGGGTAAAACTGCTAACCCTTCCCTCAATCCACAGCCGTGTGACTGACCTGGGTGACTGCCTCCACTGTCAAAAGAAAGTAGGGAAGCATTTTTAAAGGGTTATTAAGACATTTTAATAGGTTAATTATGAAGTAAGTGTATTTTGACACACAAAGGCTGTTCTTAGTGACAACTGCTCTACTGTTCATTGCTCTCGTGCTACATTTCACCTTCGGCATCCTCTTAAGCTGCATTAAAAGAGTTTAATATGCATATATTAACAGTTACATTAGTCAAAAAGGACATTTTTCACGTGCCTTTAAGGAAAAAGCATATAGTGTTTTACAAAATAATCTATTCAGAGGTAACTGGTATGAAAAAGAGAAGGGAACGTTCTTGAAAAATTATGTGAGGTAACATATGAGGCAAAAGTCCTTACTTAAAAGAGTAACCGTGCGCATAAAAATGTGAATTGTGACTTAATATGCAGCTTATTCACGGATGTTTAGTGCAAAATGTAACCTAGGAAAAGGGTGGGTCTTCTTGAGACTATTACTGCTTTGAAGACACATAACAGTAGTATGACTAAAATGATCCTGTAGAAAAACATTTATGCATATTCCCAGATATGTTTAGGATCTTGAGTCAGTTAAATTAAGAACCCTAAATAACAAAGTTCAGTGTTTCTCACAAACTCACCAGTTGTGCTAGGAAAATACTTTCTCATTTGTTATTTTTCCATCTCTTCTTCTTTCGGGTCATATCAATATAATATTTAGATCTAAGAAAACTTCACCTCATTTTCTCTGTCCCACTTCCAATCCCTATCTTAGCAACACTGCCTTAGGAGAAGAAAGCAAAGGTAAGTTCAAAAAAGACAGGAGAAATCTTCTGCCTGTCCTTGAAATGCACTGCTGATCCTGCCTGCTCAAGTGTTTTCATCCACTCCTGCTGAAGCTGAAGCTGACAGTGGTACAAAACAACTGACTTTCTTCTACCTCCTTATTTTCCTCCTTGCTCATTTTACAATTTCTGCCTGCCTTAGACCATACACTTTGATGATGGAGTGTCTGCTTCAAAGCAAACACCACTTGGAATTGCAAGGGAAGCAAAAATGAGCGACTGTAACACAGAACCCCTTCCAATGAATGGAGTAGGAGACAGAAAAGGTCTAAATCTTCATGACTCCAAGAACATCCAAGAGGACAGACTCTGATTTATATTCTGCAAAATGTCTCCCTTGTTTTGAAGGTAATTTCATCTATATTCCTCAAAATGTCTCCCTTGGTTTGAAGGCCCCTTCAAGAAGGCACAGGTAATCAAGGAGCCTCTGAAACTTTGTGCTTCAGTGCTGGTACATAAGTAGCTTTTGTAAATTATTTTATTATTTCTTCTGGTGCACTTATATTAAAATCCTTTATGTTGAAGGTCAGCTATCTTTTAATACGCTTTCAAATCTTGCATAACAAGGGGCACATACACCCCTCCTGACCAGCAGGAAGCACGGAGCTCAGCTCCAACTTGTGCTAGCTGACAGATACTTGTGAATATCTCCTTCCTCTAGGGTAATGAAATAATGGAAGCATTTGCTCCTTGATTTTTTTTGTCCAATGATTTTCAATGGAAAATGCTTTTGTAAATCTGTAAATGAACTACAATTTTGAAATGCAAAAAGGTGTGCTCTGTGCTGACAACAAAGGCAGAAATAAGAGGCCGACCTTGCCTGAATGTTCCCTGAAAAGGAGCATCCTGTATGAATTAAAAGCCTGGTAATTTGGTTTGATAGTTCAGCATGGTATTTTGTGCTCTCACTTAGCTTCTTCCAGAGTTAGACACACTATAGTAAAAAAAGAAGAAACATGATATAGACAATGACAAGAAAACTAAAGTTGCTCATGGAGGAAATTCCAGAGGATTAAAAGGTTGCATCAAGCCGTCCAGATAACCTTCCACCTCTCCTTTGCTTGAGCCCTCTGACAGCAATTGTAAGTATTTTTAAAGTTTCAAAGTATTTCAGTATTTGATTGGCAGCATTGTTTTTGCCTATTGCATCTTCACAAGACGTGGGAAGTTTCATTAAAAATGATACTCTGAATATGGCAAAACAATGTTTAACTCCAGTGTTACCCAAATTCAACAAACTTCTCCTTCTTGTCGGATGAGGCACTGCTAGTAAGTTGGCCTCCTCCCAGAGCTCTCCAGTACACCACCATTCCCCACATCTTCTGAAAAAGACAGCCAAAACAGACCCGGTGTACCATCCCCAATGCACAAAAAGCACTGTTCCCATTTAGAAGACTGAATTTGCTTGACAGACGTCTCTAAGTATAGATAACTTGATGTCTCTTGTACTGCTTAAGCTATTATCTTACTATGAATCTTAGTCCTGGCAGTTCCTTTCATCTCTAGACATTTTATCACTGTAACTTATTTTATGCTGCCTCTCACACATTGAACAATCCACCAATGAAGTACAATAGCCAAAACACCCTTAATTTCCAAAGCTCCTGGAAATTTCCAGTGATTCCTGCCACAGTAGTCCCTCATTCCACCATAGCAATGAGCAACCAAAACCTGTTTCTCCAATGGCCATTTCAAATAAATAGATACTTCCCTGACGTTTCTGCCTGCCCTGTGTGAACCTTTAGTGGTAGAAAGCACTATGGCATGGTGAGAACACGTATTTTCTGATGTTCTGTCTGGGAGGCAGCTGCAATGTACCTATGCACCATGCAAACATGCCAAATTCAACCGTTAGCCTCAGTTGGCCCTGAACCCTCCTCACTTACAAGTCCACAACAGTATGCATCACATAATGTGCACTCTGGCACACAGAGGGAATGCATATTTACTCATACAACACAGGATATCTAAATTTTGGTGATGTGATGGACAGACTTCCAGTTATGTGGTAGGATATCTTGTGATCAACACTAAGCTGTTCATCCTAATGAACTTGTCTCAGTCTCACCTCTTCTCATTGTATTCTTACACCTGGCACATTTTGGATGCATATCTGCGCATGTGAGAGATCACATAAGCATCTCCTGTCACCTAACTCAAAAGATCAAAGGAACAGACGTGCACAGAGAACAGAGGGGTGGGATCCCTGTATTTTGTTGTATGACCGGTGTCCTTTGAGATCACAGAATCATAGAATGGTTTGGGTTGGAAGGGACCTCAAAGATCATCTAGTTCCAACCCCCCTGCCATGGGCAGGGACACCATCCACCAGACCAGGTTGCCCAAAGCCCCATCCAGCCTGGCCTTGAACACTTCCAGGGATGGGGCATCCACAACCTCTCTGGGCAACCTGTGCCAGTGCCTCACCACCCTCATAGTGAAGTTTTTCCTTATATCTAATCTAAATCTACTCTCTTTCAGTTTAAACCCATTACCCCTTGTCCTATCACTCCATGCCCTTGTAAACAGTCCCTCCCCAGATTTCTTGTAGGCCCTTTTAGATACTGGAAGGCTGCTGTAAGGTCTCCCTGGAGCCTTCTCTTCTCCAGGCTGAACAACCCCAACTCTCTCAGCCTGTCTTCATAGGAGAGGTGCTCCAGCCCTCTGATGATCTTCATGGCCCTACTCTAGACTCGCTCCAACAGTTCCATGTCCTTCTTATGTTGGGGGCCCCAGATGTGTGACAGGGAAGGAGTCTGTGGTCCCCCTGGATGGCAGGGTGCAAACTGCCAGAGCCGTTCACCCATTTGAAGGGGAGATGTTGGCTGTAGAGTGCCATGAGTGCCTCCAAAGAAGGTATCACACCCCACTCTTGCTTCAACCACCTGAGCTTGGGAGCAAATCTTTAACCATTCCCTCTGGTGAATCAGAAACATTCAAGCTCTCCCTATTCAATCCACTTGACTTGCTGTGAATTCCATCTTTTGCAGAAAGGGTCATCTGTAGGTTAAGTAGACTATACTAGCAACTGTTGATGGCATTTAGTCAATCCTGAATTGGTATGAGATTTAAGGGCCCTTTCAAAACTGCTCCTCTCCCCTGGAAGCAGGCACCAGGAAAGCACTGCTCTTGGTCTGCCAAGAACAGGTGTCCTATTTGTTGAAAACAACTTGAAGGCAAAAGATCCATTAACATTCTTGCATAAATCCAACAGTTTGCTCTGACAGACTTATAAAACTCTTCGATAAATAAATAAATAAATAAAGCAACCAAACCCCACAGGCAATTAAGTCCTGCCTAAGGGGACATTTCCATTGCTACATTTTAAGAACCATGTAAGAATAGGAGAACATTGAACAACTTAGAATCACACAATCATAGAATCGTTTAGGTTGGAAAAGGCCTTTAAGATCATCAAGTCCAACCGTTAACCTAGCACTACCAAGTCCACCACTAAACCATGTCCCTAAACACCACATCTACGGGTGTTTTAAATACCCCCAGGGATGGTAACTCAACCACTTCCCTGGGCAGCCTGTTCCAATGCTTGACAACCCTTTTGGTGAATAAAAGTTTAGCCCTCCAAAACCAAAGTACGCAGCTCTCAAGTATGCTAATAAGAGCTGAGAATGCTGTATGCAAAAGCAGAACATGACCCAGAAGCTGTAAAGGTAATACTATAGAATAAAATCGGGTTTATAATATTAAACATATGCAACCAAATGATTAGTGGAAAACCCAAAGGCAAAACATTTTGTCTTGACCTATTTTTGTTCTCAAATGTATTTCAAGAACTCCTTCTGGCTGTATCATTAAGTAAATTTAGAGCTCTTAGCCATATGTCATAGCTCTGGGTCTCCTATTTCAAAGAACAATACAAAATGGGCATGACAGGACTTGTGCAGAAAGTAACCCAACAGCAATTCCCACCTCTAAATGGTGCATCAGACTGTACTTTAACAAAGCTTTCCCCCTGGACTGCATAAGACAGAAGCAATGAGCAGGAATTATCTGGGAGGTCTGTCTCATTGCCTAACACAATGATAATATTTCACTGCTAAATTCTGCTCCACTGAAAATCTCCAGTGCATGTTCACCATTTGCCCTATGTGACAAGTTGCCCTCAATTCATGTACTCTTGAATCAGGAGCGTGGTGTGATTTTATCCGTTTGAGGGACACTTGCAACGACAAGACAAACTAGTATTTCCCTAAAAGAATGCAAAGAAGGTTAAAAATACTTCATGCACACCAGGTTAATTCTGAATTCTTCACAAAAAGTTCTAGGTTTGTTTTCATTTCAGACTGTGGTAACTAGCTTTGCAGCATTTTTCCATGTTGCAGGTTTACAGTCGTGACTCCCCTGACAGGCTCACCATATTGTGCTGAAGGCTCTTCAGGCGCTGAAGGACATATACAACTGCTATCTTGGGGCCCCCAGGTCCATTAGATGCCAAACTTGTCTCTTCCAAACTTGCTGTGCAAAGCCTGTGCATCACTTTTCTTGGGGTCTCCCATTGCACAGGGGGCTGTTTGCAGGGTGGGAATGACCATGCTGTGTCTCACTCTCTGCAAGCACTGAGAAACATCAGCAAGCTCATATATGGTCTGCCTGCAATTAAAAGATCAGCCATCATGGTCAGTGACTTTTCTTGCTCAAGTCAGATTCTGCAGTAGATGATGTTGGACCAATTACAGCAATACATAATTAGAGTAGCATGCCAAGCTGACCAAATGTAAACTCTCTCTGCTGCAGTGTCTCCTCTGCATCTGTGTGTTTCTGTAAACTCCAACCAAGTCATTAACCACAGAAGAGATAGGCTGATAAAAAAACCCAGTAACTCACATGGGATTTCCATCATAAAATATGCAGTGCAGTGCAAATATCTAAACACACTGAGATGAGAGCCCCTATCACTTGATTAGTAAGAACAGGTTGGCAGCTGGGACTGCAGGAAAATGAGGCATGACTTGGCAATTACTGATTTTCTCCCCGCATCAAGCCTGTGCTCGTTGAAGTTTTTTTAAGGACTGTCTGCCATTTCATTGAAGAAGGTGGTATAGGGAATTTAGATGAGTAAGAAAGACCACTAACGGCACATGGAATAGTCACAGTAGTGATAGAGATAAAGAAAACACAATCTCACTATTCTCCAAGCCACGAAAGGCACCTTGTTAACAGGTTTTCATTTCGTTCCTGCTACTGAATTAAAAAGGGGGATCAGATTTTAGTTTTTAAAGGTCAAAACTGAAGTATCTCTCATCCTGCTTCCTCTGTAACCAAGCTCCCAAAGTTGATGAAGTTCAGACAGATGTCATTTATTTTTACTTATTTCACTATCAAAGTAATTTACGAATTATTTGGGACTTGCAAAGACTAAGCGATTGGGATGCTGCTGTACAAGAAAGTCAGATTGCCAATCACTGTATTTCTTAATTTTGTCAGAGTACCTAAGAAAAAGGGCACCTGAGGTAAGTATTTCTAGATTTATTTAATCTGTAACTAGTAAAATAAAAATCTTCGAGAAAACATGCGTTTTCTAAGTCCTATCCTTTATTAAAAAAAGAAAGAGAAAAGATGGCAAGCTGTGCAGGAAGAGAGCAAACTGTTTTGTGTTTGCACAATACAAAACACATTTGTTTGAGTCTAACAAAAATATAATATAATTTCCTCTGACAGGTTTTATCTTGCATTTTCCCATATATTAAGCTGATTTTTTTCCCTTTTATCTAATCAAACAAAATTATTATTTTTTTGAAGCTCAGAATAGGCCTCCTTCTGCGAATTGGAGCTAAACAATGTAAGTGGTACACAGCATCATACGGGCACATGGTAATAACAACCAAATACCCAGGGAAATGCAGCAGGTGATATTCCAGTCACAGTGGAGTTGACGAGGTATCTGGCATTAATTGAACTAGGGTGAGGTCTTTATCCAGTGTTTCTGCTGGTCTCCAGGGTTGTGCAGCAGGTCACAGACACAGGAGCTGATAAGCAGGGAAGCTGGGCAGGTTCCTCTGGCTCTGGGCTCACCTGTTTCTTGCCTCTCTTCCTCTTTAAAATGAAGTGATGATATTTTTAGGGGGAAGAGAAAAAAAAATACAGTATTCTGCTTTTAAAACCTGCTTTCTAAGCACTCAATCCTGGTTCCTACTCTCAGCTTCATACAAACAGACATGTAAGTCTAGGGGATAAGAACGCAGGCTCGGCACAGGCTCACATTTAGTTTGGGACTGGAAAGATACCTTAGCGCTTAAGTTCTCCCAAATAACAAAGATCATTAGCTTTAATTTTATTTCCTTCCCTCATCAACAGCTACGGCTACTGTCCTTGCTATATTTAGCTGCCTTTATCTTCTCTCACAAAAGGCACATCAAGATGGAGAAGGGCCTCTCTCAATCTCAGACGTTTTTAGAGCAGGACTGTGCTATCATTGTGCCTTGCTGATAATACTCAAATCTTTCTTGCCGCACTGTTAATGGAACAGCATCCTATTTGTAAGAGGGCAGTTTTCAACAAAAGCAGGACCTACCCTATGGGATTCATATGCTCTCACTTTAATTAAAAAGAAATCCCATTAAAACTTGCCACTGCCACAAGTGAACCAAATTAATTAAAAAAAAATTAGAAGACGGGAACAAAACTGTTTTCAGGAGGCAACAATTGCAGCTTAAATCTGTACACTTTTAATAGTATAAATTAAAACTTATGACTTGGAAGTATTTTCCCAGGTCTGAGGAAACTCACTGAAGTGGTATAACAGTGAGTAACCCTGTGCCCACTAAATCTACCCCACAGAAAGGAATGCTCCTTATTTTTAGGTCCAATTCACTCAAAATTGCACACATGCTAATGATGATCATAAAAATTCTACTTCAGATGCAGAAACTGTTTAAATATTTACTTCCTTAAAAAAAAGAACAAACCCAAAAGCAGAATAAAATTGCTCTACTTAACAAATGAAATCACATTTGGGACATCTTTGTTTTAAAGCTTCAATAACTGAGGCAGGATGTGTTTGCTTTCAATTTCCTACTATTAAGGAAAATGAGTTTTACCTACTGTTGCAGATGAACTTTGCAAGGGTGTGCAATTGAACTAGGTGAATGATGGCAGAAGATTTGACACAAATTAAGTTGCCACTGGCTCTTCTGATTGCTCGGTCCTTCATCTGTTGCTGAAGGGCCAAAGAGATTGCAGAGAGAGGGAGAACGAAAGGATAGATGGACAGGCTCCGCTTTGGCAGCTGTGTGTGACTGCATGGCTGGTACTTGCAAGAAACTGGGGATGGAAAGCATTGCACTAGCAATAAAACAGCAGTTTTAAAAGAGCACCTGATGGTCAGGTTGGGGTGTAAACCTCTGCACTCACTGGGGCAGGTGCCTCAGCTCTTTGGGTAAGCAAGAGCAGGAAGTCTGCCTGGGGCTGAGGCGAAATGGAGAACCCAGACACGTCCCCAGGGAGGAAGGTTGATTTCCCGCTCGGATCACCCCAGCCCAGCCCCAGCGGCCATCAGGGATGTGGGAGAGGTTCGCAGGGTTCCCACCAGAGCACAGCCCAGTGTGAGGTCACGACAGGCTGGGAAGAGGCTTTCTCTTGGCTCTGAGGGCAAACTTGGACTGTCGTGGACATGTCTGCACAGGGCTTCGACCCCTCAGCCGCTGGTTCCTTCCCCGTTCCTCCAGCTGCGATGCTGGCTGTGCCGTGACAGCCACAGCCTTGGTGCAGGACAAGATATTAACTTAAATAAGCAATGTCTTGACAGCCGTATCTTCAGTGCAGAACACGATATTAACTTAATTAAGCAATAAATTACTAAACCAGATGAAAGCTCTGACAGTGGTCCAAGTTCTGTTGCATTATCAAGCAGCTGAATAAGGTCCCATCTAAGTTTTGTCATGGAGCACAGAGGACATAGCAGGGGTGGGGGCTGTGGGAGTAACCTCTTCCTTTGCCTTACTGGAAGTGGATATTTGGAGCAGGAAGATGCTGTTTGCACCACAGCAGAGACGAAAACTTCTGGTTGTGGTTTTTGAGCTGGCTCCAGATTTTTCCAACTCAAATGTCAACTCTCACTTACGTTTCCACATCCCCTTTGAAACTCTTACACACCATGGCCATGGCTTCATCACTCTTTGCTCTGCTCAGGTAGCTAAAGTCTTGCGAACCAGCACTGTTTCTAAACTTTGTTGGCCTCTTCCACTGTGGACAAAGCCACCACGGGAGCACTTGCATTGCTATGACCCAACCATCCCTTCTCCAGCTGTTAAGCTTCCTCCCAGACACTCCTCCCTGCATGGTGGCCTATGTTCAGTTATCTGTCATGGACACTTCCCCGCTCAGCTATGTTTCCCATACATGCTCTTTGTGCTAAACTTCCCTGCAGGCAGAGCAGACAACTTCCAGGGTGAGCCTGAGAATCACAGATACCATCCTTAAAAAAATGAATATACACAAGGGGATTAAAAAACCCCACACCATGCAGTGTATATGTGGGGAGTGATTTGGTAACACAGTGGAAGAAAAAAAGCCAAGTAGGAGAGGGTGCTACCCCCAACTTTTGTCTTGGCTACATATGAAGTGCTCTTTAGACTAACCAGAGATCTTACGAACTCCAGACTTTATGACAGTCTCATCTGAAAGTTTGCCCAGCTCTCATCTTCAGATGGAAATCATCTTTCCACCCCTTTCTTCCAAAACCTATGCAAACTACCGTTCCTTAACACTCCACTGAAAATAAGCAAATGCTGGCAATAAGCCTTGGTACCAACCCACTGTGGGCTGCAGACCTCTCCTTCTGTCTCTTCCACTCCTGTCCATGCACTCTGAAACCTACCACCTTTTGGGAAAGCTCCGAGCCACTTGGAAAAAAAGTCATGAAATACGGATTGCCCACTCTGACCTTCCTCAGCATGTCTGGTTTTGCATCCTTATTCCTGAACACATTCATGGTCAAAACCAGACCGTGACACTGGTACATTCAGCGTTTGTTAGAATCCCTCTTACCTTGAGAGGTTTAACAGACTCGTGCATGCCTCCATTATGGGGTAAAGAGGATAAAACCCAGAATTCTGTCAGGACAGTGGTTTTCCACGTGGACTATCACTGTCACAGCAGCATTCATGACAAAATAGGACAGTTACGTTAGATCTGCTCTTGTCAGTGCCTCCCTGACAGGGTTGCTCACTGATTTGGGTGGTGGAACTGGATGTTGGCTGGGGTCATAGCAGCAGAATCAACAGCAAAATTTGACCAGAATAATCTTTATTATAAATGGCAAAGGATCCTCTATGCTCTGCAAGACCGAGAGAGTGCTTGAAGGGAAAAGAGGCATGCTTGTAAACTTACAGAAGTTTGACAGAGCAACAGAAAGGATTCCTGTTGGTTCTCAGAGCACTGTCTCTCTATGGCACGCCACGGCTCTTTCCTTTTTGACCTTGCATAAAGGCAGCATTAGAGAGGGAGAGAAGAAAGCAGGGGGGGTCTGTTCATGCTTGCCAGAAGGCACAATCAGAGTCCTATGAACGGCAAAAGAAATGTGTTATTATCACTCATTAACAGATTAGGAGACATACATGATCTTTTTTCAGAGAATGTGGATTATGGACCATCTGTTGATGTGTTTCACCCTGCGTAGCACATGTGAGCATTTCTGATAGGCGTAAGGCCAGACAGCATGCTCAGGCTGCATTCCTTGACTGCCTTGCTCCCCACAGAGACACAGCTCATCTGGGGTGTG
The DNA here is from genome assembly GCF_028858705.1 of Grus americana. NCBI lineage: Eukaryota > Metazoa > Chordata > Aves > Gruiformes > Gruidae > Grus > Grus americana. The sequence goes on from NC_072891.1 coordinate 77,203,253, forward strand.
TGACATTCCCTCCCATCCTGTGCAAGCCATTTTTCATTGCTATCGGCCATCCCTTGACTGCTTGAGATGACAAAAGGTACTTAGGGAAGAAAGTGTGAGCTTCAATCCCAAGGATTAAAACTGGGCAACGTTGGACCTGAGGAATAAAGTTTAAATGTGTGCAGAAGCATAAGGAAGCATGACCTCTGTCAACATGACTTCTGCAGATGAAGAAACAAACTGCAGAGCACCTTTTGAGAAGAGCTGGCTGTTAACAACTCGTTGCTCTCTTTCAAAACATTGACTTGAGCAAGAAAGCATTTCTGTCCTGCTAATGCCTTTCTCTTAGACTTCTGCTTCCTTCTGTCACCCACCTGTTCAAGTCTACCCTTAGACTGATATTTCAGTGATGTTCTAGTTTTAAGCAGTGTGTACAGGTGAGTTAATTCATACCCAAAGATGTCAGGCAGCTTGCCAAAGTCAGGCTAACTAGTTGGCTGAGCAAGGAGTATGTTAGCTTTACAGCAGCACTTACAGACTTAAGTTGTATCAACAATAAAAATGCTGCCAGGTGAAGCTGGAGGGTGTACACAGTAAGATATCAGTGTGTAAAAACAAGTAACAGAAGATAATTCACTGATCAGAAAGACTCCAAGGTAATGGTGACCAAACAAAAACCAGGTTTTATTACAAATGGATTCTGACCAAGACACTCTTTACTGACTGAACTGGGGAGAATAATTTGAAATTCAAGTGAACACTAACTCAGATCTGATTTCAAGGAGAAGTTCCATATGGAAAAAATGTGAAGAACTGCTGGCAAGTAATGGATGTATCAAGGGCTAGTAAGATTCCAAGGTGGAAAATGTATGCATGACAATGGTGATATTTCCAAACCGTGGAGGATTAAATCTAATTGGATTTGAAGTTGCTGATAAAAAGCCTTAAGTTTCAAGGCAAATGAAACTGTGTTTGAGCAGAATCCTTTCCATCGCTACATTACTTCCCTAACCGAGATAACTGCTGAAGCTCCAACATGTTTATGAGCCCTTACTGATTCAAACTTGTGTTGTTCACTGCTGTACCCCTGGGATTTTCAATCACTTTTGTGCAGTGCTGTCCCACATATTTTCCATTTAGCTTCTGTTGACAGATGTCAACCTTTAAGATTTTTTTTTTCCCTGCACGTTCAATACTGTCCCAGTTATGCATCACTAGGGAAATTTCAAAAATTTTCCAGCGAGTTGTCTTAATTGACTAAAAAATAGTAAGGGTCATATGACACAACATTTTCTCCTGGCTTTAGATTCTTCCTCTAAACTTGATCAGCCTTATTTTCTGATCTAGAGCACCGACAGATTGATCAAAAGCAGCACTGGAGTTGCCCTAATCAGATTTTAGACCAGGCCGCTCGCTCGCTCTCTCCCCCGCCTCCCGCCTCCAATTTCAGCTTCTTATCTTAAATCAGTCATGCCATCTGTAGGGGAATGGCAATTAAATCTAAATCTACCTGAAATTGACAGAAAACCTTTTTCTGGCTTCATTGTTCCCGCACAGCCTCCACTGCCTGGCAAGACTGCTGGAAACCCTTCCAGAGTAGGACACATCATGGACACAGTTTGTTAGGCAACTCTTTCTTTAGTATGAAACAGGCTTTAAAGAATATGTTGAAATGGGTATTAAATCAAGGAAGCTAAAAATGCTGCTAGCCAAATGTTTGGCATACACATTCCTTTCCAATTATATGAGTATTCTGAAGACCCAGCAAAATGATGCACCACACACACATGCTTTCAACTCAAAATACTCATCTGCACCTCTCCAATTAAAAAAAAACCAAACAGTCGGTACTCAACAGCAGGCACACAAGTAAAAACAGCTGTATGAAAAGAGATGCATCAACATGGAGACGCCTTTACAAATCTGCTTCATGTGGTCAGCTTTATGAAGAGGATGAGTTGACACAGAAGTCCAGTGTTTGGGAAGGAGCCAGAAGCCACTCACATTTTGGGACAGTTAGCCCCTGATGAGGAAATTAAGGAGAAATTTACTTTGAAATTAAGTAACTCTGTACCCTCCTCTGGCAGAACCCCTTGCAAATTGTTCTGGCTAAATCTTCTCTGAATCTGATTCAGCCTCAAAATCCCCATGCTTCAGTACTTAGTCTATTTTAGTCACCCTACTGGTATATGTAAATAAGTTAACTAAAATACACCAATTTGATAATATAACATATCTAAAAGGCTAAATTTTGTTTTTAATTGCATATGTTCGTATTTTTGCAGGATATAGGTGATGTTCTACAACTTCTATATTAAAACCAATGCCTTGAACTTAACGTGCCATATTCCCTTAAAGTCCTATTCAACAGATCAAAGCATCTGGTAGGCAACAGACATGCTTTAGGAAAGCTCTAAGAACTAAGTACAAGGTCTTGTTAAGTCATTTTTATCCGATGTGCCGCTAGAGACACTACTGCAGATTTGAAAGCTTGCCCTACCACAGCTCCACTGAAACAGCATAGAGCCATGAACTCCCATTCTGCTTCGATTATCACCACATATAGCAACTGAGCCACGGTCCAAGCTAACAAATCAAAGGGGCTTTGGATCAGCCCATGCTACCCGGTTATATCATCCTTGCACCTTTCATAGTAAGCCAAAAACCATTGAGCAGGCAGGTGACTACTGCCCTGTGAGTCAGTGGAGCTGTGGCACACCGCATTCTCAATACCTCCCCACCCATGTCAACTGGGGTTGCATGATTCAAGCTAGCAATTAAGAGTACAAAACAATTATTCTTCCTGACATCACCCCAGCCTCAGACCGTGAGAGCTTCCTTTCACCCTGCCTTTGCCTTGCTGTTTCCTCCAACCACTTCCCAGGCTTTGCCTTATGACAGTTTCAGGGTGGAGTAACACGAGTCCAGAACCACGAAAAACGGTACATGTTTTAAGCTATTAATATTTGTTCCACTTACAACCAAGGAATACCCAGTTCTAGCAATGCAAAAGTCTGGATAAGCAATATGCCAGATCCTGCCCTGCGCAATGGAAAAAAAAGCTGGTAACCTTTGAAGACTCCTTCCAACTTCTGTGACTGGCTGGTCCTGCAGGGAGAATATAGTTATGGCTTCTAAAAGTACGTCCAGAAACAGTGAGAGTTAACCTAGGAGGCTGAAATTAAGAACCTACCCCACTTTTTACATCCTTCTCCTCTTCATCTGTGGTAGATGAGCTGACTTGTTACCTAGAGTCAAACCAAGACTTGTAGAAACTTCAGCCTGTCAATCACAACCATTAAAAAATGTTTTAGGTTTGAATTTTGCTGGAACTAGTATGCAGAGAGACAAGATGATTTTGTTCTTTGCTAGGACTTGGCAGCCCTGTGGAGTTTATTGGTAGCAATGCGGCCTACCGAGCAATGAGCTGTATCTGCTTTCTTTATTCTCTATTTTGTCTACTTAAGATTTTGGGACAGAAACTGTATCTTATAAAGGGTTTATATAATTACTTAAATCCAATTTCCAATCTTAATTAGGGATGCAATGATGAACTATTAATAATATTCAGAGCAGCATTAATCTATCCCTGCTATTTCACTTGAGTGGTAACAGGAACTAGACCATCAGGGAAATAAATTAAAGACAATTTGAGTTTTGAGAGAAATGTCAGACCAAGAGCTTGGGATCGCATTCCTGCAACAGCTTGTGTCTGTGGGAAATCCCACGGGTACCAAGGAAAACAGGAAAAGGTGGGATGGTGGGCCTACTCACAGTCCGATAAAGTAAAATAAATGCACAGGACATCACAGGATTCAGACCCTGCTGCTGAGCATGTGCTTCAGTAAAAGTAACTTCAACACAAACTAAAAAAGGCTAGTGTCAAACCCGAGTTTAGGCATCTTGCCTGATAAATACAGAAATGGAATATACCCCACCCCGCTACCACCCTTAAGGACCATTTTCCCATTCCCTTGATGGGAGTCAGACTGGACCAGGAATGAACTTCTTGCACCAGGTGTCAGACGTCAGCGATGCTTTACTTGGTTAAGAAGCCTCTAATAAAAAGTCAAAATGCTATCTAACTGCTTGCTACTGGCTGACAAACCCAAGTTGTAGTCATGCTCCTGAGGAAAAACACAAGGCTGTACTCTGTGTGGCTTCAGTGTTTTGCGAGAGCAACCTCAGTTATCTGCTGGAATAATTATCAAAAATTATCTGCTTCGTAAAGAGCATCGCAAAAAAGATTTCATTCTCACTGAACTATAAAATTAGCCAGAAGAATCTCTGAATCTTCAGAAGGGCTTGTCTTTTGTGGAAATTAACTGAATTGACTACGCTTTAAATTAAAAACAAGCAAAGAACTAATTTTTCAATTTTGAATGGAATTGCTGAAACCTTTAGAGTGACAGTTGTATCTTTAAAAGTTTTCACTAAAGTCACACAATAATATCCTGAGGAAAACTACAGCCTTGCTACTTTTTTCCCTCTCAACAATATCAGTTTACAGCTCAACAACACAAGGGTGGAGGAGGAAATTCCTTTATTCTCACCTTCCAAAAAAAAAAAAAAGAAAAGAAAAAAAGTTCCTTTTCAACAGGCTTTAGTACAATGAGTTTGTCATCAATTGTTTGCAGGAAACATCTCACATTTTTTCCTTCTATGCAGTGAGTTTGATCCCAGCAGGTTGACTTAATTTTATACAGAAAAAAAAAAGCCACATACATATGAAAGGCGAAGGAGAGGGAAAAGCCACAATCACGTAAGAAATCCCACTGACTTCAGTACAAGTACCCACAGAATGCTCACAGAAGATCCAGGCAGTGTATGAACACAAGATCAGAGCAATTTGGATTTAAAGGTGAGAAAAGGCATATGTGGCTTCACCAAATAACATTAACAAAAGTAGCAAGTAGCAAGAGCTTACTCCATTCTGACAGAGTGCCAAATTTACCACTGCAAGGAAGAATAAAATAACAGCACATGGGCAGCATTCCCACTATGAGCCTGGACTAACAGCGACTCCTAAATACCTTTCTAATTTTGGTTGTTAAAAGGTGCTGTGAATAAATTGTTTGGCTTGCAGCAACACTGCTACATGTAAGAGCAAGAATTTAAGAACAAAAATTAAATCTTTACTCTTATTAATTTCCTTTAAGAGGTTTTCTCTAGTGAAAAGCTATTTCTGATGCAGCTTTCTGATGCTGCTTCTCCTGTTAGCTTCCACTGATGGCAAAAAAGCCTACTGCTGCTCCTGCTTTGAAAGCTCTGCTCTTTCTTCGAAATAATCAACGGTAATGGAGTAACTCACATCTGTTTCAGAGAAAGTAACACTTTAGAAAGAAGCAGAAAGACATGGATGAATTGTGCTTTTTGGCTGTTTGCATTAACCCCTGCAGAAGCTTGGGACAGGTGAGACCCTGAAGCTTTCCTCCCCAAAGCCAGGGCACTGCTCCTGGTCCACCCCTTTGTGAGGGGAATCAATCAGCACTGTGGGAAGAGACCAGGAGTAAGGTCTTGAAGGACTCCTCCTGGCTTCATGTTCTGGATGAGTGTTATGCATGCCATGTATACATATCGAATGTTGAAAATGCATATACAGGATATATCAGCAAAGTGAAAAGACTTGCCTGGTAATTGCATTCCAGGAAAGCTTTTGCAAATGTAGGCAGTATCTCAGGAGCAAAAAAGTAATTCAGTCAAGACGGTCTAAGGTACTACGTGAATAATTCTGTGGTGAATCAGAATGAAGGACTGTCACACTGACAAGGGTTAGAATCTTCTTCTCTGCCGCACCACCAGACCTGTATTATCTCTCCAGCAGCTGGGGCAGTTACTGACATTCACTGGTGCACAGCTGGCAGCAGAATTTGCTTCAGCTGATAACCTTCTTGTGTGTTCTCCTACTGCTCCTGTCACATACCGTGTTACTTTTTAAACACACAGCCTATGTGAGCATGAAACCTCCAGTATCAACTGACTATTCAGAGCGGTTCCCTGAACAAAATGAATCAACCTTCCTCTCAACCTCACGTACATCGGACAGTGACCCGAGCTGGGAAGGGCTTAGGATATGCACACTATACTCTTGTTTAGGCCCTTGACACCCAACACCAGCAAACACTCCAGAGAAACTCATAAAACACTGAAAGAAGAAAAGCTTTGAGGTGACTGCAAGACAAGAAATAGGTTAGAGGTGGAGGGAGGGGACAGAGAGCAGAACAAGAGACTGGGGATGCTGATGTTTGGCAAGGAAAGGAGAGACAGTGCAAAGGCAACCCAGGATGGAAAATATGCTGATGCAAGAGCTGAGTAAGGACATGAGCCAGCGCCATTGCCCTGGCCAAGCCAACTTCCCCCATCAGTCCCCTGAGCAGAGTTGCCTGCTCCCAGGGAATGATGTGACCCCCCCATCTCCGCACCTCCTTCCCATCACAGACTTCAGGAGAAGTAGGACCCTGCCCTGCAACTCCAAGGACAAGTCTTTGTTATCTTCGTAACAGCCAAACCAAAGAAACTCTGGCAACACTGTCAGACTGGCGGAAATACTGAGAGACACTAATAACATATTTTTCTGTTCATCTGTGTTTGTTAGCAGAGAGGAAAATCATAGAGTATTCTCTTGCCAAATCATTGGCATTACTGAAAGCTTGGGCCTTGGGTTTGAATGATTTGATGTTTTGGAGGACGGATGGCTTTTATCAGAGCTTTTCAGAGAACGGTATAACCCTTAGCATTTGAACAACAAGAATAACAAAGGCTCCAGAGAAGTCATTCTTTCAGACTCTTCTGATCTTCACAGTACGCTCTAAATCTAAATGTTTTTGTTAGTTTTTAACTCTTCAGTCCAGAAAATGTTCTGAAACTTTAAAGATTAAAAAAAGAAAAAATTACGGTTAACAAGCCAAAACTTTTATCAGTGAAGCTGCTTGTTAGTTAAGAGATGACTTGACCGATTCCTTAGAGATTCTTTGAAACTGAAGAAGAGAAGAATTTGGTTTTAGTCTCCTTATGAGACTTCTTTTCTGTGGAGAAATTTACATCATCTATAGCAAGCTCCATCTCAAGCCCACATAACTCAAGTAAAGCTGAATTTACTAGAAAAAGTAAACTTTGAATACTGCTCTACAGCATGAATTATTAGTTTGCTGTTTTGCAGCTCACTGATGTCCAGCAACAGAATATATACACGAGATCTGTTTCACCAACCCAAAGCTAACTGTATGACCTAGCACCTAGTCCCAAATATGAAATGCAACAGAGCAATGACAGCCTGTCTCTGTACCACCTAGCTACTTAAAATGCTCAAGGGCCTGACTAGGAGGGGCCTGAGAAATTTTGTCAGCATGACCCTCCACAATGGATATCCTCTGGTGCTGGAGCCCACCACCAGGTGCTGGAGCCCACCACCATGTTCTAGAGGAATGAAACCATCACGTCACTACAAAATGCTGGCATCTTGCCTAGCAAAGTGAAGTCCTCTTGTCATGAAGGTGGGTCACCTTTTCTTCTTTAAAAAAATCATGTATCCTGTTTCAAACTCACATTTGCCACAATAAGAACTGCAAGCCCTGAAGTGTCTCCTTTTTTATTTCTGCCCCTCCATCTCCCAAGGAAAGTAAAGTATTCACTAGATCCACCAGCTAGAAAAAAGATTTAAATGGAATGATGCACCTCCCCACTCAGCTGCACTCTGACAGACGGCTGATGCCAGTGGGACGTTGGGCAAAGCACACATGTACATGCAGCCCTTTTAACTACAGAGTCAGTCCCCATCCATAAAATACAGTCGTACCATTGTGCACGGCTGTTAAACTCCTACTAGACTCACAGGTCCTCGCCACCCAAGAGCGCATAGCTGAAAGAGCTGGCAGAGCACCAGCTGAGGTAACTCGGCATTTTGGTGTTCAGATGTTCACTGCTCACTCCCCCAGTCTAGACCTGGAGGACACAAAACCTCTAAGAGAAGGTGTGAGCAGAGACCTCTGGTCTGTTTCATCCTTTTTCTGCAGAAGTCTAAGTGTCTGCAATGATAAAGCACTGAAGAATCAATCCCTCCCACAAAACTGAGAAGGGGACACAACCTGAGCCTGGCCCCGACATCCTCCAGAGACCATGCACTGTAGTGTGAGCACTGTCCACGTGTCGCAAGCCTAACGTGAAGGCAAAGGCGGCACATGTTACACCGGTAGAAGTGCTTTAGTCTTTAATTAATCTGCAGGTGAATACTTCTGGCCAATGCAACTTGGCCATGACTTTAAATGCCATCTGGCTCTCGACTTAATGAACAATGGCATAAGTAACCTCCTCTCACTCTCCTCCTTCCGCACTCACCACTATTTTTAATAGAAACTGAGTTGTTGATGTGACAAGACTTTTCTACCTATTTCCTTGGTTTTTTTCCTCTGAGTTGCTTACCAATGCCTAACATGATGACAGACACACCCACTGTAACATCTGCACCTGCAGGACCCCAGTTTTATTTTCCTTTCTGCAGAAACATGTCCCACAGGCATGGAAAGAGGAATGCTTAAAAAATATCATGCTTCTCTGCCCCCACAGATCTACATCCCAGGCAGCTGGTGATCAGTTGGCAATATCCTCTCGGGCTGTCTTGGAAAGTCCCTTTTTTGACAGTTCACACTGCCGAGAACACAGGGTGTTGGCTTGATTTCCCTTCAAAAATCTTGCGATAATCCAGAGTCTTGGAGCACGCAAGAGAACAGTCCTGTCATCCTTTTCTTCCAGAAAGAAAACAGGTTTCCAGTGGGAGATGGTTTCATAGAAACCCTACCCAGCTCGTCACAGAGAATGTACATCCTTTACCCAGGCCAGCAGGATACACTGACTTGCCAGAGTCAACAAGAACAGTAGGCAAGACATGCCCGAGAGCTGAACTTCTGGGTTTCCCACATATCCCATAAGAAGCAGAGAGGAACAAAGAAATTTTGCTGTGGAATAGTTGCTGCTATACAGATGAAAGCCCTGAATTATGGAGTGGCCTGGGGAATAAATGAGAGGCAGAATAACCTCAAAATGTTTTATTCAGAGCAGAAGGCATCTGATGACATCTGTCAAAAAGACATAAGCAAGAACCGCCCCCCCTACAAGAAACAGTAATTCTATCGCAGGCCCTTCTTTTCAGCACAGCTAATTCTGAAAGACTGGTTTATGTACCAGTCAATCCCAGTTTGGCTCAATCGCCAAACACTACTTGCGATCTAACCACGACACTGGCTGCTGTGATACGTTCACCTAGATCCAAGAAATCAGCAAAACCTCTGTGGAATAAACTGCCTCTCAAAGCTAAATTCTGGGAGTCCTGTTTATGCGCTACTAGTTTCACAAACTGGCTCCAGGACTCTCTGAATGTGCCAGTAGCTGTTGTCAGCTTTCCAGTGACAACTCCAAATGTGAATTTTTTCCCCCAAGGCTGATCCTCCTAGAAATTTCAAAATTACCTGAGCTCCCCATTGCTATCTCTAAATTAATTAGATGGAAAAATATTTTCAAGAAGTTTAAGAGCTTAAAATATATCCTGGTCAAAAATGTCGACTAATTAAAAGGTATTTTTAATTTAAAGTGAGAACTATTCCCTAGAAATCTTTGTCAATATACATTCTGATCTGCTGTACCATGCCACTTCTGTCCTCATTAACCAAGTTGATAAACACATTTTATACACCACAATAAGCATAACTCAGGGCCTTACAAATATATCACCCCAGAAAGCCAAACAAGCAACAGGATAGCGATGTTGAGAGTGCCCATCAAAAACACTGTTAAAAGGCCTCATTTTCAGAAAGCGAATGGGCACTTCTTCAGTCTATGCTGGCTCCTCTTTTAAAGCATTTCAGGTGGAACAACACAAATTCCAAAAAACTCCCCAAAAGTGTGGCTGCTGCGCTGCTTCCTCAGAACTGCTGTTCACCAGGGATTCAGGGGGAATCACACGGACTCGAGAATCGGAGAGGAAGAACAAGTTTGCATGGACAAGAAGACATGTGAAGGAAGCTAATGTGTCTCTGTTTGACATTTCTAAATCAAACAAGGCCAAGAATTGAACCAGAAGAGTTTAAGAGAGAGTACAAACTACAGGTAGCCCAAAGACAGTGATGGGAAGCACCATGGAGACTAGGAGCATGAAATGGATGCAGGACAGACTCAGGCTCCTACCAGACAAAACAACAGCAGTTTAAGCCAGCACAGGTTCTTTCATGCTACTCTTTAGATCTGACTAAATGACTGAAATACTTTTTTTTTTTTAATTAAGCCAGTTTCAGTATATTTAGTATATCCACTGCTTTCACAACAGAAGAATACAGAAGTTTGAAAACATGCAGAGAAAGGGAAAAGACTTAAAAGAATCAGACCACAACTTTGGCTGAATTTTTCTTTTTGATGATCGCAACCAGCAGCAGGAGCAAGGAACAACGAAGGGCTGGACTGGTGTCACTGCTCTGCCGAGCTCAGTCAAGCCACGTCAGAACAACGCCGCCGGGAGCTTGCCCCCGTGCGTCGCTGTCCCAGCCGCGTGCCATGAACAGTCAAAACAGTAAGACGTTGAGACCTCAACGCATTTGAACTTTTATCTTTGCGTTTCCTCCTCACACACCTGGTCCTCCAGCCCTTCCTTGAGACTTTGGCTGGCCACAGTCCTCCCCTACTCAGTGAGAACATGCTGTGCGGGTAAAAAGTGTCTTGAAAACAGGGACAGCTGGAACATCAAACCATGGCACAAACCACAACAGCCTCTTCACCTTGCGTGTACTTCAACTGTTGTAAAATCAGGTTAAGTGACTCTGTCAGTTTATTGATAGCAGTTCCCATACCAACATGTGGGTTCTCAAGAGCATCACAGGCAAAATGCTTTTTTTGTGCTCACTCTTGGGGCAGGGTAGCAGCTAATGGGGAACTCTAAAATTGGAAATAAAATGACCTATTTACAAGGAAAGTTAGTAGAGTAATATTTAAAGATTTGAGATTGGCTTCTCATTGGTTTTCTTACAAAGCTACAAGAGTGCCGTGATAAATTCCTAATAGAACAAAACTAGAGAGGCAAAAGGTTTGTACAAAAACTGCTGGTTAAACCTCACCTGCTTTAACAAAAATATCATTTTCTTCTTTACTTGTGGCAAAACTACAACCTTTATTAATAGATTTATGCTGATTTAATTAGTTTGACAGTGGGGTTTGTTGCAGGATGCTAATATGGGTAAACATGTCAGCTGGTTCCTATTTCCGATCTAATGTCTTCCCAAAGCCTGCCCAAGAAGAGTTATTAAAAAACAAGGGAACTTCTTAAAAGTGAAGTTTTTCCAAAGATGGATGGATCTGTTTTGTGTATTAGCAATCCTATTAGGGAATTATTCTCAACTGGTACTACTAAACTTGCCCCACATTCAACAAGATGCAGAAATAGGGCACTCCAAACATATATACATATGGAGCAGTATTTTTTCCTGGAGTACTAGGGAAAAAATGGCTGTTACAAAGCTCAACTCAAACAATGCTGGTGCCACTGCCCCAAATAACGAGGCACAGGATGTCCACTTGAATTCTTGGATTTACTGCATAAAAAATAATAGCTATGATGTCAAATATCAGTCCCTGAGATGAACTGTTAGGAAGAAAGCTACGTATGACTTCATGTGCATTTATTTGCATTTGCACCCAGGCCCAGTCAACAGAATTCTCACAGGTACTAAGTTACTCAGTGATTGAGGCAGTGGTGTTTGTGGTTTTGGTTTTTTTGGGGTTTTTTTGTTCTATTTAAGTCACTATAATTCTAATGTGTCACCAGTTTAAAGATATTTGGCATTTATCAGGGCAGGAGATAGTTTTTCTCACTGCTTTATTAAACTGGTAAACTTTAGCGGCTAGGAAGGGAATAAATAACACAGATATAACTCACCTTTTACTGGTAGTACTGCACCCACTACACCCTTAAAAAGTTTTCCTCGTTCGGGCATACATTATACAAACATATTATATAAAGCAATACAAAACCATGTAGAAAAAAGCTGGTAAAACGTGGATAACTGTTCCCTTCCAAAGTGCACGCAGTGATGCGAATTTAGCAATTTACACACACAAATTCTTCTGCTCTTTCTCCTTCTTAACACTGAGAAAATGGGAGATGAGGGAAATTGCAATGCCCAGAGCCACAAAAGACATTGGTGGAATCAACAGATTCTGGAAAAAAAAATCCAGATCCTTGAAAGCGTCCTTCTCCCCTGGATCACGATTCATCTCTTTAGTCACTTAGATAAAGCTGGAAAGAAAATTCTAAAAGGAACAGGACACACTTTTGTGATTCAGTAGCACATACCAAAGCTTTCCCAAGCACTTATGTAGTTTTTTTAAAGTAATATTCCTAACCCTTCTGAAGATGCATATATGTTTTGAAGGGAATTTGCTCTATCTTAAATGCACTATTGTTTTTCTGTGTTATTAATAAGAGTTTAAAGAAATCATTCTCTCTGCTTAAACAATACCTAGGGAAAATTCTCACTTTTGCAGTATATTGCATGTAAGTATCATACCAAGCAATATAACACTTGAGTCTTGTTACTCCTAAGTATTTTTACCACATTTCTGAAGAATTACTCTAGAGGCACAGTTCTGCTTTCTCCTGTAAATCCATTAATCAAATAAAGAAAAAGTAAAACTCTGAACTCTCATTAATTATAAACTTAAGTCAAAGGATCTCTTTTTAAAATTAAGGATGGCATAATTCACAATTGTAATGGACTTCTGATGATTGTTCATCACCAAAAATAAGCCCATAATTTGTATTGCTGACCTAGAATTTTAACACAAAAAATGTATCCTCTTTTTTCTTCATTTTATCATAATACCAGAACAACTGAGTATTGAGAATATGATTATTTGGAAGATAAGAAAAGGAATAACTATATATACACATATATATAAAATTTTGAACAGTAGTTATAATATGATTTTTTTTTTTAAACTTGGATGATTCTTCCAATAGCAGCTGAAATTAGTTTCAGCACACTGTGCTTGGGTGAAGACTGTAAAAGAGCACTGACGATCTTCCATTGTAGAGAAGAAAAAGCAAGAAACAACAGTTCCATTTTACAGCTGGGAAACTTCTGCACTGAGGATTGAGACTTGTTTTTCAGGAAGGAGTGAGATACGTTTGTGGTCTCCTAAAGTTACTGTGTGCAATGCATCTTTTTTAAAGCTTTGTACACATTTCAGTACTGATTTACCATGATTCTCACTTGATCACAGAAAACAGTATTGGAAGGGCCCTGAGATGCCATCTTAGTCAACATCTAGATTCCTGTGGTAACCATGATCCTGGTCTACCCTGGGACAGAGGAAGACTGCAAGGTTTGCTTCCTCATTGAAGACTAAACTGCAGAATCATTCTCCCCTTCCATCAAGCTGTACTATGAAGTATATTCTTAGCAGCAGAAGAATCCCAGATAGGAGAGTTCACAGAGCATAGACTTTGCTTAACTGCATTTGTCTTGCCACAAGTAATTAGTATTTATCCTTCACAAGGATGAAACAGACTGATGTGGAATACTAATTGACCAGAGCAATGCAACTCAAAGACTTACAATTATTTAAGCAGAAATAAATTAAAATTTTGGAGATGCAGAAGAAAAAGAGTACCATTTTGGCATATAGCTCAAAAGGAATTACATAAATTATAGATATAACTGCATTTGCTGGCATTCATTCAGTGCTGCTGTTATATTTCATAATTAAACTTAATTTTATAGAGCTGTACTCTAGTGGTCTAGGTCAGCAGTCAATTAAAGAACAACCCTCAACAGGACAAATGCAATACTCAGGTAAGTGAGCATCATCATAAATAAACAGGCCAACCTTTTTGCTCACATAATTTGAATGCCAAGACATATCAACTTCAATGGACTTGTTCCTAGTAGGTGGGAGTATCAGAAAGGACTTTTCCTCAATGAATTCTGAGTCCACAATTTTGCTAGGGTCTGTTCATGAACTCCTGGCATTGAAGCAAATACAAAGGATCAGCCTAGAAACGGGAAGCAAGCAATGAAAAGTTGTAGCAAAGTAACACAGAATTTAATATAGACTTTAGGCAGCAAAACAACAGGACGAACATGAGAACCAAGATGTGCCCCATTAGCAGACTGCTAGGAGAGGCAGCCATCAAAGCTTTTTATTTTTTTAAAGGCGGCCCGGGAAGGCGGGTAGGGGGGGAAGAGAGAGAGACACAATTTTCGCAGCTTGAACAAACCTGGTTAGCCTGCAACAAATAGCTAACTGCTGGTCAGCTGAAGTCAGAACTGCCTGAGAATCAGTACTGCAGCACATTGACAACAGAAAAATCACACTGTGAGTGGTAATAATAGGGACAGTTCTAGATGTTGCATTATGTAGCTCTTCATGTCTTGCTATAAATGCAGTATCAATAGCGCTTGCTAAATCAGCAGGCGTTTCCAGTAGCAAAAGTGAGTTCTGCAGTTTAGACAAGACAAACCAGGCATGAATTAACTTATCCCACGATCAAAGTATACAGCAAACTGCTCAAGATTCTGCTGGACATACTTTTCATGCTGTAAGCCATACTATCCGGTATTCTTCACTCAGCCAAAACTCTGGCTGAAGTCAACAGGAGTTTTGAGTAATTTAAAAGGACTGGGAAGTTATGCACGCATCCCTTAGTACGGAAGCTGCACATCCACAGAGAAGGAAAATAACCATCAGCTGCCACAAAAGCTACTTCTTATCGGCACTATTATAAGGCATCCATAAATATGGCTTAATTTACTTAAGAGCTCACCTGGGACCTGTACTCTTTGGACAGGTGCTTGAAAACTAACGTGAAAAACAACGTATCAGTTATCTAAAGCCAGTATCTATATGTAACATTTTACATTTGTCCAAACTTACTTTGGCAGAAGCTATCAAAGGGCAGCAAATGGATTGGCATTCGGCTATAAAATGAAGATAAACTGAAAAAAACCCCAAACCCTGACTCCATACTGACCAGTCAGAAATATTTACAATGAATACGCTTAAATGAACACAATTTTAGCAATAACTTCATCCTCTGCTGTGTGCAGGGACATAAAAGCTATTATCTAAAAATATATGAAATAACTTGCACTTCTTAGGAAAAAGAAGTCACGTACTGCCACAGATAGTGGTGCATATATACACCTTCCTTGGGTTCCTGAGGCTGATGAGACCAGAAAATGCAATTGTGAAAGTGAAATAAATCCCTGTCAGATACGCAAAACCTCTGCAAAACACTTACACAGCATGAATACAAATTGACATACCAGAGCTATGAGACAATGCTAGAATCAGAGGATATCATTACAACGTTGAACTGTTAATCACAGCACAAAATAAAACACGTTTATTTCATTGGTAAAATCACAACTGCGAGATCTGGTCTATCGCTTCTAACATTAGGCTGGTACTTACTGCCCTAACGTACATCTTCTGGGAGCTGACAGGCCGTTCATCATAAGATAAAAAATAAACTTCAGTGTGATGACTGCTCTTTATGGCTAATGATAAATGTTATCAGGAACTCAAACACTGATATCCACAGTAGCTGCCTGCCTGCCCACCTCGGCAATAAATTCAATAACTTTTTTGGAAGACACGCCAATGTTTGAGAAGTTTACACTGCAGTGGTCCTAAGCAGAAGCCAAATAAAAAGAAATAAAATATTTAAAACTCATGCTTCGCTGTTACTGAGGGATCTAAAAATAGAAAGACTTGGAACAGAGATACGGGAGATTTTCAGTTCAAAAAGGGGAGTCCAGGAAAAATTGAGATGGCCATGAAAAAAACATGCTGATTAAAAAATAATTACGTCACGGGTTTCTCAGGATCTCACCAAACCCCCTCCACGCCGCCACCCCGGCTCTCACCCAGCCCCGCTCCCCCCAGCCCGGCCGGCCCCGCGCAAAGCGGCCGCCTCCCAGGGAGGGCTGCAAAGACCCCTCGGACCCCCAAATCGCAGCCGGCATGGGGGGAGAGCCGCCCCTCCAACTGCGGACGTCGGGGGGATGCGCGCACAGACCCGGCTTTCCCTACCCGGCCCTCCCGCTCCGTCCTGCACCCCCCGGCGGTCCGTGGCACCCCGCACCCCCGCGTCGTGAGCCCCTCCCGCCCCAGGGGAATGTGCACGCGTGGGGGGGTCCCGCTGGCGCGGGGCTGGCGCGCACAGCTCGCGGGGTGGGCGAGGGCAAGGGCAGGACCCCCCACCCTGCCCCCTTCCCCCCTTGCCTCTTCCCTTCCCCTCTCCGCATTTTCATTCTCCCTTCCCTTCCTCGCCTCTCCCTCCCTGCGTTTCCATCTTCCCTCCTCGCCTTTCCCCTGTTCCTCCTCGCATCTCTACCGACCCCCCCCTTACCACCACACCATCCCCCCTTTGCTCACCCACCCCCCCCCCCCCAGCATTTGCACCTTGTTCCCCCCCTCCCGCAGCCCGCCGAGGCCAGACAACTTGCCGGAGCCGCAGCCACCGCCGCCTCCCTTCCCTCCGCGCCCGTGGCCGCGCTCACACACACACACCACACACTCACACACTGACACACCACACACTCGGACGGACGGACGCAGGGACACACGCGCACCCCGGAGCACGGAGGTACCTCTCCGAAGCGCGCCCGCTCCTCCGGCGCGCAGCGTGCGCTGCCAGTTCCTCGCGTAGCCCCAGCACGTCGGGTCCCCCTTCCTCCTCTTCCTCCTCCTCCCCTTCCCTCCCCGCCCGCCCCCTTTCGCCGACACCAGGAAGAGGGGGGCAAAGCCGCCGCCCGCCCCGCCCCGCCGCGTCCCGTCCTGCGGGGCGATACGCTCCGCGCGGAGGCTCCGCGCATCCCCCCGCGCCCCCCGTCCCGCCGCGGTCGGGTTACCCGGCCGGCTGTGAGCCTTCTCCTGTTACGGATGCCTGTGCCGGGCGGGAGGGGACGGAGCCGAGCCCCGGAGCGGGGGGGGGACACGACGAGCCCCGGGGGGAAGCAGCGCGGCCCGCCTCCGGGGGGGATGTGCAAAGTGGGAGCTCCCCGCCGCTGGCTGCTCCGGGGATTTCCTGAGCCGTGCGTTTCGGGGTGGTTTTGCTGCTGGTTGTTTTTATAGGGTTTTTTTTCCCCTTTTTGGGTTTATTGGTATGGTTTGGCTTCTTTTTTTTAAATACATTTTAGCTAGCGCAGCTGACATCCATGGGCTTCTTCCATGTCCCCTTGAACCCAAATGCGCTTGCAGCGTTCACAGTAGGCTCTGGCAAGGATTTTGATTGGTCTGCCACTCCTCCTGTGAAGAACCTCTGCCTTTTATGTTTGGTTTCAATATGAACTTAATTATCCTCTAAGCTCCAACGCTGGAGATGAGGAACAGCTCCTAACCTTCTCTTCGAGCTGCTCATGGGTTTGGAGACCTCAACTGTAATCCTTTTTACATCATTCCTTCTCCTTGCTGAGAAGTTGTAGATTGCTCATGGGGGCCTTTGTCCATAGACCGTTCTGCACCTCTTATCATCCTTGATGCCCTCTTGAACGTCATCCTGATCTAATAGATCCTTTCTGAGATGAAGAAATACACAGTATTTAAGATGTGGGCAAACCATGGATGCATACAGTGGCCCAATGATGGTTTTCTCCTAACAATACTTTATAAGGAATTTTTGAGCACGGAGCTGATGTTTCTATAGAACTGTCTGTCATAACCCTGAGATTTTACTTGTGCAAGGCCAGCTCAGAGCCCACCGTTTTACACAGTTGTTTCTCCATGCGCATCATTTCACATTTACTTACACTGAATTTCTTGTATTGCCCAGTGAGCCTCATAATGTCCTTGTGTAGTTCTTCATCGTCTTCTTATTACTGACTTGAGTAAATTAAGACCATGATGAACTTTACTATTTCATTCTATTCCCAGGTAAGATATGAGTACACTGAACAGCACACGTCCCAGTACTGACCCTTGCAGAACCCCACACCATCCAGCACCTCCCTCCATTGTGAGAACTGGTCATTTATTCCTGTACTTTGCATTTTATCTTCTAAGCAATTACTGAGCTGTACCAGGGCTTTCCCTCTTGTTGCTATCGCTGCTTAGCCTCCTTAAAAGCCTTTGTCAAGAGCCTTTTAGAAACCCAGTGTGATATGGAAATTAGATCACCCTTATCCACATTTTTGTTGACCCTTTCAGAGACCTCCAAGAGGTTTGTTTAAGGCAGGACTTTACAGAAGCAATATTGACTCTTCTCAGAGAGATTGCATTAGTCCAGGTGTCCTTTAGTTCTAACCCAATTATCATCCCTGTATTTGCACAGTGCAGGCAGGAGGTTTGCAAACCTCTAGCTCTCCAGAGTCTTCGCTGAAGTTTAGTGTCACATTTGCCACCCTCCACTCTTCAGGTGCCACTGTTTTAAATGGGAGGTTACATCCTGCTGTTGATAATTCAGCTGCTGCATCCTTGGGTGAGAACTCAAGGGCACAGATGCTCACATGCAGGCACATTGCTGCCTGAATGCCGTGATGGTGAAAAAGGCTTATAATAAAAGCTAATGCTACAAGGATGTAGATGCATACATACATAACTGCAGACCTGTAAGCTGGTGCTATTAATGCAAGCAAGAAGCTATCTTACTAATTAATTATATGTGGCCATGACCTTCTTTGCCAATCTATGTGTCTTAAAGCACATAAGACTGTGGTACAGACAAAACCGCACCAAGGTCTTTGACCCAGTGAACTGTTTGCCATTCTCTGTATCTGCAGCCATCTGTTTTCTCTCTTTCATACTTTGCTGTAAATTCCCTAGATCAAGGATGGCCTTTTTTAATGCATATTTTTTTACCTGCCACTAGCAGCTGGCACAGGAAGGAGTAAGGGAGACCAGCTCTGAGAAGGGGTATTTCAGTTGCACCATTCAGGAACGTTCCCAGGAATGTCTGCAGTTCAGTTACCTGCCCAAAAGCAGGACTCCTACCCTTTGTCCCTCTAGGATAGGATGCAGCTGTGCAGGGCATGTGCTAGAACAGCTAGTACATGTGCTAGTACAGCTCCGTTCGGTCTATTTGCAGGGAGCAAAGGAAAGCTGCACCTCTGACACTTGACTGAAGCAACTGTGCATGGACGTGCATCACTACTCACGCCCAACAGCCTGCCCCACGTGTGTAAGAGTCCATACTCCCACAGACAGGTATGCCATCCAAATGGCAATGTGAGGCTGTGGAAGAGAGAGAGATGAAGAGGAGCATGGGGATTGCCTCCCTTTTTGGATGTTTCACAGGTCAGACCGCGTGTGTTGGGTTTTTAGAAACTTCAGCTGCTAGAAACAGAATAAGCCAGTTGTTATCATGAGGAAGGGAGGGAAGAAAAGAAATTAGTCTTTTTTAGTTGCAGAAAACTTCATAACCATGCAGAAAGGTCCCCTTCAGGCCTCAGAAACATAATTAAAATAAGCATAGTCCAGTCTCAACGCTTTTTGAAGGCCTCAAGTTTTGGAGACTGACAATATTACATTGTAGAGAAAAATCTGTGATATTCATAGCAACGAAAGATGTTACACTGCCAAAGGGAGAGCTTCAGAGCTCCTCTTCCTGGGTTCCCACCCCTCTGCCCTTTTGTTCCAACAATTATCTTCTGCTCCGCTCCTGCTTACTGGCCTCATACAGGATTGGACTGAACCGCGTCACTGCAGCACAGATTTTGTTCCATTAGATAAAGCAGTATCACAAATTACACTGATAGTTTTAATTTTTGGTTGGGTTTTTTTCCTCCTTATGACAGGGATGCATTTACTTAGTATTAATTAGGTAGCACATGACTAATCTGTCACAGAGGAAATCCAATGTAATTTCACTGTGTATATTTTAATGAGTTTGCCTATTGCTTCTAATTTGAATTTTCAACAGTTACAACAGCAGAAAAAAATTGTATCTAGAGGTTTGTTTTAAAGATATATTTTGTTAATGTTCTGTAATTTTTTTACGACAAAACAGAAAGCTTCAGGTAGGGGGACGAAGGAATTAATCTTTGCCTGAGTGCGGCCTTCTCTAATTTTTACTGTGAAGTTAAAATACTTTTACCTAATTAATGAATTGCAAGATTAGTCAGTATTGTCTTAAAAACTCTGAAAGTAGGAAGAGTATAAAGATTGTCCACATTAACCCAATATTTGTCAAGAAGAGTAGTTATTTTTAACTCTTAAATAACAGTTCTTCGTCCATCATTCCCTTTCAGGCCTGCTTTATGTGCCCTGTGAACTAAAAAGGGCTATATCACCCTCGGTATTACCTCATTCCTCTTCCAGTGACTGACTGACGTACATCCCAAGGCTGTGCTGAACATGTAGGAAAACCCAACAAAACCAGATCCTGAGATTAGTATGAGGCCCTTGGGAAAGCACAAGGAATTGAAATGGCGTATCTGAAGTTCTGCTTGTAGGGGGCTGCAAAACTGAGGGTATTTTCCTATATACATAGCCTGTGGACAAGAGGACTAGTGCCACTGAAGTCAGCGGGACCTGCAGACAATTGACACCTCTGACAACTGGGCCACATGCTTATGTGAGACCTTGTTATTATACAAAAAGGCTCTTACTTCTACTCTTTTTTTCACTGCCACATAAGCTGACCTAGTTTACAATCTGCCTCTGTACAGATGTGTCCTCTGCCATGGGCGGAAAGAGGACAGAGCTGTTGCCAACAAAGAGTGCCTGGAGTTAGGAGGGGGAAGAGGCGCAGAGTGGCTCAGGATGGGGAGATAAAGAGAAGGAAATGAAAGACAAGGGTGTTTGGAAGAGAAGAGAGAGAAATAGGGAAAGAAGAGAGCAAAGCCATATCTGTATCTGCTGCTCCTGCTTTATCCAGGAGACAGAGGAGTTACTCAAAGTCTTTGCTTTCGGACTTGGCCTGTGTATTGGAGCCTAGTTTCAGTGAGGCAGATTTTATTATTGTTATGTGGTGAACCTTCAAATGGAGAATAATTCAAACGGGATACCTCTTCCTATTAGGAAGAAATTCTTAAAGGCTGCTGTTTTACAGCCCAACACACTGTTCTTGTTCTCTGTGAACTCCTGAAGATGCTGAGAGCAGTGGAGAATAAAGAGGAATAAAAGGAAGGAAAATACTGTGATAATGATGCTGGATATGCCAGGCACTTTTCTAACATTTATAAAATTAAATGCAGTTCTGAAAGGTGATGCTTGATCTAGTAGCCTCTACACTGAATTTCACTGAGCATGAAACATGAATTTTGCTTGGGATGCAGGTTTTTAAGTGTCTTAGATTAGCTGTCAGAAATTTTGTGATTAGATTAGTTTTCCTTTCCTTGTGGTTATGGTTATTTCTCTGACTGCAGAATAACATGCAGATGAGCTGGATGAAGGAATGCACCAGCTTGCGGTAATGCATGTGAGATGAAAATGGTACTTCTGTGTATTCTCAGTGCCTTTATAAAACTAATGAATGCAGAGATCCATCAGTCAGTTAGCAAAAGAGCTGTGGGAAGTTTGGAGGTCACATTCATAAATGCTTTATATTCAGTGCAGGGATGAAATGTTGAGTATTACACAGGCAGGGAGCTCCTGGTAGGGAACTGACTGGAGATTCCTGTTCTGTTCCTGGCGTTGCTGATGACCTGTGATGTGACTGAAGGCAAGTCACTTTCCCTTATTTGCCTATATGAGTGGATGAATTTTAGGACAGGGACTGCCTGTTAGTGGGTGTTTGCAAAACGTAATGGGACCTCAGCTGTGGTTAGGGAGTTCAAATACTAACGTAGTATGAACTTTAAAATTATTTTCTCCAGTTATTCAGCTGACAATCTCATTTACGCACATCTATTATGTGGTAGAATAGCTTGGCAAGATCTCTATCAGCAACTGGCTACATGAGAACTCTCAGTAACTTAAATGTGACTCCTTGAGTGAGTAATGTTTTAGTACTGGCTCCATAAACTGTTTTAGTCATCATCAGCTTACAAACTACATGCATAGCCCTGCCAGAACTTACCACGCAGTGTAGTGTATTTTACCGCAAGCAATTCTGTCACAGGAGTAATACCCAGTAGTAACTGTTAGTGTAATCTACACCCACTTGAAGAAGTTACTCTGTTCTGCAGTGGCAAAACCAGCCAAGTTTCACTGGCATCATGTTCTCTTCAGTTCACTGAAACTGTTAGCTCCCCTTCACAAGAAATCCAAAGTGTTCAGTACCTGTGATGTTGTAAGGGAGAAATTTTTTTTATTGCAGCTCATGGGGATACCACTGCATAACTGACTCATGGTTCTCCCTCCTTCTTGTGGAAAATGCAGTCATTGCAAATCTGTAAGGTTTCACTTAAAGCTCTTTACAGTCTTACCCCAGCTAATGTTTCTGCTTTGATTACTCCTGCCTTATCTCAGTCTCTTTGTACACTCTTCCACAATAGCCCCTGTTTCTTTCCCCTACTGTGGGCTTTATGTCTCATTTCAGTCTGTTCCTTTTCCTAAGCGCAGAAAAAAATCCCATTCAGTAGTATCCCTCTTTTATTCTACAAATCCCTCTTTCAAGTCTGCTTCATCAATAACATCAACATAAGGCAGTCCTGAAAGATGGCTTGCCCATGTCCAGCTTGCCTGATTGAGCCTGAACATCCTCAGGGGCAGGGAGCATATCTGTATATATTTTCTGAATTACTGTCTGCATAGGAAAAGACATATAAATATAGCACTACTTGTTACATATTCAACATTTAGATCAACTGCTGGGGAAGATAATCACGGACTACAGTACTTCAACAGTCATGTACAGTTGCATATTGTTCCTCCAACTAAACAGGCATAGCAAAAAATATTTAAAGAGCAATCATTATTTTAGAAATAGGGGACCTCTGTAACTCTTCCATACAATACTTGAATAGCATATTCTCACAAAGAGCATTTGTTTGTGAACTAAAGAGCTTGATCCAAAGCCCAATGGAGGCTCTTCCAATGCATTCAGTGAGCTTTGGATTAAGTCCTTCCTGAGGAACAGATGCAGGGTTTTATTCACTGCCACTAGAACAATAAAAATGACAAGACAAAGAATAAAGTTGTCTACAGAGAATAAAGCAGTGCTGTCCTGCAGCAGCTTAAATACATTAGGCTCTATCGTTAAAAGAAAGTCCTGTAGAGTTAGTAAAATTGTTTGTGTAGCCCATTTACAAAATATGCAGTGCAGAAATGTTTAAATATCTACACATAAACATCCAAACACAGTGTATTTCAGCGAGCATTCAACTTCTCAGTATTTGCAAGGGCTGAGTTATAAATGTAACTACAAATTCCAGTTGTGCAAACAAAGATAACACAGAAATAGTTTGTTGCCATTAATCATCAAAACTGCTATGGAAGAGAGGTTGAATTTTTTTTACGCCATGGCTCTTAGATGGATTGGAAGTGTTTACTGAGACATCAACCAGGCTTTCAAACAGGCTTTGCTTCAGTAAGTTTCTCTCATTCAACATAATGATTTCTTATCTGGCTGGTAGATGTTATCAAAATGTAAGCAATAATGAGTGTTGAGGAGCAGAGACATTTGCACCTAAAGGAAAAACTGGGGCCAGAGTCACCCCAGGAAAAAGACTCCAACAAGGGAGGTAAGCAACTGGAGGGGACGCAAGAGACTAGACTGAAGTGAAAGTGGCAGCTGAACACTTGGCAGAAACTAAGCCAGGTAGGAACCTGGGACCTGCAGCAGAGGCAAAACATGAAGGGAATTTGATCACAGACTTTCTCAAGAGGTCTAGGTAGATCTTGTAAAGAGATCTAGTGGGAGAGAGAATGAAAGCAGCAGACAAAACAGGCTGCTTTTTGAAACACCTGCATGGATTTATATAGGAAGTAGAAACTGGGAAAGGAGCCTGGATTAGAAGATGTTGCAGTCGTAGCGAGAAAGACCCTCGTGATGAATATGAGGAGCGACAGGTGGATTTTCAAAGGAGGAACTGGCATGGTCTGGTGCAAGAAGGTGTGATGAGCAGAAATGGACGTTACACAAAACTTTTTATACCAGGAAAGAAAGAAGAGAATCAAAAGCTGACAACTAATATGACACAAAACTATTTCTGTAACTGTTGAAAATAATACCATCTAAATTTTACTTGCTCGTATTACATGTTCCTAACTTTTTCAGCTCACAAATAGCAGCCTCAGAAACAAGTCAGTATTCTTAAGTCCTGTACATTTAATTACTAAGCAAAGCCAACAGAGTGCTTACTCCAGTTCCAAACATTAACTAAATGCAGAAAGACACATTTTGTCATGCCATCTTTTCCTGGAGGATTACCACAGGTGGGCTCTGACAATTACGGAGAAGAGAAATCCTTCTGTCTTTGCTTTTACTCCTACATCGGAACCTGATCAGCCTTCAGGGATTGAAATCCCTACTACACAGAAGAACACCAGCAAGACCCTCTTGCCATACCCCTAATTTTTCCACCTTTATGTTGCTACAGCCTTAATGAGCGCTCCTGCGAATTCTTGATACCTTTTAATCTTCTGAGTTTTGCACATTGATGTACAAACGTTCAGCAGCTGAGCTGCTTTCTCCAGACATTTTACTGAGCCCTCCAGATACTCAAGGATGGATGCTTGTTCCTTCCAGTGCTATCATAACGGTGTTAAATGCCTCCAACTGCAACTGGGATCTGTCATTTGCTGCAGGGTGGATGGCGATACTAGAAATGATTACATGAGAAAAACAAGCCTGTGTGAAGGTCCTCAGAAAATCAGACAAGTGGATAATATTCAAAGAAGAAATTCTTTGTCGTGGGACAAATGTTTTTTTCCCATCGAACAATATCGCAGTTTCATAAAGATGTGTCCCTTTCTTGAATTAGAAAGGGAACGTGCCCAGTGACTAAACCCTTGGCCAACCTGAAGGACTGGCTGTCCCTGCTGTAAGCCAAGGTCCTAGCTTCACTGCATTTTCCGATCATCGGAAGTGAAATCATGCAAAACGAAACTGTAATGAGATGATAAGACAAGCTGATTATAGGCCTGCTAATTAAAAATACGCAGTATTCTGTATGGAAACCCAGCTCTGCACTATGAAACTGCTGTGCATTTTAATGTGTAACTCACATACTGTCAGAGCAGGCAATCTTTTGTCTTTGGATATGAAGGCAGGTGGGCATGTTTTACACAGGTACCACAGCTTGACAGTCTTGTTACTTTGCTTTGACAGTTCCCATGCAGAGCCACAGAAATAAAATTACAATGCCCGAGGTCAAACCTAATGGCTCTGATCACTTCCCTGACCAACACTGCCTGCCTTGGTCATGATATGAAGATGCACTCGAGAGCAATTAGCAGAGACCATAACTGGAGATGAACTCTTAGCTGTGTGCTGTGCCATGCAGTTCAGTAACTCAGATCCTCCTCTCCGTTAGCCAGCCCAGCTCCACTGACTTCAGCATGAGGTGAGCTGTGGCCAGGACCAGGGAAGGGAGAGCACAACCTGGGAAAACCAGTGATGAGAGCTGGTGGGAGCCAAGTGGGGAAAGCATCAGCTGCAGAAAATAAACCATTTTACTCCTTGAAGTTGGTTTGCACCTTCCCTTGGATTTTTATTGCACAAATGTCTCTGAATTTAGCAGCACCCCTCCATGGCTGGCATGGCAGCAAGATACTTACTAAACTGCCTGAAGGGTCAGGGAGGAGGGGATATGAGGCCATGCAGGGTTACACTTTGATAGATGACCAGGGATTTTTGCTCTGGCCTCACACGCTTCAGATACATACACTGTGAAGAAAGAGCATCTCCTTAAAAAAACTGCTCCAGAGTGCTGAAAATATCAAAGCCTCTGTCATTTTCAGTTATCTGTAAAGTTTTCGGCCACAGCGCATTTATGGCAGTGGGGCAAGGGAGAGAATGAGGGGAAGGGGTTGCGTATTGTTGGATTATTTTTTTGTTTTAAGCAGCTATCCAGTGAAATTTGTAAGTCTTTCCAGAGTTTTCTGGAGTCACTTAGATTCTTTGGTGATACAAGCTTTCATAAAACCAATGAAAGAGCAAATTGAGGTTCTATATCTGATAAAATATTCCAGCAAAACAGCAGCATCCTGTTCACTGAAATTCTTTCAGCCTGCTGCTGATCCTTTTATGTTGAAATTAGGAGTTGTTCACCAAGATAATCTTCCAACCTCCTGTACAGGAGCGTTCCAGAGAAGCCAAATAGTCTATATGTACGTCTTCCTCCTTGTTACCGTCAGCAGTAATGATGGTGGAAAAATAAAGAAAAACAGCTGCAGTTTATGGTACTCCCACACACATACGCATTCTCCTTTTTGAGCAAAAGCTGCAAGAAAGGCTCACTAATAGAGTACATGGTATTCTGAACCTGCACTCCAAAAAGAACTGCAGGCATAACAGGATGTGTTTTAAACGCAACAATGAAGAGGCAGCATTTTTCTATTTAGAAAAGAAGGAAGAAACATAAAAAACTCCAAGATAATTCATAAACTTTGGCTTGTCCAACAATAGGTCCAGCTTGGCTAGTTCTGAGCACATTACATGGAGTGGCTCTTTGGGAGGACCACATTTTTCCTTTCTTGTAAGGGAGAGCATTAATTTGCTTCATGGCTAGGATCAAGTGTAACATTTTTTTACTGATCCATATCCTGTCTTCACTGGTTGTGATTGTCATTACCTATCAGATATAAGAGCTTTCTATGCTTTATTGAAACCTATGCAATTACCATTGACTTGAACCATACAGTCAAGAGCACAGTATGGACCTAGGAGTAGCATGCTGCTTCTTGTTAATAGTTTGTTAAAGTTCAAGGGAACTCTATGATGGCCCAGGTCTCCACTTGGAGTAAGTAGGCTGTTGAAAATAACAGAGATATGTGGATTTCTATTTCCTGATTTCTGTTAATTGAGAATCTACTTTCTTCTGATATCAGGGGAAAAAAAAATTGCAACTATGTCTGCACAGACTCTTTTCAGACTTAATCTAAAATTAATGGTTTTCTTATATGAAAATAACATTTCCCATTTGATTGTTTAGCGATAGAAAGGACAGTTGTTTTGGGTTTGACTCTCTTAGCAAATGCAAGCTCAGAAGAGTTTATATCCAGCTGCTCCATATAGTCTTTGCCTCAAACACCAGTCTTCTCCCTTCCACAAATTATTAGCAAGTTATTAAAGAAAATGTCAGTGCTTCATCATTTGCTATGACTAAATTAATTTTCTTCCATGCTGGTAAGGATACTCTCATGGACTGTATTGACTTTCCAGTGCTAGCATTTTGCTGATTCTGCTCACACTGCGTCAATGGCAGCACTGAGTCAGCCTCCCTCTTACAAAGTTCTGCCATTAAACCTCCTCCTTCAGCAGGGGGTCGTTATTAAAAAAATTAGACCTCTTTTTTAAAACCAAAGAGAAAACAATGCTCAGTCAGATTTTGTTCTGCGTGGTGTTACACTCCCAAGCATTGGAAGTACTGTGTTGTTAAATTGCATTCCACAGTCATTGAACCTTTTTTCCCCTCTTCCTTGAGTGTGACCTTAAGTGAAGCCAGAGAAAGTTAGGGACTGATTAAACTCTAGCTCAGAGCTTTCCCAGCAGTCCTACAGGTCCTGCTTCTGATATACGAGCTGCCACAAAGCAATACTACACTGAGCAGAGCACTGATAGCAACCAGTGCAAAATGCCTGGGAATGCCTGTGCAAGTCCGAGCTCCAGCTGCAATCAGAATTATTTAAATATCTGATTTAACTATAACATGAAATTTTCATTTTGAAGGCTTTGCATTATCAATTTGAACCTTACTTTTATTGCTTGTGTTATAAATTATTTGCCTAAAGAAAGGTGGATTCTCACTGACTGATACCCACGAGGACATGTTGATTTGCTGCTTTATATAGATTTAACCTTAATTTGGTCATTGTTTTTGATAGCCAAGAGTATGAAATTCTGTCTTGTATTGTCCATTCTACATACTTAACTACATTTAGTCAGATTCATATTTATTGTTTATTAGCAGATCTGTTTTGGTTTTTTTTGTTTTTAACATCAGTTTGGTCTGGCACCTTTTGGATTTTATTAGCAGTTAAATAAAAACTATGGGAAACCTCGATTTTGAGAAAGTTATTAATTTTTTCTAAGTGGTAAATGAAACTAGTAAATATGATAAGAAAAATCTAATGAAAGGTTTTCAAAGCATGTTTTGCATTTACATTTTCCTCATTAAAAAAAGTTTTGCAGGTGCTGACTTTAGCTGATTATTCACCATGGCCTTTAATACCTTAAAGCTAGCTAATCTGAGCTTCTCACAGCAGTTTTTACTCATAGACTGGAAGAAGACATGAACTTGCTGCATTTTTATCTTTAAGTGCTTTCCTAAACAAAAGAGTTAGTTATTGGGCTAAATTTAACTAGCCGTAATTTAAGAAAAAATTCCTCTGCTTTTATAGCAGAAGTCTGAAATCTGCTTCCTAAGTTTCATCTGAACTGGTTTAACAGCCTTGATTACTATTTTAATTTAAAGAAACATAAAAGATTAAACTAAATTTAGGCATTAATATGGGCTTTGTATATCCAAATTAGCATCTTTATTTAAAAATATGACTTATGATAAAGGGAGAGGCCTTTAGTTTTTAACATGGTTGGTTTTGTCTTTAGATATACATGCTTCACACTCAGCAGTGTCAGCGGCCCTGAAGATGAACATCTTGGCCCTGCAGGAATTCATACCGACAAATTCATTTGCTGCTGTTAAAAACACATGGCTGCACACCATCACACCAAGAACGACAAAGAAAAAGGAATATCCCCATCACACCTACTCCAGCAAAACGGTGTGTTTCCACACACCACCCAACCACACCAGGCTACCAGGTGAGGGCAATACTTCTCAGACGCTTGCCCTCATCATGCTGACAAGCTGCTTGCATGCGGGTTTCCAGCAGATGGAAGGAGGTGGGGTAGAGGTAACTCCAGAGGGGCCTGAGAAGAGAAGGTACAAGGGAAGACATGCGGGGGATTGACTCATAGCGAGGAAGGACTGAGTGTTGGTTTGACACCATCTTGCAGTGAGCTGCCAGGATTATTTAACAAGACCTCCCAAGAGATGCACTTTTATTGAAGGTCCTCCTAATCCCAATCATTGCCAAATATTTAGGAGGAGTCCCTGCAGTAGTCAAGCGAATGCAGTTTACACCAGCGGGGGCTGCTGTGCAAACTACTCCCACCATGACAACCTCCTTGTGGCTAAAGATGTGCCCCATCCCACTGAGAGTGGGGTGCCATCAAGCATTGTGTTTGAGTGCAGCACGGATCCCTGTGCTTCCCACAAGGACGCGGTGGGAGGAGACTTACCCCTGCACCCTCCTCGGCTTCGGGACCTTCACAGGAGCACGGTCCCAGCGGGTCCCTCGGCAGCATATCCGATCCTCCTGCGCCTACAAAACCAAAGACATTTTATTGCCCATGGGAGAATATGCATGGCTGAGAGGTTGTTTTGCTTTGCTTGGATCCATTTTTCCCAGCCACACTCTGTTGCCAGCCTGGTATCTCATCAGCATTGTTAAAGAAAGCAGAAAGGGTACAAAAACAATGACTGAAAAATATTTTGCCAGCTCTGTGTGCTGTGGAGAAGCAGCCACTGCTGGGAGAAAATGCAGCAGATGCTTAACGGGTTGACGCAGCATGCCATAGCTCAAGAAGGACGTACTCAATTTCAGCCCTTGCAGCGGCCATCCTTGTCCCTAGGGCAGTGCCCAGTGACTGGACTGGGGCTGCCTTGGTCCCTGATGGGGTGGTGGGATGGCCCTGGCTGCCAGGTCCAGACTTGCCATCCCCAGGCAGCCCCCAGACACTGCTCTGTGCTCGCCTGTGCTGCTGTGCTGAAGGTGTGCCTGCGCTCACACCATCCCTGGGATGAGCTCGTCCCATCTTGGGAAGAAGCCAGAGGACTTTTCAGCACTTCTGTGCATCCCAAGGCAAGGGTAACTAAGAACATCTAGGACTCTAAGAGCATCTCATTAGTGAACACTGTTTGTTGGCCAGGCAGTAGTCACCACTGCTTATCCAGGGAGGTCAGGTTACAGGCGCAGCTCCCAGGGCATGGTGTGGGCAGCTCGTCAGTCCTGTCTGGAACAACCTCTGCACTTTTGTTTCTACATCAAGCTTAAACCTTGAAGAAAGTAAGAACATACCCGCTCATTTCACCTCCAGGGACAATCTTGGTTAAGCACAGCTAGCCACGGACAGCTGCTTGATTGCTTTTGGAATTTCCATAGCAATGACAATAATTACAATAAATAATGGTGGATTAGTCAGATTAAATTGGTGAATATTTTCTAAACTGTGAAATTAAATTATAGGGGTTACACAATCTCCTCTATAGAGGATAAGGATGTATAGGATTTATATATCATCTCCAATAGCACTGTTGAATGTACACATTCACACTGAGAATACATTGAATAATGTTCTTTGTGCTACCACAGCACTGTGCGCACCTACTAAATTTGAAATATGGCTCGTGTAATAATACGGCTTGAAATGGCTCTGTGGTCCTTGGTCAATACAAGGACAGTTATTCAAGCCCTCTGCTGCTACTTCACACTATAATATTGAGCGTGTCTCTTCAAACCACTACTGTTTGAGTATGCTCCACAGTTGTGTTATGATTACTTATGCAAAAGGATCCGTGCATCAGAGATGCCCTTTGCTTATTTGTTGCTCCAGCAGACAGTGGCACATGCTAACAGTGCTAGCTTGAGCTGTAGTCTGCCTGTGGATACATGGAGGCACTAACTGCACACCTGTATCTTTCTTTCTAACAATGTTGGCTGGTGGGTTTTCCTGCTTTTTGGCACCCTCAGACAGACATCTTTTGCTCTGGGGGAAGAATATTAAAAAGTGTCAGTGCAGCTTATGTGCCAAGATACTGTAGGTGCTTTTAACTTTTTCCAGCACAGGTTCTTTGGAGCTGACCCCCTTCTCTTCCCACATGCTGACCTATGGTGTCCATGTAGTCCACAGAGCCAGCAGGTAGCCCCCAGCAAGGTTTGAAGACTGCATTAAAACCAGTGGAAGTGTGTAATAACGAAATTGGGACCTTTTTTACTTGTTGTGCTCTCAGCACTCTGGAAAAGTCCACAAAGACAGAAGTCTAATCCTGTGACTTTACCACAGGATTGACCCCTCCTTTGCATTCGTCTCTGCTGGGGTTCCCCTAGAGCATTGCTGCTTTGGAAGTGGTGCTGCAGAAAAGGCATGTAGTTTATTCTGTCTTGATTTCTTTTTTCTGCTGTTTTTTTCTTTCCAGCTTACTTCAATAACTATATTCATGCTAATCGCAGGCCAAAAGGACCTTCCTTGTTATATGTCTGTAGAGCATTTTAGCATAGTGGGCCTCTACTGATTCTCTACTGATACCTATGTGCTCTCCTGCTATTCAAATGCAGATGTAAAATAGAGCTGTGTGCCTTTTTTTACCATTTCATTAAAGCATCCCTTCATACTTAGGCCCCTGTGCTTCTTTTCCTGCAGTATATTTGGAACTGTGAAGCCTTCAGCATGTTGTCCTTGTGTGGATGCCTCTGTTTTGCATTAGCAAGTAGCTGTGCAGTAGGAGTGGATCAGAAGATGGGAGCAATTGGTGCTGACATCTCTAGATCTATATTGGAAGTATTTCCAGGATTTAATGTCAAACTAGATTTAGTCTGATTCCCTGGACTGAATGTTACCACAGTGTCAGAAGGAGTAATAGTTCATTTGAATATTTGTGTTTCCACTAGGCTTTGAAAAGTATTTCTTGTGACCAGGCCGAAGAGATTCTTGTTTGGTTTCCTCTGAAAGGAGTCTTGGCTGTGACTCAACCAGTCTCATCACATAGTGTGATTCATTCCACGTCTGAACCAGTTGCAAGTGTGGTTGAGGAAAGAGGGATGAGTTCACTAAAAAACATACTACTGTTCTCTGCCAACGTGCTGATATATATGCAGCCTACGGCCACCAAGAAAGGGCAGTCTGGTGACTAGGATGCTAAATGGAGATGTGAGTTGCCAAATTTCAGACCTGTGCCATAACTAACATTCTGCATAGCCCTTGGTAGGCACTGGTATTGACTTAAGTTGTCCACCTGTAAGTGATATTCCCCACTGATGTGGCAACACATGAAAGATTAAGAAGAGAGCATTTACAGCAGTAATACATGTATTTAACTAGAAAAGAAGTCATGAAACTCCAAGGCCTAGACATTAACACACATAAGAAAGGACGTGTCTCCCCCAAATCTCTCAAACTCATAAATTCCATAAACCTGAGTGGACTTCATCTCCACACTCTGTATTTGGTGACAGGCCATATCTGCCACAGCATGGACCTCTGACTTAATCTGCATGAAGTACACGGCAACCTAACAATCCCCCTTGGATTAAAAAAAAAATAAAAATAATCACAAGCATGTTCACATCCATGGACATATTGTAAAGGCTGCACATAGTACCAGGTCATGCTGCCATTAGCACAGCTAAAGTTTTACGTCTATCATCGTCTGTACAGCTGCAGGGCAGCTCCATCAGCACTATTGGGGCTCAGTGGCTTTTCATCCATCTCTGTGCATGCTGGCTCCACTTCTGTGTAGTACTGTGCTGACTTATTTGTTTCCTTTTACTTGCTGTTGATTTCAACTCTGAATAGGGTTTGATGGATGACAGGAGTTTAACAATAACGAGGACCGGACAATACAACAGGAATGAAGCTGAGCTAACAGTCTCTTTCCTTAAGAGATGTATCCGTGCAGACTTGGGAGAGAAATCAAGGTGCAGATAATAAGAAGGAATTTAGGCTCTCAGCTCACAAGCATCAGCCAGGAGAGAAAGGAACAGATGTTGTCAAGACAAGAAGGATGAAATTTAAGTGTAAGAGGCAGATGCCCAGTTTCTGGTGATGTAGTTGGCAGTGGAAGTGCAGAATATGGATGAAGAATAGAGGTACTGATAAGGGATCTGGAAACCTGCTGTGCACACCCACTCATGGCTCTTAACAAACAAGAGGATACTTTAGCAGTTCATTCCTGAATCACAGTTCTTTGTGGTCAGCACTGCGACCAAGGAGGAGACACCTCTGCCTTGGTTAGCAGTGACCTGGGGCAGTACACTTATCTCAAGGGTGCTTGCTCCATCCATCTCAGTCTGTCAACCCCTTTGGGTTTCTGCTCAACTTCTATAGGACCTGGACAAAGAAAGGAAACCTCGAGGTGCAATTCAGCTACCGAAGTATGTGAACTTTCTCCAGGGGCCCCCAACTCCCTTAGAAAATACTTCACAAATGCAAAAATTACCCAGAAACAACAGTCTTACGGTCTTAATTTTGCTATATGTTTTAGCAACAGAGTGCTCTGTGTTTTCAGCATATAGACTCCATTGCTGTGTTGTTAGACTGGTGAGAAACAACTCTGAGCCCTATACCATACAACCATTAACACTGGCGCAAGCTGTATCCATCTGAAACCTGGCAGCCTGCATCCTCTTGCAAAAGATACTGGTGCAGTAAAGGGGCAGGTTGTAGCATAACAAGAGCTGAATCAGAGAACACCTTTAGGGCAAAGAATTGTCTCCTCAGAGGAAAAGCAATTATGGGTATTCACCAGGAAAACTCCTGCAGTGATCGAATCATACTAAATCAAGCCTTCTTCATTTCTCACATGATAGTCATTTATACCTGCTATGAAAGGTTAGAGCATAGTCAAATGTTCACTTGCATGGCAGCTGGAGCAGTTTAAGATTTATTATCCTCTTCCACTGAGACAGGTTGTTTGTGGAAGCATTTTTAGTCCTTTTCAGAGCCAAGGCAGGTTGCACACAAGCGCCAAAAGGACATGTTACTGCTCCCAGTTTGGCCCCGTCTGCCTGCCGAGGGTGCTGCCTCTCAGATCTGCCAGCTGGTTTGTTGCTCACCAGAATGCTTCCTGCCCTGTTCAGAGTGGAAGGAAACAGGCCAGCTCCAACCACATAAATCCTGGATCTTCACTAAACTGGCCCACTTGGTCTTGAAGAGGCCAAGGAGGCAATTTATTAGAGCAACTATTTTCACTTGACTTGAACCACAGGGATTCCTGCAGTTTCTCAGTCTGCTTTCTTTCAGCTACACACGACTTGTCATTAAAAATGAAAGCCAAACTATGTCCTTGTGTTGCTATCTTGGCAGTGCCCAGCTGAGCCAGCAGAGAGATGCCATGTTAAACTACAAAGTTGAGTTTGTCACCAGTTATTCCTGTGAATAATAAAAGGTCATTCAGAAAAATAAAATCCTCAGAGGAGAGGGAGAGAAAAAAAAAGACACAGTCTAGGAAAAAAGACCTTTCAGCAAGAGTGCTGGCATGTTTATTTATTGAACTGCTAAATGGCTTGATGGCTTCATGCAGTTCAGATTGGGAAAGGTCACATATCAGCATGAAGACAAAGGCATAACTTAAGTGGTGAAGAAAATAACTCATTTATCTGGGGTTTTTTTTTGCACTTTTCTTTAATATACAGTATGTTTAGGCATTGCGTTTGTGCTATATTTTGAAACAATAGTAAGGAAACTTCCTTACCCTTTTAACCATGCTTTGAAGGCTCACCTCTAAGAGTTAAGAAAATATCTTAGTCTAAGCTTCCATAGAATCTTCAGTCTTAGACAACCTATTACAGAGAGTGCTGTAGGTGCCACTTCTCTTGTGACGTGTCTCTCTGATAGCAATTGTCTTAAGAGCGCTAGCTCATTTAATCTGTTTTTCTGCATCTGATAGCAGTGTTATTCACTGGGGTGGATGCACAGATTATAGAGCTAATGGCACAATTCTCTTTTACTGATTTGCTTTTCTCTTCCAAATGACCCCCCCCCCCCCCCCCCCCCCCCCGCCCCAGCTTTCACACTGTGATGTATTTTGGACCTAAACATAAATAAGGCAAAAATCTCCCTATTAGGGCTAGTAGGAGGGAAGTCACACCTACTTACATGCCATTGAAAAGGAGCCTTGGCTGGTGTCATTCCTCAAAGGGTGTTGGTTGAATTGTGATCATGCAAGAGTGATCATGCATCTATACTAAGACTAGGTGTCAAAGGCTCAGTCTCCAAAATTCAGATGTACATTTTAGTTCCAGATGTAGTCCGGCACTATTCTGGGAAACACCTAAGAAGACTTGCATTGGTGGTCGCAGGTGGAGTAAAGTCATTGCAGATTCCCATCACTGAGATGGATTATCCCTCTTCAGCTTAGTCAGGTTTTCGGGAGTCATTTGAACTAGCCCAGGCTAGCAATACCCTGACATGGCTTTTGCATGCTTCAGTCATGTGGGAAGTGATGGCAGCTTGGGAGAACAGCTATATCTTCAGCCATTCACTACAAGGTCATGCAACACTAGTCTCAAACTTTGTCCCTTACTCATTTTAATGAGGAATTTCTACCTACCAACGTAGTTTCTGGTAACCAGCAGTGATGAACTTGGTTCAGATTGTGCATGTGTTTTCTTGCAGATTTAACTTTGTGGGCAAAACCCTTTCAATGGCTAGTTGTAGTAGCATAAAATAGCTGCTATGAAGTTCACCATTTCTGCTATGAAGCAAGCAAAAAGTCCTCAGGACCATAATCTCCATATATTTTGCAATGAAACCTTAAGTATAGACCAGCCCTGAGGTTAAAGCTATTCTAAGGGAGTGAGATTGCAATGTTGCTTAGAAAATTGCTCCCAATCTCAGCAATCTTGTTCAGAGTGAACAGTTTAGGATGAAATTGACAGAGAAACACTGAAGTTTTTGGAGGAAAAGTAGTCTGCAGGAAATAAGCTAAAAGTCTGACATGAACTGGGAGGCATGAGGAAGGGAAAACCTGTGAATTTTGTTTCTCTTTCTTATAATAATTTGCCTTGGTGCACATTCTCTTATTTGGAAATACCAATTAGGAAGTGTGATGTTCTATCAGTAAAAGAGCAGATAGCCTTCTAGCTTTGCCTATAGTTCCTGTATGTCAGCAGTGCAGCCAAACAATGAATCCATAAAGAAGGGAAGCACAAGCCACTCATGCAAATTCTTTTTAATCATGGCATCTTAAGCTCAATAGCAGAAAGAAAGCAGAAGGTAGCAGGAAGATTATCTGCTATGATAACCATTCTCTACTAGGAGAAAGAAAAACCATCAGTTACACAGTGCTGAAAGTGCATGTCTGTAATGCAGTGAGGGAGACAAATAGCTTGTGGTGCTCATCTCACTGCATCCACCTAGAGGATTTCTTGCCCCCCCCCAAATGCATGTCTGTAAATACCACAAAGACGAGCTTCTAGTCCTCTCAGCAGAGCCAAGAGAGAGGACTGCAAGAGCTGTGTCCAGTTTCCTTAACTGCAAAGTGAGACAGTTTATCTCTTGTCTTCATCATACTAATCTTGCCCACGCTGATGCAGATGAGGCATATTTTTATGACGCCTTCTGTTACCTGGAGTTAGACATGCAGCTGCATGTACCAACAGTTGGAAGTGCTGCATGCATATGTGGAAGATCCTACGGATGCATGTCAACAGTCAAAAGTGGTATGTATCCAGTTAAACCTAATTCCCTCTTCGGTGACTTTTAGCAGCAGGCAAGACATTCCTCGTTAGTGGGTACTACTGCTGAAGTAAATGGCCATGCCTTCGCAGTGCACCTAGTAGGGATGGGAGGAAAGCAATCTCAATTTTTCAGCAAATTTGTCTTTAGATGACTCTTCCAATTATGCTTTTCTGCTCTTCCCTGTGGTGAGCAACCAGTCTGGCTCAACAGGGTAAATCCTTATACATGTCAGATTGCATTACTGCAGAGTAGGAGGGACAATCATACTCTGCTGACATTTAGCTGCAGGTAATAGAGTGCATATAAGAGCACCTATCACTGTCAATTTTCTTCTCACACCTCATGGTCTCCTTCAGGGGTGACATTTTGGATCTGGTTTGCATTTGAGGTCTGACAAAAATGGCAGGCTTACTCAATGCACAGTAGAAATGATTGAACTGCACACATCCACCTACTGTATTTAGGAATAAATAGGTATAGGTTTTTTTTCTGAGAAGCCTTCTTCCACGCTGCTAAAAACGCCTTATTGCAAGATTTTCACAATTAACTCAGGAGTTAAACAAATAAAACAAGGGGGTTTTAAAGGATAAGACCCTAAAGAAGTATTTCAGTCCTTGACAAGGCAACAGCAAGGGCCCTGAATGGACTTATCTGCCTGATTAGATTGTAGTTGTTAAGGGCCAAACTGCAATGAGGCAGATCTAGCTAAAACTGTCTAGACTGACCTAACCTTTGATGTCCACTTTTGCATACTTTTGAGTTAAGATTGTACTGACAGTTGCTTTGAAGAAATGTGCAATTTTTCTGTCAGACAAATTTGTATCAACACTTTATTCCAAAGCTTAAACCGCCAGTTTTGCTTGACAGAAGATGGTATTAATTAGTACATTTTCACTACCTTCCATTGTGGTAAAGAGTAACGTGCCAGGTATCAAAGAACCCATTGCAACCCTGCATTTGTACTAGACACACACATTAGTGCAAATCCTGTCAATTCTGCAACAGCAGAGTCAAATTTTGTTCTTCCCTAGAGAGGTGCATGACAGTTGAAAGGTGCAGGAGAACTGGTGTTATCATGGCATGAGCCATGACACTGCTGGAAAGCCATGCAATCCAGCAGAGCAGACCCTTTCAGGCCAGATATTTGATTCACCTGAAGTTGAGAACAGTTCTATTGTCTGCAAGAAGAGATCCAGAGCACTGGACAGGGTTAGTAACTGTATAGTCAAATTAAAATCACTGCTTGATGTAAGGTTAATATAATCTGACTTTTAACAAACGGACATGAGAGATAAGACCCAGATGTTTAAGGTTGAAGGCACCTGTCTTCACCTAAACTTATCTGTGCTGCACAGTAATCAGTTTTGGATCTTACTTATAAAGTTAGTGCTCAGTTAGAGAAGATGCATCAGCCTCTGGCCTCTGTGGATAAGGTTGGCAATCTTAGAAAATGACATATAATTAGGGAAAATTATAGTGTTTGCTTTCAAAGTACTATTTGTTTTCCCAAAAAAGCTAACTGACAGGCAAACATAATATCCAGACATGGTATATCCTCCTCAGTTATTCACGTATCACCTCCCCAGAATTAAAATAGGTAGTGAAATGTTTCGTTTCCCAGCCACAATGTTCAAAGGAAGTATGACTTGCTGGTCAAAACTCCAGTGATGTTTCTTATCCAAGCCATATGCTTGAAAGAGTTCAATAAAGGATTGCTTGGCTCTCTTATAGAGGAAGAGATCAAGTGCCTTGAAAGCGAAAGACAAACTAAAAAGACAATAAATTATAATTTTGGTATCATGATATTGGGCTATATTTTGCACCTAAAAGGTTTAATATTTAAGGAGAAATCACAAGTTAATGTACAGTGTCAAATGATGCCACATCCATCACCTTCCAGCCATTAGGTGGCATTAATGCCCATTAGGGCATTATGAGAATTATAACAAGCTACATTTCATGAGTCTGTCCTGCGGCACAGACATGGGCTAACTGGGTATAGGTTTCCAGGCTGTCCCACACTTTGGAGACTCATGTAAAGATGGCATCCTGATTCTGCCTGGGAGCCCCACAAAACCTCCACATAAATAAACATGACTGGAGATTAAAGAGGTACTTTCTCTGTGATTCCTAAATGAGCACAGGCCAGCCATGTATTCCCAAGGGGACGGGATCTTGGCTTTGTCCTCTCTCAGTTCTTCAAAGTCACAATATGTGCTCCTTAAAGCATGCCCTGCTGATGCAATGCAAAAACTCTGACTCTTGTGTCCGTGGTATGCTAAACATGGCTCTTCAAGGGTAGAACGAACAACTACGGCACAATCCAAAGTCAATAAGAAAGTGCTGGTTGACTTCTGCAGACTTGCGGAAATTATCTGCTCAGTTATTCTTGTTCTCTCTCAGCTGTTTATCTGTCCCATGATGTCCATTGTCTAAATTTGAAATTAAAAACATTCCTGAGGCAATGAAAGTCTTTAAGCATTTGCATTCCGCCGTGCATCAAAGAACAGTTAAGTCTGATGCTTCGCCTTTGATAACTATGCTTGCATTCAAGTTTTCAGAGCCTCATGATTTTAGCTTACAGCACCCTCATTATTTGCTGGGGCAGAACTCACGTGCAAGGCAGTCCCATGATGTGACAGGTTTCCCTGCCTGATGAGGCGGTCCATCTGTGCAGGCTACACCAAAGTGGAAGCTGATGTATGGACAGTGTATGTGACCGGGGAGTTTTTGCAGAGCTTGAGCCCTGAGCCTAGCTGGGGGCATGCTAAAGCTGTGAGAAACAAAACCGATGTCCTTTTAAAATGCAGCTTTTGTAGTGTATGTGCATCTCCCTTTGTCCTATTTCTTTGGTTACTTCCACTCCTCCTTAGCATGAACAGTGAGGAGTGTTGATTCAGTAAAGTGTCTTCCTAAGAGAATTAGCTACCCTGTTGAGAAAAAAGCCTGTATCAGGGTACCAATAAACATTTTTCACAGCTCTCATCTTGACAATAAGCCCATAATACCAGTGGAATAAAGCATGAAGAAAGCATAAAATTGCATCAGGGCTTCAATTAACTTTCCTATTACCTGTAATTCAAATACTTATTGCTTCTGTGCTAGAGTTATTACTTACTTGTATAAGATTTTAAACTGTAACATTTTAAAGAGGCAGCCTGCCCTGTAGAGAGATATCAGCTCTGAAAATGAAGAAAGATCACATTCAAACCTTTCCTGTTGAAATCTAGCAAGCTGAGTTTCTTGTGAAATTTCTAGAAATTAGAAATGTATTAGGAAGCCTCTTTTTGAAGGAACCACTGTGCTTTCATGTGAAGTCTTGCCTGGAACATGAAATTGTGGAGACATAATTAATAGATGAGAGGATGAGAGTGGGTTTTTTGTAGGTTTTATGTTTGTTTGGTTGTGGGGTTTTTTTTGTTTTATAATGACAACCTAATTACTTGATCCACAGCAGCTCTTAATTTCTGAATAGTTCAGTCTGGGTTTAAATTGAGTTCATGGCTGCTTCTTCCTTTATTCAGGCTATTCAAATATTCTCTTCACAACCTGCACTGAGTAACAGGTAAAAAACTGTTGTCATGCTTAATATATTTTAATTGTGCAGGTAGGTTGTTTGTATTTTTCACATTCTGTTTCTGAGGAAAGCAGAAAGTGTTCTAGCTTAGTTAAAGATATTTTCCAAGAACACAAGAAATGCCCCACTGGACCAGAGCAATGGTCTTTGACAGCAGCAGTAAGGGACTTCCTATAGGGAGAATGCCTGCCCTCAGCCTGGATCTTCAGACCTTACCCTGTACTTCCTCCAGTATCCCCAATCACTAAATTAGGGATGTCACTGGACACATCTTTGCCTTGTCCTTTTAATACATTTTCTGGATCTGTTGTCCATCAGTTTGTTAACATGGAGATATTTATCTGTCTGGAGTTGGGTCGGTTTTTTTGTTTGTTTTCTTTTGTTTTGGGGGGGTCCCCCTTTGTTCCTCCCCCCTCTTCTTTTTTTTTTTCTTCTGTATAACACCATTATCATCTACATGGTATGTGAAGTGCTGTGTTTAGCACTACCAGTTCAGAGACCTCTAAGGAGGACAAACAATGAATCCATGTCTGTTAGAAGTTATAGTTTGCTAAACGACTATGCAATTCTGCATGTCTAAGGTATGACTGCAAAGGGATTGAATGCTCAGGAATATAAACATTCACGGTCTGAATTTCGGGCCACCTTAAAAGAACATCACATAGTATCCAGAAGCAGAGGCAGTCAACATAGTCATAACTTTCAGGAATTTTAGCCTCTAGCAATGTTTGTTGCAGAGAAAGGATCGGCAGAATAGCTTCACATTCACTGCGGACACCCTATTTAATAAGGAATTAGGTTAGCAAAGAAGGACAGATGGCAAGAGCAGACAAGACAGTTTGAGACCCAAGGCCTAATTCAGCTTTGACACAGCTAAGCTGAATGGCCACTGAAGTCAATCAGGTGTTCACATGTTTGTATCAGGGCTGAATTTGTTTCCCTATGTTTAGCAGAAAGAGGTGAATAATTGAATTCAGATAGATTTTTTTGTTGTTGTTTGGAAACAGTGATGGTCGTATGAAATGTTCAGTGCTACCCCAAAACCTACACTATAAAAACTAACAGGCTTTGTGAGCAGGGATGTTTCCTGCTTAATGCAAATACAGTTGAGAGACAGTGCCTGGCCTAAGGCTTTGTATATATATGATGGAAATAAACAGATGGAGACACAAGCAGAGGCTTGTTCAGTGCAGCCTAAGCGGAACAGGACTTTGAATCCTGGTTCTCTGAATCTGAGATAGGTCTCTAATTTTTGGGTTTCTACAAGAGTCACTGCAACTCTTCTTAGAATTATAATGGGAAGTATATTTATTCTCTAAATAAACATTTGGAGAATGTGCATTGCAAGCTAGCATTTCACCATTTCTGCTTTTCCTTTCTGCATTGGTGCCTTCCGCTGTGGAGGAATCTGAGAAACAATGCAGGGAGACTAAAGGGGTACTGGATGGTCTCCCTTCCTCTTCACCTGGGGGGCTGCTCACCTTTTTCTTTTTAATGTATCAGTGTTTGCCGAACAGTTCCTGGTTTGTAATTTCTCATTTTATTGTGGCTATAAAATGAAAAGGTACATCTTATCCTGGTAAAGTGGGATATTACTTTGCATTTGCTGCTGTGTGATAGTATCTCTGGCTACTGTGGTTTAAGGCATACTGATTGCACTGCCTGCCTCTGTCAAGGTGCTCCTGCTGAAAATCAGCGACTCGGGTAATCCTCACTGGAAAACTGTGCATTAGTTGAGACTGTGTTACCAGAAGGTTGCAGAAAATTGAAAAAAAAAAAAAAAAAGAAAAGAAAAAGGAAGACATAGCATTTGTGTTCTTGTGTTTTTTTCTGCTTTCCAAAAACATTGTCAGAATGCCGCTTGTACAAGGAAGCAGTAAAAGATGCCTCTCTAATGGGAACAGTCATGCTTCTACTGTGTAATGCCATGGCATTTCCCTCCCATCCTATATCAGCACAACAGAACAAAGACAGCCATAAAGCAATAGCAGGTAATCTTTGTCACTGTGTAAGCACACTCTGCAATACAGCCTGGTCTATAAAATAGAAAGAACTTGCCTCCATACCTAACAGCTCCCAGTGCCAATGATGCACACTGATGGGGCAGCAGACGCTTTCCTCATGATGGTTGCTAGGTCATTGCTAGGCAGAGTGTTAGCTGAGGGGATGTAATTGTACATACAGGAGGCTTTGGGTCCATAATTTTTCCCACCCTGGGCACAGAAGCACCCTAGTGTGGGTTTTTAATGAGGCTCTGTGCAGCTGAGAAGCAGAATTAACGGCCTGGTAGCTTTTTCTGTCTCTCTGCAGATCAAATTTTTTCCATGTGTGGTAACAGCGAAGAGCTGCATCGGCATCAGAAAATGTTTGTTTCTGAGGAACTGGTTGGGCTCCCGCATAGTAGGCAGCCACTTCATTTCCTTCTTCTTCAGTTCCTCATTTTTCATACAACAGTGATAGCATCATCTGCCTTAATGCGATGCTGTGAAATTTCACTGCATTGAAAATTGTTGAGTGCTCAGATATTGTAGTGTTTGGGGCTGGGTGAATAATAACTTTGCCTTGTCTTAAAATACACATTAAATGTTAAAATATAGCGTACAGCATCTTTTTTACTTTAATTGTTAAAGACCACTTCCATTCAATGTTTCATTTATTGACTGGAAATAATGAGAGGTATTCCACAAATACTTAGGCTTTCAGGACTTTAGTAAAATCAAGTGCACCCAGTCAGTTGCAACAAGGCACCCATGCTATAAAGCAAGATGCTATCACTTTTTGTTATCAGCTGTATTAAGTTGTCATTAAACTAGTTCTGATTCTTGAGGGAGGTCTGACTTTACACTACGTCAGCTGCCAAGCCAAGACTTATATGTGTAACCAAAAAGTTTATTATTTTATCTGAAAATAAAAACTATATTCTCCTGGAAACACATATTATTTCTAATAAAAATAACTACATTGCCCTCTATCTTACTGATACATTCATTCACAGAACTGTACAAATGACAATTTTGATTCAAATGCAAATGAAAAAGAGGAAATCTAAAAGAAGAACTTGTTCTAAACCACACAGCTTTGCTGGTAATAAGGACTAATACAAATGTCATCCTAACTTTTCTTTGGACAATTTGTACTTTCAGCAGCTCTAGAATTTGAGCTTGCGCTTCTCAAAGCGAGGCATGCACAGATGTCACTGCAAAATCTTGAAGGTGGGTCAACAAGTCACACAGGCAAAAGTCCGTAGAGGCAGAGTTTTAAGAAGTAAACAAATGCCAAGTAAAGTTTTCTGCATACCTTCAGTAGGCAATCCCTCACGGCTGTGCTGGAAGTTCTTTTTTTATATATATATTTCATAAACATTTCATGTCCAGACTGAACTTTCATATCTCTTTACTAGGGGAAAGGGATACACTACACTGACTGTATTCATAGAATTAGAAACGCCTTTTTTTTTTTTTTTTTTACATTGGGAAGCTTTACAGGGTATTCAGGACTTTACGGCAGCAGAATAGACTTTTCTTTTAAACTTAACCTCCCTCCATGGAAAGTAGATATTTGTAATACTAGTATACTGATTTAAATTTACGGCTTATGTAAAGTAGTACATCCTTCCATATAGACAACTACTTAGATTGTGAAATTTTTAGAATCCAGGCCTGCAAAGATTTACACACATAGATTCATTGTGCATCCTAGTCCCAAGAAATCAGAAACAAGA
Organism: Grus americana; assembly: GCF_028858705.1. Taxonomy (NCBI): domain Eukaryota; kingdom Metazoa; phylum Chordata; class Aves; order Gruiformes; family Gruidae; genus Grus; species Grus americana. Next base: position 77,247,080 of record NC_072891.1, read on the forward strand.
GTCCCATTGATTGGAGTGGAGCCAGGACTCCAGCTGCTGCTCCAGAGAGGGTAGTACTGTGCAGCTGAAAGTTTACCAGATTTTGTAAGATGCAGGGTCTGAGGCCAGCTTTTTGACATGAGACATCAGAACTTTTCCACCTTTGCCCTATTCTTGCCACATTCTAGGATACTTGTGATATATTGCCAACCAAAAAAGCTCCTGTCTCAGTGTGCTTGAGATTTGATAAATTTGAAAAACCCAAAGGCAAATACTGACACAAGAATAAACTGTTTAGAATTAATACCAAATATTTTTTCATAAACTCAAGTCTGTATTTGTTGTGTCAGGAGAGGAGGAAGTTGTCTGCAAATACATGAACACACATACAGTTACACACAAGTCAGAATTTCTGCAAGTATAAAATTATTCATGACTGTGAGGTCTGTGGTCAAGCTCAGCCAAGTGCTGAGTCCAGGATAAAGCCAATGCGATCTTTAAGATGGATTGAAGCCTTCAAGACAAAATCAACAAGGTGATTTTCCACAGCGAGATTATTTTTAAACTGAAACAGAAATTGGGAGGGAAGTTCACATCTGGAGATCTGAATGCTATAATTTTTATTCTGGCTGAAGTTGAGCTTTTACCTTTAGGTCTGGGAATTCATCTAGATCAGGTTTGGATGTTCTGTGTTTGATGTTAATGTTGTGGAGGCACTTCATCTTTGTCTACAGGTCTGGTTAATAGTAGGTATGATGCAGACATAATGCTCTGAACAGCACAGCCTGGCACAAATGACATGGATGGATCCGCACCAAACCACACGTGCAGGCTCACCCATTTTCTAGGGAAGCCTGGACCTAGGTCCAGCTCTAAATCATATGGCTGTGTCTCCTCCTTGTGCAAAGCCCTGAAGTTTGGGGTTGGCTTGGCTCTGGATCTTTGTGGCCTATGCTCTTCTCCACAGTAGACCTGTGTTTGGGCTGTGGTGGTTCTGACCTAAGAAAGGCTTGCAATAAGCTGCAGTACAAACCAAAAAATGATCAAAAACAAGCTTTCCACTGTGTTTCCCAAGTTTACTTTTGCCTGTTGACATTTTGTTTATTGCAGACTAGATGATGTGTTTGTTGTTCTCAGAAAAGAAAGACCCTGATTTGTAAATGGCACCAGCTCTCCCTGATGGACCTGCCAAACAGGCTGGACCCCAGACCTCATGTTTGGCATTACTGCTGTGAAGAATCAGCTTTTTGTGCATCTGCAATTTATTGTGCTGCCTGATGCTTCCCTGTCTCCTGCAGAGCAGAGAAAAACTACAAATATTGCACCTTTCCTCTTCTCACAGGACTGCCTTCCACCAGTAGGTCTGGTTTCTCCTTGCCTGACTTGCCTTCAACTCAGATGAGGTTGGGGATGTCTGACATGCTTTGCCCAACTAGGCACTTTTCTGTCTTTGCTGACCCCCACTGCAAGAGCCAGAGGGGTAATGTAAGTGTGTTGAACTACAAAAAAAATCACCCGTCTTACAGCCTGCTGGGGAGTACTAATGCCACTTTCCTTCGATAGAGAGGGAACCCTGTCCCTTGCCAGTGCCAGGGGCAATTTTCTAATCTAACCTCTTCATATGACTAATCAACACATGGACCTTGAATTATCTTGTGGTAGAATTGACACTTACACCATGTGTTTATATGGACAGAGAGTGTCAGCTTACCTCTACCAAAACATACAGATTTTATTTAAGAGAGGATTTCTCCTTAAGGACAAAATTACTTGAACAGAGCTGGCAACTCTGTCTTGGTAACTCTGCTATATTCAGCGTTAATTATTCATATTGAAACAGGCAGAAGCCACCAAAACTGCTTTACAGCCTACTGGAGATAAACCCTATAAATACTAGTTTATGCTCACATTGCCGTCATAAGATGCACAGTGTCTTCACCAGAAAAAAATAGAGAGCAGATATGTTCAGGGAGAGAGCTCAGGTGATTTGAGTAAGGGATGCAGAGACCAGTGCCTCTGAGCCGTGACCAGATCTGAAGAGTTTCTGGCTTTGAGGCTGTGTTCTTCTCTCTGGAGAATCTCTCTTTGCTTCTCACCTCTGAGACCTCTCTGCAGGGCTAGGGGATCTGCAAGACATTTTTTCACTAAGATCTTTTTGGCACAAACATCTTATATTCTTGCCTCTGCTACCTGATTTGAGTTTTTCTTACTTTATGCAGTGGAACTGAGAAAGGGAAGGTTTGCTTTGGGAATGGACATTACATCTGGCTTAAAGCCTTTTTTCCTACAGACATCGGTATTGCCTAGGTTTTTCATGAGGCACACATGGCACTGGGAAGGGTGATTTGTGTCCAGGGGAGGATGAGTCCAGTAATAGCAATTGGTGCTGGTCAGTTGTTTATTCCTGAGACGCTTTAGCATCTGTTAAACAGTGTGCTAGTCTTCACAGGCATGGCAACGGACGTTAGACCAGAGTCTCCCTTTCTGGTGGTAGCATCAAGCTGGATCAGAGCGCCCTCCACTTCACTGGCATCCATGCAGTGCAGCCAGGATCAACGGAGTGCTGTGCAAGTATGTGTGCAGCTGAAGGGGAAGAGGCAGCAGGCGGGAGGGAAGAGAAAATCAGAGAACTGGATACAGCAAGCAAAGAAAGGAGCATCGTCCAGTACTGACAACGTACAGCTGTGGGTCTGTTGCCCATGGCTAGCTCTTCCTTATCACGTACACTTGACTTGAAATCATAGTGTCAGCCCTCCAGGCTTCAGCTAGGAGTGCTGCGCTGGCTAGAGCCAAGTGAATTTTCCCCTTGAATTTGAACAGCAGAGTTTCTGGGAAAAAATGAGCTCTGAGAGAATGATATCACATTGAATTCCACTAATAATTTTTGGATAGAAAAAGTTGAAGGGAATGTTCTGGTAATGTCAAAGCAATATTTTTAATGTATTCCAAATGAGATATTGAGGATTTTTTTTGTTTGTTGTGCTTGTGTTTTTTGTTTGTTTTTTTTTTTTAAAGTCTCCAGCTGGCATTGAAACTTCATATTTTGAAAAAAACAAGTTTGTTTTTTAGACAACTGGTCAATTCAGAAAGTTTCAGTTTTGTGTTCAGCATGGTAAAATCCCCTGCTCTGCTTTTGATTGTTCATTTTCACCAGTGAATCGAATCAACATTATTTACTCTGCTCTAATGCTGACACTGTTCTCGGCCTCCTTCAGACAGAAGAGCATGCAGCAATAATCTCTGTCTCCTTCCCTTCCCCGCCCAGCACCATCCCAGCCACCCATGCTCTGCAGGGACCATACATGGTTGGCTTCCCAGCCCATGAAATGGGTTGACATGAGCAGATCCATGGAAGTAAATGACTACCCATGTTAATAAATTCAAGCACATGGCTGGTTCTTTTCTGTTAGGGCAAACGACATTCCTGGGGATTCAAAGACTAGTAGAAGGGCCACATTTTTCTCCAACTTATCTTTTAAAGGTCTGTTCTCTGGAACTATCCTTTATTTTTCACTGGACATTTTTTTCCTCACCTAGCTGTACAACATGGCTTTCAGCAACCTGTGTCACCATAATTCACTAACCTAACTGCTTATTATTGAAAAAAACTTATTAGCTTTTCTATAAACTCTTCTGGCCATACTTTTCTTAACATAATTATACATAGTTGAAAATGAGCAGATAAGAGGAAAATTAAGGCTGGAACTTGTGCATGAGTCAGGTGCTTTTATAGTGGGTAATATTGGTACATGCCAGGTACCCCAGGCAGCATAGCTGGAACCTTGACAACTATTTGGCTCTTGCTGCTGTAAGCAGATCTGCTACTTGAAGTTCTGCCAACAGCAGAGCCCTTCCTGAAGAGAAGGTCTTGCTTGTGTGCCATTTTTTTTCTTTATAAAAGACAAAACAATTGGTTCTCCAGTGCTGCTGGTGACAGGTAGTGCGCTTCTTCAGAGCAAGCTGGTCGTGCTTTCTTTGGTGTCTATATCAGAGTCTGTGCTCCCCTCCCTGATTTTCTCTTTCTGGGACTGGTTATTTACAGCCTGCAATCTCTCTGACACTCAGGGACCCATCTTTAAAAATATTATTGCATCAGAGTGGGTTTTTTCAAAGTAATTTCAATACTTTTCTTATTTCTAATGCTTTGTGGCACTGACTTCCCACCCAGGCACTCCAAGTTCACTGGGCTGGCTGGGGGTGTAAGGTCCTGATCCTGAAAGCACATGTTTTTTTTTTCTAAGGGGCCTGGTGGCCCTGCTTGCAGTATTTGCAGCTGTTAAGCTGTGAAAGTTGACTTTTGACATCAGACTGGATTTAATGCTTTTTAGTCTACGGATTAGAGGAGAACCCTTCTTGATGCTGGATGAGAGAAAAGAGTTACTTTCCTTTTATTTCCACTTTCAGTTACAGCTTTTAAACACTCTGGACACTGTCTACAGCTTCCAGCCCTGATGTTTCCTCTGCAGGAGTTGTAATGAGTAGAGCAAATGGAGACAGGCAGGCTACAGCTTCCATGGTAGGTCCTGGATTTGTTTATATTTGCAAATGTTTGGCACATTGTGAAGATAAATCAGCAAAATAATCACAGTATTTCTAGCTCTGTCAATTGTAAATACTGACATATAAAATAAGTGAAGAAAATAAACAGTAGCGTCTCCATATATCTTATTATCATTAAGAATAGCATCTGTAGTCAAATACCACAGAAAAGGGGACCCAGAGTATCACAAGTCTGCAGGGCTTGTACATGCAGCTAGAGCAAGCACTTCCAGATTTCATCCTCAGCCAGGTAGCCCTTAAACCACTGTTTCTCTTCTTGTTTCTTTTAAATGATAGCAAAGGGTCTCTCCATATTGCTTGACTCCATGAGCTGGACATCCAAAAAGGACCTTAAATAACACTAAATTTGCAGCACAAATTGTAGCAGCAAAAATGGGAATTACTTCTGTCATGTTAGGTTAAGGGCTGTTTTATTCCCAGGCTGGTGTAAGTGGAAACTATCTATCTTGGTTAACTCTCCCAATTTACTAACCCCCTAACGATCTCCAGCTTCTGTAGCAAAAAATCCAGACTGAAATAGCAGCAGTGGAGAATTTCCAGATGTCAGTTCTGTCCTCAGTGTGCAACAGCACATGGTATTTAAACAGCTTCATCACTTTACCCCACCTCCCTGGTAACTTAACCATACCTAATAATACAAAATTGCCTAAGCCGGTCAGCAGAAGGAAGGATTTATTCTGTCTCACCACCAATTTGTGTATGACAATTTCTCCAGCAACAAAGATGCTTCTGTAACTTAGTGCAGAGTGTTAAGAAGAAACCTCCTACCATGTAACAAAAACTGAGCAGCACAACAATCTGTTTAAAAACTTGTTATGGTTAAGTTATCTCATTTGCTTTAAACTGAACCATATATGTACAACACTCCAGTGAAATACAATGATCAAGACTTCCTGTTGGTATTAAACAGTATCCTTCCTTTTAAGCCATAAGATTAAAACACAATGCAAGGCTGCCTAAAGAGCACTACAGTCATTTTAGCATGGGGCTATGCTCAAGCGAATTGATAGCCTCTTTCTCAGCAGGGCTAATTAGCTGAACCAACTGCCCCCTGCCCCCAAAAGCTACCATATTGCTGCTGCCAATGCTGGAGCAGATTCATCTACAGCCAGAGGGAACCTGTAGCCAGTGATGCATTACGCACTATGGAAATACTCAAAAAGGAAGCTGAACTGGTTTGTCGTGTATGAGAAAGTGACCCAGTTTTGCATTCATCTCCTTTTTTCCCTCCACCTGTTGTTCTCCCTTTCTTCTCCCACCTACAAGCAACCAAACGTGCTAGTGCTACATCCTTTTTTCCTAAATCATGGCAAACTTGTCATTCCCAGAAAATGCCTGACTGCTGTGAATGGCCAGTTTTGATTGCAATGTAGCCTGTTTTCTTCTGGTTTGGCATTGGAGTTACAAGCAGAACCTCTCCAAAACCTGTTACAGTAAGAGGACATTTTGTGATGCTGTGTACCCAGAGTATGCCCCGCATTCTTGAAGTCCTGTGATGGACACTAACAGATGCATCAACACAGCCCCACAAGGCAGGATAGCGCTAATTATCCTAAATTACAGACGTAAAACTGAGATGAAAAAACTTGGACCCGTGGAAGTATTTAGTTACCTAGACTCCCCATCTAAATCAAGGGGATAACATCGTATCTACATACCTTTGTAGATCTGAAGATGCGGGACTTTTTGTGAGGTCATGCTGAAGCACGCGGAGCAGCAGCAATTGGAAATGTTCCCCAGGACCTGGACCAGCATCTTTAGTAGTGCTCAGTGAGTCCAGAGAGCTTTACTTACACTGGGAGGAACTGCTGTATATAAAAGGCAGGAGCCGATTCCCTTCTTTCTGATGCAACTGAGTCCCTAGGTTTGCAGGCCAGTGTCTGTGCAGCTACACAACTCCTCCCTGCCCCTGATTTGGAGTGAGCCAGTGTTTCTCTCTGCCAGTTGATTATTCCCTCTATTCTCCTTTGGGTTATATGGGAAGTTCCCTCCTCCATGTCCGATATAGCAAACTCTACTCCTATGCAAATGTCTGCTCCCTTGTCTCATCTGGGAAGGTGGTCACTGTCAGCTAGACACTTGTGACGATGCAGCAGGTAGTTTTTCTATCATGGGTAAATGTGGATGAAGTTTTGCACAATTGTGCCAGGTTTTGTAAAATCATTTAGGGACCAGCGTGTTTTTCCCCTATGAGAAGTTACAAAGGATTCATATGTCACTGTGCACAGGGCAATGGACATCTGATCACACCTTTTGCAGCAGAAGGGGAATGCAAATGGAGGTCTTGTTGTTAATTTCTTGTCCCTTTTTTATTATTCATGCCTACAGTTATTAGCCTTAGAGGTTTCTTCCTATAACCTCAAAAATATTGTAGTGTGAAGCACAAAGTGTTGCTGAACTGGTGTGAGTTCTAAGGGACCAAGGGCAGGTTGCGAGGGTCCTGCGGGAAAGTAAGGGGCTGTCTGAAAATCAGCTATTCCACTTCTAATCCCAGACGAACTACCAAAACACCTCGAGTGTTGAACTTTCAAAGTGCCTATCATGCTTCTGTTACCAGAAGGATACAGAACTATTAAAACAAAGGAAAAAGAGGAAAAACCTGAGAGGGCTGGCCTCCCACATGCTGAATATGCCCTTACTCTCTTAAGTCATTGGCCTCCAGGGAACCCCTCCAGAAGAGTTTCAGGGGAGTGTCATGCTATCTCAGCAGCTGCTAACCATTTTGTTTCTTCCTACATGCTATGAGGGTGGGGAAAAAAGAAATAAAGCAAAATTTCACTTTTCTCCTAGAGAGAAGGGGAAATGCATGGAAATATTTTGTTTCTGAAACTTTAGTAACAACAGCAATATCAAAATTGTCTAGTCTGGCACTGGTGTTTTCTTGAACGACTCAGTTTTGTGCTGTGGAGGAGTTTTCAGCTAAAAACCTTCTCATAGCTATGTAATTAAATGAGGTGGAATGAAAATAAGAGTATGTCACAGGCCATGGTGTGCACCAACAAACAGAATATGTACCTGATGCGTCCAAGTGTCCAAGCACTAAATTAATTGCATATGATGGTGCCCTTGTTATTTCATGGTCCTTCACACAGACACTTCTGCTAGCTCAGGGTCATGATCCTTCCTTTTGCCATATTAACACAGCTTTCGAATTAGGAATGTCTTTGCAAAACCAAAGAAATTTAAATAGTTATGATCACTTCTCTCAGCTGAATCAATTCTAGTCCTTCGGTGGCAGAAACATACCAGTTTTCCAGTCATTCACAGAGTCTTCTAGGTCAGACAAAATGGACTTTCTGTCACTCAAGTAGAAAAAAAACAACTTGAAGCCCCACCTACTGCAAAACTTTCAGGACTAAATTATACAGCAGCAAAGCAGGGCACATGGCCATTTTTCCTTCTGCGACGCTAAAACATACCATATTGCGAAGGCTTAGATACGTGTGTGTGTGTGTATAGAATTATCTGTATGGCTAACGGGTGAAAGGAGCAGAGGGAGGGTACTTATGTAACAACGGGCAATTTGTGGTGAATTTCTTAAGTGGCTGAGTTTAAGCTGAATTTTTAAATTTCTGAGAAGACTTATGCTGCCTGGCTATGTTACCCATCCTGTAACTGTTCTGAGCTCAGGTAAATATAACGTCTTGGGCAAAAACTACACAAGAGCTTTTTCTTTTTTTTATTTTTTTCCCTACAAGTCAGACTATGGCAAGCTTCATTCAGTCCTGAAATACAGAAGTCACTGTCTTTGATAAGCCCTGGAGGGAAACTGCACACTGTTTATTTTGGCAGTCCTTAAATTCTTTAGGTATTATTGCTGGGGAATTATGTATGCTGTATAGAATATTTTCCTTGATTAGGAAATAAGTTGACCTGGGACATACTGCCTTGCTGACCAAAACCAATCCTTTGTTTTCTGCAAATATGAAAAGATGCCATGTGATCCTAGAGCAACGGGGTCCGCAATATGCTTGGCAAAGTATCACATGAGAAGGAAAGGGAGAAGAGAAATGAGACAGTAATAGGTACAATAAGTTAATAGACGTTGAAGCATCTAATAAAAATAACAGAGTAGCAGGGCACAGCAGTGAAAGGAAAGAAAAAAAAAGAAAATTATCTGTGGAGTTAGTACTTTAATTCTTTTAGTGAGAGAGGCATCTCCATGCGGTATGTCCTTGAGATCATAGAGCATCTTCAAGAGTGGTAGTTAGAGAGAAACACAGTAAAAAGACACAGAAGTAGGTGCAGTGAAAAGGCAGATTTATTTACTAGTAACACTGTACAGAGAAAAAAAAAAAAAAAAGAGAAAAGCCACAGTTACAGCATGGCTGTTGCTGGCAGTGTTCTTGGTTGTTTTTTTTTTTTATTTTTGTTTTGTACTCATTTTTTTAATCTGAAGAAGAAAACATAACAGTCAAAAAAGTACACTTCAGGTTACAAAGTACAGCAGCTATCCCCAGCAATTCTAATCCAGTGTTAGCACAGCAGTTTTTCCCCAACAAAATGGGATTTTATTTACATTAGCTCACAAAGAAAGGGGGACACTAAAGCTTAAAAAAAATCTCAACCACAACCTACATTCACCATAAAAGCTGCATTTTACACAACATTTTCTTGAACCCCTATGAAGAGTCATTCGTCTATGGAGTAAACGTAGTGGGGAGGGGCAGGAAACCTTCAAAATGTGTTCTTTGCCTTCCTTCTGACCTGCTCTTGCTTGGCTACCTTTTCTGCACTCAGATTCAGTGGCCACTGGAAAAGCAAAAAGCTTTCAGATGAATTTATCTCCTGTATCTGCCCCTAAGCAGTGCCTCTGGCCATACTTGCAAAATAACACGGACAAAATTTGAGCTCCTCATCAGTAAAGAACCTTAATTATAGATACTGGCTGATCTTAACATATCCTCAAGGCTATCCCTAACCAGTACAGTGCTTAAGTATTTGTAACACTTCAAGCAAGTGCTTAAGATTAGCGGAGCTTAAGTGCCCTGTTCAATTGGGACTTTATATGGTTGCACAAAACCTTCTTTATTTTTGAGTTTGCCTCTTTCTGACCGGCATATTAACTTGGAGGGATACCAGTAGCTTCTTGGCAGCTAATTTTACTGAGAATGCCTTTGCATGCTGGATCAGACTGTGGGGAAGTCCACATTTTCTCCTGGCTCCTTTACCCTGCCAGTAGCAACCTGACAATTAGGGGATGGCTTGCCTTCTGCTCCTGTAAGTGGCTTCTGGATACTGATATTTTATGCACTTGGGCAAATCTAGCTCATATTGGCTTGGGGGGCTTAGTGCGTTCCCACAGGAATGGGAAGAGAGCAGATTTACCTAAACAGTAAGATTTTAGTGGAACCCACTGTTTGGGAAATCCATGGGGTACCAGCTGAACAGATAGAGCAAGCGCTTCTCTACTATCAAATTTGCCCTGGGAATCTAGGAAAATGCAGGAAGATGTCCAAATGCTGAGAACAGGATACCGTCATTTTGTTTTACTTGCGACTCATGCCAACAGGCCTGAGGTGAGGTTTTTAACTCCACTCTCTCTTTTCTTCCCCCCATCTTTGCTCATAGGAGACCACAAGAAGGGAAGCAGAGACAGGGGCTGAGCAATGGTGTCCAGAATGAGAGGAAGGACAGAGACAGGAGACAGGCACAGTCCAGAGCAGAAGTGTGCAGGGGGGAAATTTTGGAAGAAACACTTACACTGCCTCTTTTATTTTATGTTTCTGTGCAGCTATGAAGTTCACCCGCACCCTCTTCAGGCACTGGGAGTTTTCAGAGTTCCCGAGGGGTGTTTGTGTACTTTCAAACACAGTCAGCAAGGAGACCATGCTCTAAAACCCTCTCTGCAGAAAAGTGCACCAGTTTCACAACACCATTTAAAAAACTATCTAATTAAAGGAATGAGAAGACACAGTTAAAGCAGTATAAGCCTTGCTTAAAGCATATTGTTTAAAGACCAGACCCTATAAGCATTTGTGCATGTGCTTAAATTTCACTTATCTGGGTCATCCCATTAAACTAAAAAGGGCTGCTTGGGTGCTTAATTTTATGCTCATGGGCAAGTCTATATATACCGAATAGATATGCAAGGTCTAAATTCAGGTATGAATCACAAACATACCAAGTTAAAAATGTAAAAATATACCCAAACTGGTGGACTTGAGTTACTTAGCTAATTGTTAAAAATTATTGTTTGTTTGTTTTTTCAGTTTCTAAATAGATTAATTCTTAAACCAAATCCCTAAATACTTGTTTAAGAAGAATTTGGGAAACAATTGCAGAAAAGCTTTGCAATACAATAAAAGCAAAAACTCTCACAATAAGAGAAGCTTTTGCAAACTGGAGGAAGGGGCTCAGAATTCTCCACAAGTTTGCCCTTAAAAATGACCTATTCTTAATCCGCTGAACAGCCTAAGTGGAACCACCACAGGAAAAAAGCTATAGATTTTGCAAGACTCTTCAAACCCATGAGGAAAAAGGCTCAGTTTGATAATGCTTTGATTTTAAATACAAGTGGGACATTTTTAAGAACTTCATGCACCCTTGTCACTATTTACAAGCTAAGTTATTATTATAAGTTTATATTACAAGTTGGATTTATATTCTCTTTGGACTAGATGACAATCCATTTATACTCTAAACTTAATAAATTCATCCATTTTATACAACTTACTCTTTTACATACAAAAATTACAGTCCACATTTTTGTTGGATATTGTCATAGCCTGTGACCTCTGATTAAGCTCAGAGCTAAAGTTTACTCTTGCTGCCCAGAAGGCTCATGAAACATAATCTGAGCAAATCCTAAACTTTCTAACAGACAGAGAGAACTGGTTGAAACTGAGTGAGTTTAGAAAAAATAAAGACGCCACGTCTCAGCCTGTGGGAAAATACTTTGTCCAAATCATTTTGTTCTACTCTTTCCAGTGGCACCATCTCTTGCATTTTGAAATCTCATGTTGGATAAAGTATGACAAAGTGAAAAAACATATAGTTCTCCTATTTAGCCATACCTCTCTACTGAAAGTAGATAGCTATTGCCTACCATGTTGGTTTTCTAGATAAAGAAGTTTGTCTAGCTATAGAAAGCATAGGTCCACCTTTTTCTGTCAAACAAATTTATTTATTTAGCTGTGTTCATAGCAGGTATATTGGATTCTACTCTTCTAACTGTACTCTTTAAAAAGTGTTGTGATGCTGCTTCCTGGAGAAAATTGTGGTTAGGTCTACAAAAGTTCCCAAGAAGCTGGGCATTGTCATAAACATATGAAAAAGTTCAAAGACTCAATGTTATGGGTAGGATGATATTCAGAAACTGAATCCCCATTTAGGGTTCGTATCTCATTACAAAAATATTTATTCCTTAAAAAAATACACAAATGTAAAATACTACGTTTTCTATTATATCCCCACTTACTTTCCAAGTATGCCATTTGGATGTTGGACTAAATCAAAAGGTAGAACACCTTTTATTTCTCTAGCAACTCTTTACGCTTTCTGCTCTGATTAATTTGTTGTATCTCTATAATTTTAATCAGTAGTGAACTTAGGTAGAATGACAGGGGACTAATATATTAGCTGTCAGGGAAGTCCCACCTAATATTTGCTCATGAATACCACTGCCATGGTAGCAATGTTGACTCAGGACTCGATCCGACCAGATGCTAAGCACCATTTTGTTTTGTGTTTTTCTCAGCAGAAGTAGCAATGCTCAGAGTTAGCCTCTAGGATTACACCACCCTGGGCAATCTCAGCAGTGCATAAAATTGGTACAGGTATAACACCCAAACTACACCCTGTGTAAATCATTCATGCCCTGATCTGGCAGACACCTACACACATTTCTCCTGTGAGTAGTCCTCTTGACTGAAATAGGTCTACGCACAGCAGAATTAGGCGTATGCGTTTTTTTTTGCAGGGCTGAGGTCTTGTATTGCACCGGTAGAGGTACGCTTCATGGAGAAGGGCTTGTGCACACTTCTCTTGCTGGGGATTGAAAGATAATGTTGTGTTTATACAGCTTTGGAATACAGCCTGCACTTTTTGGAAAAAAATAAGGAAAAGAAAGATACAAAAAGAAAAAGGAAACCCAAGAGTGCTAAGGCAAACTGTCAAATGGCACATCATATCTACTTTGTCATTCATTTAGATAACATCACAAAGGCAGACCAGAGGAGTTCTGTAAACATATACCATACAGTACATCAGCCACGGAAAATTAAAAAAAGAAAACAACCCTGTAATTCTTTTCTTTCTGTATTGATGTTCTTGTAATTTAAAGAGATTGCCTAGCCACTAATCATAATGCTGTGGTTTTTGATTTGTATTTTTCTTCTGGTTAAAAAAAAAAAAGGAAAGAATGGAAGTAAAATGCAGTGGTTTGCAAAAGAAACAGTCCCTGAATGCAAATGAGGGACGACATGGAAAGTGGATTCATAGAAACTTAGAAAATACAAAATATAAAAAAGTTTCATAGGTTACTTTTTCCCAGTCTAGGAAAAGATACACTGAAAAGAGTTTTTTTTTTGTTTTTCTTAGAAAAGTTAAGGCGAGCAGTTTGTTGTGGCAAAATGCTATCACTGAACCAGTTTCTGACTCTACTTTTTTGTATCCCCTCATGCTGAAATTGAAAATGTATGTGTGATGGCTTAAGTTGAACAGACAGGGAGTTTGCTTAAAACAATACAAAAAAACCTCTCCCATAATGATCCTTACAAAAATCTCTCTCTGCTTGACCGTAGAGTGGACCTCTTCCTTCACACCTGATTGTGCATGAATTTTCACAGGCAGCTTCCTATCCGAGGATGAGGGGAAAACTGACCCCTTCGAAGCCCAAAGCAGCCCTGGAAAACCAGTTTACATTCATCAGCCTAGGCTAACGCATTCGAATTCCCGCGTTACTTGGCTGCAGGCTAATGGCTAAAAGGGACGCGCCGATGCCCAGGCATGGCTGCTGCCCTTGCGGAGGAGGATGATTGGAGTAAATGTGTGTCAGCCGATGTAGCTAAGGCCCTCCGAGTTCAGACCAATTTGCTCCCGTTTCGTGTTTTTCCTGACCTCAGACGTGGAACTGCCTTTGACCCGTAAAGACAAACCCTATGCAGACAAACCTTTAGCTTTTCTGGATCTTTTGGGGCCCATTAACTATGGAGTTCGTATGAACACATAAAAAACACTGGCCTTCCTAGGCACTCAATGTTAGCTACAAATACTGAACAGTAGGTATTTGGCAGGTTTAAGGTTTAAGGCTTGTGCTCTACTTCTAACCACTAAAGGGCCACTTCTGGACTCTCGCGTGCCACCGTCTCCCCGCCACGTTGTGCCTCAGATGGTGCAGTGGTCTCAGACATGTTCTGGTCCCAGCCTCAGCAAGCATCTCCCAAAGCTGGCCGCTGAGGGAGTCATCCCCAAAACGCTGAGTCTGTGCTGAACCAGAAGGTCATCTGACAGAGGAGTATGTGGCTGAAGAGATGCATGGACAGAGCGGGTTAGGGTAAAGACGACACTCCAAATTTCCCAAGCAGAGGGCTTTGGGAAAAAATGTCCATTGGGGAGAGGAGCCACAAGGGAATAAAGATTGGGCTCGAAAGATGCTGAGAGGCCAGGGTGGCCACGAAGGCGGCATCACACCCGGAGAGGAAAGGGTGGTTAGCGATGAGATGACCAGCCAGGCCAGGAGGAGATGGTTGGAAGATTTGTTTTTGAGCATTACTGGTGAGGTGAGCAGGCCCCAGAGCGAGAGAACTATTGCAAAGCATGCCCAGCTCCTGTGGTGCTCATGGGGAAGGGACGAGATGGAAAGGGCTTCACCCTTTGCGTTGCAGTGCTTTGGGGTCCTAAACGTGCCTGGGGAGAGCCTTGCCAGGCCACCCTGGGGTTGAAAACTCAGGGTCTCGTTTTAAGAAGTGTTGAGATTTGTAAATGCTTAGCATTTCTGGGAAAAAAGAAAAAAAACCCAAAAAACGCAACCCAACCACAAAAACCCAAAACACAGGTTGCTAGTTTCCAACAAACAGCCACCAGACCTATTGTTGCAACGCGGGGCTCTGCAGCCATTCCCCTCTTTGATAAAACTTAACCACCTAAGCCTGAGTCAAAGGATGATGTGCAGAGCTTCTGTGGGTGAATTTGGTCCTTCTCCCACCCAAAAGCCCCCAAGGGAGGCAGAGGGAGTGTGTGGAAGTCTATTAAATTTGGCCACTGCAGAAGATATGGAGGTGTCATATGGATGTGACTGTCTCTTCCTACTCTCCGCTTGCTTTTTTTTTCCTGACTGTCACCTGACAGTGGTGAGAAGTTACTTTGACCAGCTCCATTCTGACGGCTGAGTGACCTCACGCAGGAACTACCTTTTGCATTTTTTGTGTGTGTATGTTTTCAGTGTGCCTCATATTACCACCACTGTGAACAAGTGTCCTTTTTCCTGGCACAGAAAGAAAAGAGTACAGAGCAAGAACTCTGTTTAATTGGATGCTCTGAACTAACAATTAATGCAGTAAAAGCACCATCCAAGAAAGAACAGAAATATCACAGGAAACACCTCAGACTGAAAAGAGGCTTTTTGTTGATTTCTTTCTTTCTTTTTTTTTTTTTTAACTTTTTCATTTTGTTTTTCTGTTGCTGTTATTGATTTTTAAAGTCTGATAATTTCAAAGACACTTCAAAATAATCTTCAGTACTTTTCAACACTATCAGAAAACATAAATCCTGATTTTTAATCTCACTTCTGTAGTTACAAATCCAGACTAACTCCACTAGAGTGAGTGAAGCTACACTCAAGCAAAACCGGTGTGAGACAAGAATCAGGCTCATAATATCTCGCCATGAAAAAGCTGGCTGCTTTTTCACTGTAGTTGAATCAAAGGACCAAGAAACAAAGAAACATCTACTGATTTTGGATGCCTTCGCCTTTTTACATTTTCACCTCGAGGTGTTTTTAACGGGCCTGATTTTCAGAGGGCAGATGAAGAAAAAATTACTGGAAACCAGGCCTCTTTGAAGTGTCCCACACTGGAAAATGAAGCATCCAAAACCACCAGCAGTTTTTGAAAATGTTAGCCTTGTGGCTGTAGGATCTTCTCCCGAAGCAGCTGCTCCGACAAACCTCCGGTGGACCTCCACAGGAGTTTTAGGTGGGTGAGCAGCGCAGGATCAGACCCATCACCTGTCATTACATTGGTGCACTGGAGGTACACTCTGTGAGAAATTACACTTCCCTAAGAGTTACAAAATAAAGCTCAGTCCCTGCCCCCATTCCCAGCACTGAGAATTTCGTCATTGAATCCAGCGGGAACAGGGTCAGACTGTGCGAGAAGTTCATTTATATTCTAAGGAAATAGAAAGCAGTATCTCTCATCTACTGGAGTTCAGCAGGAAAACTTCATGTATAAACATTGGCAGAGTTACTGAAAGGCAAGCAATTAGATCAGTGACTCTATTTCAGTTGGTGTGACAGCTGCATCTTTTTCATGTCAAGTTAATTTCAACTGTAATTTGGGGAGATGAAGTACGCATACAATACTGTAATCTGGAAGATTTATATAAGGCAAAATCATCATTCATACATTTTCTAGAAAGAATAATTAAGGTCCACTTTTGGTATCACCAATAAGCAGAAATGGCTGATGGGTTTTTCTGACACTGCAAACTAAACTGGAAAGTTACTATAAAACAAAACTATGCAAACTTTTTGGGAAAGACTTGTCTGAGTTTTAGCAAATTAAAACAGTAAAATGATCTAAGCCTTTCCCCAAGAAATAAAAAATAGGATATATAAAATAATGTTTAAATGTGATTTTTCTTAAAAAAAAGAAGCAATATTTTTTTAAGGCTCTTGTATCTGGCTGCTGTGAAACTCAGAGTCCCACAAAATCCTAGGAATCTGATCAAGCCTGCCAGATATCCAAAGAAAAATGTAAAAAGTGTTTTCATTATATATATATATAATATATATATAAAAATCAAATAAATATGAAAACATTTGTTCCATTTCCCATTTATCTCTCACTCTGCAATATTAAGGAAAAAAGAAACAAAAAAACCACAAAAAAGAAGCAAAAAAACCCCCCCAACCCCTCCCCAAACTCCAAGTAGCACATCTGATGGGAAAATAACCATGCGCTCCTCTTCCTGAAGAACTAGAAAGCAAAGCAAACCCAACTGCAAGGCAATGGAGGCATTCACTTCCAGTTCACAGTATTGCAGTTAGAAGTACAGTGAGGTCTAGGTAAGTGATGGAGCAGGAGCTGCCCGGAGCGGGGAAGGAGAAGGCGTTCACATGACAATACAGCACTGACAGCGCTTTTTCTTTTGTGTACCTGGGGCAGCTTCCAAGGGCAGGCTCTCTTCCTTCCCCTCGGGAGAGGAGGGCTCTGTCGTATCCGACAGGGGCCTGCCAGAGACCAGCTCAGCGGCGTTCCCGTCCATGGTGGAGACGTCCGTCACTGTCTTCTCCCGCAGAGACTTCTCGTCGTCTTCGTCGATCAGGACCAGCTCTGCCTTGATGGTCTCATCATAGCCCAGCACTTTCTTCGTCTCCTCTTCGTCGTCAATGTTCTGGTAGCCCATAAATATCATTGTCACTGGCTGATCTGCGCTGGCCTCCAGGGCTTCGCCACCGCAGGGTTTGTCTTGGGGCTGAGGGTTTGCAGCATGCCCTTTGCTGGGTTTGTGTACCATTTCCAGCTTTGCCTCCTTGAAGAGCATTTGCTCCTTCATATGGCCAAGGTTTCCATCGGCTACCATATTTCTGTCTGACACAGTCATTGTTTCATACCCTTCTTTTACACTTGATTGTCCAGCTTTTTGCATAAGTTCATCTACGTCCTTTGAGCTTAATTTATGTACTCCATTTTCTACCACTGTGCCACCAGAGTGAACCTCATAGACTACCTTGGTACCATCATCATAGACTTTGAATCCTCTTTGATGGGCCTCATCTGGGCCAATAGGTGAAGCAGAGACAATCTTGGTCTCTCCTGTCTGTTTGTCTTTCTCCACATTAATTTCCATGGTGCACAAAGCTTGAATGAAAACAAGAGAGGAAGTGCATGTTACAACAAAAAAAGCCAGTGAATGGTTAATTGCCAAACAGACAAAGAAAACTACGGTGCCCCTTTTTCTACCTCCTGCTTCTAAAGGTCCAAGTGTCCTACGTTAGAGGTGGGACGCAATGCTGTGGACAGAGATAGTTATTACACTACAGCTTTTTGTGCAGCTGGAGGCTAGGCATACCTGCGGCAAACAGGACCTAGTCTTCCAGCTCACGCCATGTGGAGCTGTCTCGGATCAATGAGGAGCACCAAGAGCACTTGGGTTAGGTGTAATTTAGACGAAGGGAGGTGACAGCATGCAGGTTGCCCTCAACCTTTCCATTTTGAACTTGCCTCAAAATTCAGCGGGAAACTCATCTCCAGGAACGTCTCTACTCTTTTCTTTCCCTGTCATCAAACTGCCAGTTAGCTGGTACCAAGTTTTGTTTGCTGCAAGTAACACCCAGACTGTTTTATTATTAATGCTTGTTCTTGCTTAACTCTTCCATCCGTAGTGTTCAAAACATTTTAGAGAGGTGAGGAAACATTGTCTACCCCTGTTCTACAGGTGAGAAAATAAAATCACACAGGAATGGGATAATTTCCCCTGCAGATGCATGGCAGGGCAGGTGTCTCAGCTTCCACCCCAAGGCATCAACAATGACCTCTGCTTGCAGAGAATGTACAAAATGGACAAGAACTGCTTCTTCATTTATTTGAATTAGGCCCTAAGCACCATTGCCAGAGTTGAAGAAAAAAGTAATAATGAACTGATTTTCAAAGCCTCATGAAACAACAGGTGAAAACATGCATGTGAGGGATGCTGCTTTAGATAGCAAAGAAGCTTTTCTAGCAGTTAAGAAGGATGCAGTAACAAGATAAAAATTGTAGAGACCACACAGTAGGAACAGACAGGCTCTAACACCCATTTTGAGATATGATGGCATCTCACTAGACAGCTTTCCAAAGAAAAATGTGCAAAGATCTCACAGATTTTCCAGAAGTGGTCATCTGTTTAAGCATTCCTTGTATGCAGATGAAGACATTTTGGCTCACGGACAGACATCCACAGACACTTAATTACAAATTACCACAGGCAGTGACAAGCGTTTGTGAAACTTACGGTGACCATTTCCACCAATGAACCTCAATGTACCTGGGGGCACCACAAACTGATGTGTTGGCTTTTTTTCCTGACTTATTTTCAAGTGAGTACAGAATATCCTTGCCCCAAGAACCAATGTACCTTGGTATGCTTGTATTTAAAAAATCACGAATATAAAAAATTACTCTTGCTTTAATATATTCCCTCAGTCTTATTAACACACAGATTTTTTTTTCTGTATCCTTAAAGCAAAGTATTTCATCAGCAATAGGAAGTTTATCATGATGTGCATCACGACTCCCCTCCTATAGCTCTAGACAGAAAATTCATGTATTGCTGAGTGGGTGCATGCTGGCCCCTGTGAAGTGGTCTCCTCTGGCCCCCGGGGGTGCGGTCTGGTAGGCAGCCCAGCCAGACGGGTGTCTGGCCATCTACGTGTCGCATGTGGCCCTGGCAGTGCTGGTTAGGTGAAGTGAAATGCTGCACCAACACCTGCATGGAGATGGAGGATGGAGGTGCCGTGGGCGAAGAAGCATTGCTACCTCTGAGAGCAAAGTGCTGCTGAAGGCTGGAGTGGGCTGCAGAAGCAGGGATCTCACGTTGCCCATTGCAAGCTAGGGAAATATCCCTAAGGTCTGTGTTTTACCACTGCTTTGAGAGGTTTATGGGCTGGTTGTGTCCATAGCTGTCATGACCTGGAGCACACAAAGTGATTCCCCTCCCTGTGCTGGAGTTTTCACGCCTGGCCATCCCACCGCAGCCCCTGCAGCCAGGAGGAGGTTGTGGGGGTAAGAGCTGGGCTCTGCTCTGAGGTGTGCAACAGGAGACTGAGGGGCAGCATGGACTGAAACGGGAGATTTAGGCTGGAAATAAGAAAAAACACTATCGCCCCATGGCCAGAAGCAGTTAAGCCCTTGAGCAGGTTGTCCTGAGGAGCTGTGGAAGGCTGCACCGTGGTGCAGCTCAGAGAGCAACTGGCATGGATCACTTGCTTGCGACTGTTCCAGCCCAGGAGCTAGTGGGCAAGTGTCCTTCAAATCTCATGCAAGTAACTCTGCCCTGAAGCCTTTAATCCGACTTTTAAGGGGTAATGAAACAAAAAGACACAGGTGCCACCATTAAGCCTCTGGGATTTGCTCCCTTCTAGGTGCAGTTTCTTGGGTGGGAGCAAGGGGAAGGAGGAAAGGAAGAGGAATTTCATTTATTGGCTTGGCCCCAGGGCCTCTGAAAATCACTTGACCTCACCAGGGCTGCTCGGGCAGATATTGTTCAACAACTGCAAACATTACAGAGGTAAAAGTAGGGATTGGCTAGTCTATGGTGCAGATGCTGAAACTGACACACTGGCAGGTTTTTGAGTGGCAGCCAGCTGAACTGAAGCAAAGCTGAACTATGAGGGAGCCACAGCACATCCAGAATATCATCTCTGATGGGCAGAAGTTCCTGATTTGTCCTGAGCACCACAGCCCTGCAGAGAGGGCACTGCTGGCTCCCCTGGAACTGGCCACCTGCTATCTTCTTGGTGAGAAGCAGCATCCTTAGCTCCCCTGGAGCTGCTGTGCTTCTCCTCTTCTTAAAAAAATGAAACTTTTATCTGGGGCATGACTTTTCAGTAAAGGCTGCTGATTTTCCTGTGAAATAGTTGAGTGCTATGTTATTGCACATATTTTTAGTGCAGAAGAGGGTGCAATCTGCCAGACCCTCCCTGTTTTAGTGAACAAATTTTATTCAGTAGAGTTTATTAAAAGAAGGCTTGTATAATGGGCCTGAATTCAGAAGCAGATAGGGAAAATCTGGTAGTTAAATCATGTGGACCTGGCCATATTTAAGAAGAGTTGCAAGACACGTCTCTTTATCTATAGTATGGAGTACTGATAAGTAACAATGCCCTACTTATTAGGAAGACTTTGGGCAACAAGTTCTAGCACTACTTGGAAGATTCTGTCCTGCGGGCTGATTTGTTAACAGGTGTGGCCCTTTTGTAATTTATGTTTGGCTAATTTGCTTGCACATTTGCCACTGTCAGCATTTTACTTTCATTTCTTCTACTATCATTTCAGCGTTCAGTCATTGACATAACATGCTGTTTATGACCTGCCCCAGGGGTGACATTTAAGCTACTTGTGCAAATAAATGGATAAATATATGTGGGCTTCTTAGAAAGCTGTTCACTAGTGAAATGCATTGCCATGGGAGAAGCAAATAACAGAACCTTGCTTATCTACCTGTATGAATAATGTTCATTCTCTCCAGGAAAACCTAGCAGCCCAGCTCGTCAAAGTAGCTGAAAATCGAACTAATGTTGATTTCTAAAATGTCTTTATTTAACCAGAGCTTATTTACTGCAAAATGTGCTCTATTAATACAATGCCAAACTATCTGACAATAGAGTTGAAACTGAAAGCAGTAGTTGAAGATGACAGCCTGTATTCACAAGTACAAGTATTCTGAACGAGCTTTAACTACAGTGTAACATGATGCAGTGCTTCATGACGACAAGATCCCAATGTGAAGATGAAAGTATCTGGCTTCTGCCTGTTATGTGGATTCAGAGGCTGTTCTTTAAGAAAAAAAATCTTAGTAGACTTTGAGCTTCTTTTAAGATGGAATGCTTACAGTCTACCTTTGAGAACTGGTGCATTTCTTTGAGCTTTGAGCTATTGCACACACATAATACTCTTATGAGGACTACATGAACAACGCTTCCGGGTCACTTGAAGAGTGAAAGAAATTATTGTGTTCTTGGTGTTGACAAAATGGCACAAAACACACAGGGCAAAGCTTGCTTTTAAGACGGATCAGGGTAAGCACTGGTAGAAGGGAAGCTTTTGGAATGACTTGCAACAGGACCTCTGAACAAAATGACATATCCTGTAGCTGTGTACAGTGTCTTAGCTGCAGACATTGCTTTGCTATGCTTATTAACCCGTTCATCAAGTATGCCACCTTTCATTCCCACTCCTTGGGACACCTCTTAAGTAGCCACCAGCAATTTGGTCTTGAGATAGGGAATACATTGTTTAGAAAAGAAGGATCTTGAAAATAAGAAAAACATACAGCTTTTAACAATCATGTTGTTACATTTAAGACACATACTCGATCTGAAAAATAAGCGTTAAAAAATCCTCTATATGACTCCAAGCACAAAACATGATGTATTTCTCCCCACCTTTTCCCCAAGAAGAATGAATGATATACAAATAAGTATAAAATGACATAAAAGTTTGAATCACATATGGGGTCTTGTGAGTGCCTGTCTCTCGTTCATCTTAACAGGAGTTGCATGGGTACAATGAAAGAGGCAAAACCTTGGCCTAAATACCATGTGTTTTTATCAGAAGAGATGGAAAGAACTGAATGCTTCCAAGTAAGAAAATTTGACACATTTCCTATGCTACTTGTATGCAGTTGAACTACATTTTTTTTGAGAGTACTCACTGCTGCTCAAAAAGCCTTGACTTATTTACAAAATACAAATCAAGCGGCATTTCCTGGCATTTAAACGATATCGGGACACCAGACCCATTAAGGTAATATAACAAAAAAAGTTCATGGCTACTGGACTGGTATTATAATACTTTGCTCCTTGAGACTTACCAGCTACTCTGCTTGCTCCGTCCCGCCCAGGAACTGGCTCTGCTGTTCGTGAATAGAGGGTTGGGAGTTCAGGGATCTGGGAGTAAATGTAATTTACTGCATCTGGTGTCAGAGAACAGGAAACAGTTAGATTCGTGCTATGAGCCCCAGTGGCTTCATTGCTTAGACAGCAGAGTGTTGTCAGCCCTGACAATAGTCACTGGAGCTTTGTACTAGATAATTGGATCAAAGCAAACAAAGTGCAAAGTCACCGTCGTGTGATTGGTGTTCAATAGACTAGCTGAGGCAGGAGGGAATGGGTCCAGATGACTCAAACCTTATGTCAGTTGAACACATAAAATTATTTGTCAGGAGGTTCTGGATTTATCAAGTCCGTGACCTTTAAAACGGGGTGGGGGGAGAGAGGGGGAAGGTAAGGAACAAACCTAACGTGATACCCAGAATACATGTCATTTCAAATAGAGATATAAAAGCCTAAAAATGCTAGTGTTGACTGAATGGGATGAAAGGCCAGCTCTTTTGCACTGGTTGTTTCCAATATTATTGAACCAGCATTTGGCTTTTTGTTCTTAAATTTAGCTAATTTAGCTAATAATGAAATCACATATAGATACTAATAGGGTGCTTGTTGTCAGCTTCAGTAGGTATTAAGCGCCTGCCAGTTATGCAGTGCCATCATTCATTAACAAACCCTGAACTGGAAGAAACCTATCTTAAAGGACTGACTTGTTTTACGTTTGAGCTTACGGTTGTTTAGCATAAGCTAAATATGTTCTTTAGAAGAGACATTAAAGAAATCTACAAATATTTACCAGGAGATGTTTTGTGGCTGGGTTAAATATAACTAGATACCATATATATCGTTCTGCTAGCATTCAGTGACTGAGTTAAAAGCTGAGCTCAGAGGAGAGATGTGCAAATAACTGACTTACAGTTCAAGTGCCAAACCAAAATGAAAAAAAAAAAAAATTAAAAAAAATCACATTCTTTCCTATCAACTGGAAATGTTTTCAGTTTTGTATGGCAACGATTGAATTTCTGTTCAACCGTAAGAACCTATCTGATGTGAAACAGAGCATACTTTTTCCTCCAAAGGTACTTTGCTGGTTATAATTTAAGTTGTTGAGCCCTCAGTATGGTCTGGTCCATGTGTCAGGATAGGAGGCAGAATATGCCTTCCTTGGTGCCTCTTGTTATAAGCAGGTGAGATAGGAAAACCAGTGCAGACCATAAAAGTGAACTGGTGAAAGAAGAAAAAATGAAATGTCCTGTTGGAGGCTGCTTGACTGCATCTGTTAAGGGAGATATTTTCATCACATGCCCTAAGGGCTAACACCCATCCCAGAAAAAAACCCTGCACCCGGTGGCATCCTCAGCAAAGACATGATGTGCCACCTCTAATCCCAAAGTCTGTTCCTCTGGCAGGAAAACTGGGCCTGGTATTAGTGAAATGGTTTTACCGCCTTAACAGCCTGCCATGGCCACTGGTGCTGCTGGGTGCAGGAAGGCAGTAATCACAGTCCCCAGGCAGACATGCCAAGCCTCCATGGAGCACTGTAGATGACACAGGTAAGGTGATCCCCTTTCCCCCTTCCTGTGTCAGAGGAGGATGGAACAGAGGCACAGTGCAAGTTCTTTCCAGAAAGCCAGAAAGTTAGTATATAAGTTCAGTTTGTAACAGATGAATTTGAAAAAAAACCTCGGCCAGGGAAATATTGTTTTATTTCATACTTCAATGGAAAATGCAGGCTTGGCAAATGGGCTTTTATATTTTCAATGCATACTGTTTCCTTAAGTTTTTTTATTTATTTTTAGCAGTAGAGAAATAATTGTTTAAGCGACAGCTGACTGAGCAATGGCCAGCAACAGCTGCTTTCTTTTGCAGAGTTTCTTGCCTCGGATGAGAAATTGGTACAATGCTCGGTGTTATTCTGGGAAATATCACCAGTAAATGAGCAGGCCATTATTGAAAACTGAAGCAATTTCTCAGAAGAAAGAAGTGGCGACTGTTTCTGGGCCAGAATAAGAAGGCACTTTTTGTTCTGGAAATGGCAGAAATTTAGTAATTATTCACCACATAGAGTGTACTGCTTGAACAGTCGTTTCAGTACACTCATCCAGCGACTTGAGTGACAGACCTGTGTGTCCACACGTGGGTGTAATCAATGTAGACTTGTGCTACTTAACTAATAACCTTACTTGTTTTGCAGTCTGTGGGAATAAATAAGGCATGGTTAGGGTACAGTTCTCATCCCAGGGCACTGCAGGAGGCAAAATCCATTACAAGTGTTTGTTTTTCCACAGTGCCCGTACAGGCAACTGAGCTGTCCCTCCTGGCAGCTAGCATCGCTGACGTCTAGCAGTAAGCGAGATCAGTTGTACAGCTTGATAGTGAAACTCTTGCTTTGATGCTGTACATATCTGTGGACCTTAGTAAGGTTTTTTGCCTCCTGCATTAGGAGGCAATACCTAGGTAAGTGTTAGGTGTTGTTAATATTGACTCAGTTTAGAAACTTCTCTGGATGTTACTTAGAATAAAATATTTTAAAATTAGCTTCAGAGCTCCTGACAGTCTCTATTGTCCTGAGCAGGGAATGCTGTGGTGGGGGTAGGATTCTCATGTATTTTCTTCTGAAGCAAGTGGTGGTGCTATGTGTCAGAAATGGGGTATTTGACTAGAAGAACTTGGGGTTTGGATGATTCTGCCAGTTCCTGTCTTGTCCCCATGCCAGACAAAATGAACATGATCATTTCCCTTTACCTCACTGGCGATGAGGTCTGTTTCATTTAGCACCTTTAAAAAGGATATGAGATCGATTTTACAAGGAGTTGATGAGATCCAAATTAGCATTTCGTTTGCATGAGAAGTAAGACAGAACATAAATTAAAGCATTTGAACTGACTACATTCAATATCTTCATTTCAACCTTTGATGAGTTATTAATCTCTAAGGAGGCTATAAAACATGTCATGTGGCATTTTGTACTACTTACAACAAACTGTGTTTCAGGACTATGGCACTTTTCCATACTACCAGACAGACAAGTGCTTAGGAAAATATATGGGGCCAGATAATCCTTCAAGGGTGCTTACACAAAATTAAACCTTCAGAACTGCTCAGAATAACTCTCACGCAGAGCCTTGTGGCCAAATGTCAGACGAACTCACTTTCCAAGGGCTGGATTATCTTTAGAAAGTCTGACTATCACTAAAATTAGTGTCGAAGGTCTTCCACAAATACTAGCTCTCACAGCAGGGCTGTTCAACCTGCAAAGCTCCTTGGGGCTCCATGGGGCTACATCAGAGGCAACAGAGATTATGACCCTCCCACCACATTTGTAAGACCATGAACAGAGGTTTAAGGAGGAAGGGTTGCTAAAAACTGAATAGCCTGGCTCTGATTTAGTGAATCATTCTTTAAACTAAGGAACTTGGTGGGTAGGGTCCACAGCTGACACCTGTAAATCTGTAAGCAACAGGGTGGATGAGTGTGCCGAACAGAGCAGTCAGGAATGCTCTGCAACCCTTTCCAAAGGCAAGAACCCTAAGTTCAGCCACCTCAAGTGCATGTATACTAATGTATGTAATCTGGGCAACAAGCAGGAGGAACTAGAGCTCCATGCCCAGTCTGACAGAAGTCATAGGAATCACAAAAACTCGGTGGGAAAACTCATGTGATGGGAAGACCACAATGGATGGCTACAATCACTGTCAGAAAGATAGGAAGGGAAGAAGAGGAGGTGGAGTTGCACTTTATGTGAAAGAGAAATTTGAGTGTTTAGAGGAGAGCTCTGGAGACCATGCTAGTTCTATTGAATGAATGCCTTTGGATAAGATTAGAGGGACATCACCAAAGAGGATCTTATGTTAGGTATCTGTTACTGACCTCCCAATCATGATGATGAAGCAGAGAAAACCTTGCTTTGGCTGTTCAAGGAAGCCTTGGGCCAACAGAAACTGGTCCTCATGGGTGGCTTCAATTAGCCAGACATTTGTTGGAAAACAACCCAAATGGTGCACAAGCTGTCCATCAGGTTCCTGGAACGCATTGAGGACTGCTTCCTGTTACAGATGCTGGACATGCCGACAAGGAGCAGCACATTGCTAGATTAACTGCTTGCAATCTGAGAAGACTTACTTGACAACATAATTACCAATGGTAGTCTCGGACACAGTGACCACAACATTATGGAGTTTAAGATCCTGCTGACCATACTGAAGACCAGTAGTAGGACAAAGACCCCAAATCTTAGAAGAGCCAACTTCAATATGCTCAGAGCCCAGCTGCGAGAGATTCCATGGGAAGCATCCATGGAGGGTAAAGGAGCTTGTGAGTGCTGGCAGTTATTCAAGAGTACCTGCTGAAAGCACAAGAACTGTCCATCCTCTACAAAGGAAAAGGAAAAAGGCTGAATAAAAGACCACCCTGGTTCAACAATGAGCTTTTAGGCTTTTAAAAGCAACAAAGAAGCATTCTGACTATGGAAAGGCAGCCAAATAGCCATTGAGGACTACAAGAACCTTGCTAGGGCATGCAGAGATGCAGTCAGGAAGGCTAAGGCTCAGATAGAACTGAAATTGGCCAAAGATGTCAAGTACAAGAAAGGATTCTTCAGATTTGAGAGCAGTAAGCAGAAGCACAGGGAAGACATAGGCCCATTACTAAACAGGGCAAAGAAAATAGTCACTAACAATGCTGACAAGGCAGATGTTCTCTTTGCCTCTGTCTTACTGGTGTAGCTGGACCCCAGACCACAAGATCAAGTAGCTATGGCAACTCATGTGTTGATCTGCCAGTAGTGGAAGAAGGGCTGGTCCACAGCATCTTGCAAGGGCTCAACACACATAAATCCATGGGTCTGGTTGGAATCCACCCCAGTGGGTTAAGAGAAGTGGCTGACATTGTTGCAAGGCTACTGTCTATAATATTTGAAAGTCATGGAGATCAGGGGATGTCCCTGATGACTGGAAGAGGGAAAATGTCATACCCATCTACAGGAAGGGACTAAAAGAGGACCCAGGAACCTAGAGGCCCACTGGTCTTACTTCATTCCCTGGGAAAGTGACAGAATGAGTCCTCCCAGAAACTATTACAAACCAAATGAAACAGGTGATTGAGAAAAAACATCATGGATTTACCAAAGGCAAATCATGACAGACTAACCTGATCACCTTCTACAACAAAATACTATCTTCTGTTGACATGGGGAGAGCAGTGGATATTCTTTACCTGGACTTCAGCAAAGTATTTGACAGTGTTTCCCACAGCCTTCTCCTGCACAAACTGCCAAGATGCAGTTGGATGAGTGGTCTGTGAGATGGGTATGAAATTGGCTAACACCTCACAGTCAGAGGGTGGTGATGAGTGTTTTTATCCAGGTGGCCAGCAGTGCTGCAATTGTGGCAGCCATAGATACAGATCAAATTAAAAAGTTACTTAAAACCCTACAACTGAAAAACAATCACTGATGAATTTTTACAGGACATGTGGAAAGCACTCTACAAAGATCTGTACTTGACTCCTCTGAGGACATGCTCGTCTGCTTTACTGTTGGGCTGCACAGCTGATTAAGATCAGAGGAGAGAAAATCAGAAGAGTCCCTAAGCAATGTGCTGGGAACTAAACAATCCAGGCCAGGTTTCCAGAGCCACATCTTTGCCAAATACATGCTAATACATACCAAATTCAAACAGAGGTTTGTGCAAACTGTAGAATTACTGTAATTGTGGCTTCTGTATGTTGGCTGAAGTAGCAGCATGTAGTTTGCATATGGATGGCCAAAGATTGTAGAGGACAAATTTACCTGAGGCAAATTCAGCAGTCAAGGGAGTTACATCAGATCTTAATGTGGCTTTTATTTTATATATACATTGAGCCATAAACATACGCATACATGAAGAGCTCTCTCCCTGCCATTTGTTCACAATGTGCGTGCAGCATAGCACTACAGCATGCCTGGCTTTGTCTGCAGACCTGAGCAGCAACAAATATCATTCCTAGCATCACCTCAGCCCTTGTTTAATGGAGAGCTTGTCAGTGACAAGCCACCAAGGAGCTGGCAGAAGCACAGCTGCAGGTGGCAGGGCCACAGCCCCCAGCCTCAGCTTCTGCTCTGCTTTCTCACGTGTGGTTATCTATGAAGGCAAAGTGTGTTTGTACCCCGGAAAACATAGGGTTTGTGTTTATTGTGCCTGGATGACTTCAAGCTCTGAAATGCTCATTGCCAAACACAGCTGTTTTCTGGGAAGGGTGGGAAGGACACAGAGAGTCACTTGATCGGCCACTGATGCTCACCACCACTTCTCCTCTCCCCTCGCAACCTTCGCCTGGGCTCCTCTGGGCTCTGAGCTCCATGTAGTGGTGCTTTCTGTGCACTCAAAAGATCTGTCACCACCATATATATGACACAAAAACATGCACAGGGACACAGTGATGAGATAAATCATTTTCTGTACCATCATTGTGTTTAGAATAAAGGAAGGGATGGGCACAGGGCAAACTAATGTGAGATTTATGGAATGGAAGACTTTCAGGATGTGGCAGCAGTTGAAGAAATTGCCCCGACAGGTACACGTTGGTTTGTGTCTGTGTTGTACACAGCCTTCCTGTATTATCCAATGGCTCTTACATTCTCCTCTGCAGCATGTGTTACAGATGGTAGCCAAGACAGATGGCTGATCTGCTGCCACAAAGCAAGTCCTACATGTTTTTGAAGGAAGGAAAAATCTATGGTACCAAAGTGATCGCAGCTATCTATGTTGGCGTTTTCTTCCTGCTCTGATCAGCTACCCTCACAGACTGTTGTCAGGAAGCAGGAAACAGAGGACACGCTCAGCTTTCACCTTGTGAAGATACACGGTCACATTGTTCCCACAGTGGGAGAGCTAACAGGACAGCTTGCAGCCTCGGTCATTCCTAGAGGAGCAGAGTATGGTACTGCTTAGAGGATGATCCGAGCCCACCTCAGCCCACAAGGACCAGCTGCCAAGAGGAAGAGACAAGATATATAAAGCAAGTGGTCTGGAAGAGTTAACTTAGCTATACCCCCTGCTCCCTCTGCTTGCACATTTATTCCAGAGGGACACTCTTCTCTTTGGCATAATTTTGTAGTTTTCTGTTACCCTTCAAAAAAACCACAAGCTGTCCTTGCTTCTGGCTGAGTCTGTGAGGGAGGGATCCACTGAAAGCAGGCAAAGCCTGGAGAACAGGTGAGGCTCCTCTTGAACCCAATGAAATACTACTTTGCAACAAGAAAATACCTTCAGGGAAACTACTGTTTCATATTTGCTAGCTGGGGCTTCCTTTGGTTCCTGTTTTATCACAACACACATGAAGAGGCAGACTGCATCTTGCAGGAGTCATAAAAGCTCCTGCACACTTTGGGTGCTAATTCCTGTAGATACCACTTTTTTTTGGAAACTTACCAACAACCATGGTGAAACTCTGCATAGGTACAAAATATTTGCCATTCTGGATCTTTTTTTACTTTGTGGTAGACAATTTCAAATGGTCCAGGAGGAATGAGGAGGAAATTCTTAGCATAGAGCATCCTATCTGGGATTTCTTTTTTTTGTGGTTTTGTTTTGTTGGAGTTTGTTTGTTTTGTTTTGACAATGAGATTTAACATAAACTTGGATTATATTGCTAATAGAAGTGAAAATTTCTGAACTAGATCTTTGAGTTAAAAAAACCCCCCTCTTACTAACTCATAATAATCCCCTCAAAAAGGTACTCCCCAAAACAGCTCCATGTCAGCTCATATACTACATATTGACCTTCAGTTGTGTCCCAGTGCTTTAATATTAGGATCATCCTACATATTCCTCATCTGTACTCACAGTACAGTTGGACATGGCCTTGTCAGCAGCTGGAGGAGATAGTCACGACCTCAGTATTTTGCATCTTCTCAGTTCAAAGACGTGTACTGAGAATGAGTGTCTGGAGCATAGATTCATCTGCAGATGGATCAGCATGATATTCTTCATGGGTCCTAAGGGTCCTGGAGAGGCACTACAAAGGTCTTTCTAGCTTCTTGGGAACCGACCACATTATTTGCTCACTCAGACACCTAAATTTATAGCTCAGTATTTAGACTAATCACACATAATGTGACACTGAGTTAATGAACTAGGAATTATTACATCTTCATTCACCCATGTGAGGTTTTCTTTCTGTAAGAATCATCACGCAGCGAGTATTGTTCATCAGTGAAGTAATCTAATTTTAACCGTTGTTCCTGTATATTAGGAATTGTATTTAACTGCAGAGCATGACTGCATACAATGGAGAAGATTGACCACAGAGAGGTGAAAGGGAGTCTGCAGTGCAGGGCTATCAATATCAATGTGGTGAAAGGGGTCAATAACATAGAAATTGTATGATGTCTGTTTTAAGTCCATGATGTTCTTTCCCCTTGTGCACACGTAAGAAGAGGTGGAGCTCTGCCAAAGGAAAACTGTTTCACCACAATAGTGACGTTTGTGCTTGCGCTATAGCAATACCAAAGAAAGAGGTAATGGCTCTAGCAATAAATCAGAGACATACAATGAAGAGAAGAACCACCAGTCTGTAAACCTTTGCAACAAAGCTATAGTAACAACCTGTTAAACCCATAGCTATACAATAATAAAAAGGCACTTACCACCATCCTGGTGTGAGAAACTCTGTGAAGAAAAAAAATAAGATGTTTGGGGTTAAACCTTTTATATTTTGGGTTTAATTTGCATGAAGTCTTGATTTTTATGCTAGGCTTGCTTTTATGGTTCTTTGTAATTTTTAAAGGGGTACCTGGGGATGTGTCTCCTCAGGTTTAGGTGCCATTAGAGGCTGAGGGACATGGTGTAACTGAAAGGAGAACACTGCTGTTTGCTGCAGGCTGTTATGTTCAGAAATGGCATTTGTGGCAAATGCCACTATCCCTGAGTACCACTGGGAGCAGGGAAGTTTGAGATGCCTTCTGGGATCCTGCTGACATCTTTTGTGGGGCAGAAATTTCACATGGTTTCCTTGCAGATAAGATCGGGAGAAATATCTGAAATGCCTGTGCAAAAAAAGCTGGAGTGGGAAGGGGAAATCCAAATAACCCAACCAAAACAGATCTGACGCCTCCATATCTCTTCTGGTCTTGTTCATTCTGGTTTGAGCTAAGTGCTCTGCAACTGCCCTCAATCTTCCCATAAGTGCATGAATTATAACTTCTGCTTTCAAACAGCGATAAGAGTCTACCTTGGTTTCAATTTATGCCCAAGTGTCTTTTTTTTTTTTTTTTTTTAAATACCTTTTGCAAGTTGTCGAAGGATTTCTCAGTCTCCTTTAGCTTCTCCAAGATTATTTGTTCTTTGGCAGATATTTGGGATTCCTCACTTTCTAATTTCTGTATTTCTTCTTCCAGCCTGTGGAAGACATACAGAGATGCACATACACACAAAAATAAAACATGTAAAAATCGTTTCAATGAGCCATAGTCTCCTAGGTATTAATTAGCATTTCAAATGTCATCAGGGACAACTTTCACTCTTGTTATTCACAACTGCTTTCCTAGTGCAAGAAGGGTACATGAATTATTTGTGGAACAGACAGATCTATTTAAAAGAAAAACAGTAATTCTCTTCTTATCCACTTCTGAAAAAGCATATACAGATTAACTAAAAATATATCTTGGTATCCCTTCACCCCAATTCCCATAACATCTCTCAGACATGCACCTTCATTTTAGAAATCACAGTTCGGGATACAACCATAAATATGCAGTAATAATTAGAGGAGTAGATGTCTTCTAATGCTTCCATACTCCAGACAATGAAACTGGAAATAGTTGTTGGAAGCTGGCAGTCAACCAGTCATGCTAGGAGTTTCTCTTGAACCAGTACTTAGCCCACTCCCGACAATAACACTTCAGGAACCCAAAAGCATTGGACATCCATCCATGCTTTCTACTGTTACTGCATGATACTGGGGACCCCAGAGGCTTCAGGTAACAAAATACACAAGCTGCCCAGAAAATAAGCTTATTTTGCTAGGCAGGAAGCATTCGGCACTCTTGTTTCTCTTGTTGAGACCTAATGGCACTCAGTCCTTTAGATGTCTCAGTCCTTATGATGTGTTGATTGTGATTTAGGATACACTTTAATCAGGGTTAGATTCTCCATTACTTTAGCTCAAACCTCCTTTTATTGATATGATTTATGCAGGTGCATGAATATTTCCTCTTTCTCTATTTTTATGTATACCACCATCTCACTTTTGACCAAAAAATTTAAAATATCTGTAATATGAGCTAAGATGAACACTTTTGAACAGTGTTAGTTACCTAACACTCCCTTTGTCTTCAGAGAGAGCTGTAGTTGCTCATATCTTGTTGGACCATATTTCTTTGAAGGTGACAGATCAGTGTCGCCCAGTACTTTCCTTACCCATGGCTGCTTGCTCCTCTTTTTTTTTTGCCAGCACTTCTCAAGGGAAGGATCAGGGTATTTAGGATCAATGTCCCTTACAGGGACACATTTTTGCTCTTTTCCAGCCCTGCTCAGCACAGGAATTCATTAATGCTTGTTTGATCACAAGGCAGAGGGCAAGGAGAAGGTGACAGTGAGCAGGTAGGGAGGAGGGAGGGAGGGATTGCGCCTTTCAGGGGGTTGACAGCGTGAGTTGCTTGTGAAATTCATGTGTCTAAATATAGATGCAGGGGTCTAACTTCAGGCATCCACCTGGGAAATTTTTCCCCACTTTCTAATTGTGCAAGGATGAAAGATGTGTGGCACTTGCTGATAATGCTTTTCATTAGAGGGATGCAAAAGTGTCACAGCCTCAAGTTGTTTCAGATGGAAAAAGGCAGATTTCACTCTCCTGAAGTATGTGAATACTTAATAGTCTCAAATTTGTGGTGATTTGCTGAACTGCTGTTTTTCTCTCTTAAAGGCAACCCTATCATCTCCAAGTTGAAATTACTAAATTGCTGTGATTTTAAAGTGAACTATTGCAAAGTACTGTTCCAATCCACTTAATGGTTTTTTTTTTCCAAATTAACAGAAAAACTTTAAAAATGCAAATTATTTTGAAACAAAATATTTTGTCCTGCTGAAATGGAACAATTTGATACAGGATGAATATTCTCTCTCACGTTGTGACTCAGGGAGAAAGCTTTCAAAAAATACTGTTTCATCTTGACTTTTCTTCCCATTTTAAAATGTCTAGAGAAGTGAAAAAATAATTTGTCATTGAGGTCAGCCATTGCCATGCTCCTACTTAATGAATTTAGAAGTCAACAGGAAAGTGGCTTCTTTTCCTTCCCTGTCCCTGGGAATGATTAGTAGATCTATATACATTTATACCTTGCTGATAAAGACATTTGAAATATTCTGCTGTGCTGTCTGGTAAAATTACATTGTGGAGCTGGGTGAGTCGGAGTTTACTGGTATGTTTCTTTTCTTCCCAAGCAAATCACTAAGCAGCATTTGCAGGAGACATATTCTGTAGCCTGGTACATTTTGCTTGTTGCATGATCCAGGACGCGACTGGAAAATGGGAATGCATGGAAGTCAGCAACAACAAAATGCAGGGGAAGAAAGAAGTCCTTTTTCTTTCAAATGAATTGCATATTAGTTAATAATTTATGATAATGAAAAGACTGTGAGCATACGTGGTATAAAGCTGCTCATTTGATGTAAGTTTATAAGCAAGTAGGCTGCTTGTAATTTGGAGTGATGATTAAGTGCAGCATTTTTTGTGCACCAGCTCAAAACCGTAGGAGGTTTGTCATGAATTGTTTGGTCTTCCAGAGAAAGTGTGTTTCTAATGCATGCACATGTGCACTTGCATATGCATATCCAGCATTGATTTGATTTACATTTTCTTACTTTCTGGCTACTTGCTTCTTTTGTTTTCACCTGTTTATGTCTCTTTTATCCTCCCCTCCTGAGTCACTTCCCCAGTTTCTGTTTCAGTCCTGCCAGCCTACCCTCACCAGTAAAACGAGTTGGGCAGATGCAACATTAGGTTACCTTATTTCAACAAGACATCTTGGTAGGTGTTTTTTACTGAATTCCTTCTTCGGTTCCTTTTAGAAGCAGTATTAACAGCTTAGTAAAGAGAAAAGGGATGGAGACAGAGCTGCCAGGATTTAGAAACATGGGTGAAGCTTGCAGGGACACAGATTTCCTATGTGACACTGAGTAAGAATGCATACAAACCCATCCCATAGGGCCAAATTTCCCTTTTCCCACTGAAATCAGTGGAGGCAGACTCAGAGTCTCCCAGGCCCTTTGTAGAACGGGTCTGAATTCCTAATCATGGTAGGAAAAATACAGATCATTCAGCCAAAATGTACCTGTTACATAGCACAGGGGTCATAAACCCAGCATTAACATCCACAGGAGGTTGCTTTATACCTTTTCGCTCAATTTTATACCACTCTTGTCTATACTCTCCAAGCTTAAAGGCTGAGGTAATGCTGCTGAGGTATGAGGTAACAGAAATACTCAAGGGCACAGTTTCCATGTGAGCTGTTGTATACATTCATTAGCAAACCATCTGGGCACCACAAACCTCACTGGAAAATTTGGACCTAGAGCCTTCACCACTTCTTTTGGGCTGCCTCTTTATGTAGGGGTCAGCAATGCAAAAATTAAATTTATATTGCAAACTGAAGGTTGTTTTGCACCCTTTATTTTTTTAGTCAGCTTCATATCAGAATTGCTGAGTGATAAGGAGAACTGACTACTTTTTGGTAACAAGATACAACAGAGGCATTCAAATTTGGTCTGCAAAACAAAATGCACTAATATCACATCTGTTTTGACCAACATGCTATATAATGGCTTAAACAGTAATAAATCCATTCAGAGTGCACATGTGCGCGTACATACATATACAAAGTGCTCACATTCTTCCTGTGTAAACCTGTTAAATATTGAATAATGTCCTTTTCTTCTAGCCCAGTTTAAAAAGGATGTGCCTTAATTGTCATTTGACACCTGGCAAGGAAACCTTATAATTCCCTTGTTCCTGGCTTCTTAGCAGATTTCAGGCTGCCACAACAACAAAGCCAGTTAAATAAACAACTACAATATCCGGAGTGCTGTAGGGAAAAAAATAAGAAAACAGAGATCCAGATAAGGTAGAAGTGGAGTAAACCAGACTGTTATTATTGCTGCTTATTGGCCCAAGCAGTTATCTGATCACTGGGATTTGATAAACTGTTTATGTAAGGAGAAAAACTGGCTCAAGGAGTCCAGAGTTACTTTGGCATGGGCGTGTTTTTTTCAGTGGATGTACACAGAGCCCTGTTTCCCTGCATATCACAGAAATAAACAGTGAAGCTTTCGCTGCTCAGAAAGCCAAGCCTGCCTTGCTGTTAGTCTGTCTGTCCCACAGCTTTCTTTAACAGATGGCTACCATAAGCACCTGAGGGTGTAACAGGATTTTTGGGGGGGGTCAGAAGACCTGCCCATGTAAGCCAGGTG
This sequence comes from Grus americana, assembly GCF_028858705.1. NCBI lineage: Eukaryota > Metazoa > Chordata > Aves > Gruiformes > Gruidae > Grus > Grus americana. The sequence continues at coordinate 77,282,816 of NC_072891.1, forward strand.
ACCCTCCTGCTCATGTTAACAATGCTGTCCCACTATGAAGGGGAAGAAACCAGGAACAGCAGAAAGGATGCTGTCTCTTGGACAGACTTTTGCTGTCATTTGGGAACACCCCAATTCCTTGGTTAGTAAGATGACAGGCTCATAGGGTAATTCAGGCTGGAGGTGTCCTTGGGATGTCTCTAGCCCAACCTCCCGCTCAAAGCAGGGTCAGCCATGAGATCAGACCAGGATGCTCATGGCTTCTTCCATTTGGGCTTGAAATTCCTGATGATGGAGGAAACCCCCATAATTTTAAGGCTACTCACAGGCTTTCTCTTTTATAATCTGTAGCTATCAGACACCATGCCCTGCAAAATTCAGACCAAAACCATTCAGTACTGCAGGGGAAGAGGATGCAGCAGACTGCTAAAAGAAGTCTGGTCTGTGTGTTTGGTGGGATTTTGACCCAACCAGGTAGCCACGAGTGTAGGCAAGGTGGACAGTGCAGTTTCTGAGAAGGCTACAGCTCAATATATCCTCACTAGATAAAGAGGAGGGGTGCGAGGGGTCCCCCCGGCTCCTCACATACCCCCAGTACCCCTGTGCCAGGCACGAGTGCTCAGGAACTGGGTCTGGGTCTGCTCAGAGAGGACAAGAGGCGAAGCAGCAAATGAACATTCCTGCAGAGATGCTGGATCAGGGAGCAAAGGAGCTGTCAGGCAGCTCAGACGACTTTAATTTAGGTGACAAAAAGAGGAGTTTAGAAGGGGATCTAAGAGGTGAAGAAGCAGAAGGACAGGTTTGGGGCTGTGGTATGCATACATGTGCATTTATGTTTAGCACTCAGTACCCAGCAAACATCATGTTTGGATATAAGGCTCTGTTTTGTGCTCCAGCACAAGGTGATGAATGCACTTTCCCTAGGAGAAGGATTTCCTCTGTTTCCCATGCTACGATGTTGAAACCCACAGATTCAGCCTGTCATTGTCCTCTCTGCTGAAAGGCAGAGGCTGTTCTGGCACAAAGTGCCTTTACCTTGACCCCAGGAGGGACCCTGAGCAGCATCCTGCAGGGCACTCACGCAGCTGGTGCAGTCACACCACTTTGCAACAGGAGCACACAAATCCCAGGTAAGCAGAACTACACCCGAAGAAAACAGCCTCCTCTATCTGCCTAATTAACTCTGGCAGACACATGATTTCTGGAGGTACCTACATTTGGCTCAGCAGCGTTTTGTTTTTTGGGGTGGGATGGTAACAGCATTATGAACAGGGAGAACAGCTGCAGGTTTATGGCCCCGTTTCTTTAGCCTGTACTAGCTCTGCATGCTGGATTGCATCTGAGAAATACTCATGTCATTTCTGCAGCGAACATAGAAATGTAATAGAAGTTATGTCTGCAGCATACAGTCAGTGGAAAAAAGAACATTCATCAGCACTAATACGGAAAATATACAAGTATTCAGAACTTAAGAGGAAAACAGGAAAGACCTAATCACAATAAACACTCGAAGGGAAAAGGTGACTGATGCATACATGGAGTTATGAACAGCTCAGCTGTAAACTGATTATTTTGCCGTTGTTCTACTGACGCACTAAATCAATCTGATGTAAAAGGCACAAAGAAGACATGGGCCTGTATATCAGTAATTAGTGGCAGGTCTCTCAGAGCTGACATCCTGAGGTGTTACAGCTGGTATTAAAATGGCAGATGCACGAGCAGAGACCTGCAACAAACCTCTCCGACGCTTACTAAGCAGAAAGTTAAACACGAAGTTTGGGGATAACTGTGCTTGCCTGTAGGGATGAAACTGATCTCTGCACAAACTCTGTGCCCATCTCAAGGATCTTGCCCTCATGAAGCTTTTGACCACACAGCAAAAACAGAAATTGAAACTTAATGTGCAGTGTCCACCCTTCTCTGAGCACAGAGTCATATGCCTTTTCCTGCAGTGCAAAAGAGCGCTGGCAAAAATGCTCCAGCCCATGGGTCTCTCCTTTCCACTTCTTGGTCACTGTAAAGGTTTTTTGGGGCAGCAGGGTACCTGTTAGCTCACCCAGGTTCAGAATAACTTTGGAAAATGAACTTGCAAGGGAAGGAATGAGTTGGTTTGAATTAGGGTGGGGAAAGCGTTCCCCCTGCAAGATGTGTTAAGTCTTGCATTTAGGCTCTTTAAACCAGCACAGTTGGAGAAGATACGAGGAAATGTACCCTCAGTCCCAGTCTAACACCTCAGCCCTTGACATGCTTCCTATACCAGTATTAACTGCCAAGTACTAGCAACCTGGCTATAAACCAACATGCCTAAGAAACTGCAGCATTTACCTACATGCCACAGCCATGAAAGGTGCCCTTCATCTGGTGCAGGGGAGGGGGAAATCACTGACTAATACTTGGTTATGTTTCACATTGGCTTAGTTTTCTTAGCAAACATTGGCAGTTGTGTCAAAGCTGGTTGGACCATTTGCATATCGACACACAACCAGTGCTGATGGCAAAAACCTGCTTCATTTCAGGTCTGTTGCAGGATCTGAAATGAGATTTCAGAGCTGAGTAATTCAATGCCTTTTAGTTTAGTCTTTCTGCAGAGCTCATTCTTTTTGAACGGCTTGCCCTCAAAGAGGAAAGCTGGCAGTGCACATCTTATGATTTCCAAAAGGCTGTTGTTTACAGAGTGCAGCTGATAATCAAGAGCAGCAAACTTAATTAGCATCTTTGAAAAGGCAAGCCCTCCGTGACTTGAAAGACTGGGAATGCATTATCACCAATCAATGCCTGGAAATGAGATTCAGGCATGATGCTGAATGAATTGCTCTGGTAATCTATATGAATCTTCCTGAATACACAGGAAGGGAAACCATTCCCTTCGCCAAGCAAAAGTTGCATCCCAGTATCAGCTGATGAACTTGGGAAGAGAGGAAAAACTGTCTATAATTCCCTTTGCTGTTTGAAGTAAATGTATATACACACATGCATAGAAAGGGAACTATATATTGATATTTTGCATCTGCCTGGTCTAGACCCACGATAACCCCTGCTAGGTTAGATAAATCAAGGCCAGCAACTCAAGCACTGGCCACAGGATTTCTTGAGCTGAACATGATGAGGTGTAAAACCCAACAAAAATTACTCTGAGTGAGTTAGTAAAACATTGCCTGTTCCAGGTGTAGAAGGCTTAATGTCAAGGTAACACAAAGGCTTTGACCTGGAATTGCAGAAGTTCTACGATTGAGTCCCTTTCCTTGCCAAAGCAACACTATGTTTGTGTATGAATTTTTGTAGGTGGTTTGCCTGATGCAGCGTTAAATCTCCCAAGCACAGGGACCTCCAGCACTCTCTGGGGTGAGCTGGAGTACAGTGCTGTCTTCCTTCAGCTGGAATAATTTTCTCCATGACCTGCTTTTATTCTCTTTTAGAAGCATGTTATCTCTTTCCAGTATCATTTCCACCTATCACCTGAACACACAACTTCTTGCCCCCATAGCATTTACAGACCACACTTGCTTGTGGACTTTTACAAGTGTGAGCCTTCCAGGGCCAAGTTCTTTCAGTCTTCTTCAAACAGGAGATGTCTCCTCGGTAAGACTGCAACCTTAAAAACTTCCCACTGTTTTGGGAGAGGGCAGATCACTGACTGGAAATCAGTCAATCACTATGCCTTGGATGCTTGCCCTTATGGAGCACATGGCCTGACCCTCCTTTGAGAACTGGAGGGAAAAAAAGAAAAAAAAAAAAAAAAAAGCAAGCACTGGTCTGAACCCAGTCCCCTGGCCAGTGACCAAAGAGGTGAAAGAGCGAAGAGTCCACTTATCTTCTCCCTGTCTGCTTACACCAGAGTGTTTGGATCTGAAAGCTCCTGTTTGTGCTCCTGACTAGGACCTGGCAGATCTTACCCAGTCCCTTTATTTCCCTGACCAGGCAAGTAAAGACCCTGATAGCTTAACCTGCTCTGCCAGAGTCTGGCTTTTGAATCGTCCAGCTCTTGGAGCACTTGTGTTTCAAACAAATGGCACAAATGTCCTGATTTCTTTGCCCAGGCTTGTGAGATGAAAATGGATATTTAGACTTCTCCTGGTGAAGCTGGGTTTTGTCTCTCCTCTTCACCATTGCTATCGCTTTCTTCTTCCCTCCCAACCCAGAGAGAGAGTGAGCTTCCTGCCTCTGGAGCCTCTTGGTCCAGTGTCCAAAACATTAAAATAAACAAAGTGAGAGCCACAACTGATATAAAATGCTTGGGCTGCACAAAACCAGACAGACAGCTCTGGGGAGTCGCACCAGACAACGCATGGGACATACACTGCAAGTATAGGGACTCATCATCTGTGGTTCACTGGTCGGTACCTGCTGAGATGGCAGCAGAAAGGCAGGAAGATAAAATAGCCATATGAGACAGGACACTTGCGCTGTACTTTGTAATTGGAAGGTGAAGGTGCAAAGACTCAGGGAAGACACTGAACCCTGCAGCAACTTGCTGGCTCTCCCACAGCTTTAAATAACCTTGGCAGCACAAGCTCCAGGAGAGTTGCCCCTAGGATGCCTGAGGACACACAGTCTAGCAGACACACAAGAGTACGATGGACAAACGTGCCCATGTGGCTTGCTGTCATGAAATCCTCCCCCCTCCCAAGCTTTGCTTTGCTCCTACCATTGAGGTGTGTTTCAGAGGACTGGTGGGCACTTTGAGCACTGGGAATAGGCTCCAGAGAGGCCACAATGATTGTGGTGGGACCTGGGGTTGGAGGGCATGTGTTACAAGATATGGTCCAGCTGAAGGAGGGTCACACGTGCAGTCCCCCCCGCAGCACAAAGTCTCCATACGCAGCAGCACGCACCTAGAGACTAGAAAAGCAACACAGGTGCGGCCAGCCCTGTGAAAAACAGCTTGCTGGCACATTGCAGCTATGCACATGAAAACTCATTTAGGTTTAGCAACGGATGCCAGCAGTTCAGCTGTACGGTGGACTGTGTTATTTATATCTTGGGAGATGTCCAAGAAATGGAGGGAGAGCAACTGGGGGATGACTGTTGAGTGCTCGTTCCTCCATAGTGCAGCAGCGCTGGATACTGCAGCGCAGCCAGGGTTAGCGCAGATGTACGATTAAAACGAATGCAGCACCCATGCTGCAAGCTGCCGAGGAAGGAGGATGTTTTGTGCAATTCATATACCTACCAGTGTACTGGAGATACACATTCAGTTACCTAGCAGCATTTACAGGGAAGACAGGAAGCCTGGAAAAGGGTGTGAGTTTTACCTCCACCTTCTTTTTTAATGAAGGGAAGTAAAAAAAATATAAATTACTAAAAGTGTTTGCCCTGAAGAGATTTCACCCGCCCCTGTACAGACTGGGAATACACTTTTTGTCCCTGATTTACAATGTCAGCTGAGAGATGAGCTGCTAAGGATCACGGGGAGCTCAGGGCAGAGCATGACACCAAATTTAAACCCCTCGGGTTGCAGCAGAATGGCCAGAAGGATACCCTAGCAGCCAGCTGCTGCAAGGTGGGCTCTGTAACCTCTGGGTTAAGTGGCTGTCCACAGCAGAAATTTCAGACAGGCACCACCTGTTCATTTTCTATCCTTGTTGAAAATTACAGTTGCTTCTGGAAGGGCCACGGCAGAAATGCAATAAACTTCTGCAAGCTCAGAGTGCAAGCAGCGCTGCACTGAAAATCGAAACACATGGGAGGCTGGGTTTAAAGGCAGCACCGTTAGCTAGGGCTGGAGTGGGCACATTGTCTTCTGCCTGGACCTCAAGTCACTGCAGCTTTTTCCTCAACCATCTCCTCTGGCCTGCTGCCCTGGGACTGCAAGATCTGGGGAGATGCTGTCTGTGCTCCTGTCTCTTCCCAGTGAGCTGACGAGGGTCTTGCACAGTGAGTCTTGCAGAGAGCAGCGCTCCTGTCCCTCTCAGTCACCCATGGGCCACTGCAGTGAAGGGCAGGCTCAGAGGGGTCAGTGCAAGAGGATCGCCTAGCAGAGCTCCAGGACATCAGGACATCAGCTCTGGTACCCAGAGTAGTGTCTGGGGACTTGGCAATGCTTGTCTGTTCCTCACCAGTGGAGCACTCCTGTTCCTGAGGTGCCTACAGGACACGCTTGGGCAACCAGCTTCCAGGGTGAAGCATGGGTGCAGCTTTATAACTTCTATAAATGTTATAGAAAGGTGAAATTCTAAGCATCAGCTGTAGCTGATGGGAACAGCCACACTTCAAAGGAGGGAGTCTATGTGCGCCTACACGGCACAGTGTTATATATAACATATTTTATATATGTATTTAATATATATATAACATAACATATAGTATGTTATATAGCTGTAAGTCCCTAAAAATTATCACTCACCCTCTGGTGCATTTCTGCTTGTCGTAACCACTGGGAAATGATGATACAGGCTGCACAAAGGTAGCCGTTGACGCTGAGGGATGCCTGACTGTGCTACCAGCAATGGACATCTTGTCAGTACTATGCAATTTTCAATCTCTGTATAGGAGAACTTTCACTTAAAAGGGCCTGGGCAAAAGTTTGTGAGTCCACCAGGATGAAAAGAGCTCATGGGCTTTGGAGACAATTGGTAATATTTTTTCCCCTGTATCTTTCCCTGAGCTGTGTCTGCAGGTCTTTTGCTCAGAGAAGAGTGAATGCAGAGAGACGATGAAGCAAGGGCCATGAGCCCGTGCAGTGCGCAGCACTCCCTGGGCTGTGCTGATCTGCAGCTCTCGCTACGCGGGGTGAAGCAGTGACATGGTATGTGCATTGCTCAGCCCCTCCACAGGGACACTCAGAAAAGCCATTGTGACAGTGCCATACAAATACCAGCAAGGATATCTATGTCCAGACTTTCTGAGGAAAAAGAAAGCCTGGCAGAAAGTCTGCCATTTTACAGAGCTAGCAACTGACCTAACAAAAAGTCTTTCTCTAGCCAATCTACATACAGCAGACAAAAGTGTGTGCTGCTGGTTTCTTCCTTCTGAATTTTTTTCAGAATTACATATTTCCTCTCTTGCTCGGTTTGTAGTGACAATTCTTTCCACTTGTCTTGGGCCAAAGATTGGGTATATTTTTTTTTTGCATCTCAAGGTTATAAATATTTTTGATGTAAATATTGTTCTTCCTCTGATCTACCTATTAATTAGATTGCCTGGAATGGTAATACCATGTAGCAGTGGTTACATCAGTATTTGCTTGTTTCTCTGGTGTGCCACATGGCTCTTAGCAAACTCAAGATCTTCGTTAAGATAAATAGTAGAGCTGTGGAAAAAAAAATAATCATGGACAATTCTAATTTTCTGGCTGTGTTGATAAGATTCAGAAGTTCTTTATTGCCATGAAGATGTACACCAAAGTTTCACTCTGGGACTCATTGCAAGTGTTGTATTTCTTCTGAAGAAGTTATTTGAAATGATGCACTGAGCTACACTACAATATCTCTGGTCTTACTGTTCACACAAGGTGTCTAGCTAAACACCAGCACCAAAAAGCACAGTATCACCAGCCTACCGTAATGCCCATTCAAGTCAATGAGAAGATTAAAGGAATGTTTAAGAAAAGTATATACTAGTTGTTAGTACATATGTTAGATATATTACAGCCCAAGCCTAACCATGAATACCTGAGAGCACACATGAAAATTCTCCAATTTGTGGGTTTGCCCTAATACATATATATGTACATATGTGCACATTGAGTGAAAGACAAGCTTTTTTCTGGTACAAGTAGCTGCTTTTTTTTTTTCCCTTTCTTTTTTTTCTTTTTCCTTTTTTCCCCTTATTGGTATTTCTTGTCTTCCTTGAATTCCTGCACAGGTTGTTTCCACACCAGAGTCCAGCTGAGTCTTCTTCCTCTGCTAAGGCAGAGCACTGGCTCCATCCAAAGTCAACGACAGCTTGTTCTCTACTGCTCACAAACAAGGATTTCACTCCTTGCAGATTTCCCATTTAGGGTGTTCTGAATCCCTCCCTGCCTCCATTATGTGTGAATTTTAGCAATTTAAGAGTACATGCAAATGATTCCTTTGTATGACAATCTGATTATCACTGAAAAGGTGCTGCAGTTATTTACTAGAAAACCAGTGTTGACAAAAATAGCAATCCTAGGCTACAGTTGTCTCTTTTATCCCTTCTTTAGCCTCCAGCAAATCACTTTTTCCCTTCATTTCCCCATCTTGATCCAATACATTTTGCCAGTCCTATACAGTCCAGTCATACACCAGACCATGCTTAACCCTGGTAGATCTGTTAGCTGGTATTATTAGAGATACTCACTGTACATGTGAAGTTTCTATGATTTTTGTTTGTCTCGACTCAGATTTGCTGCTAATGACTGGATGGACTTTGTAACAGACTTCTGGTGCAAAGAAGGCATTATCTATTTGCTTTCTGCAGTGGCAGCTTGAACTGTGCTGTTTCAAGGACCATGGTGCTTACAAGCCTGTTTGTTGGTGTAAGAAGTGCTGCCCAGCACCCAGCAGTCTGATCTAAGGTACCTGCTGTGATTGATTGAATATAGTCTGAGAATAATACTAAAAATGAAAATGAGCCCCAGAGAATTCAGGCTGTTACACTGAAAATGTGTAAACCCAAACAAAAGTATTATAATTGGTGTGATGACACCTCCTCTGTATCCTGGCTGTCATGTGGCTGTTAAAGCACAACTACCTTACTACCATGGAAAGCTGCAACTTACAGGGATCCGATCCATCTCTCTCAGACCTTTTTTAACAAATCTTTCCTTGCCTTTTGTTTTGTGCTTTAGTCATGACTGCCTGAACCCGTAAGTGCCCTCAGAGGCCCATGGCAAAGGAGTTAGATGAGTATGTGCAGCTGACAGACAGCGTGCCTCAGGCACTGAGCTTTATTAGGTCCCTTTAAACATTCCCCACATTATGTGCCCCTCACAAATACACAAACGCATTCCCCTGCACTGCTTGCCAAGAGCAATTTGGACAGCAGGGACAGAAAAAGAGCAGCAGGGCAGGAAGGGGAACACCCAGTAGGAGCTGTAACTTGTTTTGTTTGTTTCTTGATGCAAACAGTTTCTTGGATTTGAGCTTTGCAAATCTGTCCTCTGCTGTCATTCACTTACAGGAACTCAGAGTCCATTTTTCCAGGGTGAAGGCTGATACAAGGAAAGGAGCACGTCCCGTGAGAAGGGACAGACTCTCCACTGGGAGCCATAAGGGATGCACTGAGCTGCTGCCGCCGCCCTGAGCATGATGACGGCAGCATCCTGATCCTGCTTCATCCGTCCAATCTACCTTAGAGCTTTTGTGTTGTGCTTGTTTATTTATTTGTGCTTGGCAGCAAGCATCCCTGTGCCCCAGAAAGCATCGGAACAAACGCAGCTTCACGGGGGAGAGGTTTTGCTCTGGTGGGACAACTCCAAGGTTATCCGAAGTGCTCCTGCCGAGGCAAATCAAGCCAATCAGGAAGCCCCCAGAAACGTGGGCTGTGCTCAGTTTGTTGTTTCCACCCTTAGACATTTCCTGCTATTGTTCTTGTCATTTTCTCCGAGTGTCCACCAGGCTGGTGGGTGGTGCTGCTACCTCTGGCAACAGTTTTTGGGGAGGCCTTCGGTCCTGTCGGGCACATGGAGAGCTCTGTGCCAATCCTTTCACAGAGTCCCAGCACAAATTTCTGGCACACAACTGCAGGGAAGGTGGGACTGTGGTGGTAACTGCAGCTCAGTGAGCAAAGCAGAGTGCCTTTTCCCGCTCGCCATGAGCAATCGGGCAAGAATGAAATCATGCCATAAAATGATGAATGAATTTTAGATGAAGAAATTGCTTACCACCTCAAGAGGAGCAGAAGGTCAGTGGGTGGAAGCAGCAAGTCCACAGCATCCTGGGATTCACTGAGAGCTGTAGAAAGCTCAGGAAATACTGTACTCTAGAAACTGACTGCTCTAGTTTTATCTCTGCCATCCAGAGCCTGCTTTTCTCTTGCCAGGAGTACAGGAGGTCACCTACAATGGGCTAACTCCATCACACCATTAGAGGACCAGAGGAGCTGTAACTATCCAGGCTTCCCAGGGACAATGCTTGTATCTCATTTTTTAATTCTCTGAGTTTCATGATTATGTTTTATCTCTCATCAGATGCATCTCACGAGTTTCTGCCTGCAGTGGGAAGGATTGAGAAGAGCTGGGTGCTGCATTCACATTCTCCAGTCTCAGCTGGAAATCACAGCAAACCAGTTCCTAGACCTGCATCACCTGCTCAAGTCATCTTGAGTACATCTTTGGTTTTCATCTACAGTGTAAGACAACTTCCCGTGCTGTGAAGAAATCGAATTTGTGCTCGGACAGCATCTGTAAGTCTGCAGAGAGATCCCTGGAAGCGTAGTGTCATTTCTGAGCTGTACTGGTGAATAGAGCCAGCTAGACAGCTGTGTGAATGAAGAAATGAGCAGGAAAAATTGCTCTGAGATTGCTCGGGGCTTACTTTTCCAGCCCTTTGCTCCACATTACCTAACATCAGCCACACCTGAGTCATTGCTGTCTGATCCTTCACAGTGCTGGAGTGTGAATAAAAGAAAGGAGGGTGAGTTTAATAACATGACAATGCCCTCCTCTTTATTTTCCACGACAGATCATAAGTCGCCCTTATGGAAAGCTGGAACCAGGCATGATTTTAATTGTGAGAAGCTGAAGTTTGTCTTGACATTGTGCTGCATGTTTGTGGTAGAAGTCAGCTGACGGCTTCCTGCCTGCGTGGGTTTCAGACGGGTGAAATTCTTGACCCCTGGACTTCCCAAGAGCTGCAGAGCTTCCAAGTCAGGATAAAGCGCACATTTTTTTGATTCAGTTCAGGGGAGCAAAAATCAGCCAGTAGAGCACCTGCAGCCCAGGATGGGTTAGGAAAGGGATTATTTTCCTTTTTAAGAGAACCTTTAAAAGCACGCCAGGGTCTACATTTTAATGGTTGGCCAGCATCTGGCCATAGGGCATAGCAGAGAGGTGGCACAGGACTGCGTTTCTGAGGGTAAATATCATGGAGGAGTACCTCAATGCCATCTAGCAGTGCGGTAACCCCATACTTTCTAATAAATTACTTTGCACTCAGTTCATTATTCTTTCTGCAGCAAGCTAAGGAAAGCCAAGTGTAGCCTGATGGGTTCCTGGCTAGGATCCCAGGGAGGGGCTGGCTCATCGTGAGGAGCTGGTTTGCCTTCTGTGGTTTCAGTGGATCCCATGACTCTGCAAAACAACCTCCCAGGGGTCCCCTTGCCTGTGTGAACAGTCCCTACACCTGGAACAGTGGTACTGAGGGATGGGGTAGCAAGGGGAGCTGGGCCATGTCACATCTCTGGAAATTCCTGCTATGCAACTAGGGAAAAAAGCTAGAGTTCCGCAGGACTTTCCTAAACTCTATATGGTTTATTTTGCCTGGTTTCGAGCCTCACAGTGATCTTAACGCTTAAGGATCCTGGCCTGGAGAAAATCTCAACTGAGTCTTGGCAAACCTGTGAACATTCTTGGGTTTACCTGTATGATTGATCCCCTTGTCTCCTTTCTGTGCCCGTTAAGTTTTTAATGTTGGTATTTGAACAAGGCATTCAAGTAAAATAATTTCTTGCAAGAACAGGTAATAATAAACATGAGACCATTGTGAAAATCTGGCCAGGTTTATAGCACTGACAGAACATTTTCTTTTGCTTTGTCCAAAATTTCACAACAACATGAGACCAAGGGCAAGGCTTCACAGATGCTCATATTATTGAGAAAGCAACGTCCCGTGTCCCAGTTTACTTCATGCAGGTAAATGTCTACACCCTCAGGGCATGGGTAGTTAAAAAATTACTGACCAGTTACAAAAGATGCAAGTAAGCACCTTCAGGGATTTACAAAAAAGCTTACAAGTGATTGAAAATAGGATGTAGGTACTTGTGAATGTTCTTCTCCTGTGATTTCCGTGCCAATTGGTTATGAACAGTTTTCCAGCTTTATTTTTTAAAGGGGCTTCATCTATGGATGTTTATGGTAGAAGTGATTGGGCAGTAGATGATAGAGCAGTACTCAAAACCTTGAATTTAAACAAGACAGATAAACAGGCATTAAACTGTAGGTGTGTATGTAGTTCCAGTGGTTTGAATGGATGAACTGATAATGGATGTAAGCACATGTTGAAGTGTCTCTCTGACTCAAGACTTAGAAAGTAACCACATTAATCTGCCAAAGACAGCTCAAAAGTAGGGAAGTTGTGCCAGTGCTTTGGAATGGGCAGACTAAAAAGGAAATTAAACTAAAAAGGCCTTATTTGAAATAAGGCATAGAAACTGAAAGCAGCAACAATATTGTGGGAGCTGGAATGACATCGTCTGCATTACCACTACTACTAGACGAGGGCAGTTGGAAGAGCAGGCTGCTGAGATGACTGGCCAAAGGGCTGGCAGGTTAGTCACTAAGCACCACCAACGGTCTAAATGCTTTCTCCCTCATTTGTAATTGGCCTCATTTGTGGCTGAGCTCCCTGGGTCTGCCTGTGGTTCTCAGCTCTGATGTTGGTGTACACCCTGCAGCCAGCATGCATGCTCCTGTCAGCGTGACAGTCCCTGCAGGAGCTGTGGGTTTGCTGGTCATGCCCTATTCTAACAACATTTGCCTCATTAGCAGCGTGAAACACCCACGGCACCATTTCTGTTAGCTCTCCTTTTTTCATTTTTTTGCCTTCTCATAGTCATCTCAGCTGTTGTGATCAGTCACAAAGAGGCATTTTGTGATGTTGGTAAAGAACTGCTGATATTTGCCACCTTATGCTATGTTAATGCTGGTTAAGTAGGAACAGTCTAAAGATGCAGCTTTGTGCCCAGACCAGCGATCTTGTCCCCGGCGATCCACACCCAAACTGAATGCTCTTGTGGCCTTTTGGCTATAGGGCTGCTCTCATTTCTGCTCACTGCCCCACTGCATGCCTCCTGCTATGTGTTTGGGTCTTGTAGGATTAAGGCTAGAAAGTCCTATTGCAGAAAGTCCTGCATTTCCTTGTTCCTGCCTTCTTTACTGGCATGTCCCTTTGGGAAGTACCAAAGTCTCGAGGCCAAGAAGTCCTTGAAAAGCTGCATATCTGTGAAACAAGGGACCCTGGAAACGACCTTGTGCTGAGCTCTGAAAACTCTACGTAGATTGATTTGTAGAAGGACACAGACCACAGTTTAGATGTGGAAAGGTAAGTTGCCTGGTTCGAGCTAATTTTAGACGTCTTGAAGTTTGAACCTAAAGATGACAAGAACATCTACTTGCCTGGGAAAGGCTGGTCATGCAACAACCGCCAATGCGAAGGCTCAGCCCAGGAGGTGGTTGCTGTCCCACACAGAGCTCGGTGGGCACGCTGGTGTCGCAGAGGATGGCTCCTGCCTGGCCCTGTGGCACAGCTCTCACCATCACGTTTTCACAGCAGTTTTTCTGCCTATGCTGGCTCAGGTGGGTGCCATTGAGAGAGAAAGTAGAAACCATTTCTGAACATACCACGCAAACTGCCTCACCACTGCTTTCCTGGTGTTACGGTCAGGTGGGAAAGAAAGCAGAGGGGTGCTGCTGCTTTTGAACAGGTCAGTGCAATTGCAAATGTGAAGAAATCCAACAGTCAGCAACACAAAATGATGCAGGACAAAGGAGGAGAGTGGTTTTCTCTGTCAGCATACCAGCAAGAGCTGGGGAGAGCCATGTTCAGTTTATCATGTCCATGCACATGATGTAGGTAATCGTGGACTGATTATTTCCACCCAGAAACAAAAGTTTAGCTGTTGTAGCTTGTTCAGCTAACCTGTCAGCTGAGAGCCAGCAGACGACTTGGTGTATCCTGTCTGTGGTCACTTAATCCTCTGGGAAGGTGGCTGAAGTTGTGTTTTACCCTACAGTTGCAGAGGACTGGCGGTGGGCTGTACACTGGTGATGCACTTTAGTAACTTGACCATGACTTTGAGCCTTTCTTCTCTTTCTGTTTCAAACTCCTATCCCTGAAATCAGTATTGTAGTAAATTCCTGCTTGACAGGAGTGCTCTCTAAGGCTGTGGCCAGGGGGATGAAGAAAATACTGCAGATAGACACTACTTTTTAATAGAGAGTGCTAAATGTCTAGTACATCTTGCACAGTCCATAGCTATTTTCTCTTTTCTCATTTCCCCTTAGCCATCCCTCACACATTTCTCCTTTGCTGAGCCTTGGCTCTTCCCATAACAGGTTGTGTGGAGTCACATATCACAGTACAGGAAATTGTTTAGCAGAGTTTTGTCCCCTAATAAAAATAATGCAATAAAACTTCACATGTACCTGCTAAATATACTTCTATGGACCTAGGGAGCACTGCAGAGTGGCCCCAAATGCTAACCGTCACTTGTGCTCCTGCACCAGTTTGTACAAAGAGAGTATTATCATGAAGGTCACATACTAGGCTTCCCTTTCTGCTTCCCATTCCTGCTGCACGCTATGTGGCTCGCTTTGGTAATCGGCAAGGATTCCTCTGCAGGCAGACCACCACTGCCCAAGGGACAGAAACAGGTCTGCCACAGCGGTGAGGAATCCAGGAGAGGGGTCCAGGTCCAGCTATTACAAAAACAGAAAAAGAATAATAAAAAGAAATCCCTACCACTGCATGCATAAACAGATTTTACGCGGTGGGATTGCAAGGAAGAGTTTCTCTGCAGTGTATGGGGCCATCTAGTGAGCTCGGGCATCATAACCACTCGCTTTCTGCATGGCACTCTGTCCTGCTTGTCCCCCAGACAAGACTTCACGCACCAGCTGCCAGCACGGTGCACACACACACACACACACTTTAGCAATGTTTTCGACTGCAAGGTGAAAGGAGGAACACTGCTGCAGGAGGGCAGAGGATGACAGCAGAAATGGCAGGGTGGATGCCAGGGAGCCTGGTGTGCTGGGTTTCTGTGGGAAGTTGTCCTGGTTTTGGCTGAGATAGAGTTAATTCTCTTTCTAGTAGCTGGCACAGTGCTGTGTTTTGGATTTAGGATGAGAATAATGCTGATAACACTGATGTTTTTAGTTGTTGTTAGGTGGCTGTAGTGTCTACACTAATTCCAGGACTTTTCAGCTTCCCATGCCCTGCCAGGTGCACAAGAAGCTGGGAGAGCACAGCCAGGGCAGCTGACCCAGCCTGGCCAGAGGGACATTCCCTGCCATATAATGTCATGCCCAAATATAACTGGGGAAGCTAGTCATGAGGTGGGATTGCTGCTTGGAAACAGACTGGGCATCGGGGTTTTTTTCCTCTTCCACATGTGGTGAGCAATTGCATTTGTGCATCACTTGTTAATATATCATCATAGTTGTCATTGTTCTCATTGTCATCATCATCATCATCATCTTGCTTTGTTATCCTCTTAAACTGTCTCTATCTCAACCCATGGGCTTGTTTTTCCATTCTCCCCCGCATTCCCTGGGAGGGGGGGAGGTGTAAGCGATTGGCTGTGTGGTGCTCAGTTACCGGCTGGCGTTCAGCCACAACAGAAGTCAGAAATACAGCTACACTGGCAGTGGAAAGGCAGTGTGCAAGTTTCCACTGAATTGTGTCCTCAGCTGCAGAGCTGGTAATAACAAGGGGAACTGCTCAGCCAGAGGACACTGCAGACATTGGGGCTGTGATAAAACCTTGTGAGGAGCAATGAGACATTGGTTCCTCAATATTATGTGGTGGTTTCCCTGAAAAACACCTGGTGAGCGGCAAGGGAATGGGAAAGTGGTGTGCTAATAATTTCAAGATTTAAGAGAACTGATGCTTGTATTTTGCAGGATGCTGGACTGATAGTCCTGGAAAGTGCTGCAATGCACAGCATTACACCCACAATGTCGTCACCCCACTGTACGTCTGAGCAGACCAGATCGAGTGCCTGGGGATGAACATGCGACCAGCCGCGCTGCCCAATCACTCTCCTGTGAAGCTGCCAGATGATGGGAGTAATACTAACATCTAGGGATTTTGGTAGCTTTTTGTGGCTACTCAAACATATTTGAACCCACGGCTGACTCCAAAACCTACAGCCAGCGTCATGCTGTTCTGGTACAAACTATGCCTGTACAACACCGCAGAAGGTGGATGTGGGAGGGTATGTGGGCATTTCAGGTGCCAGCAAGTGCCTCCTGACTCCCCAGTGACACTTTGAGCATAGACACAAATGTTTTTAAGCAAGTTTGTCCTGTTGCATTAGAGGTACCTCAGAAAACTGGAAGGGAAAGGTTGGAAGATCCTCATCTAGCGACCATCAGTTTAATCTCATTGAATGCTGGGAGCCAGGGGAGAACACGGGCCACTAGTTTATCTACCTTCAGCAGAATGAATGCATTCACTTACTCATCTCTTGGACTCTTATTTGACCTGCTTGTACCTGCCTCAAGGGTGAACACTCCATGTCCACCAGCCTGTCTCTGGAACAGCTGTAACCGTGGAGGTTGGTAATAAAAATACTAAAAAACTGTTTCACATTCCCCTGAATTGTCATGGAAGTCTTGACCTGCAAATGTTAGGATATCAAACTAGCTTTCAGCATGTCGTTATTAGTCCCAGTGAATATGAGTGTGCATATCTGGAAGCATCTGATATTTCAATATGTGTCTGTGTGTATTTACACAGGCTACGGACAGGAGAAACAAAACATAATTAGCTTTGTAGCCCTGCAGCCCAGTAAATACAGTATTACCACTGCTAGTAACAGGTCTCAAGCTTTGTAATAGCTTTGTAATGCCCTTAGGACTTGCCAGGCTCTGTCTATACTTGCCTCGTTTGACTTAATTCTGCACGTTTGTATAATCATATGGTGTAGCTATGATTTTCAGACAGCAGTGCCAAGCAGTTTTTTCTGTAGAAAGAGATACTTATGACCCCAATGTAGTGATTTGGTGCAGAGGAAGATGGGCTTCATGCAACAGCTGAAACCTGAAAAGAGGGACACAGGGTGCTGCAAAGAGGAGGATGGGGTGGGATGACAAGAGGTGAGACACAGGCTGGCCCTGGAGACCCCATGGCTATGAACAAATTTGCAATGGTCAGAGAAAGACATGCAGAGCAAGAGCTGGACAAAACCACATTTGGAGCAATGCAGAGGACAAAGAACAAGTATCTAACATGTAATACACTCCATATAAAGCTAGTTTGGATCTAACATGGAATTACAGATCCATGAAGAAAGACCAAGGTATAAAGAGTGTTAGAAAATATATACAAATTGCCTCAAGTGGACTTAAAATTGAAGAGAAGGAAACCATCAGTGTCTGCATCACATTCCTCCTGGCAAAGGGAAGAAACTCTCAGCACCAACATAATATTTGCCCTGATGAGGAGCTGGAGACGCTGATGACTTGCCACCTCTTTTATCTCTCTCCAGGACTGATCCAAAGGGGTCATGGAAGAGTGACTGTAAGAGCAGAGAAAGGGGCAGGTACTAGGAAGGCATAACAGTTGTAACTATTATTCTGGAGACTTTTTATGTAAAACTGTTCCTTTTCCCCCTCCTATAATACTTTGACTGAGACTACAAATAATTCTGCTGTTAAATTGGTAGGATTTTGATTACTTTAACAACAAATTCTTGGCTTTGCATAAGAACTGTGCTCATTTCTCGTCATAAGAAGTTTTTGAGTGCAACCTCATCACTTTGTAGATGGGAGATGGAGATCTACCTATTTCCCAGCTCAGTACCCTAAGCACTGGACTGTCTTTCTTGGGGTTTTTTTTTTTTTTTTGTGTGTGTGTGATGGACTTTGGGGAGAATCTTCAGAAGAGTCTTTTATCAAGGGCTAATTTCTCTACAGCTAATTTAAGGACAGAAATAATTTTATAGGCCTCAAATTTAAATTTGTTTAAAAAAATTGCCAAATGCTGTAACAATATAATGACTTGCGTGAGTTTAATGTTACTGAATGTGACAGCAAACATTATTTCACAGCCTATAGGAGACAGACCAGACCACACTGAAATGCTGGTTTTGGACCCAGCTGGATTTTGCTGGGTCTAGGTTGCTAAACTAGAAGATTAGGAAATAGATGCAGGACAGTGCCAGTGGGTAGAGGAGGAGGAAATTGGTAGGTGTTGCATAAAAATAGAAAGCTTTTCAGGAGAAAGACAAAATAGAGCTTTTTCCTGTAACTCATTTAAAAATACTTATTTGCTTTTTTTATAGATTATGCACTGATTAAGTAATGCTTCTGTGCATTTATTTCTGAAATACCATAATTTTGTAGCAAAACCAGGTATTTTGAAACAGCAAGGTAAAGTGTTAAAATACAACATTTCTGCATTAGAAAACACCTTTTCTGTCCATTGAATTCACCAGATGATTTTGGTGTACCTCACATGGCACTTTTCTTCATATTTATGGAAAACAATTGCTTGGCTTGAATCAAAATTCTCATTTCCTGCTCCTTACAGTGTCCTCGATCTAGGAAGGATGTTATACAGATGTGAGACTTTCAGATATGCCAACTCATACAAAAAAGCTATATCATTCTTTAAAAGAACATCAGGCTGATATTTCAAAAACCTGAAGCAACTGTGAAGGCATGAGACCAGAAATTTCTTATGGAGCTTTTCCTCATTTAAGAAATTATTGTTATATCCTTATAATTATGGTAGGATTTGTTACAGGAAAGCAACTTTTTATTATTGCATGTTAATGAATAGAAAACATCTTCTGTACCACTGCTAAGAAAAAAAAAAAAAATCTTTGGATTATTTCAGTGGAGGATGGATACATTTTGTTTCTAGATTAAAGTCTGGAAACTATGATATAACAGTAGTATTATTTACATGCAAATAAGATCCAGATTTGTTCTCAAAGTTCTTTTCTTGTTGCTCCACTTTTTTTTCCGCAGGTTTTATTGCTTAAAACTTTCAGGTGATCTGTCAGTTCCTTAAGCAGAAAAAAGTGCTCTGTTTCTTTAGAGTCTGGATACCCACATTTCTGAGTATAACTGTCTGGGAGACTGCAGCATACATCCCTCAGTGGATGGACACACATGGACATCAAAACTTAGTGGCAGATTTCAGGAAGGCAGACCTCTCTGGCATTGTTGCTGTAATTTCATGCAAACTTATTTTTATTCTATGTACAGCTGCTGCCTTAATATTCTTTTAGCTAGTACTCATTGTAAGATAAATAAATGCAAGCAACCTTGTTATCACACCAGAAAAAAAGAAGGCATAAAACATGGTCTTTGGTACCATGTATTTTCACTCTTGAACAAATGACTTTTGACATTGATCCATCTAAATCTGGCTCCTGCAGTCCATGCACACATCAGCTTTTGCCTGCCAAAGAACAAGACTTTCTCCTTTAAAACGTGGCAAAAAGAGAAAGCCCATGGTTTTGTTTTCCATTGGTTACATTCACTGAACTTCTTGCCCTAAACCATCCCTTTGTGGGTATTCTGGAAATATGAAAATAGAAATTACTTGATTAACAGATGTCATCTTCTCTCATCTTAGTGAGATGCCAGCTACCATTGCGTATCACCAAAAGAAAAAAGAAGACTGCAAATCACCGCCCTCAATCTACTGTGCAGATGAATGTATGACACCAGGCCAGCAGAGCCTTTTTAATATCCAAATAGTGGGTCATCCTCGTGATTTCTGCAAGTTACAAACCCTAAAGCAAGCAACGTTTCCACCAACTGAGACATCAAGACAACCACACATGGGATGACTTCTCGCATGCTGCCTTTCACTTGGAAAATACAATGAAAATGGTGATTTTTGCATGTGTTGCACCTCTGGTTCTTGCCTACATCTCCTTAGTCTAAAACCAGCTAGAGAAATCATGCATTGGTGTCCTATGACAAGGAGCAGGCTATAAATAGCTGTCATCAAAACTAATCATAAAGTCCAAAATATGATATTGAACCTTCCAGCTGTAAATGTTATAATAAGGAAGAAGCTGTTCCAGATGTGGAGTTGGCCTGTGAGCTGGCAATCTGTGTTTTAACCCTCCAGTGGTTACAGTCGTCTAGGAGTCAAACCCTGGGCTGCGGCGAGAGCAGAGCACTGGAAACGACACGCAGCAGGCAGAAAGCTCATGTTAAAACCCCAGATGGTAAGAGGAAAGCTATGGTGGTGATGTGAAACCCTAGCCTACTGCAGGGCTGCTGCATAGTGGGGTCGAGGGGGGTCCCCAAAGAATGGAAGGAAATGTTTATTAATGAGAATTTTAAAGGAATATGTTAAATATAATGAATTTCTAGAGGTCTGCCAAAATGAGTGGATATCTGCTCTGAAGTCCGCTGAACAGACTTGAGTGTAATGCTTGTTGATATTCTGGTCCTTGATTCCCACCAGACTTATCTTGAATTTAGTCACAGTATTTTTAAGAAAGGAAATAGTCCGGTGTAATTATGGGTGGCTTCTGGGAGGCATCTTGATTCAGTTGATTTTATTTGCGGATTCCTTGTGTTGGTCTCGGTTCGTTAAAAGCATTTTGATTAAGGAACACATTTAAAATATGTTTGAGCCTGGCAGAAACACATGCTGAAACACTCTCCTGACGTGGGGCCAGGTGCAGCAAAGCCTTGCTGGTGCGATCGTTTCCTGCAGACAGGCAGTGGGTATGGCAGCAGGGCACTCCGCTCTCCCCCTGGGCTGGAGCAGCACTGTTTTTGGGTGAGCCTGGATGCTCTGTGCATCACTGCAGCCTGTTCCCACGCCACACTGACCGGTAGGTGACCTGTACAGCCTCCTTCCAGTTTTAGCTGAGGATGTGAGGGACATAAAAATACTTTTCTGTGGTAAACCAGAGCCTTCCCAGGGACGCTTCCTAATGGTTGCAGTCAGCCGCCCACTCTCTGGGGTGGGATCTTGACATTATTTCAGGGAAACTGAGTTATATAAGCCTCAGTATTTTAGTTAACTATTTGTATTTTGGACACTCCAGTCAGGACCTAGTCTCTTGTAGTTTAAAAAAAATTAAAAGGTGCACGCAAAGAGCATGTACTTTGTGACATTATGATTACATTTCCATTGAGAAGCAGATATGGGGCCAGGCTGCTGCTGGACCTTTCCACATGTCCTCAGAAGGGGCTGTAGTGAGAAGAACCTGTTTTCCACACAAGAAATGCTCTATTTTGGTCTTCTCAACTTCATGTGAGAAGCTCATGGGGAGGTGAAATGTTTAGACAGAAGACTGCTATGCAGAAATAAATAAAGACATGGAAGGGGGAGGTAGGCAGTTGTACTCTTAGCAAAGGTGACCTGGTAGCACTTAAGTCACAGGAGCCTCTAGAGAAGGCAGGCACCATCTAAACACCCAGTGCTCCTTGTGGAAACCTAATTCCTGGTTTGCCTGTTGGCATGGAGCCTGTGGGACACATCCGCCTGGCAGCCTTGAAAATCTGCATCTCTGTCCATGTTCGGGACACCACATGTTCTCACACCGCTTCAGCTCACGCTTAACATGAAGCACAGCAGGAGAGCTGTTCTATGTATAAAATCTGCTTTTGGAACACGACAGAGCAGGGAGCAGAAGTCATTACTGAACACAAGCCCAATGAAGACTTCTCCTCTGGAGGCAGGAAGCCTTGCAATGCTCGAGTGGCTGCTGAGCAGTCTTGCCCCAGCATCGCTGCTGGAGACCACAGTGCTATTGCAGCACAAAGTCAGGAATGCCAAGTACGTGTTTTGGGACCTGGAAGGCAGCTTAGTGAGGGGATGACAAAGGGGAAGAAGGGAGAGGAGTGGAGAAGGCGTTTCCACATCCTCTGCCCTGCAAGGTGGAATGAATCACAGCTACACTATTGCTAAAAGGAGAGGGAACCAGCTAAGTAAGAAGCACTGTGGTCCCTGGCCGGAGGGACCGGCAGCAGCAGGCAGAGGGCTGGGCTCCCCTCCTGGCTCCAGCACCTGGCCCTCCTGGGTGCCCTTCTGCAAGGTGCCCCTCCTGTCCATGCCAACCACAAAGGCACGGGGGCAGGACCGCCGGGCACTGCAGGTGTACGGCACCCAGCATGCCTGACTCAGTCCCAGCGGGGTGCTGCGGGGTGGCCGCTGTGACAGCCGCAAAGCAGGATGAAGGAAGGGAAATGTGATTTTCTTGTGACAAGATTAGTGATATCATATAGGTTAGAAAAGTAGCTTAATAAATTCCCTGTTGCGTCGGATGTTTGACATGCTGTATCAACAGCAAGACTGGAAAAAGCTCTTGGCATTTCTCAGCAGAAATCTGGGAAGATATGAAATGAAGAGATATAACAAACTACCTAAGGGAAGTGCAATACTCATAAGACCCATTTGTATGGAGCAACTGCTAGGATAGAAAATATATCTGTTTAATTCTCCTGGCAGATACAATGTGATAAATAGCTCTTAAACAATTATGCAGTGTTCATATGCAGTATTAAGCAGGTTTTTTTTTCACTCTGAAAAACACATTATACTGTCTGACCAAAGATTATTTTTCTGTCTTTGTTTAGAAGTATAGACAATTTTGACATTTGTGGGGTTAAAGAACACTAGAAAATGATGGCATGTGGTTGATGATTTCCCTGAGAAGTATTATTCTTTTGGAAAACATTGACTTAATTAAATGTAAAATGTTTATGGGAATGTATCCATTTCATGATAATCCGACAGGAGATTATCTCAATATTTTGTTTCTGTGAAGAAGAAACACCTGCTTTTTACATTACCATTTAAACTGTGAACAAATAAAAGTGTTAATGTGGCAATGTTGATAATGTTTCAGTCTTATCAAAATAAATGTTTCCAGGATGTCAAATAATATTAATTCCTCTCTTTCATAATATTTTTGATAACCTTGTGTTTCAACTGTATTTGAGACAAGGTGAAGTTTCAAAGTCTTGGAATTTTCTGTAAGATGGAAATTTTAAGTTTTGACCCATTCAAGTTATCACTTTAGGCTACAATTTCATTTATAGCTTCAGCTTTTCATCATCCTGCCCTCTAGGGTCCACAGAGTCTAAAATTTATGCCTTCTGTTCCTCTTCACAGATGTCTATTCCTACTCTAATGACAAAGAATGCAAATTAAGTCTGTTTCAGACTAATGAAACAATGTAAAATTATTTGGAGAACAAACTGGAGCTCTGAATGCAAACCAGCAGATTTATTTATGTCTTCAAATAAGAATTCTGAAACTAATAACTCCAACACAGAAATATTTTGCCAGCTACCAGGCAGAGCAGGAATGGAAACAAAACTCCATCATGATTTCAAGCAGTTGTACTGGGAGCTGGCCAGTGGTTTGCACTGGTAGTCCATCCAGTTCTGTGCCTGGCAGTGGCTGTTTCCAGATATTTCATGGAAACGTACCAAAAATTCCGGGTCCACTTGCATGAAGGAAAGTCTCTTCCTTACCTGCAATGCAAGAAGTTGGCTTTGTCCTACACTGTAAGAGTCAACACTTTTTCCTAAAAACTAATTCACTCTGTGAATCCCTGGAGACCCTGCCTTGAATTTTGCAAAATACGCTACTGTGATGAATCAACAAGTGCAACAATCTGATTGTTTATAATGCAAAAAATTTGCATTGCCCTGCCCCTAGATTTTTAATTTCCTGGTTTGGGTTTCATAGTCTGTCATTTGCTCTAGTAAAAAGCAGTTCCTGCTCTCACTTCTCTGTTTCATTTCCATATACTTTTAGCACTTCCCTTCTCCAAAAGAGAAAAGAAACATAGAAAATAGTGCAGCTGTCCCCCTTACCTCAAGTATCTCAGCAAATTCCTGTCAAGCCCCTTCCTAAAATTGTCAGGGAGTGGAGATCCTCCCGTGGCAATTGGCAACCTACTCCATTGCTTCACTGTGCTCACTCTTGGAAAAGGTCTGAGGGATGAGTGCTTGACTTTCTTTTAAAGGTCTGGTCTTCTGGCATTTTAATCCAACTTCTCTTATGTTTGGAATTTATTTGCATCATTTTTATAGGCATTTTCAAGCTAGTTGCAGACATTATCATGTCCCTGTTCAGTTTTCTTTTCCTTAAATAGTTAGTTTTCTCTTGCAGTTTGTGGCTCTTTGTGATCAGAAACAGGGAGCAAAGTCTGGGACGGGGCTGGATGCAAGTGCTGAGCCCCAGTGGCTTGGGACAAGGGGTCCTTGATGGCAGGCTGCGTTGGCTGAACTAGCGCTGCTCCTGATGACTGTGTCTCTGACCTTGTCTCAGGGACCCAGAATTATGGAGGCTCCATGGCCTCCCCAGTGTTTCACTGTCCTGATCATTGGAAGGATTTCCCCTAATGAATTTTCATTGCCAACACTTAATCTTGGTAGTTGTCCTTTGTACCGTAAACACAAAGAACACATTATTCCTTTCCTTTGCAACAGCTTATGAAATATTTGAAGACCAACTCTCTGCATTAGACTGAGCAGTCTTCCCTTCTACATGATGTATCCTAACCACTACCATTTTATCCTCCTGATTTTCTGCCTGTCCACACTGTACTTCCAGTGCTGCACTCCAACTGCACGTTAATCCAGCTGATGCCTTATTAATGATTAGCAGACGAGGTTTCTTTTATGTCTCATTACCTACATACCACTGTGTCTTCACAGCACAAAATCCTTGACTCATGTCCAGCTTCTTATTCAAATTCCCGCATGCTTTGAGAGAACTGGGCTGACAGCCACAGCCCGCCCTATCTGCACAGTTGGTTATGCCTGCCTAAAGGTAAAGTTTTGCACTTGTCTTCTATTACGTTTTTAAGGCCATTTCTGATTTGTCATCATCATATTGTTCTTCACTGTGTGCCCCCAGATTTGATGTTGTCTTCAAGTTTAACGAATAGCTCCTCTACACCTTCTCATCACCTAAGGTGTTAATAAGAAGATTAAATGATCTCAGACCAGACTCTCAGCAGAGTCCATCAAAACTTTTTCCTTCAATTTTGACTGAATAGTTTCTTCCCAGTATTATATCTGCCTTACAGAAGTTTTGTCCAAAGCATATTTCTACTGCTTGGTTATAAAAGTATCAAAGTCTCCTTACTGTCAAGATAATTGGCATCCTCAACTGACCTGGAGCTATAAGGTCTGCTAGCTGCCTGTCAAGAAAACTTGTGTATCTTGATAGGTCTTATTTGATAAATTCAAGTTGTTTATAATTCACTATGTATTCTTCTATACAACCACAAGTACTTCTCTAAGAATTGAGGTTTGGTTGGTATTCCCTAACTCCTCTTTTCCTTGTCCCCTTGGTAAGGTTAAGCGTGACATTTGCTCTTCCTATGAACAGTCCTTGTCAAGATCTCAATGGGAAAAGGCTCTGACACTCCTTCAGCCTGTTCTCCAGTTTGGGGAAGGATCTCACCATGCTCAGATGATCTTAAACCAGTTTGATTTGTCTCAGTACTCTCCAGCTTATTTTTCCCAATTCTGCTCTGGATATGTACCTTGTGTAACTGTGTTTGCCATCTGATTGCAACACACCTTTCCAGTGAAGACTGATGCACAAAAAAACCACTCTTACCTCAGTGTCATCTATTGCCTTTCCTCTCTGTGGAACAGGAGATTTTTCCTTTGCTTTCTCTCTATTAGTTACGCTGACACGGAATCATTTCCTACTACAGTAGAGGACACGTTATGCCTCTGCCTTTTTGGTTTTTATGCTCACATGCTTTTGCAACTCTATTCAAGTTACGCTTAGCGATCTGAACTATTTTCCATTTTCTGTGAACTTTCTTCTTTGCTTAAAGCCAAAGAAAAGCCAGTGATTTAGTACAGTGAGTCTCTTACTGTACCTCCTACCTTTTTTGTGGGCCAGTTTGTGCTTTTATGGTCATTCACCCTATATAACTCCTCTGTACATCAAGGCTGTCAGTCATGAATTCTCTTGAGTTTACTGAAATTTGCCTACCCCAAATCCATTCTTTTTAGTTTGCTTTTTCATTTGTAAGTCACAGACTTCGTAATTTCAATGGTTATCCTAGAGGTTCTCTAACCTCCCCATCTTGGGGGGGTCTTGCCATGGACTAATCACTCTGCTGCACAGTTTGTGAACTTCCTCCTTCTGCAAAGTTAGCTAAAAAGATGAATTCACGCTCCAAAGATTTGCTACTCTGTGCAAGATGATGATGACTTTTTTTTTTTTTTTTTTTTTTTTAATAAGCAGGGGTTTTTAATGACTTGCTCTTTCTGCAAGTGTTTCTTCTACTGGACCTGTCAGGGGATGTTACTAGTTAGATCAATTTGAGAATGGTGAGTGAGTCCCAGAATCTTAGAAGCTTTTGGTTAGGAGAAAATTAAAATGCAAACGCTATTATTTCCTCAGTCAAAGCACAGCTTCTTTTTAGATAAGCAAACGCGGAAGCTACAAGAATGCTAATCAATTTGGGACACGAAGAACAAAGACTTTCCCTCTCTTCTGCAAATCTACCCTCCCACTTAATTAAAAAATAGTCTCCCTTGGAGGATAATGGGAAAAAGAGGGGAATGGAGAGCAGAAGTAGTAAGAGTTAGAGAATAAACCTCTGCTGAAAAAGGAGGTGTAATTTTGACATTTCCTGATCCCTTCTTTAATTAAAGAATTGTCCCCACACCATCTGTGATTCATGTCTTCTGGATTAATAGGATCAATCTGTGCAGTCCAGCCCTCTCCAGCCATGCTCACACAGGCTGGGCTGTGCCTGAAGCCTGTCGTGGTCCCTGCTCAGCGAGCACGGATGACATAGCCAGCAGATACAAGGGTCTGCGATGCGGCCGAGTAAAAGTCAAGGGCGTGAGTTTGTAAGTCCCCCTGCTTTGGGATCCCTGGCATGAAAGGAGGCAAAGAGGCTACCACTAAAGCCTGGAAAACCTTCTTGCACTGCCCAGTGCCCGCTCTGCTGAAAAGGGCAAGAGCATCCCTGCCTGCAGTCCTGGGGAGAACTGGGTAGGGTGGGACAGGGGGACAGGGAAGACCACCCCACTGATGGGTGCAGAGAGGTGAGGAGGTGCAGACGGAAAGGAAGGGTTTGCTGTTGAGTCATGCCACATTGCTGTTCAGAGATAAAAGGGGTTTTGGCGGTGAAAGAGGAGTGTGGGAACACAAATGTTGCCTACAAACCTAGCTGCCTGCCTTCAAGGCTGCCTGTAAGGCAGGTCACCTTACTGGGCTGTGAAAGGAGAGAAATCTACAAAAAATAGCTGTTTCTCACCTTGAATTGCAATGTTGAGGAAGCTGTCCAATTCTTAAACATACAACAATGAAATAAAACAGAAACTAGAGGCTTGGCAGGAGGGGAAAAGATGGATATGAACAGAAATTGAGAGAGAAAGCTCTGGGAGCTCTTAAAGACTGGGCAACTTTAATAGCCCTGAGAGCTATAAATCCTTAAAATTCACCCTACAAACTAAGAACCTAAATCCACCCCACTGCAGCAAAAGGGGAAAGCCTCTCTGTTCCTTGCCTTCCTCTCAGTGTCCTGGCTGATGGGGAGAGAGGAGGGACAATGAATATTTTATCTCCTAATGAATAACTGGTGCATGCTCCTCAGGCTGTATTTCAGACATCTCACAAGCAATATCCATGCATGAAATCAGCCTGGCCCTGAAAAACAGAAGTGCAGCTAACTACTACAGAGCAGCTACCTATAAAAACAGCAGCGATGGGAGCTGCAGGAGCACTTCAGGTGATTTTGAAGGTGATGCTTTATCAATTCACCTTGGTTCTCCTTAGGAAGCTCTCTTCTCTGCCTGCAAAGGTTTCTCAGTTCTTTATTCAATGTAGATTTTCATCCAGCAAAAACTGGACTCTTGCTCTCCAGGAAAAGCTGGAGAAAATGGAATTTCCAAATCCCTCATTATGCAAGCGCCCTCAGCAGTGTCTCACAAAAAACGTGATTCAGCATCCCTGGGGCAAATGGACACATTAACACACTTTGTACACTCTAGGCTATTTCCCAGCTAGCATTCCTCCCACGGTAGACGCAAAACACTATTATTTGTTTTAAAGACACTTTTCTGTGAAGGAAAGAAAATCCTTCAAAGAATTACATAAGACTGGACCATATCCAAAATACATGTGTTCAGATGAAAATAATCATTCCTTCTGAAATATGCGGCTCTACAAACTGTTCCGAGTATGTAGAACAGCATGAACTTTTCACCAGTAAATCATAAACCAGGAAATTTAGGTAAAACCAAGATGTTCCATGTCCCGCTTTACTGTCTAGCTACTATCAGGAAAAGCTTCCCTTACCAGAAAATGAGATTAATCCAACATAGATTTGTGTAAGGATTAATTTGCCCAGAATACCTAGGGGCAAAATTGGTATATCACTGGCTACTATAGCTTCTGAGAATCTCATTACAAAAGTTTTGTGCCATCCAGTAAAAGTTTTCATGAATTTCAAAAAATACTTGAATGAAAAAGCTTAGATGTCCATAATACATACCACTTCCTTGATGATTGTTGTTTGAAAGAAGGTAATTTGTATTTTGAAAAAAGAGTGAAAAGTCCACTTAAAATCCATTTTCAGCTTTGTCATTTAGGGTATGTATCTATCTAATACAATGACAAGCAGTTCAGCCAGAAATTACTAAACACAATCTACCTCTTTCCTAATGCAACACCAGCTATCACTATTTCTTTTATTGCACTGAATCCTTTTCAGCTCAGCAGCATGAAAAGAAAAGACTAATGAAGAAAGCATAATCTTTCAGAGATGATGGGTCATTGCGTCAGGTTTTTGAAATGCGTTCTCCTTTGAGAGATGAGGTGGCTCAGCAGGGGCTGCTAGGATGGAAAAATACCAATATATTCCTCATCTTATTCACGATGCCAGTATGATCTTTGCGGTCTGTACTGATGCAGTAAGTGTTAAGACAAGCCACTTAATGAAGCTGTGAAATGATTAAATACCACTGCTCTTAATGAGAAAAAAGACATTTTTGGGACAGGTAATTTTGCAGTCACCCCCTACAGACACTACAGATGACAAAGTAAGTACTGGAAATAAGGAAGTAATATCAGACATGCTACTTTGCTTCAGGCATTTTGTTTCACATTCATTCCTGTATGAGGCTACTGTTGATCTGGTAATCTTCCAAAAGAAAAGCCGTATTATCTCGTTTGCAATGAGGCGAGTCTAGAAGGGCTTCACTGAAGCGAGCAAGTTTGTGATTTAGTTGGGAAAACCCAACAGTGCTCCTGTGCCACATAAAGCAAACCTGGTGCCCAAGGGAGGTCTGGTGGTGCTTGCTGGGGCCTGCTGAAGCACAGGTATCTGCACCAAGAGGCCACCTGTAAGAGCCATCCTGTTCACTAAATGTCTTCATTTGTCACAGGTCGTATTTAAGCAGGTGTTTTCACTAACTGAGAACCACATTGTACTCTCTTGTCCTCCATTTGCACTTGAGAAAGCATGGATGTTCTGTTCTCCTTTCTTGTTTGAAATGCTCAAAGAGTGAAATGACTGCCCTCAAAACGCTGTGCAAAGCAGTCTTCAGAAAAGTGGTGTGTAGCAACCCACGCTGCAGGCAGGAAATTTGTTTGGTCCTGGGATCCCTGGTACACATGGACATCACAAGTCAGGATGTCAGGATGTGGCTTGCATGTATGTTTCTTACTGCTTGCAGACATAAAAGCATTTGTCAGCTTTTACATTCCCAGACTTAAGAGAGGGAAAAGTTGGGGCACAGAGGAAGGGAAGGTCATTTCTCATTTCAAGCTTAGTTCTGAAGTTCTTTCTCTCTT
This sequence comes from Grus americana, assembly GCF_028858705.1. Lineage (NCBI taxonomy): Eukaryota > Metazoa > Chordata > Aves > Gruiformes > Gruidae > Grus > Grus americana. The sequence goes on from NC_072891.1 coordinate 77,312,413, forward strand.
GTATCTGCTGCAACATTTTTTTGTCTGGCATGTGGTATTTCAAGCCTGTCTCTTCTGCTAGAAAAATGACACAGTGATGAGAGACAGCAAGTCCTCTTTTGTGTGTGTGGAATTTCACATTTCTTATGTGGTGGACATTGGGCTGATCTGTAGGGGATTGATAATGCTTTCTGTTCGTGCTCTGTGAGTTTGAAATGAAAGCATTTAACAAACCAGTGGTAACACAGGAGTGTCTCTTTGTTACACCTGAGGTTTTGCATTGCCTTAAGTGGTATCATTTTGACTATATCAGTCCCTGATAAATGAAGTGCTCTGGGTGGAAACTATGTACTACCAATATATAAGAAAAAAAAAAAAAAGGTAATTTAGAAAAAATAAGTTCTCAAAACCCTGGTGTGAAACAGACTTCTATTACTGGAAGCTGTTTTCAATCCATCCTCTAGAAAATTTATATCATTTTCAGAGATTGCTGTCCAGACCAAGCTGGACTCTTTACCTGACACTTGATGCTACACAACGATGAAAGACTTTCGCCGATAGCCTCAACGGGAAAACAGGATGATTTTTCTGTGACATAGCTTCAGTATGATTGATGCTCCACATTTGTCAAACTGATGTTAAGTAGCAAAGAGCAGAGAATTACATGGCTTTTTTGTTTGTAGGGTGATTGCTCTGAAATTACTTGTCTGAGAGATGATACGAGGGAATGTTGGCCACTGCTGCCTGCCTGGAAGACTACTTAATGTTACCCACAGCCTAAAAACTGGGCTTTCAGTGATCATACATGTGATATAACAAGCTACGTCTGACTTGATGGGTACTTACAGCCTTTGGCAGGTTTTAGGTCATGCCTAAGTGAAAGTGCAGTTATTGCACAGGAAGAAAACAGAGCTGAGCAGCACCATGTTCTTGGCACAGTGACACTGTGCAGTTGTCCCATGCTGCACCCTGCTCCTGGACACCACAGCTCTCCCAAAAAAGCAATCCCAATGGGGTAAGGGCTCAAAGGCATGAGGCCTTCCTGTTGCATGTTTTGGGACATAAATATGGCACATGTGCAAAGCCTGTGGCAACTCCATTGTTTTCTCCTGCTACAACCTTTCCTAAAGTCAAAATGCTGTTATGGCTCTCTTTCTTTTTTACTTATTTATTGTCTTAGCTGAAAATCCTATGGCATCAAAATTGGATTGCCAGGGTAACAGATATGAACCATTCCCCCTGGGTTAAGAGTGGTATCTTAAACTCCTGGGAGTACCTTGTGAACAGTGGTGTCCTGGTTTCAACTGAGAGAGAGTTAATAGATAGACCCACCATATCAGGAGAGATGCTGGAGCTCAGTAAGGCAGCCCAGTCTGCTCCCCATGTGACAACCAGCACAACTAAGAAAAGGCAACAGGTGATAGTAGTAGGCAACTCTCTTCTGAGAGGTACAGAGGCACCATCTGCCAACCTGACACACTCTCTGAAGAGGTGTGCTGCTTACCGGGGGCTCGGATCAGGGATGTCACGGAGAGACTAACAAGCCTCATACAACGTACTGACTATTATCTGCTGCTGTTGTTTCATGTGGGCTCCAGTAATACAGCCCGGAGCAATCTGAGGAGCATCAAGAAGGATTACAGAGCCCTGGGAGAGGCAGTAAGGGACTCTGAGCACAGGTAGTTTTTTCATCAATCCTGGTCAAAGGGACGAAGTTTGAAAGGGTCAGTTGAATCTGGTGAGTCAACAAATGGTTACAGAACTGGTGCCACAGTCAGGGGTTTGTCCCCTTAGACCATGGGACCTCCTTTGAAAAACCTGGTCAGCTGTGGGCTGATGGAGTTCTGTCAGAGAAGTGGAAGATCATCTTTGGTCATAGGCTTGCCAAGCTGGTGAAGAGGGCTTTAAACTAAAGTTGCTGTGGGAGGGAAACCTCAATCCATCCCACTCCTACCAGTTTGATGGCAGTGCCAGCAATAGATGCCCAGAGGTGGGAGAAGGATCACAGGTCAGCAGGAGAGCACCTGAAGTGCAGCACAAAGGAATTCCAGCTGCTCCAGCCAGTAAGTCAGCTTCATCAGGGCCCAAATGAAATGCCTCTATGCAATCGCACGTAGCATGGGGAATAAACAAGAAGAGTTAGAGATGTGCGCATGCCTGCTGGGCTGTGATCTCATTGGCATCATGGAGATGTGGTGGGATGGCTCCTATGACTGGAGTGTAGGGATGGAAGGATACAGGCCTTTTAGGAAGGACAGGCAGGGCAGACAAGGAGGAGGTGTCACCCTCTGTCAGTGACCAGCTGGAGTGCATGCAGCTCTGCCTGGGGATGGATGAGGAGCTGACTGAGACCTTATAGGTCAGGATTAAAGGGAGGGCAGGACAGGTCACACTATAGTGGGGTCTGCTACAGGCCACCCGACCAGCCAGACCTAGTGGATGAGGCCCTCTATAGACAGATAGGAGCAGCCTCACCTTCACAAATCCTGGTTCTCACAGGGGAGGGCATAAGCAATTCTAGAGATTCCTGGAATGCGTTGATGATAACTTCCTTCTCCAAGTGACAGAGGAGCCAACAAGGACAGGTGCCATGCTGGACCTTATTCTTGCCAACAAGGAGGGGCTGGTGGGTAATGTGGAGCTCAAGGACAGTGGAGTTCAAGATCCTTAGGGCAGTGAGGAGGGTGCACAGCAAGCTCACTACCCTGGACTTCAGGACAGCAGACTTTGACCTTTTAGGGAGCTGCTTGATAGAGTAACATGGGACAAAGTCCTGGAAGGAGGAGGTGCCCCAGAAAGCTGGTTAGTATTCCAAGGATCACCTCCACCAAGCTCAGGAGTGACGCATCCCAACAAAGAGGAAGTCAGGCAAAACCACCAAGAGGTCCACATGGATGAACAAGGAGCTGCTGGGCAAAGTCAAACAAAAAAAGGAAGCCTACAGAGGGTGGAAGCAAAGACAGGTAGCCTGGGAAGAATACAGAGAAACTGCCTGAGCAGCCAGGGATCAGGTTAGGAAAAGTAAAGCCCTGATAGAATTAAATCTGGCCAGGGATGTCAGGAGCAATGAGAACAACTTCTATGGGTACCTCAGTGATAAAAGGAAGAGTACGGAAAACATGGGCCCTTTCTGGAAGGAAACAGGAGACCTGGTTACCCAGGATATGGAGAAGGATGAGGTACTCAATGAATTTTTTGCCTCAGTCTTCACTGGCAAGCCCTCTAGCCACACTGCCCAAGAAGGCAAAGGCAGGGACTGGGAGAATGAAGAACTGCCCACTGTAGGAGAAGACCAGGTTCAAGACCACCTAAGGAACCTGAAGGTGCACAGGTCCATGGGACCTGATGAGATGCATCCATGGGTCCTGAGGGAACTGGCGGAAGAAGTGGCCAGGTCACTCTCAATCATATTTGAGAAGTTGTGGCAGCCCGGTGAAGTTCCCACTGACTGGAAAAGGGGAAACATAACCCCTATTTTTAAAAAGGGGGAAAAGGAAGACACAGGGAACTACAGGCCAGCCAGTCTCACCTCTGTGCCCAGCAAGACCATGGAGCAGACCCTCCTGGAAACTACGCTCAGGCACCTGGAAAATACGGAGGTGACTGGTGACAGCCAACATGGCTTCACTAAGGGCAAATTGTGTTGGCCACAAATGTGGTGGCCTTTTATGACAGGGTTACAGCATTGGTGGCTAAGGGAAGAGCAAGTGATATCACCTTGCTGGACTTGTGCAAAACATTTGACACTGTCCCACATGACATCCTTGTCTCTAAATTGGAGAGACATGGATTTGACAGAAAGACCACTCAGTGGATAAGGAATTTGCTGGATTGTTGCACTCAAAGAGTTGTGGTAAATGACTCCATGTCCAGGTGGAGATCAGTGACGAGTGGCATTCCTCAGGGGTCGGTACTGGGACCGGCACTGTTCAACATCTTTGTCAGCGACATGGACAGTGGGATCGAGTGCACCCTCAGCAAGTTTGCCGATGACACCAAGCTGTGTGGTGCAGTTAGCATGCTGGAGGGAAGGGATGCCATCCAGAGGTACCTTGAGAGGCTGGAGAGGTGGGCCCGTGTGAATTGCATGAAGTTCAACAAGGCCAAGTGCAAGGTCCTGCAGGTGGGTCGGCGCAATCCCAAGCACAACCATAGGCTGGGTGGAGAATGGATTGAAAGCAGCCCTGAGGAGAAGGACTTGGGGGTGCTGGTGGACAAAAACCTCAACATGAGCTGGCAATGTGTGCTTGCAGCCCAGAAAGCCAACTGTGTCCTGGGCTGCATCAAAAGCAGCATGACCAGCAGGTCGAGGGAGGGGATTCTGCCCCTCTACTCTGCTCTGGTGAGACCCCACCTAGACTACTGGTCCAGCTCTGGGATCCCCAGTACAAGACAGACATGGACCTGTTGGAGCAAGTCCAGAGGAGGCCACGAAGCTGATCAGATGGCTGGAGCACCTATGAGGACAGGCTGAGAGAGTTGGGGTTGTTCAGCCTGGAGAAGAGAAAGCTCCGGGGAGACCTTCTAGCAGCCTTCCAGTACCTAAAGGGGCCTACAAGAAATCTGGAGAGGGACTGTTTACAAGGGCATGGAGTGATAGGACAAGGGGTAATGGCCTTAAGCTGAAGGAGGGGAGATTTAGATGAGATATTAGGAAGAAATTTTTTACAGTGAGGGTGGTAAGACACTGGCACAGGTTGCCCACAGAAGCTGTGAATGCTCCCTCCCTGGAAGTGTTCAAGGTCAGGTTGGATGGGGCTTTGGGCAACCTGGTCTAGTGGAGGGTCCCTTCCAACCCAAACCATTCTATGATTTTATGATTCTATGAATCATTTTGGAACTGGATTTTGACAGCTGAATTAAAAAATAAAACACCCTCAGGAATTATCAGCAAAAGCTACCCATTTAATTATGTAGCTGTGTCACTCCATAGGCCTGAGGGACCTCAAATCATGTCTTTAGCACCACCAGAAGTACGATCTCAGGACGGATGGATGTAGCCTACCCACCTAGAGCTTGCACTGTTTAAGCACTGACAAGTGTGAGACTGAAGCAACATAGACACCAGCTGAAGCTAGCCAGCTGAGTGGCTAGGTAGACCATGCTGCAGCTTGTGCCTGTACTGCACCAGCTACCTATAGATGAGTGGAAACTACAACAACCACTGGGGCTGCAACCAGCCCTCTGCTTTTGATGTAAACGTGCTGCAGCGTAAAAGTCTGCTCCCTTTTCAGTGCTACGAAACACAGAGGTAAGATACCTGAGCTAGCTTAGACACCACCAGCAGCCATGGGAGCGCACAGTCAACCACCTGAGTGTTTACAGAGCCGCTCTGTCTTGCTACAGCTGCAGTGCAATCAGCACACAGGTTCAGAGCTAGCTAAAGGATTTTGTACTTCATTGGCACCAGAGCCAACACTCAGATGCTGCTGCTGAACATTTTAAACTTGTCTGTCTCTGTGTTTTGCATATTAGAGAGTTAAAGCATAAGTTTCACACGATAACTTGTACACACCACCCAAATATATGTTGCTTTTGTGCTTTCAAATCATGCTGCTTTGAAACATAAGAATGATGTGACAACCAAGAGCCAGATTCACAGTCTTAGCAAGAAGTACAAGTCTAGTCACAGTGTGAATCACTGTTCAGTGAAAGGCTGTTCTTTCCTGCTTCCTCTAGAAGCATGGACCATTTGTGTTAATAAGCATCTATTTCTTATTTGTCTTGCCACTGTAAAATAAGACAAGAACATGAAGAATTCTGAAGAATAAAAATTCACTCAGGATATTGAAGTGGCACCAGTGAGGTCCCCTCTGTACAGTGAGAAACAACGTCTTGTAAATTGGAATTTACCACCCCCTCCAAATGTTCTTTGTAAGCCATTAATGACATTTTAAGGTCATGAGCCACTCCATTTGATTGGCTGAACCTTAATGACCAAACTTCGCAACATGATGTCAGTTCAGGAGTCCTAACTGCAGCTGTGGGTGTTGATTATTTAGGAATTTGTGGTAGAGCTTTGCTTTACCTGGCCTAGAGGTCATCCTTTATGTTGTTGGTTTTGGAAAATGTCTTTGATTTTTCTTTTTTTTTCTCTACTGCTTGGCAGTACTCTTGACATTCCTGTCGAGTCCTTTTTCACCTGTGGCAACAACAATAGGTCACAGCAGATGCCATGCAAGTCTGACTTTGAAATGGTTTAAATCTATGTGCATTCATTGTTTAATTTCTCTCACTGTCTCCACTTATTATTTCCTATATCTCTCCCATCTGTTTCATTGCCCCTCTGCACATCCGTTATATCAAGTCAGTTTTCTAGATTGAGTTCTTACAGCAATCTGGTGCTGGGACCTGATTCCTCAGTATCTTACACTATAGAGTCCCATATCACTTCATCCTTCAAAGCTCCTATTTGTACATGGCTATGAGTATGTATTACATTTGTAACATGCTGATCCGAGTGCTCTGAATGTCCTTTGTTGTTGATTTGACCATATCATTCATGTGTTATATTTCTGGATGGCTACAAGCATTTTTCCAACACTCTGAGGTTCCCTGTTACTAATAATTTGCTTTCTTATAGTGAGACCATGGTACACGTGCCACCAGACTATTTTCTGTTCTTGAACATGCCTCCTAGGGACTTTCCTTTTTTCTTCAACTGCAACTTCTCAATAAAACCCCTAACAGCTGTCCCTTTCTTATCAGTTCAGATTCCTGATTGCACATCCAGTCTTTCTTTGTCTGCTGTGGACCACCAGCTGGGGTTTGCATTATTTTTTGCCTTAGAATTCACATACTGCAGCAGTTAAAAAACCCTGCAGGGAAGGTGACGTGCTTTTCAGACTGCAGCTTTTTAAAAAAGAGGCTGAGGCTTGCAATGCCCACTGGGTGGCTCCAGACACTGCACCTTGCTCCTCCTCGAACTATACCTCTACCTACTCAGAGCCAGCCCAGCTCTGCAGAAATACGTGTCAGTGCTGACTACTAGCAAAAATGACAAGGCAGTGCCCAGGGTAACAAACACATGATGCACCAGATGCACAATTAATAGTTATTAATGACTATTTGTGTCATGGCAACGCCCAGAGGCGCAGTGGAGGGTGTTTCTGCGGGATGTAACATTGAGGCTTAGATTCCACCCATTGCACTTGAGGCACTTAACTGAGGGACCTATACTCAAGGCAGAGATATGGGCTTAGGCAGGCCACGGAGGTGATGCTCTTTCCTCACTGACCGCATGGAGGGCTAAAGGAGGTGATGCTCTAAATGTAGGTGAACCCCTGCAGTTACACAGGATGAACCTAAGGCTTTGGGAGAAGGGACCTGCTGAGGACCAGAACTGCAGCAATGTCTTCCCCGGCTCTGCAAGCACATGTGTGTGAGCGGGTGTGTACCCTGCATATTCTGACCTTGCCAGACACAGACATAGCACACAAAGAGAGGTTTGGAAGGGAGGAAGAAAGTCCTCTGATTTAAGGTGAAGACAGAGTAAATAATCACTGTAAACCACCAACATGATAAAATCAACCCAGGCTGTTGTCTAAGTCTGCTCCTTCTCTTTGTAAACACACTCCAGGTTTGCCATCTCTTTCAAAATTGTGCATGTGTATGTCACCTCCATGCAAACATATCTTTCTGTTACAGAATGTCCACAATTTTGTTTTTTCCAGCCGCCAAGTGCTCTATGGACTAACCACATGGAAGGAGCTGTTTCAACAGGACTGCCCTGTGGTAGGGCCAGTGTACAAGGAAACCTAACCAAGCAGCCACCTCCAGCAAAGCTAAGCATAACTAGGAAAGGACCATTCCTTTCCAGTCCTTTTTGTTTTACTCCAGGCAACAATCCCATTTGGCCCATGATGAAGATTTAATTCAGATGTAATGAAGTCAACAATTCCTACTCTTCATGTTATACCACAATTTACTGCTTCAGGAAACCTCTGTCAGTTCTACTAAGCTTAAAAGAAGTGTGGAGATCTTAGATGGCTTTGCACACAGAGGGAGTGTGGTGATTCAACACATATGATAAATACATGTGTTATGAAGATATTTCCCCATCTTGCAAAAGGCATCACATGGAGAGTCATGTGAATTTTTTAGCTTTGAAATGTTAAAGCCAAGGAGGCTCTGAAGTTTTGCACTTGATAATCTGCCACTGGGTCTCATCTAGTATGACTACAGAAACCCAGCCTTGTGCAGAACCAGCCTTTCCATGTTATTGAAAGGCTGCAATGATTGAAATCGCACTTTTCTTGCTGAACCTGGCCCAGAGGTGGTAACTACCCCTTTCACAAGAAGCTGTAGCATGCTATCTACAGTATTAAAGGTTTTAATCCATTTAGAAACTGATGCTACTTTACAATGTCTTAGCATGCCTAAAAAAGGTGTCCTTGAAAACTTGCTCTGTCCATAGCTGAATTTAAGCCTATGTGTCCCTTCTTCTTCAGGAACATGTCTCTTAATCTGTAGCATACTGAAATGGATGAAGCGTCAGAAGCACTTGAGGTGGAAATTCCTTGCTATGTAGAGACAGGGCTTTGGAATTTCTTCTATATCTTGCTCCCAAATTAGGCAAATGGGTGTTTTTATCAAGGTCCATATCTGGTACACATATCTGAAGAGAGCAGACATAGCTGAAGTGGAGGGAGTCTGGGCTCATAATGAACAGTCAATCCTTTTGCCCACTTTATAAGATGCATAGGAATCATTAAATAATTATAAGCTAGGAGTTGCGGAAGATCTGGAGATTGCGACTCCTAAACCCAGAACACCAGCATTTAGGCTACTGTTAAAATACTGGCATGGCATTCTGCTATTTTAAGTATGGGTCGAGTTTCAGAACTGAGGTAGTAAGCTCTGTTATTATTTTTAAGTTTGTTTTTTTTTTTAAAGTGCTACATCTGAATATATTATACCATATGCAAAAACCTCAAACCAATAGCCACCCAGCAACTCTTAACTCATTGCTTTTCTGAGATCATCCTGCAAGTCCTGAGGAATCCTCTAATCACACCGCAGCGTGGGTTCCTTTGGAAATCTGAGATTTCCTGTTGTTGAGGCTTTTGGTCTAGTTTTGTTTTGGTCTGTTTTCCTAAGAAATGTATCATATATGAAATGCACCCTGGCAAAAGCTTTATGGGAGGTGAAGGATGTGCTGTTTTGGAAACCACAGTCCTTACGGGCTGCTGAAATTGGAATCTGTGGAGCTTCAGCAGATGAGATACGATATTGATAAATCTTAGCAGAGAACCAGACAGAAGGCTTTGGGACAAACAGCTGCTCCTTTGCAGAAAGCTTGATCTTTCCTCATAAGGCGAGCAGAATTTGGAGAGACTGCCTGGCTATGAGGAGACATTTTTGCTATTTCACTCTTAAAGACCTCACCCAAAGCAACTGGTCATATGGGCAGCATGTGGAGGCAGACCAAGGGCCTGTCTACAGCTGCCTCTGGCATTCTAGGTAAAACCCAAAAATATTGAATAAACAATGTTCCTGATCATTTTCTCCAGGTGCCATCAATGTGGAAGTTGCAAAACACTCCTGCTCAGGTGGACCATGCACTTGGAACGACATGCTGTTCTCTGCACTAGCAATACACTCCAGCAACTGTTCATATGTCTCTGGGGGGCTAAGACTGAAGGGAAATTGATGAGACCTTGCTAAGGAGAGGTTTATGGCACCTCTGGTCCTGGCTTGCACTGTCTGCTCTAGGAGGGGAGGTCTGAGCAGCTGTTTCTGACATTCAATGATCCTTCTTTTGAGGAAGTGCACTCACATCTGTCTTATGTGCTCTCTCTCTCTCTGCCATGCAAAGACTATTAGTGACAGTCCCAAGAGAGACTGAATTATAGCCAGAGTTCCCAGCCTGAGACATGCTAAGTTTTTATCCTGGGAAGAAGAAGCAGGAAACAAACCTTGGCATCAGAAAGAAATGAAAGAATGGACCATGGGAGGAGAGAAAATGCTAAAGGTGCAGCAGCCATGACAAGCTCAGCTGAACCATGAGCCTGTTATTTGCTGGACTCCGCAATGAAAAGAGACTTTAGTGTAAAACCCATCTAACATTAGAGATCTGTGAAGCACTCATAGTCTATTAATAAGACAGAGTATTAATAAGATCTTATTTTCTGCATATCAAATCAGCTTGGTGAGAGTTTTCTTCTCAGGGCCTAGCACTGCCTCCCTGACAACACTCAAATCTGAACATTTATCTGGAAAGATTCAATTGCACTAATGGAAGAAGTGGAGGACAATTCTGCCAGGTTTGGAGAAGTTTTAATACATTTTGGATCTGTTTCTACCTAGATTAGGACTTCTGCCTAGTAGCTGATAAGCAGACATAGGTTGAGCACAGTAGAACAACAAAGAACCTGATACAACCAAAGCAACTTTGCTTGGGTGAGGTGGTGTCATCTCTCTTCCTCCATCATTGGTCATCTCTCTTGTGTAAGCTTACATTCAGCTTCATTTTTGGTCCAACACGTTAAGTGCTTTTCTTGGATGGAAGCTGTGCTTGCCCTGCAGTCCCTCTCACAGACATCTTTCAGTTCAACACTTAAAATACTTTCCAAGGTTTTGTAAGTATAGAAGAACAGTAGCACTCTGAGATGGGAGCTGCTGGGAGGGAGTTTTTGCATATATTTACCACCTGCGCACATCAGCAAGACAACAGCAACCAGCAAAGACGCGTGCTTGTCTCAGGAAAGAGCTCATAACCTATGGTCCAAAGCACAGACCTGTCCCTGCCACCATTAACACGGGGACTCTCCCTTCACACTGCAGCATCATGGAAAAGCCTTGTCGAAGAGGTGACACAGCTGCGGCCCACGACCAGCATGCACGAGGGTGAAGCACTCCACAGCCCCAAAGGGCTTTTGCAAATGTTAGGAGCTGGATGTGGTGTCAGCTGAGTAGCCCTGAGTAAAGAACAGGGGATACACGCACACCTTGGCCACTGTCCTACATTGCTTCACTCCCAAGAGCTGCCACAGTGCCGTAAGTGTCCCTTGTGTGTGGGTTTTGGGGATCCAGCATCCACTGCTCTAAGCCGTCTGCCTGGTCCACATGTCCAAAAAGGCTGCTCTGCTAGAGCAATACCTTGTCTCTTCTTGGAATTTATGGGCACCTTCTCATCTAATGTGAACAGATATGCTGTTGATTACTGAATGGATATGCCACTTTACTGAGGATTTAGCTCAATTGGTTTCTTTTCTCCAGGAGCACAACAGGTCCAGTCCTGGTATCTCATGCCAGTGTCTGTCATCAAGTAGGGTGATACGGTGTCACAGAGTATTTCATGTTGGCATGCTATGTGAAAGTTTCAGAGCAATGAAAACTCTTCACCTTTTGCAGTAAACACAGGCCGCCAGCATGTACTATAATGTAATCTAGTAAAACAAAATAAGGTTGGGAGCCTTTCAAATTCTGTGAGGGAACAGCAGGCTGTGGGTGGGCTGCTCTGCTCTATGAATGCTGCCTGTTAATACCCAGATGTTGAATGCCAACTTTCCATTCACTGCTGCAAAATAACAGACTGTCATGTGGTAAAAATAACCATGGGAGGCATGCAACACATTCCAGTGCCTGTTTCACCTACAACACTCTATCACAAACATGTCTGTGGAAGTTCACTGGACATGTGTATCAATGCTATCCCAAAAAATAAGTTTCAGGTCTGTGATTTGGAGAAGAGGTGTAAGGGAAGGGAAATGCTTTTCATTCATTTAATAATACAGCAATGCCTCTCCATCCTTATCTCTACTGGCAGATTTCCAGCCCACTTAAGACTCAATGAGTGTTGACTAAGGGGTCCAATCTTCCCATGAAGGCCACTGGACCAACCACTTTTTTAAAGAAATGCAATAGACAATACCAGGATTATTACATGGGGCAGCATAGGTCTTGTTTTGAAGACTCAGGCAAGCAGGAATACTGGCAGTTCAGGACCAAACTTGCTTCAACTCTGCTTATTCTTCTATTTCCACTTCACATTCTTGGGTACAAAGACTGTTTCTAGTATTCATACATTTCAAAATCTGCAACCATATTAAACTAATCCCAGCTATCAAATGACCATTCTGTCTGCAATCTACTGTTACACCATTCATGTGCCTGCATCTTGTCTTAATCTTGCACTCCCTGTTCTTTTAACTTGTATGTGCATCTTGTACTTCTGCGTCCACTTGTTGGCAATTATCAGCATAATTGCATGATAGCATTTAATTATTTGTATTGCATTCTTTACTATAGACTGTTCTGCTTTTTTTCTGGTTTTGTGATGCAGATATTTTTTCAGTTGCTTGGCACTAAGTGTACAGAAATGCTGACTAATATAGGCATCCTTCTTCCAAATGCTTTTGCAGACAAGGGAGCTCATTAAATCATTACACTTACTCATGTCTACGTTTACTCATATGCACATATCCTTGCAAGCTACAAGCTGAAGTATGTGATTTCTTGTATCATGATAACATAGAAATCTAATAAATAAACAGCAGTCTTGCATTTTGCTGCCCCAGTTGAAGTTAAACACCTCCCACACAAAGGAAAACTGGTTACGCTAGCTTAAGAATAAACACTACAAGCATGTGTACATCTTGCAAAATATCTGATTTTAGTGGGAAAGTCACTTAAAATTGAATTAGAAAAAGCAATACTCAACTGAAGCATTTGTGCTATGTGCAAGGCCTTCAAGACCATCTACAAACCCATAGCTAGCCCTGCTGTTTCCCTAAAGTACAGCTACTTGCCTTTCTGGACAGCACAGACCTACATGAGCCCACATCCTCATTTATGAACACTAGTCTGGTCTCAAACAGTTTCTCCTTCAGTTTTCTAAGTGTCACAGTTCACTTAGCTTGTCAGACCTACTAGTTACATCTGGCCTGCAAATAATGATTGGTATTTCTCTTGTGCCATGGCTGTTCACGTAGTAAACTCAGGGATATGAGAAAGGGACCTTCCTGAGCACTGCAGCGTGAGCAGAAGAAATGGTGCTGCCTGAGATGACAATGGGATGCTCTGCTGCAAGAGGAAGGGGATGACTGCATGTTCCCTCTTGTTAAAGCAGGGGCTCTGGTGCTGGCTGCCAGCAGAGGTTGGACATTGGCCTTCAGAGTAAGCTTCACCCTGCTCCTAGAGCAAATGTAAAAGACTTTGTATATTTTCCAGTAGGGACAAACTCAGCACGTGTGCCACAAGACTCTTTCACAGACATCTTGATACTGCAGCTGCTCTGTGCTTGCACGTACTCTAATGAATATGTGTGACTCTAACGGATATGTGAGATCCATGGCACGGTGGTCATACAGTTTCCTGGCATCAACTCTGTGGCTGGTCTTGCAGTAGTTTTCTATGCTCCTGGTGTGGTGAACCAGTTTAGTCTGCACTCTGTCACCCTCATTGAGAGAGTCTGGGCTGTTTCACAGGAGTCCCATTGGACAGTGCACAGCGCACCTCCAAGGGACCATTGGGCCCCTGCAAACATGAACATATGAACTGTCCCTCTGTAATTCTCCCCTCTGATTCTCTCCTGGGAATGCAGAGAGGAAATGTGGTGCACAGGCAACAAACAAATCTTTTCAGTTCATTCTACTTCACTCCTCCAGATGATGTGCTCAACATCTTCTCTCTTCTTCTTACCCCTTCTACAGCCCTTTAGCTTCTCAGCCTATCTTGATGGGCTCTGGATGTGTCATGTTGTCATGGATGTAAATTGTAATTAGACTAATGACCTCAACCTCTACTGTCTTATCTCTAGACTTCAGGTGTAATATTTTCTCATTTAAATTAAAATACGTTTTACTGTCTTTGGAGTTCCCTTAGAAAGATAACAGGGAGCTTAAGTATGCTAGCAAGGCTGTCAAACAAATGTCCTTTCAACTCAGGAGCAAGCAGCTGACCTGTCATTTGACAGATAGGTGGTCATAGCTCTCTTACTTCCAAATATTCAAAGATTTTATTCCATGGCTGCAGTTAAGGATCTAAAAAAACAAACTACAGGGACAAAGGTTTTACACAGACTTCCATCCTACACTTTGAACCAATTAAGCACAGCACGTTTCATTGCCTTCAGTGCTATTACTCACATCGCTAAAATTAAGCACAAGCTGATAAGTTTTGCTGGATGGGGTCAGAGCACTTATCACCTTGCAGTATTCAGCACAAGATGAAATATGTATTACAGTACATATTTTTGAAATTCAGTCTATGTATTCTTTCCATCTACTGCATTAAATTATGGAGTAAAACATCAGGTAGCAAATGAAATTTTTAAAAAAAAGCTTTCTTGCCTTATGTTACCACAGATGTAAAAGAACAATACACATTCTGAGATCTGTTTTAACTAATAGGAATCACAAGACAGAGACCAGTAGTATGAGACAACTATTACATTCATGCTGATCTATTACTTCCACACAGAAGCCATTTAGTGTTCAAACTCAGGGTGGGTCTGCTTGTGTATATCCCCAAAGAAACATTTTCAGTGATTTCTCCAATAAATTTCACAAGAAACCTGGCATAAGGCAAATTGAGTTCACCAGATGCTAGGCTAATACCTCAACCCTTGGACTGTTGGTCCTATTAGCTTTTTTCTGTCACTTATATGTCTCAGTTGACACATTTGTAAAAGCTGTGGTGCCAAATTTGACCAACTTTTGCCAATTTTCTGCCAGTTGAAAAACCGCTAAATTCACAGAGCCTAAATGACAGAAGCAGCAGCTCTGGAATTTGCTCTGTAAGGGTTAAAAGCATTTTCCTTATGAGCTTTAGAGCCCATTGTTTGAAGCAAAACAAAGGCAAACACAAAAAAGAGGACAAATGTCAACTCAGACTGCAATGGGAAACTGATAAAAGGAACTAATTCTAACACCCAAACCTTGCTTCTGAAAGCAGTAGATATTTGTTCTGCTGGTGGCATCTGCTGCTGCATTTTGAAAAGTCATTTGCACCAGTGAAAAGTGAGTACAAAAGAATGCCATCCCTCTTTGAACTCCTTTTGGCTGTAGGAGGTGTAAAGCAATGGAGAATCTCTCGGGTGTTCACTGAGTCATACATGTGCATCCAAAGGGGGAATTCAGCCCTCCTTTTAGCTCCCTTGTGAGAGAAGTACATCAAAGTCCCTTAAACACAAAGACACCATGATGGCTCTACCTTGCAAACCATGGACATCTGGGAGACAAATTCTGGGCACATTTGGCTGTATGTGTGCCTGCCTCTTGCACTCTTCCCTGGGCAAGGGAGGTCTCTAGCCTTAATTGGAGTGACTGTTCTTAGGCAAAGCAAAGGGAAACTGTCCCTACCTGTGTATGTTTTCTTCCAGCTTTTTCACCTTCAGCTCATCCTCTTCTGACTGCCTCCTTCTGGCTTCTTCCTCTTCTGCAGAGCCAGCAGGAATTCCCTGTAGCAGCCATTTTTCCCGGAGAGCTTTTGACTGAAAGGTAAAAAACCCCAAACCTTAAGAACAGACTGAGCAAAAACCATCTGAAGATTGAGAAGGAGCTGCCTCTGCTTCTGAATATTAGATTGTCCCCACTCAATTTCTGATTACTGCTTTAGACTGTTGATTTCAGGCAATCCATCAGCTGCTTATCTGGATGTCAGGTCTTCCAGATTTAGGAGTGTCAGTTTTACAGTATCCACTTTATTTACCATCAATGCCTTAATA
The DNA here is from genome assembly GCF_028858705.1 of Grus americana. Classification (NCBI taxonomy): domain Eukaryota; kingdom Metazoa; phylum Chordata; class Aves; order Gruiformes; family Gruidae; genus Grus; species Grus americana. The sequence goes on from NC_072891.1 coordinate 77,328,062, forward strand.
TGAAGTTATTTTTAGTTCCTAATAAAAAGAAGAGCGTAAATCATTCAGATTAGCCAGTCCTGCAAGAACTGAAATCCTTGAAAAAAAGTGTGGATCTCTTGTGAACTGATAAGGAAGGACTAAAATCATAAACTTCTTAAAGCTTCAAAACCAAAAGAGCAGTGTGCTCTAAATGCAATATGTTTCATCAAGGATAAAATCAGTCTGCTATTAAGTTAATCACAGATGTTCTTTTTGATTTATACCACAGATGTGTCTCCATACATTTACAGGCATACAGACAGACAGACAGACACATGTATACGTTCACACAAGCACACACATCACCTCTTAGCCAGACACAAATTAAAACAAATGAACAAAAGTCTTCCGGAAACCATGGGTATTTCAGGGCATAGTCACACTGTCACAGAAAGCAGCAATAGCCTACACCAAACAGAAGCATTCCTGGGACTTTTGCTGTGTTTTCTACACCAAAAACATGGCTACAACCTCACCCAGTCACTGGTGTGCCTGTACCTTACCCAGGGGAGCTCACCAGTGGAGATGCACTGGTTGCAAGCAATCCTTTAAATAGTACATCAGCCTGTGCATCTTGTTTGGGCCAAATCCTGCCAGAGGGATACAGCAGATCAGTTGACAGACAGGACAAGCACACATCGAAAGGAAGATCAGGAGCCCAAAGCCACACAGGACTTTGCTTCCTGGCAAAAAGGAAATGGAGCTAGTGGAAAAAATGGTCAGCCAGGGATCCACCAAACTAGCCCCTTGCATTGGCCAGAAAAGGGGAGCCTTGGTTCTGAATTTGCAAAGTGATTAGCAGTGCTAGTTCAAGGAACCCGCTGTGAGCGGATGTATCCTCTCCAGCAAAGAGAGCAAATAAGGAAATCATCAGTTCAAAGAAATTGCATTTCAGAGGCTGCCCAAATGTGCAGTATCATTCTTTTTAATGCCATGTTCATCCATTCCAGTCGATAGAATCTGACTTGTGCAAACTATGTGTAAAGGAAAAACATTCATCACCAAAAGCAGGCTTCAAACCCAGCCCAAAATAGAAAGATTTTTGACATGACAGACAAGGCTTACTTGTTAGTTTTTGAGTGTATATATAGGCATAGTATCTATGCTCAAACTATTCTTGTCACTCCGTGGCCTATTTGACATCAGGCAATTAGATTTTAATAAGGCAGCAGACAGAAAGCAATACAAAACACAAGCGAATCAGACTTTATAAATTACTCCAGCTTTCACTGACTTTAACTGTGCTGTGCACTAGAGGATTTCTAGGTGGGTTTTAAGTAATTTCAATATGAATTAGGGACTTCTGCATGACAGAAAATGTCTGATGCTCCAGTACCACGCAATCATGTTCAACGGTTGGAACCACTGATGCTGGAGATGTACCTTACCTGCCTGAACTCAGCTCTGCTCGTGGCCTCCAAGGTGTTAGTTCACAAAACATCAGGATTACAATCTCCTGCCACGGTTTCTGCAGGAGTGCTCCTTTTGCTGCTGCTACCACCTACTAGTGCTTCCTGCCACATTTTGTGGGCTGGTAGTGAGATTTCCTGGTGGGACCTGCGCATTCCTGTTCAAACCAGCTGATTACTGCCCAGAAGTTTCATCAGCTCATTCAGGTCCAATGTGCTACTGAAATGTCTCCTCAGCAGATGACTCCCAAGTCATCACATGTACCAAGGAACAAAGTGAGACAGTCCAAGATGGATTTACAGGTCCTGAGGTGCTAAGCATTTAACAGCCTCTGCTTTGACATTTAAAAGGTCTCAGTAGCACAATTCAGTGGGTATCTGCTGGGCTAGATCCAGGTTGATTGCTTTTAGAAAACTGCTGTCTCTTCTTTAAAAAGAAATGTGGCCAGTTGCGTGTGGAACTATGTTGCTACACGTGTCATACTCAGCTGAGGACTCTGATCTGAAATCTTGAGTGATACTCAGTTGGAAAAAAACCCCAAGTGCCTAAATACCAAAGGCTAAAAACGAAGGCATCCTTTTCTTTTTTTAAACCTGTTTTAGATATGGTTCCAGCAGTGTTAATAAAGCCTATGGCAAAGTGCTGCTTGGGCAGCACTGAAGACAGTCAGTTAACAGTCACTCCTCATTTGCTACAGGAGGACAGATAAAATCCAGGCTTTTGTCAATGCGCTTTTACAGAATCCCCATGCTGATGCTGAGACAAGGAGAAGCCAGTTCCTTCAGTACAACTGCTGTACACCAAAAATAAGATATTTTTTTGCAGCTTTTGTTTTGGTCGTTGTTTATGTGAAACATTTAAGCTACAAAATCACGTGATTTCTTTCTCCCAGAAGCCCCGTTTTGACCTATTAATAGCGTGAATTTGAAACTGGAAAGCATCAATGGGATTTTTAAGAGATATTTAGAGACAAGAATGCTATGATCTACTAAAAATCCTCCCTCTTGGGTGAAATGTCAGCATATTTTATCTAAAACAGGAAAGCTGGTAGCTTTGATGTTTTTGGCTCTCCTTTTTAAAATGAAAATTAAGGCGTTTGTTAAATACTATATGGAGGAACCCAGACAAGAAGACTCTGAGAAATGGAAACATTTATAAGAAGCATTTCTTAAAATTCAGAGGGTCTATTTGCCAGGCTGTTGAGGTTACGCATATTTACACACCCACTGCAAATACAATAGGCAACCAGGCAGGCACGCGTCAGGGGACCACGCACAACTGTCTTGCTGTCTGGGAAACATTTTCTCCCCTGTCAGACAATAGGCACGGTGCTGAGGCAGTGGGTAGGGGGAAGGATCTCTCACCTGCTCTGAGTAAACTGTTCCCAGGGCATTTTTATCAGAAACCCTGGGGAAAGGCTTTGGCAGGCACGATGAGACCAAGGGTGCGTAGCGTGCAATAGGGAGGTGGTGGTAGGGCTGCGCTGGGCGCTTGGGCACAGGTCCTGGGTATGAGACAGTCCAGTGCGGCAGCCAGCATTGAGGCAGTCCAGCCAGATGCAAACCAGAGCCAGATGTGGCTTGGAAACAAAGGACGGTTTGCTGCCATCTGTCCTCCACAGCTGCAAAATTTGGGTTATGCTTCTTGAAAAAAATCTTATCCCAGGAAGAGTAGGAGGTGTTTCTCAAATCTGATAAAAGAAGAATGCTTGCATGAGGATGGAGCCCCAAAATAGCTAGCTGTATGAGTTACCCTTGCTTAACAATGTTGTGCATTTGCTTTACTTAACAGTCTGTGACTAAAATGGCCACAAGCTAGTATTTCAGCATTGCTCCTCCTTCTTTGTCTGTTATGAGCTTTAACTCTCTACTGCATCTTGGAGCTTCTTTATGCACTCAAGTTGTGCTGTATGATTACACATTGTCAAAATCATAGAGAGCTCCAAGAGTGGCCAGATATACTATTGTAAAAATAGAGGTATTTTTAACAGCTCATTCCAATACTGGAATGGGAAGAGACTTTTCAGAAGGCACCACTTCACTAGTACAACAACAACTATGCTATGTACAGTTTTGTATAAGTATTCCTTCAGTTACTGCAAGAGTACAATTTCTTCAGGGCTAAATCCTTCAGCAGAAATTAGATCATGTCATTAAAAAGGCTCTCTGTTACTGAAGTGGAAAGGGCACTGAGTTTGCAATGCTCTAGGTCACCACTGCTCTCAGGTGATTTCATTTCTCTGCACACAAGTGAGATTGCAGAGATAACTGGCAGCGCCATGTTTATTTTGTTTAAGTGTAGGAAAGTAGAGTGACTTCTCCACGATGCAAAAAAGGAAAAAAAAAAAAGTAATGATTCTGTGAACGGATCATGGTGAGGACAGAAATAAGCGAACAGATCTTGGACAGGACAGAAAGAAATTATGCCAAATATTTGAATGCAGTAGACACAGTAATGGCCATAGATGTGGTCCACAGCTCTCTTATGTGCTATTTATTCCAGTTTCATGCTTCAGGACAGTAAAGCCTGAGGGCTTTAAGTTGTTTGCATTTGGTGCTAGCAAGGAAATAATGCATAGCCCCTTAAATGCACAGAGTAGAATTAATGTTGTACTGAAAAGAAAACCTTTACTTCCAATGTTGCATTTTGCTTTCATGTTGCATCACAAGTTTAAATATAAGGGGACATTTTATTATAGCAAGTAAATCTTTTTAGCATCATTTTCATGTACCATTACATACCACCTCTGGACTCCCTGCTTGTGAAAGGTGATTAATTCTACCCATCAGTCTCGCTGATTTTGGACCTACTTCCATAAACATTGCTAATAAAGAGTAACACATTTCCAGTCCCACCTGACGTGTCACAGTGTCTTAACCTGAGGTGCTGACGCATTTGCCAGACTTGCCATTTCACTCTTTATAACAATACAAAAAGCAATTCTTGCTGTGCTGCTACCTTTTGAGGTAGTTTCTTCAAGCAGTTTTGGGGTTGTTTTTTGGGTTGGGTTTTGTTTTTTGGGTTTGGGTTTTTTTTTTTTGTATTTACAAGTGGTTAGGGGGGCAATCGGTACTATCTCTTCTTGAGAGCAGTGCTTGCTGAAATGGAGCACTCCTCTGGTTGCTGAGTAATTTTCTAGGAAGCTGATAATTCTGAGGAGAAACAAAGGTCAAAAGCTGACCCAAGACAGCCTCCTCCAGTAAAATGTGCCTGCTCTTGAGAAACACGACTGGATATGGACTACTCAGGGTAATGATGCTCTTCTGTGCCCTGCAAAATGGGCAATAATGATCCCTGGTGTAATTCCACTGAAATCGGTGGTGCTATAGCTAAGGCACTTTAACTGAAACTTTTGCCAAATTAAAGTTTTGCCAAAAGTATGTGGTTTTGAGGCTTGAAGACCACCCGACATTAACAGTTTAGAGATGGAATTATTTATTTTTATGAAATTATTTTCTCCCTACATGCATTCAGTATTTTTGTCCTGGAAAAAAGGTGAATGCAGGAGATTGGTTCCTCAAATTCTCAATTTTGCATATAACCAGCCCATACCCTACTAAAAGAGTGCAATAAATAAGAGTCCTTCACCTGGCAGTGTGAGAGTCAGATATTGCCCCCAAACACTCCCATCAGGACTCTAGCATAACTGGCTGCATTTCAGATTTGCTCACTGCATTTCACAAAGCTCCCTTGGTACAAAAAGGCCGGATTTTCCAGGCAAATCTGGAGCTCTGGAAGCAGCAATGAGCTCGGTTTTGCTATTCGGGAGCTACCTGGAGCCCCCTGCCCAGGCAGTTACAGGAGGGAGGCCTTCCGGAGCAGCAGAGCCTGCTCTGCCTGTGCATGCTCCCAAGCAAACTGAGTTTGCAAGGAACACAAGTGCAAGAACGACCACCGCTAAAACTGCTCTGGTATGCCTCCCTTTTCCTCTCTACCAGTTCCCGTGGTTGCTCGAACACTGCATCTCTTGCTTGCCATGTTTTTAGGCAGCTTCCCCTGCTGTCCAGCTGGCCCTAACCCAGGCTACCCAGCAGGTCTGGGTCTGGCCTGCTGGCGTGCAGCACAATTGCCAGTGTTAGCAAGGAGGTTACTGGGACATGTACCTGGATTATAGAAAGACTTGTTCCTTTGCCAGCAGGCCTTCCCTTGCCTTCCAAAAAAGAGAGAAAAAAAAATTGCTTGCATGGCTGTAATGTGACCAGGCACATTAATGTTAGATGCCCTTAAATATATCCAAATACAGAGAAGGCCTGTAGACATAAGGAGTATGACAGGCAGGTCCATCTCGAAATAAGCAGCTTCTCAAAATGTATTCCTGCATGATGCTGTAATTTTTGATTTTCCGATGGGTGAACAAAACAGTCCGGTTCTTTGCCCAGACTGATGCACAGTTTTCCTATATGGGGTTTCAGTGTGACAGACTCTGTTCGCAAAACAGAGGAGAGGTGTGGTCCTCGGCAAACACAAAAGATTTTACTCTGCTCTGCTGCAAGATGGATGTGGCCTTGTACAGCATGACTAACACTGGAACAGAACAAGCAGCCATTTCCATCTTGCTGGTATGATCTGGTTTTGCTTAGCAGCAAAACTTTCTGTGCGTTTCCAGTCATCTAAGACACTTGTTCTAGCCTAAGGAGCATGTCTGCACGATACACTAATATAACTCAAGCACTGTCCAAATTGGGCAATTAAGTCATGCTTGCAGCTTGATTGTAGTCTTGACTTCAGTCACAAGGTCATAGCTAACATAAGTATAATTCAACAAAAAAGTATTTTAGCTGATGGAGCTTAGTCACCCAAGACCAAATAGCATGTTTATAAAGCAGATATTAAATATCCTGTAGAGTTGCAAGTTTGTTGTTATTCTTTGTTCAAGAAACAAACAAAACATTTTTTAGAAATACCTTAAGGAAGTGATGTCCTAAAAAAAATTTTTTTTTTAAGAATACATTTAGACCAAGAGTTGCAAACGTTTTCCAGCAGTCACTTAACATGTATTCATCATGCAGAATATTAAAACACATTAACTAACTTTTATGAAGTGTGTTAATATGTGCCCACTGTAACTGACAACCTTTTGTCACCAGGTACTGATGGCTTAACCTCTTCCAGAGTTTCTTCTCAGTCACGCAGGTACAGGCCACTGTGTCACTTGCCTGAGTTTTCTCTTTTCATAAAACCCTTACTCTTATTTCAGAGCTGCTTGAAAGTTTCCTGGTGCCTCCAAGGCAGTTTGCTAATCCACGGGACTAGTGTCCTGCCTGTCCCCAAGCAGCCTGTCTCTTTTCCCCATAGCTCCTGGGGCGACAGCAGTTTGCTACAGCACCAGTGAGCCACCGCGCTGGGGGTGCAAAGGGGGTGCATGTGGGGACATGAGTAAATAAAGAGTAAATAAAATAAGTAAATAAAAATAAACAATGGTCACTTTTATGATAAGCACCACCTGGAATCATGGCAGCCAAAACACCTTGCAGACATCATCTTCCTCCCTCATTTGTTTGCTGTAGCTGGTACCTGTGACAGCCCTTCAGCTCTCCTCAGTATTTACTCAGTCACTGCTCCTCCTCAAAGCACGCGCTTGGCACAGCAACAGATCGGACAGGAACGCGTTAAACAGTGCGATGGCACTGCAGAAATGGGTGAGGGAAGACTGAGAGAGCTGGCACGATTTGTGTTCCCTTGGGAAGGGCTAGAGCTCAGCTGGGTGCCCCCGTGGCAAGGCAAGGGGATGCAAGAGCGTGGCGGCAGCGTAAACCGCGTGCAAGAGGAGCTGCAGATGCACAGGGAAGTCACGGCTGTGGCCAGCTACCAGAGGGATGGGTGTGATAATACCTATAGCTGCTTCATGAAGGTCTTATGCTTTGTCTGTTTAAAAACTCTCAGGAACAGACATTGCAGCTGTGCAGATAGAGGCCCAATTAGGAACGCTTTGGGGGAAAAAAGAGCCAATTGTTTTACGTCCTCAGAGTAAGCTTCCCATCCATTAGCAAGATCACCAGTGTAAATATTTTGTGTGCATTGCTTTTAAATTGTTCAGGTCCCATATTTTATTTAACTTTGTAAACCAAGTAGACAGTTGTTTCCATACAAAGACGAGGAAGAAGAAATAAAACCCAAGCTCCTTCAGCTGCAAGGAAACCCACCACAGCAAGAGACATTGTCAAGACTCTATGAGAAGACACAAAGTTTGTGTCTCTCTTGCTCAGATAATTCATCAGCCATGGAGCCCTGGTCTGTGCAGACTAGTTTCACCGGCAGTGAGGGGACACAGCTTGCAAAAGGGGATGCTGCAACGAGTGCACACGTGGTCCTCAGGACAGTGGCCTGACCTCGGAGCAGGTTTCCCAGGGGGGACCGTGAGATCTCCATCCCGGGAAAGAGTCCAAACATAATGGGACAAGGATGGGCATGGGAGCAACCTGCTCCGGTTGGCAGGGGCACAAGGAGACCTCCAGGGTGCCCTCATACATAAATTACTTATGAATCCATGGGAATGTCTCTGTTTCCCAGGGAATTTTGGAGCTGGAGTAAGAAACAGCTTCAAGCTAACTGAAGTTGCTGGACTTTGCGTGGTTGGACTGAAAAATTGAGTAAGACTCTCTTTTACACCTACACACATGAAAAGAGTTTGATCACACCTTTACCTCCTGCAGCCAGAAATTTAGGTATGCTTTTGTTTTCCTTATGAGTACTCAGTCCATGTTTTCAAAGGAAGTAAAGCATGGTTTTGAGGGGGAAAAAAAATTAACTCTTTTTGGAATAGTTAACAACCTGACATTTCAAAAACTGGCAACCCTCTCCCCTCAAAACAAATGCAAGTTTTGCAAGTTATCATCATTACTGCACAGCCACAGTTGCTTTTACTATTATCTTCTGAAAGAAGAATTTCCTGTCTACATTCAGTCTGTCCTCAGCTTCAGTTTATCAGTCTTTCCCACATACACACATCAGTCAAAAGAGGCAAAAAGAAAAGCTATTTTTCAGTGATGCCTTTCTTTTCTGGTCATAAAAATTCTCATATTCATTGTTTTAAAAAGTTGGATTCAGGTCATGTGATTTCATTTCTGAGCACATATCAGGCCATTAGGAGAGGCTGGGGTTGAGGCAAGCTGTAAACATCCTGGAGCTACTTTGATACAGTCCAGCTAAATCAAAAACCGCTGAGTGGCAGTGACCTGCTTGAAGGAGCTTCTTACTGGTGGAAAGATGAGTGCCAATTTTGATGGGTTTCAAGGAAGTCCTGCCTGTATGGGGACACTTACTTACATGGTCATCCCAGGATAACTCTGCCCCAGTTCCAAGTACAACTCACACAGCAATACCTTTTTCCTGAATAAAAAAGCATTCTTGCAGAGGGATTACACCAAAATTACTGTACATTCATCTGCGTGGCAATGACATCCAAGCACATAAGGAACATGAGTTAAAGGACTAAATCTTTCATCTCTTTGGGGTAGTCAAATTGTGTAGCTGGCCTGGAGAAACTCTTCTATTATGGCTAAAATATTTTATCTGGGGATAGATATTTTGCTTTCTGATTACTTGAAAAGAAAATATACAAAGATTTTTTAAATCTCTCCTTTCCGAATGCTACTTCCTAGCAAGGATATCCTAAGGTTTTGTGCTCTGTAAACAATTCAGAAAGCACAAGTGCCCTAAATCCTTAGGCTGTGCAGTCATATTCCCTCTCTCACTCCCTTTCTGGCCTAAGGAATCTGGATTTCTCTTCTGGATCATAGAACAGGTTAGCAGAGAGAGCCTCTCACTTCTCAGCTTAAATCCTGGTGGGACATGAGCTTCCCAGGGTAAGGTGGGTGTCAGCCCAAAGATGCTAATGCACAGAATGGTACAAACAGGGGTCCCCTATGCTCTGAAAATGGAATTGGAAATTTCTCTCCAAATTAGCTCTTAACCTCTCCATGCCCCAGAACTGCGTTTGGGAAATGGAGATGACAGGACCTTCCAGTCTCGAGAGGTGCGGTGGGCTCCAGTACATTAAAAACAGAGGGTCAGCCTGGGACTATCACAGCAGGCATCACATACCGGAAAGAGTGCTTGACTGTTAATAAGAATAGGTTTTGTGGACTATTACACCGACCCAGTAGAGAATGGAGACTGTCCATGACATCACCAAAGTTTTTTTTTTTGTGCTTAACTGAGTTGCCATTCAGTTTAAGGGTTAATTTACTTGAAAATCATAAAGGCATACAACATAAAGAAATAAAAAGATTCCTTCAATCACAGAAGTTATCTCTGTTTTTCCACACTATTGCAGATAGATAGATAGACAGACAGACAGACAGACTGACTGATCTATTTATATTCTCTGACAGCAGTTATTTTAAAACTAGAATAAACTGAGAATAGCAATATAACTGTGGAATAATACAATTAAAATTTATTTATAGATAAGATAGCTTCAGCTAAAGCCATACCCTAACGAAATCTCTATAACATAAAAAGGCTTTTCTTTCCTTCAGAGTAAAGATGTAATTATGTTATAGATTAAGTGTTCATGAACTGCAGTCTTTTAGAAGCAGATGTTAACAGAAATAGGTCCCTAATATTTATATCACTCCAGAAATAAAATAACTGTGGTAAATGGATTTACTGTAATAGTTAAAGTAACAGCAGAGAAGTAATTTTTCATTCAATTAGGAGGTTTTGTGATGTTTATTTTATTACCAGCCGCCACCAAACAGAGCTACAGTAAACAATTACAGAAATTCTGTTCAACTAACTACAGAGGCATCCAGATTTTGGAAGAAATCCTTCTACCCTAGAGTTTATTTGGAATAGTAAACATCTCCATTAAAACAGGCCCACCCAACTGCTGCCTAGCTGAACAAATTCTTAAAAGCAGCTGTTGCTTATAGGTTATCTCTCCAGTGCAACTCACCAACCAAAACCAACTATTATATTCCCCAAGAAGCCACATCATGTTGATGGAAACTGCAGACAGTGTGTTTGTGTAAGGTGAATTTTGCCCGCTTTTCTGCTTTCAAACTACAGAGGCTGGTAACACCTCTAGTTCTCATGGACACAGCAAGCCCTGTTTGTTAGAGTATGGCCAATGAACTGCCGAAGCATGAAGTTTAAACTCCATCTACTCTAAAACAAAACATATCCTGTGTTATATGAAAGAAGAAGTATTATTTTGGTATTAAAGATTAAAGTAGGTTGGAAGTAAGGAGAGCTGTAAATTGCCTCTTATTAGAGCAAACCAGCATGTTCAGCCTCAAAAAATGGGGCTTCAAAGCACCTTTATAACTTTTCCAACACCAAGGGCCTTTCCAATGAAGCATCTGATTGTAACATAGACCATCACACCTCCTGCCTTCAACGGAGTACGCCGACGGCCCTGAAGTGCCACGTGGATGCTCCGTGCCCACCAACGTCCCTACTTTCCAGTCATTCACGGAAGAGGTGCTATGGCTTTCCCTGTCAGCAACGAGGGAATTCAGTTTTCAGAGCCTACACTACTCTAGACACTCTCCTACTCCAGACTTGCACACTTGGAGGGTTTCACTTGATTAACTTAGAAACTCACACAGACCATTAATAGCTGAGCCACGTTTTTGTCCTGGTGTCCTCAGCCATAAAGCCATTGGCCTCATTCTCAGGAGCCTTTATAAAACACATCATTGCCAAAGCTTTGTCCACTTTCAGTGCTGACATTGACTGACTCGGATGTCTGCTGGGCTGTTCTGCCTAAAACAATGGGGCAGCTGCTGCCGTTCCCTTATTTTCAGCCAGGTAGTTACATAGGAAAAATGAATGAACCGGTAGTAGAGTTAAGTCATTTTGCCAGGGGTCTAATTGGCATCAGCAACTTGAAAACTGTAGGTAATCCAGCATAAACATTTGCAATAAGCTATTTCTACAAGATATTTTTCCTACGTGAATAAAATCGTCTGAAATTAACAGACCTCCTGTAGCTTCCAGAACCTTTATTAGGTAACCAAACATGCTATTTTACACAGTGTATTTCAAAAAGAAAATTACTCTGGCATTGCACAAAAATGAATCAAACCGATTGAATCCTGGCATGAATGTCTTTGGGTGAACTCAAGCTGTTATGCCTGTGGGATCAACCCAGATACTGCAGACACAGGATTAACCCAGATACTATTTTCAAAGGTTCCTCCACAGCAGATTTTAATGAATACTAATATGAAGTCCTTATACTCTGCACTGACATCAACAACTTCAGAGCATTTTGAGTAAACACATGGGCTTCCTAGGCAAGCCTGGTCTTTTTGACCTGGATTTATGTCTTGCACAGAATTAGTTGAAATCCACATAATTCAGGAAATGAACCGCGTTCTAGCTAGCACTTCTAAAGGAAAATGGTTGCACTTATTTTGGGCTGTGTGAGCCAGACTGAGGAGCCATATCAGACTGGGGACTATATTCGGAGTGGACTCAGAGCCCCTGGCTTGCTCAGAGCACACAGGGTGAGGTGAGGGAGAGCCTTGGGGAGGTGGGGGGAGGATACACAGCTTGTCAAATGAACAAAGCAGCCTGGCGGGCCAAATGCCATTTTGGTCAGCACCTCACTAAGCAACCTTAACACTGATCAAAGCATCAAAAGGAAATGCATTTTGCTTGGTCTGTCTCCACCAAGAAAGGGAAATACCCTCAACTAGTGCCTCTATTTTATTTTCTTTCCTTTTTTTTTGAGCTTGGGGCGTCCCTCTGTTTAGGAAGGGCCTAGCAGCAATGAGGATGAATGCAGCAATCCCAGATAGGCCTCTGCTGTCACCTCATCTAGGTGTCCCAGCAGACAGTTGTCTGGTGGTACAGAGGTGGTACAGGCAGCTCCTGGAGCAGCAGTCACCGTGACCACGCCAGGAAAAGCAACATGCTTCTCCTCTGGCGGCAAGGGATGCCACTGAACAGAGGGGTAAAGAAGATCCTGTCATATCTTGATGCTCATCCTCAGGCCTAGATCTGCAGACCTTTGGCTGTGCTTTTAGCTGAGAAAGCTGCCATTTTAAATTTCTGTGCCCTGATCTCCCCTTAGCTTCCCGTGTGATTACTGCTCTTGCTCCTGGCTGTGAGCTAAATAATAAAGAGAAATAGTTAATTTTCATGTGTGTCACTCAAGAAATCTGGGCAGCAAGACTGAACCTCCGCTAGTGGCAATCAGCAGTAGCAGGGCTGAAGTCAGTGCCAGTGTACACCAGCCGAGGGGCTGACCCCACTACACTACCTTGAGTGGTTTTACTTTTCCCTGTGGATGATGATAAAATTCAGTTTAGCCACGGCTATATCAAAATAAATCAGATGAAGCAGAGAATTGCCAGAATTGGCTTTCCAAAAGGCTCTGCTTAAATAATTTAATGAAAAAGTATAATTCAGTTAGCTTGGAAACAGTTAATGTGATAAAGGAATTCCTCAGCTTTGCAGCAAAAAGAGAAAAGGCAAGCATGATGAAGGCACTGGAAAGGCATCTTACTGCCCTGCTGCATCATCCTACGGTCGTCAGAAGAAATTCTCCCTTGCCTGTAGTCAATGGCAGCCTGAATGAAATGGCAGCTCCTGTTGCCCCACAGAAATGCAATCACATCTTTGACTGATAACACCAAAGACAATGTGTGACATCCACAGATTTACAGTGAACTTGACGGAGCATTTGTGTAGGATGCAATCAATTACTTGGGCTTAACTGCATCATATTTACTAGAAAATGAGGAACAGTTTATGCACATGATGGCAGGGGCTTGGGAAAGCAGGAGAAGGATCCTGTCTGTAGCATAACTTGAAGTCTGGTCTTTGAGTGCATGTGTGGGCAGAGAAGATATTCTGCACACCGTCTCCCCACACAGGTGCACTCTTCACACACAGACTAATGCACAAGCAACATAAATATCTCATTTTTAAGAACACAGCCCAGTTCACTTGCTGCAAGGACAAACTGTCCAGCCCTGATCATCTTTCTCAGATATTTTGATCACTGAAATTCCTCAGGCTCCTTTACTGAACTAATCTAATGAGATTTAACCCACAAATGCGCACTGGTTACAAAAAGATCACATGTACATTTTTCTTCTTCTCTGCTATGCACAAATGTAAAGACAAACTCTGCTACTGACAGGAAGGATAAATGATAGAAATAACCAGGACAGCTTTCAAATGAAGCTATCTGCAGCTGTCATGGAGTCCAACAGGGACTGGGGCTGCTCAGCACCCTGTTAAATATCAAAGTGCCTCCCCAGGTACACACATACATATGCATCAGACCCTCCCTGCATGTGCATACATGCCCATTTTATTATGCCATATATGTCTAATAACTTCATCCTACAATTAAAGCTTTACACACACACACACACACACGCATGCTAACTAACATGCCCTCCGCAGCACACACACACAAAACCTAATGACAGGCACCAGAAAAATCCAACGCAGCTCTGCAGGCAGAAAGTGCTCAGTGAAGCCATGCAGTGCACACCCAGTCCACAGCGATTGGTGTCTTATCATTATGTATAATAAATAACAGTGTTTAATAATAACAGCACGGCTGTGCTGCTTGTGCTCACACCCTCCTGACTCCATGCTCATGCAACACGGTCCTGTGCATGAAACACACAGAATGAAAAGCAGGACACGATCACTGCAAGAGATAGGCTCCGGCAGTGAAAGCTGCTTCATGTCGGAGTGGGCTCTTCCCGGCTTTCAGACGTATGATCTGCATGTCTAATAATGAACAGATTTAGTTAATCCATTGTTTCTGGCATCAGTCCCTTACCTTGAAATGCTGCAGCTGAAGTATCTGGTCCTCAAGCTGTTGTCTCTTGCCTTCTATTTCTGTCTGCCTTTTCCTTTTCTCCTTGGAAAAATAATTTGAGAGAGAGAGAGAGAGATCTCGTCAGAGAAACGGAGGCTTTAAGGGGAGCAGATTCGTAAAAGCATGTAAGCAGTCAAACGCATCTGTACAGATGTCACCAGTCCCATCTCACCTGCTCCTCTGCCTGCTGGTATGCAAACAGCAGTGTCGTGGGAAGACGCCAGCCCCAGACTAGCCGGTCGTTTGCAAGCAAGAGAAATTTTCCTCGCTCACTCCCGGCAGCCGGAGCAGCAACAGAGTGCACAGTCCCAGAGGAGGGGAGAAAACAGGCATAACAGCTCTGAAAGAAGTTAAAGGGACAAAGATGTGCTTTTGCATTTGAGATGCCGGGACAAAAACATGGATTGCGTGGTGCGATTGTGTGACACTAAGGCGACACGAAAGCAGTGGGTGGCATCACGGAGGAAGGGAGCCAGGTTGCAGACTGCGTTTTATCCCGGTGAGGTTGGTGGTAAGGCTTTCCCTGGGCTCAGTGGGGAGAAGGTGTTTCAGCCAGATCGCATGGGGTTTACCCGCAAAGTAAACGGGACGGATAACCCCCCAGCTGGCTTTGTTTAAAATTCAAGCCACCACCACACACTAGCAGCTGGTGCTTACCAGTACCCAGAAGCTGGGCTGACCGAGTGGCCCAAGGACAGCGCGGTCACTTCTGCCATTTCCACAGCTGAGGGTTTTCACGGTCGTGAACATGGCCACTGGTCCATGCCCCGGCTGCTCCCTCCTGCAGGCAGCAGACTGTCTCAGGTGTTGCAAGAGGAGAACCACCTGCTTTGCTCCCCTGCAACTCCTTCCTCTTTACGCAGGATCAGCTGTTTGCCCTTCGTCAGTCTTCCGCACCTTGTGGGGAGTGTTGCTCCTCACCCCTCCCCAGCCCCCATCAGGTTCCCTCTCCTGAGGGTCTTTTCTCATTTTTTTTTTTTTTCTTCATTTTTTGTCTCAGTTTTTGCAGCCAAGACAGAAATACTGAGTAGTAAATGGAGGCAGTCAAATAAAGGTACCAGCCTCAGTTTTTACCGGAACAACAGTTTTTATTCCCTACTTGTGAGAGCATGTTCTTGTTATTTAAATATTTCAGTGGCTGTAAGGTTGGGCTTGAAGACATTTGAGGATTCCTTAAATCCCCAACGTAATTTTTCTGTCCCATTTCTAGGTGCCCTACTGATGCTCTGGGAATTGTCCACTTTCCAGGGATTTCAAACCTTCATGTCCTATCCTCAAGGGGCATACAATAAGATGGTGCCTATGCAGAAATTAATTGTCTTTATACTGGACCTCAAACCAGGGCATTTTGAGTGAAAGGATTACATTTACAAGGAAGCTCAGGAATCTTTTTTTTTTTTTTTTTTTTTTTTTAATGCCAGTCTCACTCAAAACAAAGCAAAACATGGAGCTAGATAACTGTCTGGACCACTTCTGCCAAACAGTGAGACATCAGAACAGTCATGGGAGGGCTGGAGTAATGAACCCAGAAGAGGCAAAGCAGTCAAATGATGCATATGTCAAGCAGTTCTGTAATACACTGCACACTCTTACATGCTGATTGTGTATGTCTACATCTACACACACTCTCCACTGTCTGAAGTATGTAAGAATATTACTGCTGAACAAAAATATTCTGCTGAAGTTGTTTCACAATAGGAAAATTGGCTTTTTGGGTAACTAAAATGTCACAAACAGGGCCTGTCTTCAGCTGAAACTTGACAAATCACTGTTCTGTGCACGCAGAAGATAGTTTGCATTTGTGCACACACATACATACAAAATTTATGCATGCACCTTTAAAAATCCTTCCTTGTATAAAATGGATAGTCTGTGGATCATCCCTCCTATCACTCCTCCAATCCCCACCTCCCCTTTGCATTTTTGAATGGAACAGGATATTGGATGGCTCAGGGGGTAAAAATCCCCAACATTGTTCAGGGATCTCTTTTGCCATTTTCTTCATTCTGCAGTATTAACAGTGTACTTTTGAGACTGAAAACCAGAATTTGTTCTTTGCTATTTCCTCAAATAGCTGGTCAGCCATGGACTGGAATAAAGTAGTTCTGAAAGCCGTTCCAGTTAATGGCCTAATAGTTTCAGAATAAGAATAATTCTGCCCTGTTTGTGCCAAGCTACACAGATGACAATGTTTGGATTTCACATATGTAGGCATTAACACCCCACATCTGACACTCCAGAGGCTAGCATAAGGCACCTACATCTTCACAGTTAACTGACCTACATTTATATGTGTGTATACACATACATATGGGGTTTTTATATATATATATATATATATATATATATATATATATATATATATATTCTACCCTCACAAGAACCTTTTTTGCTAAAATACATGATGGAAATCACCACAGTATCTCCTCTGGCTGCTGGTGTCATGCCATATAATGGATGTGACAGGACAACCTTATAAAACATACATGGAAACTTCTGTTCTTTGTGAGAAAGGGAAAGCACTTATTTTCCCTGTAGGCAGCAACACAACAGGCACTGAAATACTTGAACTACTTACTAACTAGTGGGTTTCTGTGGAGTTAAATTGGAATATTGCTCATGTTTCCATTTCGCCGGCTTTCAGTCAGCCTGATTGCACACCTCTACCCTCTGATTTTGCACCACAGATATGGCTGAGGAGTATGACAGCAAAAGTATTTTTTTTTTTTTTCTCTGAAGACTGTGTGAATCACAGCATTGGTAATTAGCTATCAGGATGTTTCACCTTCAGGTCACTAGATGACATTCAATTTAGGTTTTTCCCAGTCACTGAAGGATGTGACTGTATGTGTTTCTGGTTTATATGGGCGTGTTCTGAAAAAAATGTCATAGAAGACTGGACTGGCTGACAAAAATCCCACCAAAATCAGCATGTCAAGGATTTTTGACATGCAGTAGATGAAGCCAGCCCCCACTTAAGCAGGCTCCTGATTCAAGACTTTACTGAAAACACTGGGGTGTAAAGCACATGCTTGCACCTGAGAATTTGTTAGGGCACTTTTCTATGTTGAAGCCAGTAAATGTTCCTCATTACTTTGTTCATCCAGTTACAGATATTTTTTTTCCAAGTATGCCTGCTAAGTTACTAATTTACTAAGGGTCCTGGCACCAAGAAAATAAAGTGCTTGCTTTAAACACAGGTTCACTCCGGACAGCTTCAGTTAAATGCGTGTCCTCTTTTTTTTCCTACAAGGCAGGGAGTAATCCATCACTGCTTCAGCTAGCAGTTAACGCTAATCACCTCCAATAAGTAACCCCCAAGAACATCCCTGATCTCCTCCCCTAGGCCAGGATGCATGGAGGTCAAGCCACAGGGGGAAGGATAGGATAGCCAGGAGGATGCTTGGGTATATGCAAGATATTTTGCACAGTTCCTGCACCTTTTGAGTGGGGTAGTGAGAACTGTCAGCTGGGGTGTCAAACACGCACGCACACCTTGAAGATATTCTGTGGACACCAAGTGTTGTGTTTGGTTTTTTGGTTTTTTTTTTCAAGAAGTAAAAGGAGTATAGAAACTAGGTTGAAAAGAGGTGGAGAAAACATGCACTGAAGCCAGTTTTATTGTGAATGTGGTAGGTTTAAAAGAAAAGATTTGTATCTATCATCTGAGGTGTGCTGCTTTTTTAAGAATACACATACTCATCATGGATGGCTACCTTTACAAAATGGTAGAGGAGTACCATTTGGGAAGTACACCCAAGATGCTCTGAATATTTGGGATGGTCATGCGTAAAATGACTTCCCCATGACTTCACCCCCCTTCACCCAAAAATACTAGGAAAATGTGAAAGCACTTGATTTTTTTACTCACAGACTCAAATGATGGGAAAAGAACATAGGTCAAATAGCAAGGTTACTCACATCCTGAAATCTGTCCCATGAAAAATGAGATTTGTACTCAGGCATTCACATGTGGATGTGCAAGATGGAAACCATAAATTTATTTCCTTTGCCAAGAAACTTGATTTAGGAAAGGAAGTAATTGCTGCTTAGCACTAAAGGTGGCCAGTACCACTTTCCCATTGCTAAAAACCAAATATATCAGATAATCGATAAAACCCCAGGCACTTGGAAGACAAAGAGGTGTCAGGAGGACAAAATGGAGATCTGTAAAATCATGAGTGGTGGCACGGAGACAGCCAGTGGGCACCTACTGCTCACTCTGTCTTCCCCTGTAAGGAAAAAAGGGGCATCAGGTGAAGCTGGATGGGGCAGGTTTGAAGCCAAGGCACTGGTCTGCTGTGGAAGTCCCTGTCTCAGGATGCTGTGGGTGCCAGAAGGTGATGGGGTCCCAGGGGAGCCTGGGGACAGTCAGAGAGAAGGAATACTGTGAGGGTTACTACACACACAGAAATTACGTCTGGTTCAGGAAGCCCCTGAGTCACAGATGGTTTTGAGGGTGTTTGCTAAGTTTTTGTGTGCTTTTCCTTCTCTCATGCTCATAACACCATTGATTTTTTCATTCATCAGAGAAGGGGTGCAGGATTTTTGTCTGAATCATGTGTTACATTTGATCAAAATAACCTACATTTTAGTGTCAGACTTGTCAAACTGTTCCAGTCAAAAAAACCCAAACAACCACAAACCAACAAACCCCCCCCCTCCAAAACCACCAAAGCAAACAGAAGACCTTGAAAAAAACAAGTTACCACCAGTGACACTGCAGTCACAGAATACTTCAATTTTCCATTACAAAATCATTTTTGTTCTTGTTTAGAAATCTGCCTGCACAGTGTGGGAAGTGATACAGAGATTATTCAGCTCAGAGAGTTGTAACTGTCTGCAGAGAAAAATGCGCCTCTAAAGCTGTATAAATCCTTGGGGCAGCAAAGCCTTGGTAAAGCCCTCTGCTCTCCTTGCACAGGTAGAAGCACCTGATTTCTTTGGTTTAAAGCCAGCTCAGACATGTGCAGAAAGCACTCCACAGAGCAGGGCAGAAATCAAATGCTATTTAGTTGTCCTCACTGGGAAAATGCCAGATCTGACAGCAGGCTAAGGCTTATGGAGCAGGTATCCAGAAGAACATGATGGGGCAAAAAAAAAAAAATCCCCAACTTTTAACAAAAAAAGTGCCAATGAGGACCTTGTGACCCTCTAGGAGATGGGCAGCATGATACCAGAGGGGCTACCACCGGTAGTTTCAGTGAAAAGGTTCCCCAGTGGATTCATCCTGCACACCAAGCGTCTAGCCCACCACACAGGAGTGGATGGAAGAGGGTAAGCTTCTGCGTGTAGCACCAATGCAAAAAAAAAATGCACTCAGAAATGGCCCAGGTGGAGGAAAAATAGTCTGCTTCAAAGCAAGGAAAACAGTTACAAAGAATTGTCTTCAAAGAATCATGTGCATTTCTTCAGTAAGACGTTATTTGCTCCACTCTGCACAGTTGGCAGATATTATTCCCTGCTTATTTAAAGCTCGCAGGTTTTTAGGGCAGCAAGTAAAGAAATAAACAAGCAAAAGAGCTGCTGACACCTCATTTTTCTGTTGCCAGTTCAGCGACATCCAGAACTCTGGGGGAAAAGGAGCATCTGGGTTCTGCTAACGATTTCAACCTGCAGTTAGCATAATCCCAAGAACTCACTCCTCACGGAAACTGAAAATTTCCTCAGAGTGGTAGTTTAAATGACCATCTTCACTGTGGTGATTTCACAGGTCTCAGCAGTGAAATCAAATCTGGAAATTTGTTTCCTCTTTTGCGGTTCAGCAGTAATGGTTCACAGGAAAGAAAATATTAAGAAAGACAGGAGGCTAATTATTCCCCCCCCCCCCCCTTTTGTTTCCTCCCCACCTGCTTCATTCCAGTCTGGTCAATTCTTTTATTTTCTTGTTGTGTTTGAGGAGTGGGAAACTCTCCTGACAGCAACCATCCCTACCAGTTGCAACGATGCATCTCAGTACTGACAGCACTTTGCAAAATGTAGTTCTAGATGTTTTCTGCTGTTGTAAAGAGCATACAATATAAATCACAGCACCAGAAAAGGCAGGACACAGAACTGGAGACACTGCTATGGCAGAATAAACATGCCTGGAAGGTTGGTGGCAGGATGCCTGCTCCTTTTGGATCATCAGTGCCCACTTTCATTACCTGCTGCCAGTAGAAGGCGGCGGAGCCCACCGTCCTGCTAAGTGTATCAAGCTAGATCACCATATGCACTGCCATGGCTGCTCGGTGGAAATCTTCTTGTTACGGGTAGCCACACAGCCTCTGTAATTGCAAGCTGGAGGCTTGTCGGGTCTCCTATTTTGTGCACCAGGAAATATGCATTGTTTCAGATTATGGGAAATGACTCCTGCTGCAGCTCCTCTCCTACTCTGCTCCCAGCAGAACCAGGGTCCGTTTCTGAGATCCATTTTCTTTGCAGTTACACTATCAACAACACATAAATGAAGCTATTGGCTTCGCTCCCTTAGGCATTTTCCTGCAAGACCATCTCCAACCCAGTCCCCTGAAACCCATGGCCACCTGACTAAGCTTTGTTTCACTTAAATATGAGCCAGGAACAACTTCTCTGTGTCTGTACACTGGAATTCAGCTTCTGAAGTTGACGAAACTGCACTCTGTGCTCCCATGTACCATCTGAGAAACTGCCACCCTTTTTCATTCTACAGTCTCCCTGTACAGGACGCTTATGACCTAAAGCACAGATTCATGATTTTGAATTTCCTAAGTGCCTAGGACCTTGGTGGCTCATCTTACTGGACCCTCTCTATACCAAACAAAGCAAATTGTATGCTGGAAAGTTCTAGGTGGGATACAGGGACAGCAGGACTACAAGAGGCTTCTGCAATGCTTTCCATGTACCTTCCACATACCCACGTATCTTATGACAAAGCTGTGGCCATTTCCATCACTCCAAGCAGATGGGTTATTTAGGAATGAACAGCAGGAGTTCCCAATTGCACAGGTACAGCAGACAAATGCCAGAGGTGAGCAGGTGAAAACCATCTAAAAGATAAGGGCTGAGTTTAGCTCTCTGCCTTATGCTTTCCACAGTTGTATGCACAGCAGGAAACAGGAGAGACTGGAGACTAATGATCAGGTATGCCCTTCACCTCCTCTCTTGTCAAACTGGTTTAAACTGGAGATTGCTGTCACAAGGGTTGATTCCCATTAAATGGACAGCTTGCCACAGCATGCAATAAATGTCTTGGCATGTTGGTTTTGGACACAGAATAGACTTAAATCACAGAGGCTGACGCTGGTGAGAGAGTAAGCAGAAGTTATGGAAATGCTTTGTTTCTCATATATTGAACAGGCTCCTGCTAAGGCGAAGGCAGAATGACTTGCAGAGAGCTGAATCCTAAGGATGAAGAAAGAAAACCCCCTCAGGACAGCAATACACCTGCTTTCATTGCAGTCTTGCATCCCTTTTCTCTAGTAGTGAGTGTTGGAGAAGTTAGTTGCTTATGTACACGAACAGGGTGGTTTGAAAGAAAGAAAGAGATACAGCTCCCTGTAACCAACCAATAAAGGAGCAAACCGCTAAAGGAGCAAACATCTCTGGTCTGCAGCCCCCTTTCTTGCTGATTTTGTCACTTGCATGCAGAAGATGTCGTTCTTGCTCAGATGGCGAAAATACACTTGCACAATTAATTTTCTCCATTTCATCTAACACTTAGGCTACCCTTGCATGATGTTGAAGGATGGGTTTCTCCCATGCTGACCTGCTAAAGCAAATAGAGTAGCTCCACATGCACATGCACACTGCCCACAACTCAGGGTTCAAATAAGAGAACCGTAGTAGTCATCCTGTGTGTTTGGGATGCCAAAGGAGGAGTTCATCCGCATGGAGCCCTGGAAGATTACCTGTTGCTCAGGGCTTCTGAACATGAACATTTCATATGTCACAAGCTCACTGCCAAAGTCATACCTGAGACTGTGCAGGACAAAGCTGTCCAAGAGGACAAAGGATCCTCTCTGGTGAAGACAGCAATCCACTAAAGGGTTGCAACAAAAATTTCAGCTGTCCTGCATGCTTATAATTATAGCTCCCTGGTCACCAAATGCAACCACCATGATGTACACAGACAACGACTGCTCAATTAAAATCACCATGCATCTCAAACAACAAATAAAAGGATGGCACTGCTCCCAGAATAGCAGCTCTTAATGTAAAGTGATGATTGCGGGAAGGAGTTTCCTTTTGAAAAACTCCCTCATTAGCATTTTTGAAAGGGGACACAATGCAAAAATGTCTCATTGAGATGATGAAGTAAAATTCTTTTAGGAGAAAACATGGCTCCTCTCATATCCTACGAGGAAATTCCCACTTTGATGGAGCAGTCATCCCCATTTTGATGCAACCGAGATTTTACCTGCAATATCCTCCTTTCACGGAATGTTATTGGGTCACTGGAAGCAGTGCTTCAGGTCCAACACAACCCATGTGCGTTTTTGACTGGGTCACCAGCATAACAAATCCTTGAAGTATAAAAAGGATTAGTTGACTTTTCTCCTTTCTTCCCAAGTTTGAACTGAAACTGAACATGGGCTGAGACCCACAGGTGCTACTTCCCTTCGGTTGCCACAATTTCCCAGGCATTTACAATTTCATCAAGGGTGTCAGGCTCTTAAGTGGCTGCTGAGAGGTGACCAGGGTCATTGGCGTTTGAGTATCTTTTCTGGGAGATGCGACAGTGAATCAAACAGATGTCCTATGAATGCCAAATTCCCATCCCTTATTAACTCCACATCAGCATTTCTTCTAAAACTTCCCAGTTTTTTACACTAACCCTGAAAATGGGTAAGAGCTCAGGGCCACCTGAGTCCTGTAGCAACCTTCTCTACCGCATCAACTGTTTCTGGAAAGTGTTCAAAAGACTGCACAGAGCACATTAGTATAAATCATGAAATAGACAGATTTATCCATTATTTTGGATAATCCTTAATAACAGCCATAAAGGAAAGGCAGCTGAACTTCATTACCTAGCGTCTACTACAGCTAACCTCCAAGGTCATGTGTATAGCTTCCTAGCACTGACCTTGTTCTACTGCATCCTGAAATAGATGAAAAAGTCAGTGTTTTCATCTAGCTAATTATTTTTCTTGCTAAAAATAAGGTGGAATTTTCTAGATAAAGTTGCATAGAACAAATTCTGAAACTTCTTCTATTTTCTCTAGAAAATCAGAAAAATTCTGAAAGAAGCCACTTTTAATCAACTGTATTTTTCTGTATTTTTCTTAAAAATATATTTTGGTTAAAGAATGTTAAGCAGACTTTGATCTAAGTTTTCATTCATAAAAATATACAACTTTTCTTTAGGCTGAGTAGACTATTTGTAGAAAACCAGTTCATAAACTCTCCCTACTCTTATGTTGCCACTAATTGGCCTTGGTTTAAATCCATGCTGTTCAATGTACACCCTTTCACTGTTTGCTGCTGAAAAGGAGAAAGTCAGGATTTGGTTGGTATGGGCTTAATTTAATCACATTTCCACAGCTCCAAAGAAAAGTGCGTGTCTCTTTTTTACCCTCGTGCCCCATACACTCCTTAAATATCTCTGCATGCTGCCAAACAGGATGTTGTAAAGCTTGGGGAAACATCTCTGATTGCAGCAAGATGCTGAATGTGCAGAAAAACACCTATATAAGGCTGATCTTGACCTACAAAGCAGGTGCTGATAGTAACATTATGACAACCATTAAGGAATTTCTAACTCTTGCATTAAGAAATGAAAAATAAATCACTTAAAACAGTCAAGTCATCTGATGCGGTTCAGCCCCAGCCGGCAGCTGGGTGCCATGCACCGCTCGCTCACCCCTCCCCCGGCGGGCTGGGGAGGAGAACGGAAAAACAACGGCAAAGCCGCGAGGGTTGGGGTAAGGGCAGGTTACTGGGACAGCAAGGGAGAGGGGAACAATCAACAACAGCACTGATAACAGATATTAACAATGGGTGATAACAGAGAACAATTTACCGATCCGAAGACCGACCCACTGACCGGACGCTCAACCCGTCCCAGAGCCACGCCGAACCCGCCCCTGCCCGACTAGCCCCCTGTTATGGTGAGCATGACGTCACATGGTATGGAATAGCCCCCCGCCAGCTTGGCTCACCTGTCCTGGCTCCTTGTGAAATTAACTCTATCCTTGCCAGAACCAGGACATCATCCAAGATGAAGCTATGATTCCTTATGTTGGTTTTCCCCGAAGCAAGTGCCTGGTGAGGACCTTTACACATTATTTTTCACTTGGTAAGAATTTAGGTTGGAATCACCAAGACCGTGATTTCAGCAGAGTTTGTTTTCCCTCTTTATTCAGTTTAATTGCACATATGACAAACCCCACTTCAAGCAACTTAAACTTCCCCAAATCACAGAATATTAAGTGGGAAGAAGAAATGGGATTTTCTGTGGTGGAAAAGGAACAAACTGGTCTGGCTGGTCAGCATGGAGCAATGGCCAGGACCTGTAGGGACGACACTGGCACTAATTCTGGTACTTGAATCACATCCAGCTTTTTGCTTGTTATTTTCAAAGTAAGAGTAGAAAAGACCCAAATAAAGGAACTAATACATAGAGATGGGCTTTGTGTTTTAATCCTTACAGTCTGGCGGGATTAGCCACTTATTTCAAAGTCTCAGTGCCTCACATCATAATGTTTTTATGGAGGCTTCCTCCCTTTGCTTGTGAGCGTGGTAGCGTGCCTGCTGATGCTGCGGCTTTCGTCACTGACCGGCGTAGCACCACACCGATCTCCTGGTGTCGCGGGGCTGTGCTCAGCAGCTGCACTGTACAGGGCTGCTCTGCTGCTGAAAAGCGCTTCTTCTTACTTGCGAGATAAAGTTATTAGCTCAAACCCCTTTCTTTAAGCTTTTGTCTCACATTGGTTGTGAGGTAAGGATATTCGCGTCGTCTGATGCTTGGGGATGGGCTGACGTAAGTTGTAGTTGCTGGTGTGTTTGAGTCCTACATTCAGGAAGGGAAAGACTGCCTTGTTTTACACCAAAAAGAAAGGAGGAGAGAAACCTCCCTACAAGCACAGGGGGACACTATCAAGACCCTGAGACTTGCCACCTTCCAGCTGCCAGCTTCCTTTCAAACTGGTGATGCTAATGGGATGATACACCATTTAAAAAATGGCTGTTCTGGCTGTTTCCCTTTCTTTCTGAAGAGGCTGTAAGGGGCGGGGTTGCTTTTTGACCAGCCTTGCAGATCCCATACATCTGCACCTTGTGAAGACCCACACAGGCCTGAGAGGGCACCGGTGCCACTCTGAGTCCCAGGGCCCGATGGGGCTGCTGGACATGCCGTCCCTGCCTCCTCTCCAGTTCATTGGGGGAGTCACATTACTCCAACGTGATACCATAGAGAGATCAGAGACCAAAAATGATGAACACAGTCGTGACTGAAAGGGTGGATGCATCTATGTGCTTGGCAAGAAAGCGTGCTCAGTGTGTGATCAAGGTATGCTAAAAATCCTACCCAGCTTTGGCCTTGGCATCTTGCCTTTGCAGCACATAAAAGAACTGGCTTCATCTCCAACCAGCTCACTTCTGGAAAGCTTATTTAATCTGACAGGTGTAGGATCACATGCCTCAACACTGAACCTTAGCAGTATGTGGTAGGTATTGCCGCTATGTCATTCCTTTAGGTCAGGCATCCCAACACTTTCTTCATGAATAGGAACAGCTGGGACATTACAGTACGGATTGCGTAACAAATTCATCTGCCAGCCTTCTCACTGCACCATGAGAGGCAGAGACCACCGTGGTCCCAGCAACACAAACAGACCCCACAGCAGCTTCCCTCCAGCGTGTTGCCTTAAGTAAGGAGGAACGGGTAAGCACATGAAACCTACAATGCACGCCCGCTTGGCTCTCCAGCGCCGGGGTGGCTGCAGATCCTGCAGGCAGGGTGCTCACGGCTGCAGGTCACGGCGGCTTCAGGCAGGATGCAGAGGAGTGCACACTGTCAGTCTGCTGCACCGAGGGGGGAGACCCGGGGCAGTGCAGCAAGAAAATACAGTCTGGATCTGACTGCTTTGATGCTTGGCTCTAGAATCCAGATCCGTTTATAAATGGGCAAATTTCTGCTGTGCTGCTGAAGGTTCCAAACCCCCTTCACAAAACTGCCTGCATTTCTCTGTGATTTGCATCCCTGCTGTGAGGTGTATCTGGGAATTCACAGCTTCAAGGTCATCTCAGCGACCCATATGACTACTGCGTGTTTTGTGCAGGTTTGTCTGCAGAGGTGCTTGGGAAGGGGGTTGAAGCAACAAAGCCTGTGCAGCTTAGATGAATTTCACACTTAGCTGACACACCTGACAGGTTTATAAAACTGTGAACCATTTGAATGGCTTATTAAACAGCAAACAGTGTAAAAAAACCCGAAAACAACAAACATGCAGATACCAGAAGAGGCTTCAGGGATGAATGTTGATTCCTGCCCATCTCCTCCAGTCAGAGCAACGCAGACTCTTCTCTTGAATCCCACAAGATGCCACATGGGTGCTGTTTAATTGCTCCTGTGCAACTCCTCTGTCTTTGCCTGGGCCTTCTGGAAACCTCTGCCCTGAGGAGGTCTTATTATTCTATAGCCTCAGATTTCAAAACAGCTTCTCTCCTCCTTCCATAGGCATTTCTGTCAGTTTTGCTCTTCTGTTAGCTTGAAAATGCATCTCTGCAGCAATTCCTCCCAGGAAGCTGAAGGAGGGAGAGGATGCAAATGCAGATGGGTCCCCTCCCAGAAGTCATATTCTTTCTTCCTCCTATCGTTACTCCATCCTGATATACAGGACACACTATTTTGCACACCTAAGCTTCCTCAAAGAAGGTCAAATCCTTCTCTGTGGCTGCACCAGGAAGCTTATCACCCTTCCTTCAGGCTTTCATAGAATCACAGAATGGTTTGGGCTGGAAGGAACCTTAAAGCCCATCTAGTTCCAACCCCCTGCCATGGGCAGGGACACCCTCCACTAGACCAGGTTGCCCAAAGCCCCATCCAACCTGGCTTTGAACACTTCCAGGGATGGGGCATCCACAGCTGCTCTGGGCAACCTGTGCCAGTGCCTCACCCCCTCACAGTGAAGAATTTCTTCCTAACATCTAATCTAAATCTACACTCCGTCAGTTTATCTTAAAATGGGTAGCTTAGTCACCTCCAGGGATTTAGGCAACAAAAAAATCAGTGAATAGTCATCATCTGCTGCTCTCTTCAACCTGTTGCTCTTCACATCCCTGTAGAAGTCCCTGGTGAAGGACCTGTTTTCATTCAGGTCTGTATGAAATGCGTATTTCTCTTTGCTCAGCTCCTGGATTAAGGTGCAAAATACAGCTGGTGGGCAGGTTGCAGTATTTTATGTGGTTTCTACATTCTGATCTCCTGCAGGAGCCTGTAGAAGTGAACACCTGATCTAAGCTGGCTGCACTGTTGAAGCCAGCACAGCAGAGCAGCAGGCTCTGAGGAGCCTACCCCACCACCTCTCCTTGCAGCCTCTCTTCAGCCTGAAAGACATCCACAAGGGAGATCTCTGACCTTTTAAATGGAAGGACCTTAAGAAACATGGTCAAAAAGCAAAACATGTTGAAGAATGTTGATCGAGAGAGATGGAAAGCACCACATAAATTCAAGCACCTGCCTCTCATACCCTAGTGTAAGGTCACTTTGTCACTGAATTCAACACAATATTTGCTCCATGCTAGTGCTAAACTAAATTAAGCAGCATCATATATGCATATTCCCTGCATTTAACAGCATGGTGATAAATTTGGAGAGCAAAAAGCTACCTTGCTCTATAAACTACATTTAATGGGATCAGCCCTTGGTGGCCAGGTTGCTGCACAGCTTCTGAGGCAATGCTGGCTTTGCCTTAGCAGAGCTGGCTTTGCTGGCTTATGGAGCAGAGATATGTAATTTCTGAGCATATTACTGGTAAACTTCCTCAGAGATACTCTATTACATTGGTACAGTGCTCATATTGTCTCTTTTTTCAGCTAGAGGAAAGGGAAAAAGGAGAGAGGTAGAGGGACAATAACAGCTCCCCGCCTACCTAATGGGGACATTTTTGCCAGAGTAAGGCAAGAATTAAAGCTTGTATTTTTATTTATTTCAAACTAAGCTAAAACCAGCTTTGCTGAGAAACATTCTATGTTTTAAAATTCTTCATGTTTTCAAAAAACCTGCTGTTTCTCCACTGAACTACTTACATCTTCCACACAAAGCTAGTTACAGTTTGATGGCTGTGTCACAACCTGAAAAGCTAGGTCATTGCAGAGCCCACATAGGACACAATTACAGGCTTGGGCACGATGCTGCACACAACCAACTTGCATGTCTTTGCAGAGACCTGCAGAAGGGGATGTAAAACCAGCACCCATGGACCACTAAGGAAAGGCATAGCCAACACTCTGCCAGGGATGACAGGAGAGTTTGGGAGAAGTGCTGGGAATTTATTTCCAGGTACAGAAGAAGAGATGAAAAATCCCCATCCTCTGGGCATTAGCACTTGTATGATACACAATTCAGTTATCCCTCACAATGAAGGAATCTGGGGGAGGTTTTTCACGGAGGTCTGAATGTTAGTGGACCACGAGTCCTGCATAGGCAGGAGCTGCTGAGCTCTGTAGGAAAGCCAGTTCACACAGCTCAAGTCAGCATCATACTTGGCTGCAAGTCCCCACACAAGGAGGGGACCAAATAGTTTAAATGAGAAATGGACTTAGAGGCCTTGGTAAGGTCAGGTTAGAAAGATATTTTAATTTTTGCTCATACAGAGTTTGGCAAACCAGGCTTGGGCTCCAGACAGTGTGTAGAGTGTTAAAACATTCACTTTTCGTAAGGTCATTTAAAAAGGGTAAACTACTTCCATCCTCAACCACTCCTGCTGCTCGCTGCTGTTTCTTTGGTGGCCTCTTTGCATCTCTAAATCCATAGCAGAGAGAGCACTATCCATGCTATCTTGATTGGGCTTCCATCTGCTCTGCCAACAGAGACAGGAAACTTTATGTAGTCTGCAAGCCCCTCATGGCCGAACCAGTCTCTCTGTTCTATATTTGTACAAAATCTAACATAAAGAGGTACTAGTTCTTGCTTGGGGTCTTTATGTTATGACAGCAACAGTTTCCCAGACAGACCTAACCACTGTGCACAAGGAACCTGTGCAAACTAAATGGATTCACAAATCCTGAGCCCAGATGAATCAAAACCTGGCATTTTGTGATTTTTTGTGGCTCAGATCCTTGGACAGGTGTCTTGCAGAGACGTAGCATTGTGTTCCTCCAGCAAGAAACAACCAGAATGTACCCGAGCTTTTCCTCCTGTCACATTTCAGTATGTGAGTACAAGCACAGTGGAAGCTCAAGAAGGAGCACACAGTGTTTGTCATTAAACCCTACCTATATTCAGCAGAGCTCTAGGTGGATACGGATGAAATCAGGATGTTTTCTAACTGTCAGAGGAAAAGGTTCCTGAGATGGTGGTCCATAAAAGCAGGGAGAACTGCTTTTCCACAAAGACCTGCTCAGAACTTATAACTTGTTTATACGAATCAAGCTTTTATCCATTGAAGGACACTAGTTTGACACCCTATCAAGCTCTAAGTAATAGAGTAACTGTTAAAGAAAACAGTAGTACTTTAAGTATATTATCACCGGGATTTTCAAATGGTTTCACCCATTGTCTTTAATATGAACAGAAGGAGGTCACTGTTTGCACTTCTGCAGTGCATGCTCTTCCAGACCTTACAGACTACATCACTGATCTGGCAAGCATCTGCCGCCTGTACCACTGAAATCATCTGTGATCCACCTTTGACAAGGGTCAGCTTGCTTGCAAAATCACACCTCTGTGCAGCACGTAGAAATAATAGATTTTTCCCATCTGTAGACTACAGTCACAGCAACTAAAACGTTAAAAATGGCAAGCTGTAGGAATGGCTACATACCACAAAGAAAAGAGGGCACAGGACTAAGCTGTTACATCAAGCTGCATTTTGCTTAACAGAGCATGCACACTGCCACCAAAATCAGATCATGGTAAGATTGCTAGTAGTGACGCTACTGAATTGCAAGCTTCTGTCCCTGAATTGCTGGGAGTTTCCTAGGTATCCCTCCACTCAAGCAAGGACATATTTACAGAAGCACTCCTGCACGAAGGCAGTTCACGATGAGCTCACTGCTGAGCAGGTTGCTCTGCAAGGTGAATGATGCAGCTTGAAGGCAAGGTGCTATTGATCAGTTCAAGCCACGCTGCCTGTGCTTTCCACAGTTCCCTGAACATCAAATGTACAAAACTCCCTGTTGCCAAGAAGGGATGGGGAAAGGGAGACCTGCCTCCCCTTTTTGCCAGCAGACAGCCTACAACAGCTTACAAAGATGGAGTTCCGTGAGCATGGATGGGGGATGGGGTGTGCTGGTAAAAATCATTAATATCGCAAGTTCTTTCACCATATTTATGCCTGAAGTGGCAAAATTGCTGGATTCCACTAGATAAGAAATTGTTTCATCTGCAAGTGTCCACACTTTCTCAGTCTGGGCTTGGTGGGAAAAAAAGACCTGATCCCTTCCCATCCTCCAAAAAAACCGAACTCAAACCTTCTTCCATCTGGCTTTTGCTAGTGAAAACAAAACCTAAATCAGGTAGGTTGGGGGGCCCAAGAGAACTGGTCAATATTCAAACACCACTTCCTCCAAGCTCAGGATCAGTGCATCCCTGTGAGTACAAAATCAAGCAAAGGAGGCAGGAGACTTGCACGGATGAGCAAGGAGCTGCTGGAAAAACTTAAAAGGGAAGAAGGAAGTTTACAGAATGTGGAAAAAGGGAATGGCCACTTGGGACGAATACAGGAATGTATGCAGGGATGCAACAAGGAAGGCTAAGGCCTACTTGGAATTAAATCTGGCAGGGGACATCAAGGAAAACAAGAAGGACTTCTTCAAGTACATCAGCAGCAAAAGGAAGACTAGGGAAAATGTGGGCCCACTGCTGAATGAGGTGGGTGCCCTGGAGATGGAAGACACAGAGAAGGCGGGGTTACTGAATGCCTTCTTTGCTTCAGTCTTTATTGCTAAGGCTGGCCCTCAGGAATCCCAGACCCTAGAGGTAGGAGAGAAAGTAAGACTTTACTTTGGTCAAGGAGGATCGGGTTAGAGAACATCTAGGCAATCCTGACATCCCTGAATCTATGGGCCCTAATGGGATGCACCCATGAGTGCTCAGGGAGCTGGCAGATGTTGTTGCTAGGCCGCCTTTAATCATCTGGAGGAAAGCCCATGTCACTCCGGTCTTCAAAAAAGGGCAAGAAGGAGGACCCAGGGAACTACAGGCCAGTCAGCCTCACCTCCATCCCTTGCAGGTGATGGAACAGCTCATTCTGGGGGGCAGCTGTAAGCATGTGGAGGAAAAGAAGGT
Organism: Grus americana; assembly: GCF_028858705.1. Lineage (NCBI taxonomy): Eukaryota > Metazoa > Chordata > Aves > Gruiformes > Gruidae > Grus > Grus americana. The sequence goes on from NC_072891.1 coordinate 77,359,699, forward strand.
TATTGGGAGTGGTCAACATGGATTCACCAAGGGGAAATCATGCTTGACCAATCTGATAGCCTTCTATGATGACGTGACTGGCTGGGTGGATGAAGGGAGAGCAGTGGATGTTGTCTACCTCAATTTCAGCAAGGCTCTTGACACTGTCTCCCATAACATCCTTGTAGGCAAGCTTAGGAGGTGTGGGTTAGATGAATGGACAGTGAGGTGAGTTGAGAACTGGCTGAATGGCAGGGCTCAGAGGGTTGTGATAAGTGGTGCAGAGTCTAGTTGGAGGTCTGTAGCTAGCGGTGTGCCCCAGGGGTCAGTACTGGGTCTGGTCTTGTTCAACATATTCGCCAATGACCTGGACGAGGAGACAGGGTGTACGCTTAACAAGTTTGCTGATGATACTAAACTGGGAGGAGTGGCTGACACACCAGAAGACTGCGCTGCCTTTCAGTGAGACCTGGACAAGGTGGAGAGTTGGGTGGAGAGGAACTTAATGAAGTTCAACAAGGGCAAGTGTAGGGTTGTCCACCTACGGAAGAAGAACCCCGGGCACCAGTACAGGTTAGGGGCTGACCTGCTGGGAACTAGCTCTGCAGAGAAGGACCTGGGAATCCTGGTGGACAACAAGTTCTGCATGAGCCAGCAGTGTGTCCTTGTGGCCAAGAAGGCCAATGGTACCTTTTTGGTGAGCAAAAGCACTCAAAACCACCATTGTCCACAAAGGAACAGAGCACTTTTGTGGAAAGAAGGAAAAAAATTACGAACAACAGAATAGAAGGTACACATTGTAGAAAGAAGTTTTTCAACCAAAGGTTAGGAAAACAATGCTCTTTCACCAGGTCCCTTCAGGTCCGAGATCTGGTCTGCTCTGTACTGTGGTAAGCATCAGCTCAGCATCCCTACTGAAAAGAGCAATACCTTTCCTAGAACATTTCTTTGGGTCCAAGCAATCCTACACAACCACACATGCTGCCTTATAGGACCTCTTCCTCCAAAACATGTAAAACATGGTCCTTGCTTGTGAAATAAAGATAATTATTTAGCACAACTCTTCAAAGCACATACTCAATCATTTGACTGTAACAACTATGCAGAAAAGTTATGGGCAGCTGGAACAGAACATGATTTTGGTTGCCACCCACATATAATTTTGTCCCCACAATCTACCCCTTTTTTTCAGGAGCTTCTACTTCAATGGCAGAAAGCCAAGGGAGAATCCAAAGCAACACAATGCAACACTTGGTTATTACTGGCTCCTTTGCCTAGTCTTCTAGGCATGAATTACAGGAGATTATTCTGGCACAGTGGCTGGTAGCAACAGCTGGACCCCAGGTCACTCCCCTGGAGCAGGAGTATACCCCATAGCACAACTGTTCATTTAGCTTTAGATGATACCTTGCTAGGCTGTCGTGACACTGAAGGTAAGGGAAAGCACTTGAGTGGTCTTCTGCTTTTTTTTGCACAAGCTATTCATGCCTTGGGAAGTTGCACAGGGTGAGAAAAGCTGCTGGGAAACATGCTCAACTCTTTTCATCACACAGCAGCATGGCTGCAGGGAAATACTCTGAGGTATCAACAGCGCCGAGAATTTGAGCTCTAAAGGGGAATCAGTGGGAGCATTTGAGCTCCTAAAATAGGAAACTTAAAAGAAATTCTGATTCCTGGAGCCATGATTTATTTTCTGGTCTGCCTTTGGAGCTGCACAATGTTTCGCTGTTCTTTGCAGATAAGATTGTGTTTCATCTTTAACAAATATAATACATGCATAAAAGCAACAAGCATAATTTCTTCTGAGTCCCTCCCCACATTATTATTCTTTAGGAGTCAATGTAGTTAACTAGGTTGGAGTATAAAATGATGATCCATAGAGTCTGCTTCCTGCTGTTGGTTTAGCACTTCCACTATTTTTAGCACTCTTCTAAGAACTGGAAATATGTTTTGATAAAGATACCATCTTCTAGGCAGGGACACAAATAGTGAATCAGTCTATTCATATTAATGTCACGAGAATCATCACATCCAAGCCAGCGCAGGGCAAAGTTCTTTGCAATGCATGTTTTCTGTTTGCTATCAACAATTTATTCTGTTTGTGTGAGATAATGAAGGGATCTGGCTAGACTCTGAGGCTGTGCGTATCCTCACTTTAATCCCATTGCCAGGGTTTATGCCTCAGGTCTGTACTTTACTGGAAGATGACTGTTTGTTTTCTTGTAGCTAGCTATGGTCAGAGCAGGGTAGTCTATAGATCATGTGGCTCACGTTCCCCCTGGAAGGCATTTTGTGAGCTGCAATTTTCAGCAGCCATCTCGAAGACTGATTCAACACTTCCACAGGCAAAAAATCCTGGTGCTGCTCTGCTCAGCATAATAGATACCTATTTTGTGTTAAGTCTTTTGTGTGTGAGGTCCTTCAAGTTTTGCAAACCATAAGATGGGGGATATAAAAGCACTTTCAAGAGCAAAAACTTCTGTATAGATAAAAAAGACTGGAAAATAAGCTTGGATTACAAACATCTGTTCTATGGCTCACATCTCAAAACACTATTTGTCCTGAACCTACCCCTCCTCCTAGTCTTCACACAACCCCCTATCCTCATAAAACTTACTAACAGAAGAAAAATTCCAATGGACAAGCCCTTGAAGAAGAGCATGTAAGAACAGCAAATGAATAAATGACCAAGACATGGCAAATTTCTCAGCACCTGTCAATTTTCCTAATGCCCACAATATAATTCCTTTACATAGAATCACAGAATCACTGATTGGTAGGGGTTGGAAGGGACTCTAGAGATCGTCTAGTCCAACACCCCTGCTAGAGCAGGATCACCTAGAGCAGGTTGCACAGGATCACGTCCAGGCGGGTTTTGAATCTCTCCAGAGGAGAAGACTTCACAGCCTCTCTGGGAGCCTGTTCCAGTGCTTGGTCACCCTCAACGTGAATAAGTTTTCCCTCATGTTGAGATGGAACTTCCCGTGTTCCAGTTTGTGCCCATTGCCCCTTGTCCTGTCACTGGGCACCACTGAGAAGAGTCTGGCCCCATCCTCTTGACATCCACCCTTTAGATATTTATAAGCATTGATGAGATCCCCTCTCAATCTTCTCTTCTCCAGGCTAAAGAGACCCAGCTGTCTCAGCCTTTCCTCATACGAGATATGCTCCAGTCCCCCCATCATCTTTGTAACCTTACTTACATTGAAATTAATTTTTGGTATTTGTCTGAACAATGCAACTCAGTGCAAGGGTTCACATATAGCCTGAAGTTTACTTCTTCCTTTTCCCTTACCTGAACAAGGTCTCTCTGGTTGGTTTGGTTTTTATATGTTTGCTTATTTTCCCCCTGTGGTATCAGCTGGCCCAATAAACTTTGCCTTGTTTCCTTCTGATATGTGGATGCATGCGTATGTGTTCCTGAACAGATACATAGAAGGTGCCAGAAAAGTCCTTTTGCTAAATTTCAGCATTACTGTCCACATATAAGACACTGCAGTATCAGCTTTTTTCCATTTTCATATGAGCAGAATTACTCCCTGATAATCTGCTTTAAATGCTGAGAAAAATAATGGTCTGCAACATCAGACAGCTGTGCTGACTTCAGAGTACCCACCTTTGTTCAGAGAGCACCAAACTGCAACTAAACACAGCCCAGGACTGGATCCTTTTTTTGCAAATGGGCCTGTGCTCATAGTGCTTAATAATAATAAAAGGACCTCTCAAAAATTCAAGGCTTTCACTTTTTTGAGCATGTATTTTCAGCGTGGCCCTAGTTTGGCTGAAAATGCAACACATTAGTGTTGCCTGGGGACACTGAAGTACCCTATGGCATTCTTTATGGGCCACTGGATGGCACTAGCATCCAAAATATCACTGCCAGCCCAGCATTTGTTAGGCCAAGAAACAAAAAACTTGGCTTTTAAAAAGCCACTCAAACCAGCAGCCCCTTGGCAGCCTGCAACACTACTTCCATCTCTGCCAAAATTGCAGAGGTCAGAGGAAAAGTGTCCTAAACCACTGCAAAATATGTCACTTCATTGTTTACCGTAGCTGCACACCAGGAATTTGGGCTGCACCAAATCTCGTACACCATAATGCTGTACTTGAAGAGTCATTTAAGAAATGGATTAATTCTGCAATCTGTTGGATGAATGCAACTCTCTATGCATTGGGTTAGGGGAGCAGAAAATAGTATGTCATTATCTTCTTTTGATCTGTGCATTAGAAATAGTCCACCTGTTCCTGCTATATCAGTACTTGCATCAAACCCTGTGGAGTTTTTGTAAGCAAAGATGACATTGCAATGTGGGGGAAATTATGCTGGACTATAGTGAGAGCAGCAGCCTGCTGCTACCCGTGCTCCAAATGGTGTTGATGGAGATGATCACACCAAACCTTCTCACTAGCATTTAAAGGCTCTATATTTTCATTTCAGTATCTTGTCTTAGAAAAGGTGCTTGTTGTCAGATTCAGCTTTGTCCTTGATTTAGGGATAAAATGAGAAATGTGGTTTGCTTTCCCCCCCCCCTGCAATAATGGAGATACCCTGGTGATGCTAGAACTAGGACATCTCTCTTGAATGATCAACGCAGCATCTCTAGGTGGCTGGTGGAAATGATTTTAAATGTGGAGTCTGCAGAGCAGTTGTGGTTGACTGGCAAACTCACTTCATTACGTCAACAGCTCAGGGCCTCTGCCAAGTGCTTAAAGCTCTGGGAGAAATCCATTCTTTCCAATGAAACTGCATCCAGGGCAGCAACGCACCACTCTTTTGTACCCACTCAACAGGAGTCATTCTTCACTTCACTGCACATGACAAATAGGGAAAGCTGTCTTACATTTAATATCCTTAAGATTGATGCTAAGTCCTAGTGAACGGCACATTTCAAAGTGTGAACCTGTCTCTCAGCAACTACTTTGCCTGTAAAGAGCCAAAAGTAGGGGGAGAAGGAGAAGGAAGGAAGGGTGAAATAAAAGATGGTAAATAACAGTTGAAGTGGACAAAAGGGCTCTGTTTCTGAGTGCAAATGAAGCACAGCTGGTTTACAGCTGCACTGTATTCTACTAGAAGGTAGGGTACTGGGGAAATGCACTAATACTTTCATTACCATCAGGATGGTACAACTGACTGGATGGACTGAATGGCCCTTTTCTCCGATACCCGTAAAAATGATAATAAAAAATCCATTAGTTCCTGCAGCCTTGTGTGTCGTGAGACAGGCTGTCACACAGAAGACAGCAGGCAGACCACTGCTTTGCTTTCAAGGGATGCACAGGTGAAAGGCTTAGAGGAAAACCCCAAAAACCTGATTTCGAGGACTGACCAGAAGGGATTTGGAAGCAAAGATGAGGATATTAAAGCCTGCTATAAAGCAAGCTGGAACTAATGGCAAGCTTCCCCTTGACTTCAGTGGGCTTGAGACCAGTCTTCCTGTCATTTTCTTGAGCTCATGACAGCAAAGCCTGGCTCTCTACTTTTTTTCATCTCCACCTCCTTCCCTTCCCACCTGATGAATAATTGCATGAGCCTCCTGAAGGCTGCACACCGATTTCATTCGCGCCCCTCTCTCAGCCCACACATTCGTGTCAGTGCCTCTAATAATCAGAATTCACTGGGACAAGATGTGGTGATTATGTGTTCAAAAGCTTTTAACAACACGTACTCTGCTGTTTGTCTGCCCCACTTAAGGAAGCTCTTGTGCATCTGTGTGAGTCCCTCTGGCCTCCCTGAGATAGGTGCCTAGCTGCTGCTCGAAATGGAGCCATGGTCTATAAATTGCAGTGGCACCAAACCTGAAGGTAAGCTCCCGATGCACATGATTTGTTGTCTGAGATGTCAGATGAAAAATTATAGTATTTATTGAACTGTAACTACTCCTGAGGCACAAAAATATTCTGCAATAGAAGCAGCAGAGGATTTAAAACTTTTGAGTCAGGATGAAGTCTGGAGGCTCCTCTTGTGAGCTATTTAGCCTTTAGCACTATTCCTGGTGTGATACAGTAGTCTCTCTCTAATTGGGCTCACATAAGACAAATTCTACAAGCTATAAAAAGCTTCAAAAAGTGCAGCTATGAAACCCAAGAATGTAATTTTTTTCCCACCAGGAGTACATCATGAGCCACTCTGAGCGCGGATGTCAACAGCTCCTTTGTTGCATTCCTCCCAGAAGACTCAAAGCTGGGAAAAGTCAAAAGCACCAGCTTCCTCCTTCTGAAGTTGTGCAAGAGCCTTTGAGGTTTCACTATTAGCAGCCCCCTTTTGCAAACTGTTTATTCCAAGGAACATTCATTCCCCACGTTAAGGTCAACCAGGGGTTTGCTTAAGGCAGCTGAGCCATTGCCATCTCTGCTGGGAGGGCCCGGAGGGAGACGCAACTTTGGGATCGCTGTCACGGGCATGTGCTGGAGACGCGGCACAAACCCAAAATCTGACTCAGAGCTTTGTAGTGCCAAGGGAAGCTCATGTTTGACTCCAAAGATAAGCAATTGCTTTCTGATAATTTCCAAAGGCAGGATAGGCATCTGAATGCCCCACTAAGCTTATTAGGGAGATATATGGTTTATCTTCCGACAGGAAGAAGTTACACATGTGCTAATAAGTACATACTTAGAAGATGAACTCGAAGGCTTTTTCCTCTGTGCCTTTCACACCGCTATTGCTGGGTGTGCAGCACAACATGTGATAACAAAACTTTGCAGGTAGACCTTGCGATTTCCACCACAGGCAGGCTTGGAGACTGCCCTGAAAACAGACCTTTTAAACTAAATGAATTGATTCTGGAATAATAAAACCTCCATTTATTTTCAGTTGCTTCACAAATGAAAACATATAATGAGATTTCTTTAACATAATTTCTCTGTGGCTAGGAATTTAAATGACACAGAGCTGGATGTTTCTGCATGAGGGGAATGTATGGACAATATAGATAGTGGTGTTAAGGATAGTCATCTGGAAGCAGAAAGGCTTGAACTACCCTGCAGGCTGAAAAAACCAAGAATGTTTGCAGGGTTATCATGCAAAGAAGCTGCCTAACACCTACCTGTGCATGACACATTTCTTTATAGATAATGATAACCACAAAGGTCTTTTTGCTGTCAGCCTAAGTCCCAGGTCTTAATAATGGCAACAAGCCAGTGAAGCTATGACAAAGACAGGGTATTTTTTTCATCTTCTGTGTCAAGCTTCCTCCACTGGTTCAGCTTTGCAAATAATTTCCAGCAATCAATCAAAAGACAAGTCTGTGGAACATTATCTTCTGTTTTCCAGATGTTCCCAGTCAAAATAACATTTGAATCTGTCCACTTCCTTTTCTCTTGGTAAGTTTTGTTATTTGGAGGAGTCTTCACTTCATGGTGGGTAAAGGTACTCATGAAGAAGGATGGTGGATGCACACATCTTCCAGCAATCATTTGAACTCCTTTTTATACACAGAGATAGCATCCCCAGAGCAATGAAAGAAAATATTTCTTCCCTTCATAGTTATCAAGCATGTCATGTCTGTTTTATCTTTTTAATTTGTTATCTAGGAACAAATGTTGTCTATGAAAAAATCTCATTTTTTAAAGTAAGATTTATCAGAAATTTTCATAAAGAGTCAGGTAATAAATGAAGAACATTCCAGATATATTTCGTACAGGACTCATATGCCTGGGGACCTCAGTTCTCACCTTTCAAAGCAATGGCCGCTTGGGACCTATGTCTCAGAGCAAAAGAAGGCACAAGCACCTATCTGCTTTCCAAAGGACTTCACTGGTGCAGGACATTACTGCTCACCAGCTGCTTGTAACTGCCTTCTTGCCAGAAGCTACGGTGCTCTGCAGTAATGTTTCTGCTCTGAGGCATCTGCTTCCGTGCAAAGTCAGCCACATTGGTTTAAAGGGAGGGAACAGGTTTTCTTCTCCACCGACTGTGGAGCCTCTACCAAAATGTGGTCCAGCGCCTGTGTGTTGTCACCTCCTCAGGGCTGCAGCTGGGTCCAGAGCACCTGACTACATGCCTCTGCTCCTACACACTTTAGTTGCATTTGCATAACAGGACTAATACACAAGGTATTCTTGAAAATGCTGATCCTAATCCAATCCTAATGTGTCTTTGTGTTCCGCCAAGCACACTGCTGGCCCCACCACTTTTGTGTAAGAATTTCCTCCATTTTGGTTCAGCTACAAAGATCTTAAAAGCCTGCATTAAGTTTTTCTAATTATTATTTTAAAAAGAGTCTAACATTTCTGCAATGCAGTCTGGGCACAAAGAATATGATCTTCAATCAGTATCTAAGAAAGACTGGAGTCTTCTTTACAGCACACATATGTACTACTGTCCATGGCACGGCTTTCCAGTGTACAAAAGGGGGATTGTATGGGCTTGCTGTTTTCCCCCCTTCACTGTCCCTGTTAAGTGTTTGGACAGTGTATTCAACCAACCCAGGTGATGATGAGAAAATAACAGCAGGTGAGCTAGTAATAGGTGCTTGCTCCTGGTTTCTTGCAGAAGTCTTCTGAAACGACCCAGCGACCAGAGTCTGACACCATGCGTGTCAACAGCCCTAGCAGCAGAGGTGCTTGGGTCGTACGCCACACAGGTTCTGGCTAGCCAAAATGAAGAAGAGATCCTCTAAGTACATTTGCACTCGTCACTCTCCTGGATACCATAAAATGGCATGTTTGCTATTTTTTAATGAATACTGCAGTTTTAAAACAATTGAGTTTTCCTCTATTGCCATTCCAGTCTAATCTTATTAAAAATTAACAACTAAACAAATTTTACCTTCATTATGGTCTGGGATTTATAAAAGGTTGGATTCTCTAACCTGACTGACATGCTTTCTTAACAGCTGTCAGTTCCTAACAGGAAAGGAAAATTGCATTAGAAAGGGCCAGTTTCTGAAGAGAGTGTCCAAAGGAGGGCAACAAAGATGGTGAAGGGTCTAGAGGGGAAGACGTATGAGGAGAGGCTGAAGTCCCTTGGTTTGTTCAGCCTGGAGAAGAGGAGACTGAGGGGAGACCTCATTGCGGCCTACAACTTCCTCATGAGGGGGAGCGAAGGGGCAGGTGCTGATCTCCTCCCTCTGGTGACCAGGGATAGAACCTGAGGGAATGGAATGAAGCTGCGACAGGGGAGGTTGAGGTTGGATATCAGGAAAAGGTTCTTCACCAAGAGGGTGGTCAGGCACTGGAACAGGCTCCCCAGGGAAGCGGTCACAGCACCGAGCTTGACTGAGTTCAAGAAGCGTCTGGACAACGCTCTCAGTCATATGCTCTGATTCAGCTGGTCCTGTGTGGAGCCAGGAGTTGGACTCGATGATCCTTATGGGTCCCTTCCAGCTCAGGACATTCTATGATTCTATGATTTCCAATCCACAGTGTCACCAACATACAAAACATTGGACATTATGGGGTTTCTGTGCCATACTGAACCATTACTCATAGCTGGCCACCTCTTCACGAGACCTGATGGATCTCATTGAGCAGAGCTGTGATGAATGGAGGAAAACCATTGGTGGATGGCCACAAGCGGTATTCCCCAGGGCTCAGTACTGGGGCCAGTTCTCTTTAATATCTTTATCAATGATCTTGATGAGGGGATCGAGTGCACCCTCAGTAAGTTTGCAGATGACACCAAATTGGGCAGGAGTGTTGATCTGCTTGAGGGCAGGAAGACTCTGCAGAGGGATCTGGACAGGCTGGATCGATGGGCCAAGGCCAACTGTGTGAGATTCAACAAAGCTCAGTGCGAGGTCCTGCAGTTGGGTCACAACAACCCCATGCAATGCTACAGGCTTGGGGAAGAGTGACTGGAAAGCTGCCCAGCAGAAAAGGACCTGGGGGTGTTGGTTGACAGCCGGCTGAACATGAACCAGCAGTGTGCCCAGGTGGCCAAGAAGGCCAACAGCATCCTGGCTTGTATCAGAAATAGTGTGGCCAGCAGGAGTAGGGCAGTGGTTGTCTCCATGTACTTGGCACTGGTGAGGCTGCCCCTTGAATACTGTGTTCAGTTTTGGGCCCCTCACTACAAGAAGGACATTGAGGTGCTGGAGCGTGTCCAGAGAAGGGCAACGAAACTGGTGAAGGGTCTGGAGCACAAGTCCTGTGAGGAGCAGCTGAGGGAACTGGGGTTGTTTAGCCTGGAGAAAAGGAGTCTGAGGGGAGACCTGATCGCTCTCTACAACTACCTGAAAGGAGGCTGTAGCCAGGTGGGTGTTGGTCTCTTATCCCAAGTAACAAGTGATAGGACAAAAGGAAAAGACCTCAAGTTGCTTCAGGGGAGGTTTAGATTGGATATTAAGAAAAATTTCTTCACCAAAAGGGTTGTCAATCATTGGAACATGTTGCCCAGGGAAGTGGTTGAGTCCCCATCCCTGGAGGGATTTAAAAGACATGTGTAGACATGTAGGTGTGTGGCTTAGGGACATGGTTTAGTGGTGGACTTGGCAGTGCTAGGTTAACGGTTGGACATGATGATCTTAAGGGCATTTTCCAACCAAAAACAATTCTATGATTCTATGATTCTGCTTTTACTGTATGTTTTGGAGTCTGCGTCACCCTTACGAGAGACCTGCCACAGCAGACCTGCAAAACAAACTGGCCTGTGGGTCACATGCAGCCCACAAAACCAATTTTGTGTTTCATCATATGGTACTTGCACAGCAGGGAAATTAGTTATGTGGCCATCTTATGAGATTGACTGACAACGAAGAGCTATTAATGACCACACAGTACGACTCAAGTGGGGGCCACTGTAGGAATTAAAAATTAACATTTTTACTTTTAAGCTATTCCACAAACGATGTTTGCATTTAATATTGTCACAATGTCTAATCAAATATTAATCAGAACTAAAGAAATTATTTTTTTTACTAGTAAAATATTTCATCTGATTAAAAGGAAAGATGAGCTTTTACTTTTTGGATAAAGTCTTTCATTTTTATTTGTGAAAGGACATGTCAGAATCCTTGAAATCCTGTGGAGCGAGAGGAATGCTTGCCCTCTTACCATGTCTAGTCACCAGACCACACATTTTAGTTCAAGAACGCACATAAATTATACAGCCCTTTCCTGCAGCTGCATGGAATAATAAAAGGAGCTGCAAAGAATAATTTATTCACTTTTCCATGGATTCTCAGAAAGGACAAATAGCACTAATTTTTTTCCCACTCAGTTAGAAAACCTTGTCTTCTATACATTCTTCCTGTACAGAAACATCTCCCTTCTCCATTTTCTGATGGATCACTTGGCTGTTTGTGCATTCCTAATAAAGATTTTCTTGTGGAGGCTTCTAAAACCCAGTCAGCCAGCTGTGAATGGCAGTGATTTAACTGGATCATCACAAAAAGAAACAATCCCAAACAGTCAAATTCGCTGAACTGTATGTTGCACGTTGCATCCTTTCATGCTCTGTTGTGCCTCAGTCTCCAACATGTCCCAGAGCTGCAAGTGGACCTGAAGTATCTTCTGGGGACCAGTTCTCAGTGTTTACATGGGGACAGCATGCCATGATTGCATGTCCTTGCAACACCTCCGCACTCAGCACTTACAACTTGGCAAAACTCTTTGGTACTTTCAGAAATGCCATGCTGGGGATAACAGCAAATAATAATATTTGCTAATGGGTGGCTAGAAAAGGTTGCTGATGGCACAAGTCCTCAGTCAAGAGTCAGTTTGCATTGGCAAACTGGCAGAGCGGTAGCTTTTACTGAAGGGGCACCCCACCCTGGCTCTGCACTGGTTGCCAGCCTGAAGAATAGAAGCGTTGCTAAAGGTTTTTTTAGGCTGTACCTTGAGTAGTCCCAGGGTAGGTGAGCAGTCAGTCGCCTCACATCTGTGCAACAGACAGTTCATAGGAAGCAACGAGGCTTTCCATTCCCCATGGAGATTTAAGTGCTAGCTGCCTGCTGCTTTTAGTAGGAACAGAGAGCTAACAGACCTTTGTGGGTGGGGATATAAATGTGCGCACAAAAGGGTGGGTTTCTCTTACTGCCCAACGGTCCCCAAATGCTGCGAAGCACACCTTGCAACACTGTGTGCCTACCGCCTTGGTGCTACAGACCTAGTGCTACCTGACTCTGGTGAGGGAGAGGAACACTGAGGATGGCAGTACTAATTTGAAGTGTTAGACAAGACCTCCCTAACACCTTCCTCTCTTACTTGAGTGATATGTTGCCAGACAAAGTAGTCTTAGCCTCTTTGACCATTGATGGTTCAAGTAAAATTCAGGTCTGAGCACTTCTGGTATACCATCTCACTTCTGTTTATCTTGGATAAACCAAAATACTACAATTTCTGCCCATCTCTCTGCCCTGCCACTGCCATGCCTGTCACATCCTACAGACCATGGATGGCACCATATTCTACGGGATTTTTTTGAAACACTGCTTGATTGAAAGTTGTCTCTGTCTTCCCATTTCACCATTCTGTATTACAGTGATGCCCAGAGGATCCTCAAAAATTCTGGTTACCGTTTGCAGAAAACAGCAGTTACCCACTTAACCAAAATTTCTCGTAGAGAGCATGTTGCACTTTCCCAGAGCCCCATTAAATGCAATGAAACAGGCCTTGCAAAACCCAAAGAGAATTTAGACTGAAATTTATTCCAATTTCAGAAAGGAGAGAGGCCTTTTCTACAGGACATAAGGAAGCAAGACACTCATTCCCACCAGCTCCTTCTCCCTTCCTGAATGTGCAGGTGTCACACAGTGTTGTCATGGCTGCAGAGCTGGAAAACCTTCCTGTGCCAGTTATCTCAACATTTGAACCATGCTTTGATGACAGAGGAGCTGAGGCAGCATCTCACGAGGAAGAATCATCTGTGCTTCGCTAGAAAGGAGGAAATTCTCCCTGCACCATATGTGAAAGATGCTCATTACTCTGGGTTAGGTCTGTGCATACACAAAGCTATCTGATTTGGTGCAGGAAACCATTATTTCTCTGGTTCTTCCACATCACTAGTACGTCCCTGAAGAGCCCTGTAAAGAATGTCATATGCAACGTGGTACACAACAGCTCTTTTCCAAGACAGAGTGCAAGCAAGGTCATACTTTGTTATGCTAAATCAATACTTCAAGAGAGAAGAGTGCATTCAACCTCCTGTGAGATGATAAATGGGAGCGGGGAGCAGAGTGCGGATGTATTAGCTTAACAGGCCACTGCTAATTTTAAAAATCAGACTCATTCTCACCATTTATTCAATGTGCAAGAGAAATAAGTTTTGTAAGAAAATTTTTGATTACTTTGAGGTAACAGCGAAGCATATGAGTACTAGGTTTTACCATTTGCACTACAACAATACCAAGAAGCCTCAGACGAGGGACAACACTTAAGATTCAGTTATATGAACTATCAGATTTCCACGTGCAGACATACAGCAATGCTTACTCATATGTAACCTCCATCATTGCTGCAACTCAATTGTGGCATTTTGTTCTGCAAAAGTTATTTTTTAAGGGATGGTCGCCATGAAAGAAATCTTCTTTTGATTGTAGCTGCAGGCTCTCCATCTTAACTTTGCATTTGTTCTCAGTTTAGGTGTCAAAGTGGAAGTTTCTGATACTCAACTAAACCTCTCCTTGCTAGAAGCAGATCACATCCTCTGCAGATCTGCTAGTAAAAGTCTTGAATGTCACTGTGGGCTATACACAGAATATCAAACAACATTATGGCTAGGTCTGTTTTGCCAGCTCTTGTGATTTTATAGCAAGTTTCACAAAATCCCCTATTTTTCTTAAAACCTTAGCTATAGAGTTATGTTACTACATGGGAATCTCAGCTTTCATATAAAAAAGGAAGTTATGAGTCCTTATGAATGCAGGGAAAAGGTGGAAGTATGATCCAACTGTGGAAAAGAATAAAAAAAGTATATAAAATATTGCAGTTTTTCTTATTATCTCAATTTTACAAGCCAAACCTCCACTTCATTATGAAGCCAACACATAATCATATTCTTCCATGCAAAACGGCAAGGATGAACACCCCCTTTTATTGCACTGTAGGCTTTTTGTGATCCCTTTTGCTCCCCCAAATAGTGGTAAAGTTATGACTCCCCAGCTCCATCTGGGCACTTCAGTGTGCATCAAACTGTCAAAGGCAGATCATTTCTGCTGGATGACAGTTTATTTTCTAAATCGGTAATATCTTTGCCATCAACTTGTGCTGATGTCAGTAACACATTGTCATCAGGAAACAAGGATGATAAGTTTAAAGCGACAGAGTTGCCAAGGAAGTGACTGAATGAAAATGAAAACTTAGCTCTTGCTCAGATTTACATGGTTTTCTTTTTCAAATGTCCACAACCTTTCTGCAATTCCTTTGCATCAGTTTACAATCTGAAGGTGTAGAAGACAGTAGTTCCTGCCAAGCTTCTCCTCCCCTCTCATTTTCTTTAAGCATAACTACCTTAAGCAGTATTTATAATAGTGAGCTTGCCAAGAATTTCCCTCTGGAATAATTTCCTCTAAAGTGTGATATGAGAAAAGATTTAGCTGGTAATTGCTATGGATGGTTCTCATCTAAAGTGCATCTTGTATTTGATTCTCCAGAAACACAGTGGTCTGAAGAGACTGGATTATGGGGGTGGGAGGGGGGAAAGTTATTGGGATGTACGTACAAGAAGAATATATCTTATTTACTCTCTTCAAAAGGAAAACTGAAAGACAAGACTTTCAAGTGCTGATAAGAGAAACATGAAGGTTAAGTTGTGAGTGAAAAAAGATTTGGGAAATGAGATGAATTTCAGTCTCAGCATTTGTATAGACAGACATCGAATGGGACAAGGAAACGAGAAGCCTGGATGGAATGTAAGGATGGGTACATTTATGACTATTTTTTCCTTTAGATTTCTAAAATGTTTTCTTATAGTGTGGCGAACAGATGGGATCCACCCACCAGGAGTTTATCGTAGACATGTTCACTACATTTAGAGGTGTATTATGAAAATATAACCCATCAGAAATGGTAAGGGTGGAGGGTACAACACAGTCTGTATTTTCAAGGGTGCATCCTTCATTGAAACCCTTTCCTATTGTACTCTGCATCCTGAATTACTCTGCAAATCTGGTCAAGAGTTCGCATTCTGTAGAAAAACTGCAAGCCAGGTTGGTGGTGGGGGAAGAAAAGAAACATGACAAACAGTAAGGAGTGATATTAAAAATGTGCAAGTACACACATGCCGAGGATGAAACAGCAGCTGTACAAGCTCCTCAGTTTTCTTATCAAGGGGAAGGAGAAAAACCCTAAAGAGAAACACAACATAGTGCTGAACAATGGATTTTTCCATAGTAAAGTACCTTTTGGCCACTGTACGTTGCTACTTGGTGTTTTCTGTGCCACATCAAGCTGGGCCCTGACTGCCACCCAAATACGACAATCTTTGATACGCTCGAACCATCAGGCAATACTTGCAAGAGATGACTTGACTTGTCTCCGCTATGGCCATTTGCCATGCTAGAGCACAGTAGAGGATTGCTACGTAGCTTAGTTCAAAGGCACACCAATGTCAGAAGCAATGAAGAAAGTTTAAGAAAATCTGATCAAGTCAGTTTGATAACGAAACAAACAAGTTCAGTCACATTCACAAACAGTTTAACTTCTGGTGCCTGATAATAATATGTCAAGTAGAGGCCAAAAATTAAATCTGCATGGATTCATTAAAAAGGGAGAAGGTTTAGAAATACTTTTCTAAAGAAACTGTCTAGGCCCACATGGAGCATTCAGTGGGAGTGGCAGTATACTTCTGTCTCCCATTTACAAGAAAGCCTGTACAATGGAAAGAGATATAGAAAAAAAATCTTCTTTTCTGATACATCTTACGTAACTTTTGCCAAGTCAAAGTCTGCCATAATGATTTTTCCTGCAGTCTTGTGCTAAATAACTGGCATTCAGCGAAGATATACATACTAATAAAATATGACTTTTACCATTGCTTGTTGTGAGGATGCATCTTTGTTGAACAACTAGCTGGCTGACAGTCCTGATAACTGGCAGTGGTGGAAAAAGCTCTCTTCCTTCCAAGAGGCATGCTAGGAAACCGACGCCAATGCTTTCACCTTTTCGGTTTTCCTCTCTGAATCTTAACAGCCTTAAAAAACTCAGAATTTCCCACCACCTGTCCAAGATCACAGCTTGAAAGGCAGAGGCAAAAATGATCCATTCCACTGCTACGGTTTTGAAAATACATGCCACGGTTATGTGATTTGTAATGACTTGGACAGAACAGTTCTGTAGAGCTGAAAATATTTCCATTTACGCTTCTCCTTCCTAAAGCCATTCTTTACTCACAGCGTAAATGATTTTTTCTTTCTAAGGGTTATTACTTGCCCAGGGACAGTATCTTTGGATATGTCTGTGAATTAAAATAGAAAGGGAGAGAAATCAAGCTATGTCCACGGGTGGTGTTGCTGCAGAGAAGGAAACGAAACCTATTTATTTCTTAGGTCATGCTAGACTGTGAAGGGACATTCTTGTTTTGCTTCTCCGGAAATAAAGAAGCAGGCAGACATTCAAGGCTAATTCTGGTCCTGAGACACCTCTGAAGGATCTCTAGAAGTGCGTTATTGGTAAGGCTGCTCGCATGCAGGAAGGCAGTTAAAAAGAACACTGATGGGTTAATTGATTGCACACACTAGTCGCAGAGTATATGCAAGAGTGCTGAGGAGCAGCACTGCAGCACATGTTGGAAGATCAAGTCTATTGATGCCAGATAACCAAAATGCATGAAAGCTCTACTGAAGATGCGCTGCTGAAGACCGTGCTGGCATGGCTTATGGAGGTGGTGGAGAGCTAGGCTACCAAAGGGTCAGAGCATCCTGCAGGGAAGACAGGGAAGACCCCTGTGCTCACATAGGGTCTTTCTGTACCCCTAACAGAAGCAGTTCAGTGGACTGTGGGTTTCAGTGCATGGTGGGAACCTTTGACCAGAGCAGTTAATGTGGTCATGAGCAGTGGGGTTCAGTGTGTAGCCTGCTAATATGGCCGTTAAAACAGGTACCTGCAGGGTTCAGCTTGCTGAACGTCCTTGGGTAAATGATTTCACCTTTCTGTGCTCATTTCTCATCTTCTGTGGTCTCTGCTGTGTTGGAGGCTGATGTTGGGCACGTGTTTGCTGTTGTGCTAGCATAACGGAGTGTAGACCTCAGCTGGCACTGCTCTAATGCCATTAATAAACAATAGAGATTCATCTTCTCCATTGCCAAACAGAAAATTACCTCAAAACTATTCAGAAGGTGCATAATGTGTTTTCCTTTGCCATCCTTGTAGCATCAAGTTTCATCAACTGGTGGAGACAAAGTAATAAAGCTTTGGGAAACACTTGTGCCTGAAGTCCCAAGCACCATTTAGACTTGAAGTAGATGGTTTTCATGTTGTTTCTGTGCAACAATAAATACCACAATCCATGTTTTGTAAGGTATGATGGGAACACAAGTTTAAGTGGCTCAGAAAATCCCACAGGATGATTCAGTGACAAAACCAAAACTAAATCTATTATAGAGCGGTTCTTTGTGTTGTTTTTGGTTTTGTTTTGTTTTGGTTTTTTTTTTAATGACCAATACTGTGGTATCCAATGGCATATCCTGTATTCCTTACTACTGAATAGTTTTGATTTCTCTCCTTTTTCCTTTTATCTATGTTTCATAGGAGAAAAACAAATAAATTAATATTGATTGACTGAATTTTATAAGCACAAAGACCAATGATGCAATCAGTGTTAAAAGGGCAAGCAGGTGCAATTTTCCCCTATCACAAACTGTGTGCTGTTGTTCAATTTGCCACTTGTGAAACTGCTCGGCTGCCTCAGGAAAAACTATTTTTGCCCTGTAAAATGCTCGAAGGCTCTTCAGGCTAAAGCATTTCAATAAACACTTGATTTCCCACAATGCAGATTTGCTTTGGATGTCTAACAGATGCAAAATCAGACACACTGAAGTTTCACATTGTCTTTCACATCAATACAAGAGGTATTCTGGATATATGAAGCATTACACAACAACCTATTTTCTGAAAAATGCAGGCTTTGAAAATGTCTCGTGCTGAGTGTTCGGAGTTAGTGAGTACTTTTGACAATTTTGCTCTTACTCA
This sequence comes from Grus americana, assembly GCF_028858705.1. Classification (NCBI taxonomy): domain Eukaryota; kingdom Metazoa; phylum Chordata; class Aves; order Gruiformes; family Gruidae; genus Grus; species Grus americana. The sequence goes on from NC_072891.1 coordinate 77,377,744, forward strand.
TGTCAGGGAAAAAGTGGGGACACAGCTAGTCCTCATTTCAGCAACTGAAAAAAAACCAGTTTGTGATGGTGGTTGTTTGGAAAAAAATTTCTGAATAAGGACACTAAGGAGAACAATAAACAACTGCATCGCCTCCTTTCTGAAACAGAAGTTTAGACTTCATGCTGAGTTTACTGAGTAAGGCTCTTTGGCAAGTATTTTTGAGTCAGATGGGGAGTTAATGGATGCCATACACCACAGCACTGTGCAGAGGCAGCTGGACTCATCCTAACTGCTCTGTGCTGAACTTGGAGCAAGTTACCAGCTTGCTTCCATTACCTTTGATATCTGTTGTACATCCATTTCAATAAACATCTGATTTGCCACAATGAGGACTTGTTTTGGATACCTAGCAGACCCAAAAGCCAGATGTTCATCTTTGTACAGATGTAGGTACTTCACTGTACGATGTAGACATGCCCTAAAGGATCATAATTATTCTTTCAGTGCTTTTTAGCCAAAGAAAACACTTCCAACATTTTGTAGACGGAATACACAATGATAACCTTTGAAAGACAATACAACTTGAATTGCTGAATGCCATTTACACAGTAACTTTTCAGAAAGCGATGCAGTAAAAAAATCCCAAATCTTGGACCAACCAAAAGCACTGCTGACACTTCTCAATTAGCCAAAATAGGTTTTTTGTTTTGTGTTCTTAAAGGGAGCAGAATTGGTCTAAAAAGGAGGAGTTGTTTACTCACAGGTCAACTTGACAATTGTAATGGTTTAAAACTTAGGAGATAATTTCTGCTACAACACAGTAAAAGGTTGTCACCAGCTTCACAACCTTTGCACTTTAGTATGTACCCAATATCTGGAATTCTGATTGCACATGGAAACATACAATGCTTCAGCAATATGACCACAAGCAAACCAATTGCTTATTGTTCATGGTTTAAGTGGGGTTTTATTAAGTTAAAAAATTTGCCTAAAAAGGAGAACATGCTTGAAATGGAGTGCAATATTAACAGCACATCAGCAGTGAAAGCTCTCTGATCAGTTTCTTAAAAATGATGTGAACTGTCTAAACCCATAGAAATACAGAAAGATAAATCTTGGCTGTGCTATATTGTGAGCACTTGCTGCCCTACCTTAGTGCATGGTGAAAGGCCTTCTGCACACACAGCTCAAAATGCAGTCACAAAGAAATCACCTGCCTGAAGTGGAGCTTTCTAGAGGCCTTCGACAATTCATTTGCCCTACAGGTTACGTGTGATTTGTTGTCCAGCCCCCAAAGACATCCTAAGGATCTGCTCCAAAGTTTCAGTGCAAAGTTTTGCATTGATTTGCAAAGGGAACTCAAAACCAAGTTAGGTTGGACAAAGAGAAAGACAATGAAATTCAATGACAGTGCTGTCTTGATTTGCTTCTGCTAGCGTTACTTCAGCTAGCTGAAGGGAGGGGGTCTCATCCCCTTTGATTTTAGGCTAGAGCATTAGGGAAATTTCAGCTTGCTAAACCTTCACAGTTTCACACCTTCCAGGATCAACAAAGAGACTGCAAACATGATTTCCCTGAAACTGCAAATAACTCTTCTCCTCCCCGCGCCCCTTCATTTTTCTGAGAAAATAAGGCTGTTACTATCTTTTCTTTCTATTGGTAACATTTATAGCAAGAGCAAAACCTTCTGTTGGAAGGAAGATTCAACTGAAAAAGCACCTCCTTACAAAGCACAGGTACAGCACACGAAGCTTATTCCAGCAAACGTTATTCAATATGTGGACTCTTGGCAACATACAAAAGAAGAAGTCAAGAGCAAGCGGCTCTTCAGAGGTTCTCAAAACTGGCTATCTCCTGTGGGTGAACAAGGACGTGTGTTAAAATCTAGTCATTCTTTTACAAGGAAGTTTGAACTTTCGATAGGTGAGTTTAACCACTAACTGCCTCTACTACTGATGAGCATGTGATGAGTGACAAAGCATGAACCCTTCACGTTTAGAGGAATAGTGAATCACACTTCCTCTATTTACCCTCAGCCTTATAACTGGTTGTCCTGGAAAGTCTGATTTAGACGTGTGATCTGGCACATATCTGGCACTTTTTATGATGATAGAGTCAGAAATAGCGTGAACACTTATGGGGATAGTATGGGTCTGTTCCTGCTCACCACTGAAACTAGCCGCAAAATTCCTATTAACTTGGGAGCAGGACAGGGTCCTACTGCGGGAGAAGAGTATAGGGACTGGTGGTCTACAGCCACCAAAGGAGGTAATTTTATGTACCTAGACTATTTTTGTTCTCTTACATGTCTAAGCAAGGATGGTGGTTTGCCCTACAATGTCACAGACCAACATGAAGTACAAAGTGGAGCTGTAGGTACTTGGACCACCAAAATACCGGTCTTGCTTCCTTATATCTGCTTTTCAGGACTGCTTTCATAGGCTGTGAGTACTCAAGCAAGGAAGGATGGTGCAGCGCTCTCTGGAGAGACAGAGGCCAAATGCAGAGGGGAATTCTCCTGAGCGCCCTGAGATCTGTGGCAGACTTGGAACAAGAAACTCTTACCAGTTCTCTCCAGTTCAGCAGCATTGTCCATCCCCTCCTTATTAGCAGTGGAATAATCTTTAAAAGACACCTTGTCTCCTTAATTATGAATTATTATACTTGTTTTAAAAGCCCGGAAAAAAAAAATCATCATTAAGGTAAAGAGTTGTCTATATTGGAAACTTTATTGATTCTGGAACAACTCCTCTGTGGGACATTCAGTCCTGTGAATTGCTGAGAAATTCACAGAGGAGGAGGTCTGCACTGTTCATGGTCACATCAATCTCATCAAAACCTCTGCTCAGCATCGTATGCAATGTCACACATGATAAGGACAAAAATACATATAAACCACTTAGATTCTATTATTTTTCCTCTGGACATCAGGAAGCTGATAATGAGAAGCATGAAAAGTATGAGCAGGCCTCTATTTCACAGATGAGTTTCAGATATCCTATAAGAATTTCAGTCTAAATTTTGTATTTTTTGAAACTTCAGCAATAGCAAGTGTAAATTTAGCACAAGGGACTGGTATTTCTTAGTGTCTTACTGATACAGGGACACAGTTCTTAAAGATGTTATATTTAAGCTGCTCTTTATTTAATTTTTTAAAAACTAGAGGGTTTTTTTTCCTGGCTGGTTAGAAGTTACTTCCTTAACCAGAAAATTTACTAAAAGTTCACCATGATGCTAATGACTTTATGTACATTCCTAATTCCGCAGTTATCCCTACCACAAGGAGTGGTCTTAAAAATGCAGCTTAAAATGCTGGGAAATGAATCAGCCTTCTGCTGGAGCTGCTTCTCTGAAGTGCAGCAAGTGCTACTTATATTTATTTAATATGCTTATATTTATTAAGAACAAATACATGGTTAACAACCAAGACTTATTTTTTATGTCAATGTAGGTAGGAATTCAAAATAGATAAGAGATTAACTCCCAAACACTGTACTATCTGCACAGGGCTGCCAGAACTTGACAACAGATCCAAGATAGTGATTTTGTACCAAAGCCAGTGTATGAGACAATCCAGTCTCCTGTGCTGCAGTTATCATAAATTTAGTGACACCTTGGATGCCAAATGCTTGCTTTATGCTCCAAACGGGAAACAGTTGGATGACTAGGGATCCTTTAAAAACCCATGGATGTCAGCGGGAGTTTTTTCCAAGTACCTGACCCATGGTGCAGTGCGGACCTGTTCCACGAGAGGCTAACAAGTGTGTGTGTATATGTGTGTGTGTGTACTCCATCTCCTTTCCCTCTGGGAAGCCTGCTGGGAAAGACCAGTCAGTCTGATGCTGGCAATGCAGTGTGCAGCGCTCAGCTCATTAATAGCTCGACACTTGCGTTCAGCTCTGCTATCTGCTCCCGCGTAATCTCAGCTCCTGCTGCTGCCATAAAGAGACTGCAGCTGCGTGACTCTGTGCAGCAAGCATTATGGGCTCCTAAACTCTTTCTTCTCTAGCAATAAACTACAAAGCAATCTGGCTTCTAATTTCTGTCTGCAGTTTTCAACCTCTTAACAGGGGCTCCTTAGCCATTACCTGCCCAGGTTACTGCAGTGCTGCTTCTAACTCTGAATGGCAAAAGAACATGGCTGAAGCACAGAAGCTGACAATGACGGAATGAAGCTGCGACGGGGGAGGTTGAGGTTGGATATCAGGAAAATGTTCTTCACCGAGAGGGTGGTCGGGCACTGGAACAGGCTCCCCAGGGAAGTGGTCACAGCACCGAGCTTGACTGAGTTCGGAAGCGTCTGGACAACGCTCTCAGTCATATACTCTGATTCAGCTGGTCCTGTGTGGAGCCAGGAGTTGGACTCGATGATCCTTACGGGTCCCTTCCAGCTGAGGACATTCTACGATTCTATGATTGTATGACATGTCCCCAAAAGACCGGAAAGCACCTTTTATTTAGACCTCTGCTGGTAAGCTGAGGGCTTTCTTTCAAGGCATGTATTTTTTAAAATCTGAGCACACCTCTGCTGTCCCAAATCTTCAGTCGATTGTCAGTGGCTGCTATTGTTAGGCATTGCAGAGGGGCTGAGCCCCACCCGGCTAACTATTGTCTGTGAACCCTGCTAATTCTTGTCTGTGGATCTTGACAAATGATGCTGGCAGCTCAAATTAAAATAATCAGAGCACTGCCTAAATCAACAACCCGAGCTCTACGCCATCTGGAAAGGGCAGCAACCCATGGATGAGAGTAGGTCTGTCTCCTTCCAAAAAGAGCTCCCCAAACTGCATTGGTTGTTGGCCTTTTTCTCGTGTGCAGAGAGCATTTGTTTTTACTGGCAAAGAGGAAGAAAGCTTTACACGCCTCCAGCGCCTAACCTCACTGCAAGTCAGCTAAGTAACAAAAAGCATCTGTGTGTCAAGAGCTACACAGGTCTGGTGTGCAATTGCCAAAAGGCCATGCCCATTTCACTGCCACTGGACTTGTCGGGTGATGTTAACCCTTGCATGCACATGGCTTTCTCAGATCAGAATTTGCAACAGAAAAGGCTTTTCTACACTAAGGAAATTAGGAACAAAGGCAGGTGTAGCATCCCTGTGCTCCCAAGTCCTGCTCCTGAAAGGCATCCTCAGTCTGAACAGTGCCTCAGCACGTGCTCATGGGCCATTCGAGAGAGGGCAAGGTTTAAGATCACATTTCAACATCATCCTAATTAATAAGGAAGCGTGGGGCTGAATTCACGGCTCTGTTGGGTTAGCTGGTGAAACAGGCAAACAAATCCCTTGCCTGAGGTTCATTTCCCCCTTTGATAAACAAATACACTGAAATCTTTGCAAAGTTCCTTGGGATGTACTCACAAAGAGCCTCAGAGGCTAAATATTACTGCTGAGTCCTCATAATTGACTACACATGTACCATCCAGTGCTTTCCCAAACACACGCTGCAGACCAAACATCTTGCTGGTCACTGTACTTTGCAAGGATTCAGCTAATGAAAAAGTATGCTTCATTCTGTACGAGGACAAAACAGTATTTGCGAAGCAGGTGAGTAGTTAGGTACAAGGAGTGATTGCTGCAAGAGCAAGAGTGCTTGAGGAGAGATTGAGCATCACTGTGCACCCCCTTCCAGCCCCATCCTACCCTCATCCCAGTCACACAACTATCCATCACTTTTAGCAGAGCATGTAAATCCCAAAGTCTCACCTCTGACTTCACATGAACAAACTACCCCACTGGTACCATGGTGTGCGGCATCTGTCCTTACACTCCAGGCTAGAGCTGTTCAATAGTTTCCAAAAATGTAAATCTTCCACAACTATTTTACTTTACCAGAGAATTAACAACAACAACAAAATCACAAAAACTTTTCACCCATTTCAAACTTCTTCTGCAAACTGTAATTTGAAAGGCACGAAACGAAATCCAGTATCTCAGCTCCTTCTCGGTGCTCAAGAGATGTTGTGATGTGTTAAGGCTAGGAATGTGCTGTTGAAACAATTCTAAATTTAAACAGTTGAGTTTGGGTAAGCTTGGAGACTGTCTAGAAATTTCTCAAGAGCAAGCTGGTTTCTGGTTTCTATTTGTTCCTAGTTTTCACTGATACCTTGACAGCAATGTTTTTTCATCATATTTCCGCTTCTTTTGCGGTCATGTAAACATTCCTAAAGCAACAATACAGATAAAACCCGAGACATTAATTTTAGTTTTCAGTTATAGACATTTTTCTTCGGCTTTTGGCTTAGAATGGGCAAAGGCCATAATATTTCTTACACTATGCGTGAATGCCCCAGAAGTCAAGACAAGATACAACTGTGCTCGCACGGGTTTCTCTGTGCGAGGTCTGCCATGAAGCTGACTCATGATATTGCTGTAGTCCAGGGTAGGACTTGTGTTGCAGGGAAACCTCTCTTCATCCTTTACAGCAAATGCAAACATAACACTTCCTCTCCCATGGCTGATTTCCACTGAGGTTCACAGGAACCTCACGGGTTCATATCATGCTCAAAATATAGATCTCATTTAGACTTAGTTTGTGATAATCTTTAGGTTACATATACTAAACCCATTCCTGGAAATATTTCCAGCAGGATACAGACTCTTCCCAACCCCACCAGGTCTTCCTCACCACAGAGTACTCTGGAAATCTGTTAAGGTGTCACTAGCCCTCAAGTTTTTTCAGCTCAGAATATAAAAGGACAGCTACACCCACATGGGAATTTTCCATTACAGGTATTTGGGTGTTAGGACTGCTGAGGAATGAAATGGCTGAGCAATGGTTGTGATTAATCAGAGGTGTAAATACAATTACAAATAGGACGAGGAGAAAAATGGGAATGGAAAAATTGGATTAACTATGTAGCAGCAATATTCAAATGAGCTTCACAATGAATTGCGAGGGGGGCTTTCTTCAGTGCCGAAACTTGTGAAAGCAGTTAAAGACATGGTTACTCCAGGAACGTGTTTGACTACACAGGATGGTGTGAGACCATCTAGCCCACGCTCCATTCTAACACAGTGCCTACAGTAGAAGACCTCAGGAGCATGGCAAACATATGTAAAACTTCTCTGCCAGCCTCTAGTAATTTGCAACTCAAAAATTACTTCTATCTAATGAGGAAGTCCTTCATGGATTCCACTTCCCTGAGCATGCCTGGGTTCTCCTCAAGCCCAGGTGCACTTTGAACATCTACCACATCCTGGAGAGAGGGGCTCTACAGCTTAACAATTCATTTTAGGAGGAACATCTCTTTGGGTTTGGTTTGTCCACAACTGCTGCCTTCCTTAGACACCTGCTAATTCTTGTGCCAAAAGGTGTGAGTAGTATTTCCTTATCTTCTTTCTCGGTAACACTCATGACCTTATAGACTTCTGCAGATTCTTCTCACTCACCTATTTTCCAAGCAGAAAAGTCCCAGTCTGCTTACTCTTTCCATATCTTGCTGCCCTTTTTTTCTGCAGACTTTACATCTGAAAACAACTGAATTCAGACAGGTTTGATCATGTGCTTAACTTTAAGAACAAAAACATTACTTTCTAAATGAAGGCATAGGAAACTAGTGTATTAAGTCATCACAGCAATAGTAAATTGTTGGTTAAATGAATTTGCCACATCTTTCTATGTGATCCCCAACACCAGATATTCTAATTTTCACAAACAGTGTTCTGTGGAAGGACTTAGAAAAATCGTGGAGAGATGTTACAGTAAAATGATCTTGGGCACAAGATCTACTAGTCATGAATTTTAATTTTGTGGGGTAATAGACATAGGCGAATGGGGGAAAAAAGCGATATTGGCTTTTCTGTCAGTAATTTTTCTGAAATTTATGGACACCACATGATGCTCAGTGCAGTTGCTGAGTGCCCAACCCAGAAATGTGGAATGCTTAGGTTACCAGCAATTGTGATACTGAAACTATACTGGTACTATCTTTCTCTTATATCTGGATGCACAGACCTGCATTGGCCTGTCTTAACACTGGCTGTATATAGGTGTGAAGAACTCCTTTAAATGGAGGACCCCATTTACCAAATAATCCAACTTGCTCTGCAGGACTGCTTTTTGTCATTGTATTTATTCTTCACCACTCTTTATGTCACCTGCACACTATCAATTTTGATTTTGCATTTACATCAAAGTACCAACAGAGAACATCTTCAAGCCTTGAAAAGCTGCTTCCTGTAAGCTCTCCCCTGCCTTTGCTGCCAAGGAACATGGCCCTGCTCAGCAGTCTCCCTCACCAACAGCAACTTTTTGAGACCTGTCAGTTAACCAGTCCTTAATCCATCTAAGGCATACACCATGATACAGAAGGGGGCTATTTTTAAACAACAGTGTCCTGCCATACCAAGTCGAACACCTGATGACATATAAATAATGTTAGATCCAGCACAACAAACTCATAATCTCATAGAAAAAGTGGTCACCATCATTACTGATGTTTTTACTTGCTGAGAAATCAGTACGTTTTAGTAGCTTCCCACTTGGATCTGTAGGCTGGACATCTCCTTAACCTGAACACCTCCTCCAGTTCCTGCGCTGGTTGTTGCTCTAGTGGACGGTTTCTCCTCAGTCCTGTCCCTCAATGATTGCCTTTAATTCACCTGACATATGGGTGACACACATTAACTGCATCACATGTTCATTTGTACCCAACGCCCCCACTTCCCAACTTTATGACTGCTAGCTAAGCGACGGAAAATATTTACATTTCATAAATGCTTGTCTATGTTTAGATCACTATATAATGGTGATCTCTGCAGTTATAGAGAATGGGGCTATATAATAAATTGCGAAGGCACACAGTTTATTTATGCAAAATGTGATAAATCAACTCGGTTCACCTGTCCCCTGGCCACCGAGCCTGCTTCCTCTGGGACTATTCACATTCCAAACTTCTGAGCAACTTGCAGCAGGCGTATTTTTTAAAGCCACAAAAATGTTTCCTTTTTCACCCAAAATTTTACCCACTGCTCCCCTCCCCCTTCAGGAAAAGAGCAGACGCACACACTGAAGTGTGCTGTAGGAACAAGCTTAGAGAGAAGATGGCTTCTGACCTCCTCTTTTAACCTCTTGCTTGCCTCCTGCAAGGCATCTTCCTGCAGTGTTCAGAGTGGGTACCGCTCGGCTCCATCGGCGGTGGGGCAGCACATCAGTGCTGTCGTGATTTAGAGTCAGGCTCAAACAGATGTTACGAGCAGTGTGGCATAACAGAGAATTTACCAGTATCTGTCTGCTGCACACATGGTACCCAAGTGGGGAGATGTGATGTGACCTCTGCTCAAGGATCAGAAAACCAATCACTCCTGGTCATCGTAGGACCTCCCCAGGACACTGAGTTTATGTTTTCCTCCCAAGCAGAGAGAACTGGGGTCACTTTGTAGTAGCTGTCCCACACCTCCCCACTTCTCAAACTGGACTGCCACAGTGTTCTGAGTCTTGCTATAGTCCATTTGTGAATTTTAGGAACTTCAGAAACAGATCTAAAAATCACAGCTTAAGCATGTATAGTGGATTAAAACCATATACATTTAAAGCTTCTTCTTTTTTTTTTTTTTTCTTTTTCTCTTTTAGAATCACACATTCTATTTTTTAAAGGCTTATTTAACTGTTTCTTGTCCTGGTAAACCATAGCATCCAAGTTCTCCTCAGTGCACCCCTAACAGCTCTCTGAGACAAGGGCAAAGTCTATTATTCACAGTTTACCAATGGAAAATAAATGCACAGAGAGGCTAAGTACTTGCTGCTGGCAAAACAAGTGGCTAACTCATGTTCACCAAGGCTTAGATTAATGTCCTAACAGTTAGACCCCTTTTTTCCTCTTCCCATGACACTTGCCTCTGTGCCAGACATGCGTATATTAAAACTGTGATTAGTCAGAGTAACAAAGCAATCAGAGTAAATCAAACTCTTCAAAAGGCATCAGCCTTCTGGTGCAAATATTCATATTTCCATGAATGTATTTTGTTTCCCTTAAATACTCAGTGATGCATGCTTAAAATTTACTTGGCCTCTCTTCTGGGCAAGCTCCTTTGCTGTGGTGATTACGGACGCAAGCACAAACGTACAAGCAAGAGTGTGTAGAAGCCCCAGTGGTAAATGGATTTCTTTCTACATGCCTAGCATTCAACCAGCTTGATTGAAGAGTGCTGGTGTAAGTTTCTGCTCATCTGAGTGAGATACTGCGGCTTGTTAAAATAGAGGGAACACCAAGCTGAACCAAAATGCCACCTTTTTCTTCTTCTAAGAAACGCCATGCAGCTTTGAAGGATTGACCTTATTTTAGCCAACTGGTGGCAGAAGAGAAATGCCTAACTCATGTCGTGTCACTCATCCTGATGGAACACAGCTTATACTCGAAATAATCTTCTCTGCATTCTGACAAACATTTGCAGCAGCCCAAAGCAGAGGAGAAAAGTTACCTAACAAGCTTATATGGAAAACCTGTTGCTCAGCAAAGTGGGTAAGCAAACAAGCCAGTTAATGGACCCACATTCAAGCTTAAAATGAGGCTGAATTTTTTGATGCTGAAGTAAAATTCTTTCAGTCTACTTCACTGCATACATTACTATACTACCTTTTATTTGTTGCCAGAAAGAGAAACCAAAAAGGAAATACATAGAGAAAATTAAGATCCAGATTCTCAAGGCCTTCTCTCATTCCAGCATAAAAAAGCTGCAATACATCAGGTAATAATTTTACATCCATAATGGCCTTACTGGTGTGAAATGCAAAGCACCAAGAAGCAGAGCATCTGATTTACTTTGGTGAAAGGTTCAAGCACATCATGTGGAGTGGAAATGGGTGCTGCTTCGTTTTCTGTTATATAGCGGTCAAAAGACGCAATAATTTAAACCATTTTTTTTTAATGTGGAGAGGAAGTTTTTCAGAGCTACGCACAGCAGCAATGCGCGGAGCAGCTCTGCAGTACGGTTCAGCTGTACAGCAGTCCCAAACTAGAGGCAGTGGTGAGGACTGCCTCCAGAGGAACATTCCCGGTGTTTCCATTTGGAGATTTGGCAATGCCTATGCTGACAGAAAACTGTGAACCAGCTTAAAAATATGCATCTACTTTCTGCTGCCTGAAAATTAAACGGTTATAGCATCCCCCCCATCAAATGATACCATTTGCTCCTTTCCAGGAAATATTTTAGAGAGGAAAAAAACCCCAATCTATTTGTTTTACATCTGGTAATTTTAAATCTCCATGGACCTATTAGCGGAATAGTGGACTTAAAGAAAACAGCTTAGAACAGCAGTGGCGGCAGCAGCAGCAGCAGCAGCAGCCATTCCTCTTACTACAAAGGAAATCTGTAATCTCTGCTGGCTACAGTAAAACGTAGCATCTGTTGATCACTGGGGGAACTGGGGAAGGGAATGTAAAACCCATGCGGGCTCTGCTGTCTTCTGTCATTTCCCTTCAGACCTCCAGGTGTGCGGTCCCCGGCACGGACCGTGCCATCCGACTGGGACTGGCACAGCTGCATCGACATCTCAGCCGTGGGGAAGAAGAGGAGCTGGGTGTCACTCGAACAAGGGCAGGCTGTGTGGGGCTGGCAGACTGGCAGTGCCCACGGAAACACAGGCCTTTTGACACGGCGCTTGTGCCATGCTAGAAGATGAGCTGGCAATTTCTGCGTGCCAGGATGATGGTGGTTTTTAAACACCCAGGCCATATCCTCACCAGGTGTCACTCCTCATGTTCCTCTGAAATCTGCACTGGCTGAGCCCATAGCTCACTCCAAATTATGGTACTAAATGTGAAAACAAAAGTTTTAACTAAAATGGGGCAAAATCCTGCCTAGACTTTACCCCTGGCAGGATGCAACTCTGCAGGGAATTTGTCTGAAAGCGTGTGCTCAGCTGTGGAGCTGAGGTGGCAGTTTAACTAGTAGATCAAATAATTACACAATTTTGATAATGCAGTGTTTGTATTCAATTGTCTTAAAAATTAGTACTATCACAATTATTTTCTGCATTAAAACCCACCCTACAGCAGATCATTTTGTTTAATTTCTTATTCAGCTAAGCCAACGCTCCCACCATGAGAAAATATCTTTTCACCAGAGTACTGATTTTCTCCCGCAATCTCCCCTCCTCCCCGCTTACTCCTTCTTTTCTTCTCCATCATCAATCTTTTAAGCGTGCCACTGTGCATTCACATTTTTCTTTCTGCACGTGTCAGCTCAACGCTCTTCCTCAGAGCCCTCTTTCTCCGCCAAATCCTGCAAAGCAGACTTTAACCACTCATTTCCCAAATGGGGAACTCCATGCACAACTTCGCGAAAGCCAGGCTCTCCAGGCGCTTCCCAGCCACTGTGCTGGACTCCCCCCCTTCCCTCCGCAACCCGCAGCTACGGACAAAAGACCAAGTAAAATGAAACTGACTTACTGCTATGGCTTGGAGCCTTTCCTTGTGCAACTCTGCTTCCGCCATCCTGGAGAGAAGGACACGGGAGGAGAGAAAGGGAGATGGGTGGGGGTAAGAAAAGAAACAAAAAGGCAAACAAAACCAAAACAGAGCACACACTGCAGTCACCCCAGGGAACTGGAGTAATTGCAAAGAAAGCCGAGCTCCTGTGTAGTAGTCAGCCACTTTTGGAGGCACTGCAGGCTGGCTCACGGTAGGATCATTTTAGTCACTGGACCAGTGCCTGCCTCGCTGCCTGTCTCCCAGCTGTATTACTAACTGCATTTCATTGCTGCTTCTGTGTGCTGTTGCTGTCACACAAGCCATGTATGCACTCTCCAAGCAGCTGAGCGCAGGGATAGCTCGCATGGCTATAATTTTTTGCGTTGACGTCTCAGCTCATTTGCTCCTCCTATGGGGCGCTGGGTCACGACAGGAGCTCGACATCAGTAGTGTGCACAGTAATCCAAACCTGCATGACTGCAGCAGAGGAGGCAGACAGCTGTGCCACGGCGTGTCCTTAGGGAGCACCGCGGTGGGGAGGGAAGGACGGTGGCACATGGCACGGTGAGCGGGAGCTGCGGCAGGCAGGCAGGCAGGCAGGCAGGCAGCGGCTGCAGCCCCGGCTTAAAGCAGGTTTGGCTAAGGGAAAGGACAGGGCTGGCAGGAGGAGGGAGGGCACGGACGGTGGGGGAACAGAACAGCAGAGCCGCTTGTGAATGCAATGGTAGCGCGGCATGCTGCAAAAGGCTGCTGCTGCAGGGCAGCCTTTGAGTGCGGCGGTGAGGAGCGTGTGGCGGGGGGAAGAGGGAAGGTGCACCCTGCACGTGCATTGCACATTAAAGCACTGTATTGACATCAGACACTCGAAAGTGACAGAGCTGTATGTAAAAACAGCCTGACTGAAGACCCCAGGTGTGTTATAAATAAGGAAGGAGGCAGGTGGGGAAGGGAGGGGAGGCCTGAGCCAGTATTGTGAAGGTACCCTTGATTTCAAGTATGGCTTTGGTTTTGCATGCAGCCTCCTCAGATTTGGGGTTTTTTAATATGATCTCCCATCTGTTTTGCTTTCTCCTAAACAGCAAAAGTGGCCCCCACTCTCTCCCAGCCCAGTCCCACCCCAGGGTGCTTCGAGGGTGACCACAGGGCTGCCCCGGCGGAGGGACACCCCCGAGCCAGGACAGCCACCGCACCGACCGGATGGCTGGGCAGGAGCTGAGCGCGGCATCCTGCTGTCCTGTCGCGAGGAGCATAAGTGCATTTTGCTGCGCATAATTTTGGTTTAATAACCCCATGCTGACAAGACAGGGAAACTCCATCATCTTGGACGAAAGCAGTCTGGAGGTCACCCTGCGACTGCCCTTTCATGTGCCATCCAGCCTGGCATTTTACCCCTCTGCTGGCACCCCTGTCTCCTCTCCCAGACATCCTCCACCTCCATCCCATTTCCAGCTCCGGGATGTGCTACTTGCTGCAGGCTGCCTTTCAAGGCAGTTCCTTTCTCAAATGCTTCCACCTCCTGGTCCCATTTCCCTTGCTGGTGCCCAGCCTCCTTGTCTCGTGACAGCATGTCAAAGCGACTTCTTGCTTAGCTTTGCCTCTGTGAAAGAGGTCCTTTGTTGTACAGAAAACTCACAGAACATTATATAATTCTGGTGGTCTCTGTGGCCAAAAGGCAAAGTTTTATTGCCATATCCCAAGTGAGGCAGTATCTTTAAGTGAGTGTTGGGGTGGGCTCACAGCTAGGGGAAATGCAACAATTCCAGCTTAAACAGGGATACTCTTTCAGTCTTCCAGCTTTAAGTAATTTGTCGGATGGCATCTGTCCTGTAGCTTATTTGGTCCCTTTCAGCTTGTTGTTTTTCTTCAAAACCTCTCTTTTTTTGTTTTCAACCACCACATAAAGGTCCACATATTGCTGCTTATATTACTACAGCTGGTTTTTAAATATCCTGTCACACAGGATCCAGATATCTATACTCCCACATATGCGCTGAGAACATACATGGGCAACTCCTGCTAAGACTTGCAAGCTATGCAATTAAATCCCTTCAGTACCCTTCTCATGTTTTGCTCTTAAGCCTTGCCCAGGGGAGGAATTCTACAGGCTATATCCAGCAAAGGCAAGGGTATGCCTCAGTGCTAACTGGCGCTGGGATGGGCAACCTGTTCGCTCCATGATCTGTAGTCGTGTTAGGTGCTGCCAAAGTGGTGTGTGAAATGCACCACGTCAGGCCATCCCCTCTTTCCTTCCACGTGGCGCCCACTCAGCAAAGCATTTAAACATGTATTTAAGTGCATTCAGGGTAGACATACATAAAAGTGCATGTGCACATCTCGCTTCTGATACCTCACGACAGTTCATGAAGCGCGGTAACTGCAGCTGAGCTGGGCATCGTATTTGCCCCATGTTTATCCTCTCTCCCATTTTACTGCAGTGCTTGTTGCAGGCGAGTGGTAAGCAGGGTGCATCCCAGTGAGCGCTGGGCTGTGCCTGGCCCCAGTGAGACATGCTGCAGGGCTGTGCACCCCTCTTCAGTTTAGTTTGCCAAGGAAAAGTGCATCAGCTCTGCTATAGCAGCCCACCCTGCTAGCTTTTTACAATTGTACAGGAATGACAGATGATGCACGAGCAGCAGAGCAGTTTCTTGCTGGTGACTTGCAATGCAGAGGAAAGGCTGGAAGTCATGCGATAGTAATAGCCCCTAGTTTCCATACAGTGTCTTTCTTTTGTATAGCTTGAAGCCTGTGATGCAATGAGGTGGGAATCCTTCACTCAGGTGGTTCACAGAGCACACTCAGGTGAAATGACCTCTATGAGGTCACTTACTAGGTCATGACAGAGTCTGCAGGGGACAGTCCCTATGGACTTTTGGTTAGTGAAGGCAGCTTTAAATGAAAAAAACCAAAACAACTACCCAATCCATTTTTACACATTTTTTGTTGATGTTCGTTAAGATTTTTGTTTCCAGAATGTTTTGCTATGTTGGTAAGGAATTTTAATAAAAAAATAGGAAATTGTGTTAAGCCTCAGAGATTTGTATTTGTTTTGTTTTACTTTTAGAGCAGGAAGGCAGGGTAGTATTTCTAAATTTTGAAGATGCTGAGAAAACAAGAAGGGTTTTAGGGTGTAGGGAGGATCAAGAAGATTCTAGAATAGTAGGCAAGCAAGAGGAAGGAAGTATTTTAATATAATTTGTTTGGTAGAAAGAAATGAAGAAGAAAGGAAAAACGTCCCTATTATTTTTCAAATGTCAGTTAAAAGGCTGTTCTTTTCACCGTAATTTTTAAAAGAGCAAAAACTGCTACATCTTAATTGAATTGCATCCCATTTCCATGCAAAACAGATTTTTATTTTCATTTCTTTGGAAAAGAGTGTAGGAAACAATCTGTAGCCCCTGCTTGATGCTGGAGAGGATCCTGAAAGCACTCGGAGCTATGTGTAGCCTTAACTTTCAATGAGATAGCCTACTTGTATGGTGGAAATCACGTTCTTGTCCTTGGATGGAGCTGAGCTGGATTAGGAAAGGTTCTACTTTAAATCACCTGTGTTTGTTTTTGACAAACCCTTTTTTTTTTTTTTTTTTTTGGCCATTGCCCTGCATACAACCAGAACCCTTTTGCATGATGCTGGGCATCTTGTCCGCGGAGAAAAACCCTTGATTTCCCATCCTCCTGTCTGTCTGTAGGACTGAATCAGTCAAACAAACTGGATTTTGGCCTGAAGACTGTGTAAGGAAGACACACGCATACACATGAAGGTCAGGATTAACGCCTCAGCCATTGCAAATGCATCGACATATTTTTGTGGTGACAAGTTAGTGGTTGGATCCTGGCAGCAGTTGTCAAGAAAACACAGAGCAAGGAAAGAAAACAGGCTTCACATTTGCATTTCAGATTGTTTAAGAGGAGATACTTCTGGCTCTTAAAATTACCACATGCCAGCATGTTGCATTGTGCTGCACTAACTCTGTTCTGGCATCCTCACTATTGTCGAGCATTCCTCCCTAGGGCATATTTGAACCATATTATTTTCATCTAAGTTGAAATTCTGAGGTTTGATTAATCTGTTTTTTATCTTCCTTACCAGACACTGGCCTTAGATGCTATATCAAAATAGGCCAGGAATGAAAAGTTCGTCAAAACTTTTAGATTCCTGAGCCCATCATCCATGCTCACTTTTTGGACTCCCTTAAACACAGTGTCTCGCACAATACAGCCTTCGAAATTTTTGGCAGTGGCACCATCTGACATTTCCAGGAAAGGCTACCCCATTTGCAGTTTCATTTGGGGCTCTCAGCCCCATCAGACAACACTCTTGCTGTCCTTCTCTCTCCCGTACCCAGGCTGCTTGCTGGGGGTGCTCAGTGGCTGCAGCACCAGGGGTTGTGCTCAGGCTACCTGGAACCTCACTGCTGTGAGCTGCATGGGGACCCCCTCCCAGCGAGCCATCACCCTGGGACAGTTGTCCTCATCCTGCCTGGACACGTTCATCCTGTAAGCCATGGCTGCGTGGTGGGGGCTGTGTGTCCAGGCCCCCTCTGGGTGGCTGGCTGGTGAGGGTGCTCGGTCTGTTGCCACTCACGACTTGCAGTGGTGAAAGTGAGAAGTGGCTGAACACCCAAATATGTGCCGTCACCCCTCTGCTGCTGGGTGGCAGATGCTAGCACCGGTACACCTTCTTCATCCCCCACAGCTCTTCACGCAGGATTTCATGGGCACAGCCCACAGGCGGCGTGGGCTGATGTAAAACCAGCCCGACCCACAGGACAAGCAAGGCTGGGAAACCTCCCCTCTACCTCCCACAGCATTTCACACCTGGAAAGTGCAGATGGGGAAACCATAAGCAATATGCCTAAAGTTGAACAGAAGCGGCTGTGGCAGAGCTCAACCTATACCTCTGAGTCCAGTTCTGTAAGTGCACAAGATCATTCTTTCTTCATTGAAAAAAATCTTCATAAGAGACTTTGTTTAACAGAAGTTGTTTCCTCCCACCTTTTTCTGTTTCAGTTTTGCCGCTTGCTATCAAGACATGGAGTCGAAGCACGCATAGGAGGAGATGGCATTGTTTGAGAAATAAAAAGCTAGAGCACAGAGCTTTGTTTTAAACCTTCCCAAGACAGCAGGCTTATGAATAGGTAAGCCATCATTTATTAATAAGTGCAGCCTATTAGGTTTTTCCATGTTTGCTTGGTTTTGTTCTGCAGCCATGGGGAGCTCACACTGAGAAGTCCTCTGACCAGAAGGGTCTCCACACGGTCACGCGAGCAGCAGGACACCTCATCTCCACGGACCACTAGATACTGTGAGTGGAAGAGGCCCTCAGAGCAGAGGTCTCCTGGCCAAATCATGTCTGTTGTCCACAAACAGTTGCTTGTAAGTGATTCTGCTGGTGGCAGAGACAAGAAGCAATGGCTCTCCTGAGACCTCTTGTCCTGCCAGCCCCCCTGCCATGCTTAAGCAGCCTCATGTTAGCCTGAGCTTTATTCAGCACCTTCAGTCCTTGGCTGTAATTAATGAAGCAAGCCACAGAGCACCCCCTGTCAAAGCCTGCAGGTCAGTAAACCAGGAGATCCTGTTTCCAGTGACTTTCCTTGAAGTAGGGAAGAACAAGAAGAAATGATGCAGGGCAGAAGTGCAGGGCAGAAGTATATCTGTGAAGAGGACAACTCTTCACTATAAAGGGCATTTTTCTTGAATTTCTATTCTATCAGCATAATGATGCCACCGAAATAGGTCACCACCCCTTAGCTGCACATCCCTCTGTAGTTCTTAATGAGCTGAGATTCATGTGTACACCAGGATTTGTGCTAGAAACAGTTTATGGCATTTGGTTTCATGGATCCTGACAACTTTAATGCTGATAGGGAAGAGATTCTTGCCCCTCTTGCCCCTTAAAGCTGGCTTGGCTATTTGAATCTGCCAAGAGAAAGAGGAAAAAATGTACTTTTTTAACTTTAAAACTTTAAAAGTTTAAAAACTAGAACTTGGTTCCTGTAGATTGTGATACCCCTCTCCTTGCTGTTCAAACAACCCAGACTGTAGCAGGAAAGCTGCTTTTAGCAGCATTTATTTCTGTTCTTATGTCTGCTGATCATCCTCCACATATAGTACATAGCTGAAATTATATCTTTTAAAAAACACAAAATATTTACTGCTGAGGTTTGTGTTAGTACACTGGATTTTGCTTTAGAAGTGAGATAGTAAAGGAGAGAAAGAAGTTACCTGCAGTCCAACTGGCAAAAGCCAAAGAAGAGGTGAAAATAAACTACTGCCCCACGAGGTAACTGAGGCCAGAATCTGAATATTTGGCATTTAGTGCTGCTCTGATCACTGTGTGACCTTTGCTTCCATTCCGCCATATATGACAAAAAGATAACTTTATACCTCCTTTTCAAACACCCTTTTGGCTCTAGACTCTCTAGTCCATTCTCAGTTTGGTCTCCTGTCTGTAACATAGAATCGTAGAATGGTTTGGGTTGGAAGAGACCTTTAAAAGTCATCTAGTCCAACCACCCTGCCATCTTCAACTAGATCAGGTTGCTCAGAGCCCCATCCAACCTGACCTTGAATGTTTCCAGGGATGGGGCATCTACCACCTCTCTGGGCAACCTGGTCCAGTGTCTCACCACCCTCACTGTAAAAACTTTCTTCCTTATATCTAGTCTGAATCTATCTTCTTTTAGTTTAAAACCACTACCCCTTGTTCTATCCAACAGCCTCCTCAGAGAAGGACTAGAGGATTGGCAGTGGACTTCCAATGCAAAAAAGTAGTAAGAAGTCCACTCCAGTCTACGAGGGCAGCTTTCCTTAATGACAAGCTTTCAGCTAAGGCTAAATAACCTGGAAATTTAGAACCGCGTGCCTTCCTCCTTTGCGGGGGGGCTGCACAGAGAGGTGTCTTCAGCTTGTCTGCATCAAGGCTGCAATTTAACGACGGATGTTTCAGATCAGTCCACCTCAACTCCAACACATTATAGCAGTGAAAGAGCTGGAATTTTGATTTGATCTCTTTGATGAAGAGGAGTTAATTCATCCATTCAAATAAGGGGTCTGACAGTACTTTGAAAGAGAATCAAGTCAGATCTGAGTCAGTTCTACTTATCACAGCCCCTTTTTCTGAAATTCTCCAGAGACCTGTCATGTAGCCTTTCAGCTTCCTAGCTAGTGGTGCTAGTCCTAAAAAAAGGACCCCCTAATGGCAGATTTTTGTGTGGCATCCCATGTTTGGTCCTCTGACCTGAAAAAACTGGAAACCTTTTGCACAGAAATCATCTCTTGGTCTTTTTGCCTCTGCTACAGGCAAGAAGTGGCAGAAAGGCACACAGGAGGAGCAGAGACAGAAAGTAACTGGCTATTTTTTGGATCCATGCCAAAAGTTTAATATGAATTTTGGACCACTCTACACTATGCCCAAATTGGTACATCCAGCCTTTGTCGTTAGCTAGGGAATTCATTAAGCTTTTCACAGCCTGAGCCAGCCACAAGGTGCCAAGAGTTTGCCTTGAACCAGCGTAACACACGGTATGTATTACGCAAAGCCACTGTGTTGCATATGTGCAAATGATTTCTTCCAAGGATCTTAAAGGCTGCTGGTCCCACTTCTAAGGGAAGTCAACTCAAAGGCATACAAGCACACAGTGATGTCCCTTTCATGGGAAAAGCATCCCCAGTGGTTCCTTGCTCAGGGCCACTGCAAGTGCTTTTTAC
Organism: Grus americana; assembly: GCF_028858705.1. Lineage (NCBI taxonomy): Eukaryota > Metazoa > Chordata > Aves > Gruiformes > Gruidae > Grus > Grus americana. The sequence continues at coordinate 77,397,842 of NC_072891.1, forward strand.
AGACTAATGCTAAGGACAGCAGCAGTAGATGCTCAGAAAAATCATAATCAGGCTTCCTGAGGAAAATGTGCGTCTCACTGACTTCCTATTCATGTCACTCTGATGGTATTATTTTATACTTTAATGTTATAAAGTATAAATTGCAGAACTGTTTTACATTATATCACATACCACATACAAGCCTCACTCAAGATGAGATTACCACTAAACTGGTATCTCTGGCATGCAGCTAATTAGGAAATCATCTTTATATCTTGCACCTCTAATGCACACATGCCTTGTCTGGTAAGTAGCATTCAGAAGAGACAGTATTCATTAAACCTAGTAGTCAGCAGTTCCTAGGATGAAATTTAATGCTGATTTACAAAGCAGTCTAAATGATTGACATTGTCTTCCACTAATTTTAGTGGAAAATGATTCTTAATCCTCTAGACTAGTTTGAAAATCCTTGTCAACATGTCTACATTTTAAGCTTCTGCATATATTCCAATTTTGGAACCTGGAAGAGACTACAATACATAATTGTTTCAACACTAAGCAGTCACCCAACCTTTTAAATAAAGATATTTGGAAATAGGCTGAATGTTTTAACCCTGAAAACTTCTAGTTATGTCCTAATTTAGTACTTAAACTTTCTCCAACTTGCTCTGATTGATGTCTCTTGTACTGGAGAATAACAAAATGTGGAGCAAGGCTGCAGGTATCCTCAACCTCATGGTAAATTCAGACCTCTTGAGAGAGATCTGAAGGGATGTTCACCTGTAGCTAGGATAGTTACTGCTAGGTGTGCCAGGAATGAAAAGAAAGAGGCTCCCTGTGAGGCTGGGACTGGTTTACAACAGGCAGGTAGCACGACAGAGGCTACTGTAGTTATGTGCTCAAGGCACTAGTTCATCATAAATTAAAATAATAGTAACCATGTAGCAGGGCCCTCTGCCCAAACAGAGAAGAAAAAGATATGTCAGGTTGTTAATTAACAAAATAAGACTTTTTTTTTCTCTAATAATTCTTGTGCAGAACTAGAGTCTTGCAGATTTCTCCTAGGAGATTTGAATCAATTTAATGAAGGTGAAGAAAATCCATCAGTTGAGTTCTGCTTATGCCACTGTCCACACTTCACACCATAACAGTCTGAGACTCTTTCATAAGGATGGTAGAGGAGCATTGCTTTGCTTACAAAACTATAAAGAGAGAATGAGATACAGCTAATGAAAAAAACCCATCTCTTCATGATTTTACCCAATGTGATCGTCTACTCTTTTCTCATAGAAAAGAAAAAATATCTCCCTTTCTTTATGTTTTCCCTTAATTTCTTTAGAAGGCTGATTTATTTCGATCTTTTGATGTTTTGGGCAATACAACATCTGCAGTTTGGGCAGTCATCAAAGGCATGGAGAGTGCTGTACTATCTGTCTGCATCAGATCTATTTAGGTAACTTAATTTTCTCCACATGTTAGACTGTTTCTATCGTGGAAAAAAATATTTTTTAAAGACTGATAAAATACTTCCAGTTGAGATTTCGCAAAAGACAAAGTGTTTGTTGATTCTAGTGCCCAGGATACTTCTAGCCTGAGTAAACCTACATACGTCTGCAGCAGATGCCAATATTGTATCTGGTGTGTGATGGCAATAAGGTGACAAGAGCCCCGGACGTGTCTGTTTTAAACAACATCTTCTACAGATCTTTTAGTCACTGAATTACAATTGCTAACCTCCAGTTCAGCTATACTGAATGCACATATCTCCATGTTGATGTGAGAGTCCTGTCTAACAATGATGGCACTTTTCAGAAAATTGGGACCATATGAAAGAAGGGACTTTTCAAGTTGTATTTTGAGTTCTCACATTTCAGATCTATCTAGGAATTTCAGTATTTTTTCCCTCTGATTACACCCATAGAAAGATGTAGAAGTGTAACAACATTTGCAGCTTATTTCACATGGGGTGTGTAAGCAACGATTTCAACTTGAATAACAAACTTAAATGTCTCCAAATCAGTAACACTACTTACAGAACAAACTATCCTGAACAACATTAGATGATTTTATTTAGTAGAGTAGATCAATAAGCAGACATCTGTAGATGTGGTTACTAATCATGCCCTGGCAACTTGCAAATCATTTCTTCTTTCATGAAGGTGTTTCTTTGCCTGCTGTTTTCTTATTCTTTCAATGCGAACTCCTCAGTACTGGGACTGCTTGCTGTGTGGTTGCCGAGGAAGGATAATGATTAGCTAAATTACATCTGGCATTGCAATAGCTGGACCTACAAAAATTAAGTTAGCATTTAGTGTTTAAGAAGAAGTATTTTTAGTGCCAAAAAAATTGATAGTTTATCAAATCTGGCTTGCACACAAGATATGCATTAATTTTAATGAGATAGACCAAAAAACACTCCCATTTTATTTGGTGAATTTCTCAAAAGGTTTGATTTTTTCTCTGAAGATATGTTCTGAGAAAAGCACTTTACACTGTTTGTTACTTTTGTGTGGAGTAAACATGGGGATATAAACTTGCAAATGATGTGATGTATTTCTATGTTTAGTTAAAAAAATATTTGAAATCTTACTTATTAGTACTTTCAAATTAATACTGCTTTACCTGAGACGTCACAATCAGAGCTTGAAGAACAAGTCTGGATTTGATTTTCCTTTCAAAATATCCTGTTATTGAACCATGTTGCACTTGTTATCAACCTAAGTTTCCAGCTCTCTGCTGATTTATAGTTAGTTCTGATTGTCACTAGTATATTGTGGCAAGGAGTTCCACAAATTAGCTCCAAAAAATACTTCTTTTTAATAGCTTTTTTCCCCCCCTTGGTTTCACTGCACCTGTTATCCAGCTATCAGAGTTCTGATTTAATATTCTCGGCTGCCTGTCTCATCCCATGATGAAAGTGTACCAGCTGTGAAATTTTATAATGGGAATCGTTCCTGCAATCGATATGAGCACAGTTTTCCCAAACATCACAGAAAACCCACTATTGCAGAAACAAAGTCTAGCTCATAATCTTCCGGAGTGAGGCACAGAGGAAGAAAGATGCAAAACAAAAGGAACATTCTTGATACTTTGAAGAGAAACAAAGAATGCACTGAGAAAAATTAGTTAATAATGTAAAAATGGCTGGAAAAACAGGGGTTGCCTTTAGATCAGAGATCTGGTGTGCACTGTCGAATTAAAATGATGTTTCAGCGGAAGCAGAGCAAGTATTTTACTCTGTTAATTTTGTGTAAAAGATTCCACAATAAGCATTAGCTTGGCTTTTGTTTGCCTTGAGTGAGCTGCAATTTCAGTAGCTACAAAGCCAGAGAGTTGAATGCATCATTGCTGCAAGAGGAAGCTGGAAAACCTTTCGGCAGTGCCTACATCAGAGAGGACTGTAAATAAAAATTGTCTTGAAAGGCTTTCAAAGGTGGTTTAGTTTGTTCTGCAGATCAGCAGATGCAGCTTAAATTTTTATATGGATGTGCCCACCTGTATAAGGAGCTCCGTGTGCAACCGAGGCAGTTCTTCTTCCTTTTGCTGAAAAACTCATCCTCTTGTACACCTAACTCTGAGCAACCTAAGGTCCACGGATACTGCAGTTATTTCGGTTTTAATGCTTAATTAAGTTGTGATCTTTAGGCTCCGGTTAAATCACTGTGTGATGACAAATACTGGCTATGACAACATGGATGACACGCAGTGCGATGTCTCAGTACATTACACCCCCAGAGCAGGTTACAAGCCATGGTTTCTAATCAGAGCCCTTGAACAGATGTCCTGCAAGTGGTAATCCCACTGAAGTCACACAACCCTCTGCGTGCGGGGTCTCTTTTGCATGTTTTGCCCCATATAGTCTGGATCTACTGAGCTGCCGAGTCTGTGTAGTAAAAGGTGCTGCCACTTTTAGGTGCTACCTTTTTAGGTTTTTGAACCATGGAAGGCTTTCTTGGGTATGAGAGGGCTGAAAGAGTGCCTGCGGGAATGGGATAGCCGTCTGCAATAGAACTGGGGTGAAGGAGGTCCAAGGTCTGTTCCTGGCTGGTTTGCCCCCTCTGTGTCACCCCCACATAGGGCTCCTTCTCCCCACAGCTCCAAACACTTGCAGAGTCCAGTGCGGTCTCTGCCGATGCGCAGCCCAGCTGAGTGGCGATAGGAACGCTGTTGGGAGCTGTGGGATAGGCTGAGAGTCCTCCCGGATTTTCACAGAAGGCTGTTCCCCATGGCTTATAGCTCAGCCAGCTTTCAGAGAGGATATTTTAAGTCAAAGCAGAGCATATTCTGCTTTCAGTGGTTTGCATTCCCCATTTCATACTTTGGACTAATCTGCTGATGTTTCAGAGCTGCTAAAATAAGACATATACAAACTGAGAAAAGAAAAAGTGAAAATGTTTCTGCTGCCCTGATATAGAGTTGCTGCTACCATTGCTCCCCATGGAGCAGGAGTGAGCTGAGAGCAACTTGTAACTCATGGCTCCCTCAGCTTTGCTGACAGAGCAGATGTCTCCGCAGAAGCAGCAGATCCCATGCCTTACTGCTGAAAAATGTACATCAGTGGTAGACCACCAGTCTTCCCAGGGCTTCACAGCTGTAACTGAAGCCAATGTAATACACAAAAATACCTTGGTGCATTCAAAGTAATTCAACCTTTGCAGCAAGGACATACACACGGGCAGAGTTAAGCTTTTGCTCTCCCTACCCTTTACCCTAACGCCACATTTTTATGCTAGCTGTCAGGACAGGGGCCAGAAGGGCAGCAGGTTAAGGCAGACAGGACAAACGCGGCTCCCTGAGCAGAGAAAACTGTTGCTGTGATCTGTTCCCAACAGGCTGACACTTGGAGGGGTTGTCATGCGCTTGTGCTGGAGTTAAAAGACCTTATAAGGCAAAGCCTGAACAAACTGTTAAGCAGTCTGAAGTGTTCCTCAGTGCTGAAAAACCTCCAGGGAATGCACAACATACCCCTGGCAAAGATTACAGCATATTTTACAGCAAGCTCATAGAGTAACAAAGCAGATATTGTATCTTTGAATTTCAGGCTCTGCAGGCTACTCTCAGCAAGAAAATTAAGATCAGGTCCCCTTCTTGGATTCATTTTACTGTAGTGGGACAAGCTAAGTGTCATTCGTTAAATCTGTCTTTAAGATTTCATAAAGTTGCACATTGAGTCTTCTGGAAAGATGCTCTCTATAGCATAAAACTTATTTGGAGGCCTCTGTGAGCTGATGGCCGGACAAGCCAGATCTATTTAAGCTGTGGCAGTAGTCAATACCACTGACAAAATGAGCAGACCTTGCTCATGAGATCTCCGTGGTAAACCAGCCCTGCTTTGCCACTCTCCAGCTGACTTGGGGTCAAGGGGTGTGAGGACTTCCACCCACTCCTCTTTTCCCTTTGTGGTCCAGGAGGGGATGTGGCACAGCTGCCTTGCACCCTGTTCACGGACCTGCAGGAAAAGCCCTGCATGCTTAGATGCAACATACAGAGAAAATAGCTGAAGCTGTGCCCCTGCCTCAGCCGGTCTCGCCTTCACTAAAGACTCAGAGTGTAACACGAACAACAGCAGCAAAAAAGTCTGAATAAAATGGCCGCACCCCTGGGGAGCTCCGAGCAGAGCCATTTTGCTGTGGCTGCGAAGCAGGCATGGCTGTGGCACCCCTGTGCACCAGAGGCAGGGATGAAGGCTTAACATCATCCCCTGAGAAGGCTGAGGACCATCCATCCTTTTCTGCTGGAGTTAAAAGGCTTTGGAAAGCAAAGCCTGAAAACACTGTGTTTTGCTGCCTTTTCTGATGCTTGTTGGTTACAGCTAGCTGCTGCTTCTAGTGGTTTTTAGTAGTTTTCCTCTCATCTGCCTTTGCTGAAGCTCTTCAATATACTTTGAGGTGCTTACTCACTTACAAAGCAGTGAACTGTGCCAGAAAGACGTGGGCCATCTCTTTCCCCCATAAGCCAGATCAAACTGCTGCCAGTCTAACAGCTGTGCCTGCGGATGCCCGCAAACAGACAGTTTCTCTGACGTTTTTCTTTGTTGGTTCTGCTATTTGCATTCTCTTACTAAAGCCTGTTTACTGTCCCATCCCTGATATTATCTGATATTATTATCTGATATTTTAAGATAAATCCTTTCCAGTTGCTTTTTCTGTTTCTATTCAGCTGCCTGTTTACATTATGCAGGTGCTGACCTAAATTAACATAGGCATCAGGAGGGCAAAAATGTATTTAGTCACTTTCCAAAGTGAATATGGTTGTTCAGAGCACCTTTGTTAATTATAAGACTAATAGGAAGGTGTGAATGCCAGCGTGGAATGACTTTCAGAAAGTAAGACCATTGAACTGAGATCTGTTTTCTTCCTCCTCGAAGGAAGCCGCATGGAGGTAGCCTTGCTCCAGCTGAGGAGGAACAGATTGGACATCCGTTGGGTACCCACTGACTCTCCCCTCTTACAGGAACTGATCTAATAGATCTCCATTGCAAGAAGGGCTTGCAAGTGCACGTATCATTTGCAATTGGTGCCTTGTCCATGAATGCCAAAGATAGGACTGGAAGTACTTTGGACATGTCTGTAGTCCACCTCTCTGTCCTAAGACAAATGCAGATGGTCTGCAACCTGTTCAGTTACAGCGAGACACACGTTGTCATGGATGCAACAGATGTATCTGTGCATGTCACTACATTGTACCAACCACCTTCATCAGAAGACAGACTTATCCTACCTAAGTTTTGGTAGGGTGCTGGATAGCAGGACACTGGCATGCCTGAAAATCAGTCCCCAAAAGGTAATACGGACAGCTAAAGTGACTGGGGTTGAATGAGGAGCTGATAGCAAAGTTAGTCCTCTGCAGATGACAACTGACAGTGACTAAAGAGGGTTGCAAAGTGCCATTTGTCTTGTAACCATAACAAAAACTAAACATTGTCTGTAAGTATTCAAACTTTTCAGCAAATTAGTTTTAACCATTAGCCCACTGTTTTGTGCATGGCTTTCTAAAAATGGTCAACTAATTGAACTGGCAGGCACACCCATAAAGACAGACCCTTAAATGAATATTGCAGAAAATCACATTTGAAATCCGTCAGCACAAGAGCATTCTTATTGAAGACACATGATCTCTAGGAAATGCCTTCTGTCAACTACTGAATAGCAGGAGCTGGTGAGCAGACAAAGCCAGACTGAAGTATAGTGATTTTAAAAGACTGGTGGCAAAGGCAAGCAAATAGAAGAAAAAGTATAGAGAAAAGCTGTGTAGGCAGATACCACACAGAAAAAAAAAAAGCACTCAAATCAGACCAAGCTTGGGGATATCAAATCAAAACTAAAGGTCAGAGGAATCAAAGTATAGAAATGGACACAAATTCTCCACTAGCCAAGGCAGATATAACAGATGGGTCAAAGCCTGTTATTAAGGTTGGTTCAGGCCAGTGACTTGAAGTATGACTCAATTTGGTGTGTAACATACATGACTGCTTGCGTCTAGCTAAGGGCATGCAAAGCTTTCACCAGTCTCCTGAAGCAGTCCTTTTGTGGTGTAAAATAAACTCCAGGCTGACACAAACTGCTGACATTGGAAACTTCTTTATGTCCTCCTCTATGTTTTATCCACAAACCCCGTATTTTTTTTAATCTTCAGCATCATTATCTACAGTAGTAATAAGAAAACAAGAACTCTAATGATTTCCAGAGGTTGTAGGAAGAGGTGGCTGAAAACCAAAGAAAATTTTTCAGAAAATAATATATGGATTCTGGGGTTTGCTTTGCTTAATCCCTTAGTATTTACAAATAAAGAATGCCAAGGAGGTAAGCTAGAGAGTTCTGTGTTGTACGTTTGACTCAGAACAGATCTTTGGTAATGCCACCCTTGACTGGTGTCGAAACTGTGTATTCAGGAATGATCCAGAAGCTCAAATACCATCACCTAACCTTTGCATGCTTCGAAGATAATACCTATGCTGCCAGTTACTGCCTTGTAATTTTGCTGCATAGTTTTGAACACAGAAGGTCTTCCCAAAAGCTACTGTTTTGTCTGCAAATACCTGTGAAGACAAGAGGAGCAGAGTTTGCAGAATTTAGTATTTTATATTTACACTATCAAGCAATGAAACTCAACAGTGAGAAAAACATTTTTTACAATATGCCTATGTATGAAACCTCTACCAACTAAAAACTTAGATGTCAAAAAGGTGCAAAAAGAAGCTTTGGCCTCTGACCAGAAACTTTTTTCTTAAGCCTACTCAGGTCCTACAAAAACCGAGAGGTTGGTGGGTATTCTGCCCTGTTGATGAACAGCTCAATGCCCGTGCCCTGTTCAACAGCATTTGTACTGGTCTGGTCTATGAAAATGAGTTGAACATTTATTTCCAGGGTTACCCTGGGTCAGACACTGCTGATGGGCATGTATCTGGTAAGGGGAACTCTGATCTTTGTACCTGGGATTAAATTCTGTAGAGGTTCAGAGCTGTTTCATTTTATGGAATAAACCTGTGAGAGTACACTATCCTCTCTGGTTAGCGTGGGATTAAGAGCAGAGGGACCTGATTGCAAGCAAAATTATTTTGAAAATATCATTACTGAGCTGACTAACTACAATGCTATTAGAGGGAAAAGCTGCACGGAGGGATGAATTGTTGTTTGTGTGCTTTATGATTCACTCATCTGATTATGCCAATTGAAACAATTTGCTGCAGTGTCTTTTGTACACAACCAGGAAACAGAGAGGCTCTCAGAGCTCCAGCAGTTCTCTCATTTTTGTATGGTTTGGTACCATGTGAATCAACCTGCAAGTAATTAGACTCCGAAGTGTCTCCCATCATGCATACAGGCACTTTTCTCTAAGCAGAGCAGGCAAAGCTGTGTCAGGCCAAATTTGCCCAGTCCACATAAGCCAGCCTGTGATGCTGGAAGACTTGTAGGAAACAGGCATGCATGCTTTTGAGATCAAGGAAGTCAGTGGAGCTGTACTGACTTAATGTGGGCAAAGATCCCAGAAGACGTGAATGTTTGCGACTATGAACCTATGCATGTGGCTCGTAGAAACCCAAAGGTTTGAACTTGTTCTCTGTCGTCTCCCAGAGCCCTGAGTATGCCAGAAAGCCGCTCGTCAGGAAACATTACAGAAAGCCCTAGGCACGTGCAGCCTTGTGGCTGGCTTTTTCTCTCAATTAGATCTTTCCATGTGCCCTTGTTCTTGCCGGATGAGAGCAGAAGATCTCTTTTAAGTGCTTCTTGGCTGACACTGACCTCTCAATAGACAGATAAAAAGTAGAGAGATTTCCTCCTCCTGTTTTTCCTCCTCCCATCCACAATTGTCACTTATCTCCCCAGCTAAGCCAATTATAGTGCCTCAGAAGTGTCCCCATGAAGAAAGGGAAGCAGCCAGACAGACACCAATTGAATTTCCTACGGGCACTGTACAGAGGTTGTTTTGTTCCTGCGACAGAGCCATTACTCCCTTGTGCTGCTGGTGACTCAACTGAAGACTGAGCCCTGCGAGAGAGCAAATGTGGTACAAAATTCCTAAAAATGCAGCTGGGACTGTAGATACAGCATGATAGTACTGATTTCATTGTCAAGGAGTCCAAACTCCACCCTAACCTTTGGTGTTTCAGGAAGCTGCAAAGGGGGAGAAAAATAAGGGAAGAGGAGGAGAGGGCAATGGAGAGGAGGGGAGGGGAGCGCAGGGTAGGGAAGGGAAGAATAAGTGATCAACTCCGAACTCCACTGCCTCTGTATGGAGAGCTGATGCCATCCATTACCTAGTAAAAAGAAAAAGCTGTCATTATTTGGATTCCAGTAACAGCCTGGCCATGGATAAAGACTTGCATTATGTCAGGCACTGCGCAAATGTTGAACAAAGTGCAGTCTAAGGATGTGGCTCCTCTGCAGGGGGGAAAAGCGTGCCTGTGCTAGCTTAAATCCCTCTAACTTGGATAACAATGTAACAGGGCCTCTGCAATACAAGCTGGAGTGTTGGTTAGCCATCCAATTCAATATCCAGGGTATGATTTGCACAGATGTTCTGCTGCTACTTAGGGCAGCTGACACAAAGCTGCTCTGGGCCTGTTCCTTATGCTGCAATCCCACCTTCCAGCTGCAGCTCAGGTAACACCTCAGTCAGAGTGGGAATGAAGAGCAACAGCAGGGGCTCAGCAGCCTACCAAGGGCAGCATTCAAACAAGCTGTCAGTAGGTTTGATGTGAGTTTTAATGAATGCAACATGTTGTCAGCTGAGGATCAAAGTCCTAAAGCATTGTCAGGTCTATGCTACAACAAACCCACACGAGTACTGTTTTGTTAGTATACTTGCATCAACAAACCTGTACCAGTGAAAACTCTAGAGCTAATGGCTGTACCTGGAAAAACTATGCTTTGATTAGAAGAATTTGCACAAGTATCATTGTGTGAAGTAAGATCAGCTGAAGTACACAAGGGCTTTTGCTGGAACAGCAGTTTTGCAGAGCAACCGTATCTGTTACCAATAGACCACTGCTGGCAACGTGTTCTAGTGCAAGACCACCCAGCCATAATCCCTTTAAAGTATATATTTTATTGAATGTTCATGATAGCTTGAACATTTGCATAAGCTAAGTCATGTCTATCCAGCACTGCCGTCCCCTGAATATTTTTTGATGGAGCAGGAAGAAGGAATGTAAGAAGAAAGGGAAAGGGAAGGAAGTGATAGTTTTACCTCAGTCTTCGAAGAATAAAACAGAAAAACCTCCATTTTCGTAACTACTTCAGATTGCTAACTGATGGGTTTAATTTGTGTGTAGATTTGTGTAAATTATGTTTTGGATGAAGATGCTAAAACCATGTGAAACTTGTGTAAATGTGTATGTATAATCTAAAGTGAAAGGTGTGGTGTGAAAGATACGTTGCCTTTGCTATCAGCACATTCATATGTAACTAATGCCAAATATGAGGGAACAGGCTTTTGCCCTTCCTTTTTATGTGCCTACACTGGGATCCATGAAAGTGCCTAACCTTCAGTTATGTCAGGCACCCTGTTGCTTGAAATCACTATCTCATCTGATCTCATCTCATCTCATCTCAAGCATCTTTCATTAAAAGACATGCATCTCAAGACAAGCCAATCCCACAGCAAAACAGCTTAATTGCATCAGGTGATTGTCACAGGCATCTATTTTGCCCGATAAATCAAGCTCCTTCCTACAGCCATCAAAAAGACAAAGGTAAAATCTCTTTTTTAAAAGAAGTGAGAAGACATTATTATGGTATGTTAATATTTGGAGCAGTCGTCTCATCTTCCTCCCTGGGCACAGCATTCAACAGTTTCAGAAATATGCCAAACAGCAAGTGGAATTATAAAAATTTCCTAGTTTTCTAAGTAAAAACCTGGCCCAACATTTGACAATCAGGACTGATTAAAGATGATTTGGGATAATAAGAATATTAATACCTGTAGTGAAAAGCAAACAAAAATCTATTCAGTATCTAAAAACACAGTTAATGCTATTTTGGTGGCTAGTCTAGTGACTGAAACATTAGCAGTACTAATCCAGCTCAAGGAAGGCACTTTTAGCAGTCTACAGTTTTTTCTTAATACCTTGTTTCAGCCTATGCCATGTAATATGCAATCCTGATAGATCAGTACAATGAAACCTCTGTATTAATTACCAATCCTGTTTAATGACAGAATATTAGCATCCCTGGAAAAAATTGTGAAGTCGATGTATCTACCAAGACCAGGTGTCTCATCCTCAGATCAGAGAATCATAGAATGGTTTGGGTTGGAAGGGACCTCAAAGATCATCTAGTTCCAACCCCCCTGCCATGAGCAGGGACACCCTCCACTAGACCACGTTGCCCAAAGCCCCATCCAACCTGGTCTTAAACACTTCCAGGGATGGGGCATCCACAGCTTCTCTGGGCAACCTGTTCCAGTGCCTCACCACTCTCACAGTGAAGAATTTCTTTCTAACATCTAATCTAAATCGACCCTCCTTCAGCCTAAACCCATTACCCCTTGTCCTGTCACCACACCCCCTGATAAACAGTCCCTCACCAGCTTTCCTGTAGGCCCCTTCAGGTACTGGAAGGCCGCAATTAGGTCTCCCCGGAGCCTTCTCTTCTCCAGGCTGAACAACCCCAACTCTCTCAGCCTGTCCTCATAGGAGAGGTGCTCCAGCCCTCCAGTCAGCTTCGTGGCCCTCCTCTGGACTTGCTCCAACAGCTCCATATCTCTCCTGTACTGGGGCCCCCAGAGCTGGACGCAGTACTCCAGGTGGGGTCTCATAAGAGCGGAGTAGAGGGGCAGGATCCCCTCCCTCGATCTGCTGGTCACATCTCTTTTGATGCAGCCCAGGACACGGTTGGCTTTCTGGGCTGCAAGCGCACACTGCTGGCTCATGTTGAGCTTTTCATCCACCAGCACCCCCAAGTCCTTCTTTCGGGGCTGCTTTCAATCCATTCTCCACCCAGCCTATAGTCGTGCTTGGGATTGTGCCAACCCACGTGCAGGACCTTGCACTTGGCCTTGTTGAACTTCATGCAGTTCACATGGGTCCACCTCTCAGGCCTGTCCAGGATGGCATTCCTTCCCTCCAGCATGCCAATTGCACCACACAGCTTGGTGTCATCGGCAAACTTGCTGAGGGTGCATTTGATCCCATTGTCCATGTCGCTGACAAAGATGTTGAACAGTGCCGGTTCCAGTACCGACCCCTGAGGAATGCCACTCATCACTGATCTCCACCTGGACATTGAACTGTTGACCACAACTCTTTGAGTGTGACCATCCAGCCAATTCCTTATCCACCAAGTGGTCCATCCATCGAATCCATGTCTCTCCAATTTAGAGACAAGGATGTCGTGTGGGACAGTGTCAAATGCTTTGCACAAGTCCGGGTAGATGATGTCAGTTGCCCTTCCCTTATGTACCAACTCTGTAACCCCATCATAGAAGGCCACCAAGTTCGTTAGGCACAATTTGCCCTTAGTGAAGCCGTGTTGGCTGTCACCAATCACCTCCTTATTTTCCATGTGCCTGAGCACAGTTTCCAGGGGGATCTGCTCCATGATCTTGCCAGGCACGGAGGTGAGACTGACCGGCCTGTAGTTCCCTGGGTCTTCCTTTTTCCCCTTTGGGGGTTATGTTTCCCCTTTTCCAGTCAGTGGGAACTTCACCAGACTGCCAGGACTTCTCAAATATAATGGAGAGTGGCTTGGCCACTTTATCCGCCAGTTCCCTCAGGACACATGGATGCATCTCATCAGGTCCCATGCACTTGTGCACCTTCGGGTTCCTTAGATGGTCTTGAACCTGATCTTATCCTACAGTAGGTGGTTCTTCATTCTCCCGGTCCCTGCCTTTGCCTTCTGTGATGTGGGCAGTGTGGCTCGGGCACTTGCTGGTGAAGACTGAGGCAAAAAATTCGTTGAGTACTTAAGCCTTCTCCATATCCTGGGTAACCAGGTTGCCTGTTTCATTCCGAAGGGGACCCACTTTTTCTGCATCTTCTGTTTTTCACTGACATAGCTATAGAAACTTTTCTTGTTGTCCTGAACATCCCTGGCCAGATTTAATTCTATCAGGGCTTTGGCTTTCCTAACCTGATCCCTGGCTGCTCGGACAGTTTCTCTGTATTCCTCCCAGGCTACCTGTCCTTGCTTTCATCCTCTGTAGGCTTCCTTTTTTTGTTTGACTTTGTGCAGGAGCTCCTTGTTCATCCATGCAGGCCTCTTGGTCTTTTTGCCTGACTTCCTCTTTGTTGGAATGCATCACTCCTGAGCTTGGAGTAGGCGACCCTTGAATACTAGCCAGCTTTCTTGGGCCCCTCTTCCCTCCAGAACTTTGTCCCATGCAGGTCCCTGAAGAGGCCAAAGTCTGCTGTCCTGACATCCAGGGTAGTGAGCTTGCTGTGCACCCTCCTCGCTGCCCTGAGGATCCTGAACTCCACCATTTTGTGGTCATTGCAGCCAAGGCTGCCCTTGAGCTTCACGTCCCCTACCAGGCCCTCCTTCCTGGTGAGAACAAGGTTCAGCATGGCACCTCTCCTTGTTGACTAGTCTATCACTTGGAGAAGGAAGTTGTCATCAACACATTCCAGGATCTTCCTGGATTGCTTGTGCCCTGCTGTGTTGTCTCTCCAACAGATATCGGGGTGATTGAAGTCCCCCCTAAGGACCAGGGTTTGTGAACATGAGGCTGCTCCTATCTGTCTATAGAGGGCCTCATCCACTCGGTCTCCCTGGTCGGGTGGCCTGTAGCAGACCCCTGCTATGATGTCACCTGTCCCTGCCCTCCCTTCAATCCTGACCCATAAGTTCTCGGTTGGTTCTTCATCCATCCCGAGGTGGAGCTCCATGCACTCCAGCCGGTCATTGACATCGAGGATGACACCTCCTTCTTGTGTGCCCTGCTTGTCCTTCCTGAAAGGTCTGCACCCCTCCATCCCAACACTCCAGTCATAGGAGCCATCCCACCATGTCTCCGTAATGCCAATAAGATCATAGCCCCACAGGAGTGTGTACGTCTCTAACTCCTCTTTTTTATTCCCCATGCTACGTGTGTTTGCATAGAGGGATTTCAGTTGTGCCCCTGATGAGGCTGGCTGACTGGCTGGAGATCAGCAGGACTGTGGTTATAACCTGTATGTACACCTCTTTATCAGATGTAAACACTTGACTTTTTGCCAGTATCCTGGGAAAAGCTTATTGATTTTTCAGGGTACTTCAGGGTGTTTTGCTTTATTTTGTATTTCTCTCACTGGTTCAGACTTCTTTCAATTAATTCACCACCATTCAGCAAGGAGTTCAAGGGTTGAAACACCATCTTGCCACTGTTGCCAGCTGATGTTATGTTGGGGAGCAGTGACTTGGTTTGCTCTTACTTGTCCCACTGGAGGTGTTGCTGCATGGAGTCTTCAGTCACACTGGTGAAAAGCCTCCCTCCCTGTCATTTATAGGAAGATACACACTTTGGATGATGACATTTGACAGTGCAGTCTGGCCATCTGATAACTAAAGTTCCTGTTCCAGTTTTTAAAACTGAACCACCTTTTTTTCTAGCTCCAGGAGTTTCCCTCATCTATGATGGTGGAGGGTGATTGACCCCTGCTACAACATCTGGGTACATCATTGTTCTGCTTCCAAGCAAGACGTAGTAAACGTGCTTCTCTGCAAAAGATGTCTTACCCCTCCCATCCACACTCCTCTTCCATGAGATCATCTTCATTAAAACATCAAAAGACAATTTAGTTACATAGTTTCTTGTTGAGCACAACAGCTTCTCAGTTAGGGATAACAAGGCTAAGCACTAGTGAGGGAGTCGAGTCTTAAATACATCAAGTCCCTTTAGACATCTCAAAAAATGTAAGTGAGCAATGATCATGTTAACCAAGTCCTTATGCTGCTTTCCTACTTTCTGATCTGCATATGCTGTCTGATGCATTTCAGAACTGCTTACCTGCGGTGTACCCTGAAAATATTTTTTTGCTACAGTACATCATGACTTAATTGACTGTCCGTTAGTAACTATTGAGGAAGGTCTTAGGGAAATTTAGGTACCATGATGTCTAAAAATATAACTTTATATAAAAAAAAAAAAAGATAAAAATGTGTGAAATATTGGAGACACTTTTTTATTAGTTTTTCCTGAATTCAGGTGTTTCCTTACTTCTGAGAAGCAAGATATTGTTGTGGTTTTTACACCTGTTTACTGCATCATCAGTGCACTAGTACTGGAATTCTTAAATTGAATGCATAATAGAGAGCTTTTTGGTCAGAATGCTAATGTCTGTGTGCTTAATTGCTCTAGCCCATCAATCTCATTGAAATAATTGTTAGTACAACATATGCTTTGGAATCAGGGAAGGAAGTGTATTCTTTTGGCGTTTTTCCTAGAAGTGAGTCTGGCATCCATCTTTCCCAAAGGAAATAAAGTTTGTTTTCTTCTTCTTCTTCTTCTTAAAGAAGCCTGTTAGAATATGTTAAAAATAGGAGTGAAAATAGTATTTTAAGGCACACAGAAATGAAACAAGTAATTTGAGGAAGGCTTAGTGTATTTTAGAAATGAAGCTCTTCTGTGGTGTCTCAGGTTAGTCACGCAAAATCCATTGTCATCACTGAAGAAAATTTAATTCAGTATACCAGTGTTTATTCCCAACAAATATGTTTATCTTCTTCCATTAAATAAATTCCTGCATTGTCAAGAGAAGACAGTCCATTTTAACTGCAAATTGCTCAATTTGCAAGAATGTCCTGAGTTCTTTGCACTTCAACCTCATGTTGATGGTAAAAATAATTATTCTGGGTAGAATCCAATTATTTAAAAGGTTAAATTCTGTTTCCTTGACCTATTTTTAGTAAAGTAAGATTCACTTCTCTCTGCAGCTTTCAATGTAACAACAATCCCAAGGCATAGTGCCTAATAAAGAATTAAATACTTCATGTCTTGTAGCTGCAACATTAAAAGCAATATAAATGCTACTTTCCACTCTTATTCTTGATTCTCCGCAGCACTCTTGATGTAAGAAACCATTTTGTTGATGGAGGAAAGGACAGTCAGATCATCTGGACAAGCTTTCAAGTTAGAGCCCCAAGGAAGTCATACGGTGCGAAAGCAACTGTGCTGGCTCAGACCAAAGAGCTGTTGCCTCATGGGCCATAGCAGGCCCGTAGGGAAGAGGGTATGTGTTAAAAGGGTGATCATATATATGATGCTTCCTGCAAGTGTTCTCCCAGTATCCAATCATTTGAGGCTCAGAGAATTCCTGAGCTGGACATAACCCTTCTTAGACTTTGCTGCCCCAGGCTTGTACACTTGCCCTTTGAACATCAGTAACCCTTTAGCACCCACAGCACCCTTCAGCCAAAAATGACTCTTCAAGCCATTCATGCTTCATAGATTTCTACCGTGCTTCCCCCAGTTCACCTCCTTCCAGGCTAACAAATCTCAGTCTGCACTGCCATCCCTTGTAAGAAAGGATGACTCCATCCCTGTGGTCATCTTTCCCAGCCTTCTCTTAATCTTCTGCAATTAGTGGAAATATTCCTCCAATTCTTAATCACAGGTTATCTACATATATCTTTTTAAAAAGTGCCATGGGATCTTTGCATTTCCATTTGAGCAGCTTCTTCAAAGTGCTGAGTTTTCATATCACGCTGTGTCTAGGGTATGTAAGCAAATGAATTCAGGCTCTGAAGCAGCAAAGCTTTCCTTTTGCTTTTTGCTTACCTAACCGGGGTAAGTAATCCCATTACAGATAGGCATATGTCAAGCCTGTGAGAGTCTGTTTAGTGAAGGGCAGCATTCATCCTGCAGCCTGGCTGTGTGATGCAGCTCTTACAGAGGATTTGGAGCAACACTACTACCCAAAAGGGCACTGCCTGGGTATAATACACCTGCCTCGTTTGTGCCCCTTTCCTACGCTCCACGTGAAATTAGGCTGCTGTATTCACATTGAGAATCCCATGACAGTACGATGTTCCTCATTATGAGATTTAAGAACCATTTCAAAACCTAGTCTATGTGAGATCCTGAAGGAGAAGAGTAACTATCATGAGGCCTGATGACACTTGTTTCTGTGTTCAAGAAAAGCACCTTCTGGGCTGCATGGGGAAAAATGTTAATTTTATAATATCTCCCACTTGGCTCTGTCTGACTGTCAAGTACTAGTACTGTCACAAAGGGGCTTTTGCTGAGAAAGACATTTCTGCACCACATCTCTTTAGGGTGATGTTGTCTTACTTGCAGCAAACTGAAACATTATTGACTGCATTGCTTTAGACTAACAGTGTTGACCTTCAGCAAAGGGAAACTCAAATTCTTCATTTTACAGCTTTTACTCCCAATTTATGTAAGATCAATAGAGAATCAGCAGCCTCATATATTACCATGAGGCACTACTTCTTTTTTATTTTAACCTTTACAGGTATGTAAAAAACCCAGAAATTTTGTAATCTCTGCAAACTGCAGTTCAGCAGATGATAATGCTCATGGGATTGCATTCCATTCTGGAAAAACATTGCATCCCTCAGTCCCCTTCTTAATTTTCTTGGCATCATTTCTTCACCTAACTACATGGGACATGGTGGAGTGCACTGTCGGCGTTAATTTGCTGGCCCAAATATGGGTGAAGAAAGAATGTGCAAAGTGTGTGGAGTATTGAAGCGTTCTATAAACAGGGGATGGCATCTTAAATGGAGGGAGGTGCTACTGAACAGACAGGGTAGTGTCTGTATAAGGGACAGAACAATCTTACACTCCTCTCCTTAAGAAAAAATATGACACAAGTCCATCTTAGTGATGTTTGATCACAGGACCTATACAGAGCTGGGAATAGCATCTCTACAACATCTGCCATGGCAGTCTACAGGTAGACTCGGAGTGATACTACATTATAAATTAATGAAGATAATATGCAGCAACACATATCTGACTTCTTTTCTGAACAGTGGTTGTCCAGTCAGAGCCTTGGGCTCTGCTGTGAGACATGACTCACAACAGGACAAACGACCGAGTAAACAACGCTTAGGTTTTAAAATCCGACTTGGTAGATTCTTATTACAAAGGAAATGCTTCCCCTTTCAAGAGAGCTATTTTTGGAAGAAGGAATAGCTGTGTTGTGGTGTCATGCATGGCTAGAGTAAGGCTATAGCAGAATTAGTATTTTCAATTCTAGGTTTTCTTTGTATCTTTTGAAAATGTACTCCTTTAGTCAAGACATTAAAAACAATTTTATTCGTGACTGATCGTAGTCTGCAAGGAGGAACAGCAGTCAGAGTTGCTGATCAGGGCATAAAAATCTTTAATGATGTATAACTATCAGTCTGTGAAAAATCAGCTAACATTACTGCACTATGCTGCATTATAACTCCATACTGAAATGTTCCATTAACCACTCAGTCCAGACGCTGTTTTGGTTTGCTGACTGTATTTAATCTCCCTGTATTAGCCTTGGTGTGCCCTAGAAATTATTTTCTCTTTGCTTTATGTCTAGTACAAATTTACAGAGAGGGATGATGTAATTTGTGAAGGACTCCTACTTTCTGCTCACATTATGTAATTTTTATGGCACCTTTCTGGTATAAATGATCCAAACTGAGTATTCACTGAGTCTGTGTTTGTTAGCTGAGATTTGTGCCCTCATTGCAAACATCACAGACTGTGATAAAAGTGTGTGAAAGCTTACAGAAAAACAAGGAAATAGAAATAGGATGAAAATAATGTCGACACACATAGGATCGGTGCATGGATGTGCCATGAACCTGCAAAGATCATATCTCATACTCCAGTAGGAAGGCTGACCACTTTTTGTTCCCTTTGAGTAGCACAGTAGCATTCACCATGTTTTAAAATCCTTTAGAAATCAGAGGAGAAGCTGTCAATGGGTGTCAATGATGAGAAAACAGGACCTTGTAGTCCACATCTACAGGCTGGAGAGGTGGGCCCGTGCGAACCGCATGAAGTTCAACAAGTGCAAGGTCCTGCACGTGGGTCAGCGCAATCCCAAGCATGACTATAGGCTGGGCGAGGAATGGATTGAAAGCAGACCCGAGGAGAAGGACTTGGGGGTTTTGATTGATGAGAAGCTCAACATGAGCTGGCAGTGTGCATTTGCAGCCCAGAAAGCCAACTGTGTCCTGGGCTGCATCAAAAGAAGTGTGACCAGCAGGTCGAGGGAGGTGATCCTGCCCCTCTACTCTGCTCTTGTGAGACCCCACCTGGAGTACTGCATCCAGCTCTGGGGGCCCCAGTACAGGAGAGACATGGAGCTGTTGGAGCGAGTCCAGAGGAGGCCACGAAGCTGACTGGAGGGCTGGAGCACCTCTCCTATGAGGACAGGCTGAGAGAGGCAGGGGGTTGGAACTAGATGATCTTTGAGGTCCCTTCCAACCCAAACCATTCTATGATTCTATGATTTTATGATTCTGGGTGCCCCCACCTGAAAAATGCTGCACAGCAGGCTGCTTGGCTGCTGCTCAGCACAAAGAAAATCTCAACTACTGCAAGCTAGATGTTTCTCATGGGAAACTATAATATGGCACTCTCATTTTGCTTCTGGCTTCTGTGCAAATTAATAAATGTCATCCCATGCAAAACACATTCCAGCCAATATTCAGGTTTTTGGTACCGTGCAGCCTTTTTTTCTGAAAGATCACTATCAAATCACCACCTATTCCTCCAGAAGTGCTGCTGTAAGACCCAGCCCTGCCCATGTTCCTTTGCAAATGAGCAATGTCAGCCTCAGAAGAACAAGTAGAAGAAGGTGGTCCTCCTCATGGATATTTTCCCTCCCTGATGTAATGCTGAGAAATGTACCTGTTCAGCATGTTTATAAACGCTGTGTTGAAAGGAGAGTTATTGTACTTGACTGGAACAGCGACGTTTTTGTCAGATGGGAATCCTATTTCTTTCTCTTTTCATTACTACGACAAGGCAAGAGGCTTTAAAATAATTATTTCAACTACAGAAAGGTCATTACAACTGGGCAAGCTGAAGAACACCACAAACTGGAAGTCTGACTCAAGGATTTGACCTCATTAAAAGCTAGCACGCTGCCACTGTTGTAAAATGGAAAATGCCATTTCCTTTCACTTTTCAAGCTGTATGCATACATATAAATGTGTGTTCAATTATTTCACAATCTTACTATGCAGCCATGTTGTAAAGAAGCTTCTGGCATAAACAAGTAAATGAGAGGTCAAACTATTGGAAGTCATGCAGGGATCTGTGCTAGTCAATGTGTTCATAAACAACCAAGGAAAGAGGGTGAGCTGCAGGATACTGGAACTAGATGATCTTTAAGGTCCGTTCCAACCCAAACCATTTTATGATTCTATGACGACATTGTGGGTAGCAAGTAGAAGCGTCAAGTGCAAAGAGCTGCAGAAAGATCTGAGTGATTGAGTAAGAAACCAAAATGAAATTCAGCATAGGGAAATTAAACATAAAGTGTTCTACAAGGGGAAATATTATCTGAGGTTTCCACATAAAATAATGGACTCTGAATGGATGATGACTTCTTAGGAGAGAGGTCTTAGGGTTACGAGAAATAGTGCCAAGAAAATGTCAGATCAGTGTGAAATAGTGGTCAAAAAAACGCAATCCAAAAGCTAGCAAGGAACAGAGAACAAACCAGAGGATATCATGGTGCCACTGAATAAATCAGTGTTTTGCTCACCCTTTGAATACTGTGTGTAATTCTGTAATGCAAGAACAGATACAATGGAGTTGGGGCAGTGTAAGTCAAGGATGTTCAAAGCTTAGGAACGGTTTCTGTATAGGGAACTGCTGAGTAGGTGGGGACACCTCAATCTGCAAAAGAGAGAAATTTAGGAGATATTGTAGACATCTGTCTATGAAATCATGAATACAAGAGAGGGACTGATCAAGTTCACTGTCATCCAGTTCTAGACGCACCGAGGGCATCAAATTCAGAGAGCAGGAACCAGGTTAAAAACAGACAGTGGGAGATGATTATTCAGGCAACAGGTCTGTGAAACTTCTTGCCAAAGGATGCTGCCAGAGTGGAAGTTTACGTGGCCTAAGGGCCACTGTTGTTAACTAAATACACAGAAATACATGCAAGTGCAGGAAACACTCTGAAGTGGAAATACTTGCGGACTGGCAGAGTGTTAAAGAGACGTGTCATATATACTTGGCCTGTGCATGTTCTTTCCCAGGTACCCACTTAAAGTGACTGCTGGAAGAAGGATATGGAAGAAGGTAAAGCTTTGCTGTGGCACATTGCAAATGGCCTCAAGTGTGTCACTCTCCAAATAAGCTCCCACCTCTATAAGTGCAGGTTGTGGCAGAGAGCAAACAGCTACTTTTCTGTGTGCTCATGGCTTCAGAAATAGTGCTCAAGGATGGAGAGGGAGAAGAATTGTCCCACTTGATGTAGCCAATTGTATTCATCTTGGTTATGTAAACCCATGAGTTTTCTTTTTATTCTTTGGGGTTTGTTTTTTTAAATTCTTTTTATCAGCTGTAATTTCTCTTACCACTTCTTGCAAAGACTTCCTTGCTTAAGCGCTTTCTGAAACAATACAGCACAAAGTAGAAAAATACACTGAAAAAATAACATGCTGTGCATTACCTTTAATTTAATCACATCAGCATCTAAGCTATTAATCCATACTTTTATACTGTATAACTGAACTCCACCTCCTGCAAAGAATATTTCTCTTTGTGTTGGGGAGAAAAAAAAAAAATTAAATGAGAAAAAATTTTCTACAATGATTTATGGTCAAAGTCTTGAGAAAAACATCTTAAGCAGTGTCTCCTGCTCTGGCAAACTGTAGGTTTTGGAAAAACACTAGAAGGCTGGAAATTTGAGGAATATTGATTGCAAGCTTTCGTCTTTACAGCAGTGCCCTGAAACACCACCGCCCATACATATCCAGGGGTTGCTTTCACAAGTTTGAAATCAGTCTAAACCACAGCTGCTGCTGCCACATGCTGTTCTGTCTTTCCACATGTGGCAGAGTTTTCTCCTTCACCAGTCTGTACAAGTGGGCAGTAAGCCAGTTCAAGGAGTTGATCCGTCAGAGAGCTAACCTAGCCAAGAAAATTGACTATTTTTTGGTTGTAACAGTTCCAGCATGTTCAAGGGACAGGCGCAATACCAGGGAGATGGTCTACTTGGTGAGTCACTGGTTTGTGCCTTACTCACCTCAGTGAATGCTGACTGAGCTGAAAGGACTGTTTCCTGTACAGTGGTTTGTAAAGGTAAAACGATAAAGCAAAGACTATGGAGATGTAGTAACTTCAATAGTTCAGTCTGGATCACTGTCCTTTGCCTAGCAGAAAGGGAGTGTCCCTTGGAGCACTTTTTCTATTCTCAAAGACTTTCCTTACACGTAGTCTGGCAAGGTTGTCTTTCCTTTAATCCTTCTTCTGTACGTCTGTTCTGCAGCAGTGAGAGAGCTCGGTAAAACATCCCTGATAGGACTCCTGCCTTTTTAATGACTGTGTGTGTTTGTCTTCCTACATATAGATTTGCATATTTTAAGACACTGCAAATCAGCCCTTAGCACTTCACACTGGTTTAGCTAAGAAATAAATATCTTACCTGCTCTGACCTCCAAAATCCAAGCTATCCTAGGAAAGGTGACTTTTGATTATAAATTGTAACCACATGTTGTGTTAAAGAGCATGTCAAAACTGATCTCTTTGCAATTCTCATTTGTGCTAGCATCTGGAATAATTTAAATTATAAATGAAAAACTGACCTTTGTGGTTAGCCCAATCAAAAGGCCTGAAAGACTTCATGTTTAAAGAGTCATTTTATTCCTAAACAGATCAGGAAGTTGGAGAAACCAAAATCTGGCCAAATCCTTCCAAAGAAATGAGTAGGAGAAAATAAAAAGGGGAAAGGAAAGGAAAGGAAAGGAAAGGAAAGGAAAGGAAAGGAAAGGGAAGGAGAAAAGGAAAAGGGATAGAAGAGAAAGTGAAAGGGAAAGAAGAGAAAGCAATAGGGAAGGAAGGAAAAGAGAAAGGGGAAGGGGAAGAGGAAAGGAAAGGGAAGAGAAAGGAGAAAGAGAAGGGGAAATGGGAAAGGGAAAGGGGAAGGGAAAAAAGGAGGAAAGGAAAAGGTTCACTGAAAAGCTAGACATCAAAGCATAGGGGGAAAAAAAGTAATGTAAAGTAATGTATACATTCTGCCAACACTAAATAATGAGCTTGTCTGGTGACGATTTCGATGACGTACTTTAACACATACCTAGTTTCCTACCAAGGACTTATTTGAAAATGAAGCGCATGCTTGATGTCTTTGACAGGAAGGGATGGAATTATTCATGATGTTTAATGTTAAGGGCTGGATTGCACTGGGGCCATACATGGGGGAACATACTCCATAAATGAACAACGAAGGTGGTGATGGGTCTAGAGCACAAGTCTTATGAGGAGCAGCTGAAGGAACTGGGGTTGTTTAGTCTGGAGAAGAGGAGGCTGAGGGGAGACCTCTACAACTCTCTACAGCTATCTGAGAGGATGTTGTAGCCAGGTGGGGGTTGGTCTCTTCTCGTAGGTAACAAGTGATAGGACAAGAGTAAATGGCCTCAAGTTGTGCCAGGGGAGGTTTAGATTGAATATTAGGAAAAATTTCTTCATCGAAAGGGTTGTCAATCATTGGAACATGCTGCCTAGGCAAGTGGTTGAGTCACCATCCCTGGAGGGATTTAGAAGGTGCGTAGATGTGGCACTTAGGGACATGGTTCAGTGGTGGACTTGGCAGTGTTAGGTTAATGGTTGGACTCGATGATCTTAAGGATCTTTTCCAACATAAATGATTCTATGATTCTATAAATGCAAAGTTCCTTGTTGAACAGGCCTCTGCCATCAGGACTGCAGGTACTGATCTCCTCCTGCAGCTGCTAGCTCAAGTGTCCCAGCTCTGCACCAGGTAGAGGGGAGTTCAGTTAGGCAAAAACTACATGAGGTTTGGAAGATTTCCAATGGCTTTTCTCAGTTACATGAGTAAGAATTGTTAAATATATGCAGTCAGCACTGTGTGGAGCAATTCTGCTGAAAAATGCAATATCCTTTCCCTTGATTTAGGCAGGGGATTAATTAAAAACACATATGCATTTACTCTCCTGCCAGAACTCAAGTTGATCTAACTAGGTCGGCACTAAATTTGACCAATTCCCTAAGCATCTGTCTGAATTAGCATAGCACATTGAGAGGGACAAGGTTAGTTCTTTCTTTGGCCAGTATGTCTTGAGATCAGGGAAAGACCTTTAGCTTTTAAACAAAAGCAAAGTTTACCAGATTACATGGGCACATAAGGATAATATAGCAGGGAATGCAGGTTTCTTTACAGAAGTGGGAACTGTAAATGTCAGCTCAGTATACCAAGAAAGCAGCCAGCCTTACAAAACTCAAGTTACTTTATGATGTCAAGTGAAAATTGGCTGTCTATTGTAAATTGTGGTTTTCTTTAAACATGTAGAGAGGCAGATCCTTGCTTTACCATTAACTAAGCATTGGCTGCAGTCTCAAATCCTCTGTATGACAGGAAAGGACAAGGCTTAAATTCAGAGGCAAAACTGCTGCATAATCATTTCTCAGCCTTTAGAAATGAGAAGTCTTATAGCTCACTATCAAATCAGTAATTTTTCTTATTCTGAAGAGGAAAAAACACTGAGTGGCTAAGAAGAAGGGCTATTACTATTCTATTCTATTTTGAAAGATGCTCAAGTGTTCTGGAAATAAATCACAAATTGGTTTTCTCTGATGTAAGTATAAAATCATATAATCATGCCTTTCTCAGTAGTGGATTCAGAAGAAGTGGTTTCAACCTTATAGAAAAGGCCTGTAAAGAATAAGTTTAATGAGCACTATATAATTTAATATTTCCAGTTGTATTTCAGGAAAAAAAAAAGTCATTCTCATGGAGACATTCCCTAAACATCTAGTTTCTGAAGTATTTTTGAATTATACATTTCATTTCTTTTATGAGACAGCTTGTGGAAAATTGCTAATATGGAGAAGGAAGGCTGGGTTTCTAGTAAAGAACAAGGAAACATGAATTCCGTTCCTGGCTTTGCTATAATTTTCCGGATGACCCTGAGCTATTTTCTTAACAATTGTGCACCCTCAGTAGAACACACTAGTGTGTCTTTTCCCCTCATACAGTCTCTGCTTGTCTCACTCCATAGCAAGCTGTTTGGAGTAGGCCAATTCTCACTACACACTTTGTAGGTCCTATGACAATAGATATTTGATTTTAACGGTTGCCAGATTCATTCAATGAATAACATCCAAAATAGAAATGGAAGCACCAGAGAGGGGAAGAAATCAGTGGCATGGACAATGCAGGGAAATGTTATAAAGGGAAATAAAACATTCAGTCTTACAGGCTTTGTGGGTGGAGGGGAAGGTAAACTGAGCTGTGATGTGAAGGCTGAGGGTGGAATAAGGCTGTTGAAATGCATATAAGACATAAAAGACTAGAATCCCAAGACAGGAAGAATCCATCTTATTTTTTTTCCCTTTGCTTCTTTCATTTACCGCTTTGGGAGATTCCCCTGGGATTGTACTCCCCAACTAATACTGCCAAATACAAGCAGGATGAAAAAAGTGAAATGAAAAGCAGGCAGCTCCACATAAATTTGAAGATTGCTAGATTTGTGAAGTTGCAAGAGCAGCACACGCCAGTATATCTCCCAGTCTCCACCTATTGTAGGCTTAGACACAAAATCACCAACATTTTGACAGGGAATAATGCTAATCTGTAAAATTTGCCTGGAAATCACTCAGGGGTAACGTTCATTTCATTACTTTATAATCAAATTCCTTCCTGAGGGTAAATTGAATGCATTTTTTCTTTTATCACTACCCCTTCCTTCCCCCTGCCCATGCACATGACTACTGCTATGAAAAATGAGAGAGGAAAAAAAAATCTTCTGAGATAGTGTATCTTTAAAGGCTACAGCCAAGTCTAGAAAGCTTTGTTCCAAAAATGGAAAATGTTTCTCTGAGTTAAATCATTTTGAGACTCTCTTTCTGTCACTTTCATCTGCTTTTCCATCCTGGCGTGTTTAGTCTGAGTTACCACGTGGGTGTTGCAATGGTGGGTTCCTGTCCTGTATCGTACCCTTCTCACCTTCTGCCTTTACCTGGCTCTGAGGGGAATGTGTCCTCTGACAACTCCTCCCAGCCCAGGCGGCTCCTCACTCCAAAAGCCTCACTAATAACAAACATCAGTCTGATACTATATGTATATAAGTATATATAATATCTATAATACTATATATAGTCTGACACTATATATATGTAGTCTGATACTATATATATAATAAAAATACATATAATAATGAGAACATAGAAGATACTAAAAATGTCTTGAAAAATCCCTCAGCCTTTACCATATATGGTTTTTCCAGTGTATTTAAGTCCTCAAATCCTTCCCTCTGGCTTGAGGAATAAGATTTCCACTTCTATATGCCATCTCCTTATAAATCAGACCAACAAAAATAAACAGTGCACAGCTTTCACTTGCTGCAGAGAAGAGCATGAAGAGGAAGAGGTGAAAGGTGAAGATTTGCAACAAAGCACAACTCCTTCTGCTTTCTGCTACTAAGTGCCTGAGAGCTGCCTCCTCTTTTCATTCTTCCTCCTTCCCTCCCGAATCATTCTTTCCTCTCCTGCTGCCCAGACCCTGGCTTCTGGATAAGAAGTTTTTTCCCTCCTCTGTAGCACAGGGAACAGTCAGAGAGGAGGAGCGTAAGATCCTACTACAGTCTTATGGCTAGAAAGATTTCTCATGTAGCTTCTTGACACATCTTCCTCATTGTCTAGTGGAGGGTGTCCCTGCCCACAACAGGGGGATGGAACTAGATGATCTTTAAGGTCCTGGAGTGGTTTATAAAGGTAGGGATGTTGTCTCTCCCATTTTTCAAATCCTGCTTCCTCTAGTCCCTTGCAGTGCAGATGGGTGAGGTGTTGGACAGTACCTGTCCATAGTCTACAGGAGGACTCCTTATGTTCCCCAGGCTTGGGGTGGACCCCTTGCCATACCACAAGGCTTACATGGGTTGAAGTTGTGTGAGTCTTTCACTGAGGACAGCAACCAAAATAACCAATACAACTGTGAAGCTTTTATTCTTAAATGGCAGGAGCAAACCAGAATGTTTTAAGTTTTAACCTAAACCTTATGGTGGCCTACTTTTAGGACTGGAGCAATATTTTTTCCCTTGCAATGTCTGCTTTGTTTCTCCTCTCTCCCTGACACTTTTCATCTATTGTGCAGTCCTCCTACATCCTCACTAATTGTGCATTTATACAGCGCACAGTTTGGGGAAAATTTGTGGACTTAATTTAGTATTTGCTTCATTCTCTGGATATTATCATTACACCATTTTCATGAATAAATAATGCAATAGCAATCTTTCTTTCCCTGGGCACTGTAAATTAGCTGTTTCTGGATAGACAAGGATCTCAAGAAACAAAGAAACAGAAGTAATGCTGCGATTCCATCTATTTTGTTACAGAAAATTTTCAGTGTCAAGTCAGAAATACCCATCCCAAAAGGAAAAAAAAAATCTCCATCTCAATACAGCAGAAAGTAAGCATCCCAGATAAGTTTAAAACTGCCTCCAGTAGCCAATGAGTTCCTCAGGTGTGGGACACTGTTGAGACGACATACACCACTAGACAATTGAGACCAGACCGATCTCTCTTTGAGTCTTGCTTTTTGTTTTACAAGACCACATTGGTAGCTCCTTCTAGGAACCAATAAGCAATTTACAAGCCTCAGACAATGCTGTTGGTTGTTTGCAAGTACCTCCATTTGCTGAAGTCTGGTGACTTCTGTACTCAGCCAGTCTGCTACAGGACACGAGTCCCATTGCTGATGAGCAGCTTTGCAATTCCCCAGTGCCCCTCCTCATCCAGTGACTGGGGAAACCCCAAAGGGTGAGAAAGGCTGGTTAGAGAAGGCACCTATGGGCCCAAGCATCTGCATGGCAGCAAGAACAGAGGGACTGGACCACCTGCTTTTGGACGTGGGGAGGAGTACAACAGCCATGTGGAGAAAAGCAATCCTCTCTGCTGGGAATGGGTGAAAGGTGAGAGTAGGAATGAACAGAGTGAGAGTTGAGGGTGAAACAGCTTCCCAGTGCAAAAAAGGGCTCCTTCTTTGTGTTGCTGCGTCTTTCTGCAGCTGATCAAGAATGAAAACCTCACTCCCAAACACACTTTTTCTAAATTTGACATTTCATTCCCTCCAAATTTTCACGTGCTGGTCGAAGCTGGAAGACAAAACGTAGTGCTTTTCATCTTCCCTCTCCTAATTTTCTGCATGTCAATGCACCTGAACCATACCAACAGACAAGGCCCTCTCCATGTTTTTTACTGGGTAAGCAACTCAAAATCTCCTTTTGAAAAACTGTGGAACGAAAATAACTTCACCGTTCCCCCCAGTTTTTGACTAACACTTACAGTGACTTTGCTTGCCAAAGTGCAAAAGCTGATGACAGCACCTTGCTGTGCCGAAATGCCATGGACTGTGAGGTGATAAAAGAATCAGATAACTTTTTCTGGATATGTCGAGCTACAGGGCAGTCACATATAACAACATTACCTCAGCTCTGAAGAGCCTGGAATATTCTGTTATACCACACTGATCGCCTGCCTTGATAAGACAGACATTATTGCTGTTTTGCTACATCCAAATTAAAACTTTTTTTGTCATTTGGCAAGAGAGGAATTCTAATTAAGGCAGAATAAATGTACTTACTGAAAGGCAAATATCCCTCATATTTTCTCCTTCCTCCAGTCCTGGAATTCTGCACTGAAGCTGGGGATATTTTATGAAGGTTAAACAAAATATTTGGAGCAAAGTCTGCTTTTTATAAACCCTGTCTCTGTCTAACCTTTCACTCTCAATAACATGAAGAAAAATATACAGTACTGAATGTCTGGCAGCAGCTCCCAGCCACTGTGAGACAGTTACACCGCTGCTAAATCATGTTAGCTGGAAGTTTGCAACAGTGAGATATTCTTGAATGTTTCGCCTCTGTTCCTACACAGCAACATTTGTTGTGAGATTTTTGCTTAAAACTCCCTTTGCACAAATCTTTCCCCATTATTTATCATGACCATACATTTTACAATGATGCTTTTAAAAGCTGTTGATGAACAATCTTTCTGTACTTGCTATTCTCTCTTAATGGAAACCTTCTGAAACTGTTCCAAAGACCTCTTCAGTTCGCCTGCCAGATAAAGTCTCAGCCTGTCTTTGCCCTCCACTCCATTTTTGTTTTGTTAAATTTAGCTCTGTTTCTTGATTAGGTGCAAGTGACTGGACAAGCTTTTCCTGGATGATGTGCACTCACAGACATGCGCCTGTTGCAAGTTTAAATAAGCTACTGGATGCTTATCATCCTCTGTTGGCAAAAAATTTATAAATCGATGAAATGAGGTGAAAACAACTTCAAAGGTGATAAATACAATGAAATCCTTCTCTGAGGCCTGATATGGTGATGGACAAATCCTCTTTTTTTTTTTTTTTAAGATACTTAAAGACTGTGACTGCAGTAATTCCTTTTCAAAGAATAGTTTGAAAATAGATAGATAAACATTGCTCAAGTTAGAAAATCAGCACTCCAGTTCTGCCATGGACCCAGAAAAGCACTTAAGTTGGTGCTCAACTTTAAGCTGCTGCTGAACCAGGGCACTGATAATGTTTTTCTTTTAGTTTCAGGGAGGACAGCTGTGTTTCCTTTTCTCCTTAACATGGAGCAAAAGTGCCTGGAGCACTGGGTTAGATGTCTTTGTTGAACTCCTATATAAATCTCAATAAACTAAATAAGAATAAATTATTTTGGCCAAAACCTTCCTGTCCTTTAATTTAATAATTTGGTGAGCCATTCTTTCTTGCTCACCATTGCTCCATGTCTGCTGTGATGAAACATACACTTCTTAACCAGTCAATAAAAGCAAAACGCTTATATGAAGTTTCCATTAAGATTTATCATGCCCGTAACTATTAATTTCCTAGCTTTTCAGCACTTGGTTTTGATAAAAGCTGGCACTGCATAGCGATATGAAAGTGACAGCCCTGGCTACATCTGCACCCAGAAGCACAGCCTGAAAAGGGAAGCCAGGACCCATTCTCCTTCAGCCCACAGAAGAAAGTTTCCATGCTAAGGCTCCTGCTAGACGCTGAAAACAAGGCACTGCTCATGCTTATCTAATCACTGGTCTGCCATATGCTGTCCCCCAGTGGAAGTCTAAGAAGCCTGCTCAGCTACTAGGACCTCAGATGCCCTCAGACTAAGACTTGTTATGGTCCAAAGACCAAAGTAAAACTCTTCTGAGGGCCTCCCCCTTGCCACCTCCTTATGACAGTCCAGGAAATGCTTCTCTATGGCCAAGGATTGTGCTGTGATCCTGAGAGGTCTGGGCCACGTCCCATTTACGATTGGACTTGATGAGTTTAAGGGTCTTTTCCAACCTAAATGATTCTATGATTCTATGGTTAGTACTGCCAACATCCTCAACTGTTTTTGCCCATCACTTAGCTCCACATTTCTCACGCATTTTTAAATCAGAACCATTGTGGTGGGTTGACCGTGGTTGGTGGCCAGGTGCCCCCAAAGCTGCTCTGTCCCTGCCCTCCTCAGCTGAGCAGGGGAGAGAAAATATAACGAAAGGCTCCTGGGTCGAGATAAGGGCAGGGAGAGATCACTCACCAGTTACCGTCATGGGAAAAACAGACTCGACTTAGAAAAAAAAAAAAAAAATCTAATTTATTACCAAGCAAAACAAAGTAGAGCAATGAGAAATTAAACCAAACCTTAAAACACCTCCCCCCACCCCTCCCTGCTTCCCAGGCCCAACTTCACTCCCCATTTCTCTCCCTCCTCCCCCTCAGTGGCACAGGGGGACGGGGAATGGGGGTTATGGTCAGTTCCTCACACGGTGTCTCTGCCGATCCTTCCTCCTCAGGGGGAGGACTCCTCACACTCTGCCCCTGCTCCAGCCTGGGGGCCCTCCCACGGGAGACAGTCCTCCACCAACTTCTCCAACATGAGTCCTTCCCATGGGCTGCAGTTCTTCACCAACTGCTCCAGCGTGGGTCCCCCATGGGGTCACAAGTCCTGCCAGCAAACCTGCTCCGCCGTGGGCTCCTCTCTCCATGGGGCCACAGGGCCTGCCAGGAGCCTGCTCCAGTGTGGGCTTCCCACAGGGTCACAGCCTCCTTCAGGTTCCTCCACCTGCTCTGGCGTGGGGTCCTCCATGGGCTGCAGGTGGATATCTGCTCCCCCATGGACCTCCATGGGCTGCAGGGGGACAGCCTGCCTCACCATGGTCTTTTCCAGGGGCTGCAGGGGAATCTCTGCTCCAGTGCCTGGAGCACCTCCTCCCCCTCCTTCTGCACTGACCTTGATGTCTGCAGAGTTCTTCCTCTCACATCTTCTCACTCCTCTCTCTGGCTGCAAATGCTGCCCCTAGTTTGTTTTTTCCCCTTCTTAACTCTGTTATCCTTATTGTGTTATTCTTAACTCTGTTACTGTGCCAAGAAAGGTTGGACCAGATGATCCTTGAGGTCCCTTCTACCTGATACTGTATGATTCTATGATTCTATGATCCCAGAGGTGCTACCACTGTCACTGATGGGCTTTGCCTTGGCCAGCAGCGGGTCCATCTTGGAGCCGGCTGGCATTGGCTTTATCAGACATGGGGGAAGCTTCTAGCAGCTTCTCGCAGAAGCCACCCCTGAAGCCTGCCCACTACCAAAACCTTGCCACACAAACCCAATACAAGCATTCTGGTCAGTGATTAAGGAAAGATATTATATGTATGTTTGTATTTTGATCAAACATTTCTTTTGTGACCAGCAGATAACATTCAGGTTTTCTATGTATGCATGTTTAAAAACAACTTAAGTAAATAAAAATAGCTAAATTAGTATAATAATAATAATAATAATAATCCAGTTAGCGGTTTGCTTTCCACTGGGTAAAGAAAAAAAATTAATTCTACAGAGTTAAATTTTCTAAGACAAGGGTGTCTAGATGTAACTCAACAGTAGTGGATAATTACATACATGCTAGAAGAAACCCAATGTATCAACAGATGCTTAAAGAGCTTATGGAGAAGCAATTCTTGCTGTCCAGATTCACCATCGACAGGTACTAAGCACAGAAATTACTGCTTGATAGTGCTCGAAGGAGTCAGTTTATTCCAGCTAAAGTACTGTCCCCAAAGCACCATTCATTCACCCCATTTTAAGAGAGCATTCACTAGTCTAGTATCCATCAGGATGAAGAAGAGCTGCACCAAAGTGAGAATAAGCTGGATCTCACACCCACTGACAAGCACTCCAGCACCCTCCACAACTCTGTGCATGCAGAAACTTCATGGGAGGAGATGGTGTAGCTTCCACTCTTAATTTTAGCCATTTAACTTTATCTCCAGCTCTCAGGGAGGCTACCTCAGATAACTTGATGCCAGCCACAGAAATACATATTTACCATGGTTTAGTGGCCAACGAGTCCAGTAAAGGCAGAAGAATTTCAAGCATGAAGCCCTTAGTGCAAGGCTGTTGTTGGATTCACCCTGACATTAACGGCGACCTCAGTAATCCAAGCAAAATTAAGCAGTGGCAGATCAAAGCCCTGCTGCTGTCTCCACTCCCTGAGCTCACCATTCAGATGCAAAGCCACCCTCAAATAAAAGCCAGATGTTGAGCCAACTCCATTTCCTGATTAGCTGAGATGTCACTTTGGAAGCCAACCACTCTGGTCTCAGTCCTGAAATGAAGGCATTGAACCCACCTTTCCAGTGGAACATCAAGGCAAATAAAATTAAAGGCGCAAAGCTGGTGTTAGTGGTGATGAGGACAGATTATTTCTTAGAAAGTGGCCCTCTCACAGGGACCGGGTAAAATTACTACAGGGAAAGTAGTTGGTTGTTCCTGTGCCACATTACATCATCCTCTTTTAAACCAGGCAATCTGCAGAGCAGACATGGGCAATGCTTCTTGCTACTAATAACACTAAACACCAACAGGGTTCCATAATAAAATACGTTGCTCCTGGTTAGAGGCAAATGGGTCAAAGGCAGCCTTCATCCTAATCCTGGCAAGGCTGGTTTACCTGTACTTTCCTCTGAGAACTAGAAACTTGAAAAAAGTTGATCAAACTTAGAAAAAAAAAAAAAAGGAAAATCATGAGTTTTTGTAAAGTTTTCCTTTTGAATGTATGTCTATGAAAATACATTTTTCTTTAAATTTTCAACATTTTTATTGTTCTTAAAATTTTTCTGTTGGCAATTCTTGTCCAGAAAGACTAGTAATTATTTTTCTCTCGCAAAGTTTAAATTTTCCAGCAAAACCCCCTCCTACAACTTTAAAATCTGGAAACTTTTTCTTGATTTTGGCAAAAGTACCTGTACAATTTAGTGTATGAATGTTGTGGAAATTAGCTCTGTTGAGTTATAATCCTGTGTCTCTTGAAAAAAAGACCAAAACAAAACTGTGATAAAATATGTTTAAATCATCTTCTGCTTCCCTATCACTGCTTTACACAGGCAAAACTCCTCCAGTCCATGTGCGGTCAGTTGGTTTAAGCTGAGGAAAAGATGTGTTGCCACGACAAGGGCTTGATTTTAACACAGTCTTGCTAACACACACTCCTTGCACTGACTTGGTGAGAGCTCAGCCCAAGATATCCACTTTAAATTTTGTCCAAGAAATGGCTGCTACCAAAATTAAAAAATTCAGGATTTGTCTTATATTTTCCAAAGCCTGTAAACATTGTTTTGGATATGTAGCATTAGGTATGGGCAGCAGTTTTCATTTACTACCCCCTCCTGTTTTGAAGCCGATGTACCCCTGGAAAATGTTTTTATGCGGGCTAAGATCTGGCCCTTGAATTTTATCATTAATTTGTTCACTTGCACAAGACTCTCAGCAGACTGAATGGATGTGCTCCTTCTCTGAGAAAATGTACATTTCACAGTTTGTTTAATCCTAGCTCATGGCTGTCCTTCACCAAATCCTACTGTAAAGTCTTAATTCGAATTTCTAGCTTCATACTCCTTTCTCTGGAAACTGGGCTGTTCCAAAAACACATCGCTAGGGCTGCAACAAAGACTTCAGGAGGGGTAGCAAAACATCGTACCCCCCCTCCCCCGTCCTGGTTTTGGCAGGAATAGAGTTAATTTCCTTCCTAGCAGCAGGTGTAGGTCTGTGTTTTGGATTTAGGATGAGAATACTGTTGATAACACACTGATGTTTTTAGCTGTTGCCAAGCAGTCAAGGACTTTTCTGTTTCTCACACCACCCCGCCAGCGAGGGGGCTGGGGCTGCACAAGAAGCTGGGAGGGGACACAGCCAGCACAGCTGACCCAAACTGGCCACAGGAATATTCCATACTGTATGACATCACGCTCAGTATATAAATGGGGGTTGGTCAGGAGGCAGGAATGAGCTGAGCATTGGCTTCAGGTGGTGAGCAATTGCTGTGCATCATTTGATTTGTGTATTCTATCATCATCATCATCATCATCATTCCTTTTCTGTCCTGTTCAACTGTCTTTACCTCAACTCACAAGTCTTACTTTTTTTTTCCCCTTTCCGGTTCTCTCCCCCATCCCACTGGCTGACACAGTGAGTGAAGGGCTGTGTGGTTGTTTTAGCTGCCAGCCAGGTTAAACCATGACACCCCCAATTTTGGGATTAATAGCAAGGAAAATGGCAAATGTTCTGCCAAAAAAAGAGCTTATTTATAAATATTCCTTCTTTCCAGCTTGTGCATCAAAGTCATCTTACAATTACTTATTTTCAGTTTTGGCTCCCTTGAATTCTGTGAGCTCATTGAAATGATTGCAGATCTAATGACCTTTAATTCTTTAAGATCTAAATTCTCTACAAGATCTGGGACAAACCCAGCTCCAAGCTACAATGGTAAATATTAAATGCTGTAAGAACAGAAATCACATGCCATTAGTTTTCATTGTTCTGATGGCTACTCGTGAAAGCAGAATTTGCCTGCTGTATTTTAAAGAAAGGCAGCCAACTGCAAAAAGTATGAAAACAAAACATTTTGTCCTTTTCTGGAGGGGAGAATATCACAGTGGTAGAAAACACTGCACTCCTAATGCCTTTTTTGATATCCTCCTTTTCTAAAAAAGTTTCCTTTTTTTAAATTTCACTGTGTTACTATGCTCCCTGACCCCATGTGGCTCCTTACAGGGGAGCTTTGGCCATGCATGGCAAAAAGTGACATCTTTAAGGGTCCCAACCAGTCCACTAGAAATTTCAGACTGGAAGAACTTTTCCTGTGACACCAAATGATAAATACTCCCTCTTCTTCCCCATTTTCCCACGAGATCCTCATGGTCCGAAGGGGAAGTAAGCTTCTTCAAGCTTTGGAGCAGTGATTTAGGGACCTACCTACCAAAGCACCAACACTGCTGAAAGGGAGCACAGGTTGGAGGGTGCAGTGGGAACGTATCTGGTCTCTGAGAAGGTAATTTCCTCATTTTCTTCCAGTGAGGAATGAGAATGTAATTTAAATCTCAAAAACTTGCAGATTATGTATAACTCATCTATTTACATGTACAGTTTTTCAAACTAGGTGACAAATGCCATAATACAAAAGAACCACGTAGTGTCACAGTTTCTTATTTACAATCATTTTAGGAGAAGGAGCATCTGATACTGATAATGATAAAAACTTTTGCTATACTGCCACATAGGATGCCAAGGGTTGAACATACGGTGGATTCAAAGCAGATGTAGAAGCATTTAAGTTACCCACCAAAACTTCTGAATCAGCAGAGAATTGCAGTTTTACCACCCCTAGAAGTTTGTGCTTCACAAATAACAAAAATGCATACTTTTGTTGCTGGAATGACAACAGATGAAGTACTGTGAAAAATATAAGGAATGGCATCATTGTACAACACCACTCAAAAGTAAGGTGTCATATGCCTGCAGAATGGCCATGGCGATTCCGTCTCTGAATTGCCTTTCAGAAGAACAATAGCCCCACTTTAATTGAATGTATTTAAATTTAATATTATTCAATTTAATTATTTTCTAATCTATTTCTATTTTATTATTACTCCCCTCCTCCCCCCCATCTTGAATCCTTTTCAGCATGGACTCCTGAGAGAAAGAGATAAGGTACTAGAGCCCTGTTCCTCAAAGGCCCCTGCGCTGGGACGACTCTGCACATTCCCGCACTGACCCTGGGTCCAGCCTGCCTGGGAGGATCAGCACTGATATGTATAACCCTGGTCTAAGGCCCCAGCATTGCATAGCAGAGGAGAGGAGGAAACTCTTGACCTGCAGATACCCGCAGCCTCTGCTAAGGGTGGTGATGCCTGAAGCAGCAGCAGGAGTGAATTTGAGCTTTATTTACAGCCTTGCTTTTTCTATGCCCTACTTCCTGATCCTTCAGAAAAGAATGAAATAAATGAAAAAGAACTGAGAAATTCAAGGGGCAGCTCACCAAATCCATAAAGAGCGTGCTACCTCTGCTGCAGTAACCTCATTTTCTGTGCTCCTTTCCTATGTGCATATCCTTTCCCAGCCCAAGCTACCTCCCAGATGATCGCATTTTGTGGCTGGCCCGAGAACTGCTATCATATCTACTTACTTCATGCCAATAGATTGGCAGAGCAGTTGTCTGAAACCCAGTAAAGCAGTTTAGAATAACTGTGTAGCTGTGCCAACAAGGTTCTTCACTGATGCATCTTAACAGCCCTGAAATACAGTGATTAATGACAGTCTTCATTGTCTCAGTTGCTTCATTACACATTTTGGGTGTTTTCATTTGACATAATTTCTGAATTATTGGTACACGGCACTTTGTGTTCCTGCTCATATACAGATAGAACATGCATATTTTATTATATAGTTACATCTTTCAATTGTCTTATAATGAAGGAGTTTTGCATGCAAGGTCCAGAGTTACTTTTATTTCTGTTTCAATGACAATTTAGAGAAGTAGTGAGACTGATGTGGTTTCAACAAAAAACAACTTACCAGCCGAGAGTTCTCTGAAAGGTAGTATCTCAGAAACTATTCTGTTGAATTCTGAACTTCTATAAGAACATGGAAACCAAAAGAATTAACTGTTCTTTTTTTTTTTTTTAAACAATGCCTGGCAGAATGACATGCACTATTAATCATGTGAAAGCCCAGAAGAGGGATGGAAAAATTGACTTGCTTTAAAAATGAGTAGCTGCCACATGGTATTTCCATTTAACAACATGGCACCTCAAGCATGAGGCTTGGTGTGTTTGTTGTTTTGCAGCAAGGATTTGCTGTGAGTGTTGGGGCTTCCACGCTGAACAAAGGGAGCACCATGCCCCTCTGATGCCGACCTCTGTGGAGCAGGACCCCAATGACCTGCCCAACTACACCTGGTAGTGCACACATCTGCACAGAGCACCAAGCACATGGGAAAAAAGAACTGAGGCTAGATGTTGCATGAGGCTCCCTGGTGTCATTTTTAGGTCCACAATACCTCTATCAGCTTGCAGCAGGGTACACTTACATGGTTTTGAGCCATTCGGACTTGTGTAGTTTCAGGGGATAAGTCAGAAATGAGACAGTATTGAGGCTTTGTTCCTCTTTGGAAAACAGCAGCATCGATAAAAAATAAGAGGGCCCCACAGTAGATTTGGTAGCCTAAAACCAAAACAGCTTCCCATATACAGAACCATACAGGTACTGAATAAGGGAGACATTCTCCTGGAGAATTATGTACTGCATTCAGGTATGTTCTTGATTTTGTGCATCAACACAAGGAGGGATGGATTCCCACTGTGTGAATATTGGGGCTTGTGAACTCTTTAGTCTACCCTGCAGCACACACGTATGATGATTTAATGGGCCTTCTGTTTAGTTTATAGCCCATCCACTCACCCAGAAGCAGAGAGTAATGATCACAACCCGGGACAGTTGCAAAGCATATGTGGAAAGCTTTTCAACCCTAAGGCTCTAATGTCTCCTGTTAGCCACCACTGCCATGTGGCAAGGCTATTACAATCACTGACTCTGAAGCACAGTTCATAAACTCCTTCCACATGGTTTATACAAACCCCTACAAGGTTGTGCTGCATTGTTCTGCAGGCGAGGAGACACATCAGCCTTCGCTTCCCCTGTTCTCTTGCTGAGCCTGAGAGAAAATTATTTGTCAATGTTCATTTCTGAAATAGTAATTGAATTCTTCTTCTGGTGATTAAAGAAATGACAGATGTTGACACGTACAACTTAAATGAAAACAAAATGCTGACCAAACTAGAGTCATGTGGAGGGACCACTGTTACCTCCTGATGCAAACTACAGATTCTAGATGAATCCCAGATGCTCGCTGGAGTATGCACAAAGAGGACTGTGTTTATTGTCACTGCATGGTTATCTCAGTGGTATGTCCAATATAAAATGATGAAACTTACTTTCAAGCTATTTATCAGAAGAAAAAACAAACCAAAATGCTTAGGAGTCTAGAAGGTGTCTTGACTGACAAATAGGAATTTTAATAGGAAAGATATTGAAAACTATTTGAGTTTAGACTCACTCTTGTTGAAAGGGGCCTTTGTTTATTTTATTTACTTTTTTTTGTTTCTGTTCACACTCTGTCAGTCTTTCTAACTAGGTTCTAGCATCCCATTATAAGAAGAGTACAACAACTTTCTGAGGAGGAATCCAAGCTATTATTTCAGAGGTGCGTCACTTCTGTGCTTTAGACTTTTAATTTGAAATGGGCACTTTGAGGTGAATTCAGTTGAATTTCAGGAAAAATTGTTGTTTCTCTAAGTTTTCATAGAAAACAGAGCATTTCTAGTTTAAAAGATTATTAAGGCTAATGATTAATTTTTTTTTCCCAATTAAAACCACATCTTTTATGGAATGAAAACCTACCAAACCCTTTCATTCTTCTAAACAAGTCAGATTAATTGTAGAAGCTATAGTAAGTTACCTGCAAAACAAGAGTTTTGATAACGTAAGTCAACAAAACTGAAACTTGCAGGGTCAGACCTCCTCCTGGTTATGACTGGAAGAGTTCTGCTGATTTACACTAGCAGAGCATCTGTTCTGTAAATTTCTCAGTTATTTTTACTATATAGAGAAAGCAGACACTTTTTTTTTTTTTTTAAATTCACTCTCTACACAGATCTCCATCCATACCTTGCAAAACTGCTGGCCAAGGTTTAGGCTGGAGCACACACTTAGGCACCAGGAATCTATTTTGGAGAAAAAAGCTTTTACAGTGGAAAGGCTGACATACGCCAAACTATTCATGGCAAACGCAAAAGAATAATGGAAAAGGAAAACATGTGAAGAACAAGATGTTTTCTTACAGGAAACTCCATGAAAGACTGCATTCCAGTTAATAATGGGTATTCCCAAGGGAGAGCAATTTAACTTATTTCTTTTTATTGTCCACTAATATCTTACTGTCATTAAAACTGAGTGCAACTCCTGTGTTTGGGTACCCTTTGGTGGAACGGTCATCTTAAGGTTTATTTCCCATGAACAGTTGCCTGGTATTTGATTCCTTCTTCCTTTTGTGGGGTTTACAGTCAAGATGCAGATTTTAACCCAGTTCAACTTCCAAGATTTCTAGATCAAAACTTACTCTACTAATCAGAAGACTAGAATGATTTCCAGCTATGTTTTGCCTTATTTTGTCTTTAACTCAAAGGTGCTCATTAGCCAGGTAGAGGAATAGAGAACTGCAGCAGTCTGCATTTAGATCTTTACTTGGATTTTTAAATACAAAATTTACAAAGAAGTAAACATGCGAATGTTTGTTAGCAGCAAGAACCGAATAAGAATATTCATAATCAAGGATTAAACTAGAAAAAGATTAAAAACTCCACTTTCTTTTATGTTCAAAAGGCTGGTCCAAGTCATCAGGACCATATTAAAAAGAAGCAGAAAAAATGTAAAGATTTATAGACACACTTACTCCCTCCTCTAGTATTTACTATTAGCGTGAGGAAGACAGCAAGGGCTCTAATTCTGTTAAAATTTGAAACCAGTGTTTAGAAAATAATCATTCTGTATGTTTGTATTTTGTATTTTGTGAATACAAATGAACCTATGGGATATTTTAGTTAATTTCTACATAGATCATCAATTAAATGTTTGGTTTGAGGAATACATTTTGTATGTGTAAGTACTCCCGAGGGGGATAATGCTATTTATGTTTCTGCATTTTTTCACTTTTATGAAAAGACCGAACTAAATAGGGCAAAAGAGAAGCATGCTCCAGGCATTACAGGTCTTAGCAGATCTGAAGTGTCCAAATCATTGCAAACTCTTGGGAGTGCGACTGACTGAGTTAAGGTCAGCCTTACACAGATTATTTTGAAAACACATTGGGGTTAACAGCCAACTAGAGCTTCAGAAAAAATTCTCCAGGAGTTTTTAAGACGACTGAGCCTTAGCTGGAGAAAAAACATTGTGGCGTTTTCTCATTGTGGTGAGAATTGGACTTGGCCTGCCCTTTGGCTGCACTGGCGGCTTGCTCACCGGCTCTTCATGCCCCTGCTTTGTCCAGCTTCAGCCAGAATCATTTGTACT
Organism: Grus americana; assembly: GCF_028858705.1. NCBI lineage: Eukaryota > Metazoa > Chordata > Aves > Gruiformes > Gruidae > Grus > Grus americana. The sequence continues at coordinate 77,438,853 of NC_072891.1, forward strand.
TTGTCTTGGCTCTCCCATGTGCTGATACATCATCCATTGCGGATGCGTCAACCCAGTCTGCGGATGTGAAGCAGAGAAGTGAGCTTGGACAACGCTGCCATGGCAGTGGGAAGGCGAGTCAGAAGATAATGATTAGCAGTTTAAAGGAGAGGATACTTCCAATAGCCACGGAGAGCATTTTCCATAGCAGTCATGGACATTAATAACACTGTTAATTACACCAATTAACAGCCTTCCATGGTAATGTGAATTATAATTAGTAGGAACATTTTGCTAATTAAAACTTGAATTAACCCCAGTATCAGCTAATTAAATTAGAACCACAATCAGTTTACTTTAGAAAAAAACATGTAAAGCTTTTTTCTCCCATCTCCCTCTGTATCCCCTCCTCCCTCCCCCAAGTCTGTCGCTAATCACCACTCTCCATGGTGACATTTCATACCAGCCATGAACAAGCCCTGCCTGTGCTGTAGGGTTGTCCTCCTATGAGTAGCCTGCTTTGCTGTACTATCAGCCCCCTGGTAGGAATACAGGGCATGGCATCAGGAGATTTTTCTGCTAACAAGGCATAGCTTTTGGACAAAAGGTGAGCTGACAAAAAATGCCTTCTGCTAGCATAGCTACATTAATAATGCTGGTTTTCTGTTGTGTTTGTTGTTGTTGGGGTTGTTGTTGTAAACTGGAATAGTGGTGGTTATTTCCAGCCCAGACCCAACATCATGCTATCGGTGAACTTTGTAGCATTATGGGACTGAGACTTTCTTCTGAAGGTCGATGGTGATGGGCACAGGGGGTTTTTTTCCAACTCTTTTCCGCCTTTGTGTATTTTCTTCTTGCATCACTAACCTCTAGGAACAGCAGTCAGGGGGCACAGTAGGAACATCACGTACCCTGTGTTTGCATTTGGGTCCTGCCACTACATGAGTATGGCTAATTCATCCTCTCTTCCTACCAATTTCATCATATTTGAATAAAGGCAGTGTTAATAAGAGCATCTATAAAATACATGAAGACAGACAGGAGAAAAGTGCTATTTCCAATTTGTTTCTTCTGTGCACTTCAGAAATACCTATGGAATAATAAACACTCCTCTTGTTGAATTAGACTTTTTAAAATAAAAAATTGTGGAGTATTACAAATTTTCATGTGCTCATTACACAGAAGCAACAGGTACAAGAAGCAGGGTTTTAAGATTTGCATAGTTAATATTAATTTCAGTAAATACAATCAGCTCGCACAGCTGTTGGCTCAGAGTATTAACAGGTGTCACTACTAAAGCATTCAAATGGTCCCTTTTTATTTACTTCATGTCAGTAAAAGAGCACAACTGCAGTCCCTAAAAGTTTACAACTGTAACATATTTCAGAAGAATATTGGGAGTGAGGAAGTCTTAGCATTTTTCAGGGACAATTTCTTCATTTGCCCATCAAAAGATAAGTTATTTCTCCCATTTTTTTAAGAGAAAATGTAACTGATGTTCTATATGCTTGTGACCTGTTCCACTTAGTTTTAATGCCTGAAATAAAGCACACAGTGAGAGAAAGTATGAGGAAGGAGAATGTGCTGTTCCAGGAGCTCTGAACTGAGGAAGATTTTAATCTCAGAAGCCATTTAGATACTATGGAGATGGTTACCATAACATTGAGCCAGTCTCAGGTGGAATACGTGTTTCTCCTAGATGCTCAGGAAAAACCTGTATCGCTTTCCCATCATGCCAAGAAAACACAACAGTTAAATTGCAGACATGCCTGGGCAGATCCCTCTGTGTACAGTCATGGGTCTGTAAGCACAAACAGCTGCCTGAGCACGATGTCTTCCATTGAAGCCAAGGCCTTGAAGAGGAGCAAGGACACGGGACTGCTGTAATATGTTAGTGGAGGAATTCTTTGCTGTTGGGGGCATACTGTCCTTGAGGGCCAGAAAACTTTTGTGTACGAGCATTATTCCTCTGGGAGCTTCACCCAAGCTTCGATCATACTAATGTCACTGGCAGTTTGTCCAAGGAGAACTTTCACGAGACATATTGAAGTAAAGGTCTCATCTCACATTGGATGTATGCAAGGAAGGGCGAACTGGCCTGATGGTATAGTGCTCTGAACTGTCTCTGCCCCCACTGACTTTGAAAAGAAATGTTTAGAGATCATTGTCAGCATTTGTCAGGGAAATTGCTCTGATTTCATATTGCACCAATACCTCATGTCTTGAAGTAAAACAGCCTTGAAAGGATTTGTGTGCGCGGTTTGCTTTGCTTTCTGAGTTGGATAAACAGTTCAGGAGTTTTCATGGGGATATTAATCTCTTCCTTGTCTTCCTTTGCCCATTTACACTAAAAGCAGTGGAATTTAAAGCTCTCTCACAAAATGGAAGTTTTCTCTGGAGTGGGAACCAGCGGATCTGAGCATGGCTTCCTTGTCAGCCTGAGCATGTATGTCTGATGACAGACGCAGGCTTTTCAAGCAATTATGCTTGCTTCCACCTGTTGCCCAATCTAACATCCATTAAAGTCAAGAAGAAAGACTCCTACTGATTTCACTGGTCACAGCATCCCAGCCTTTCTCTCATAATTGCCTAGTCCCTTAACTGGTTTTAATTCTGAGCTAAGATTCCTTACAGCGTGTTAAATTCAAAGATTTGGACAACCTTGGCTTTGTAGAGCATAAAATTTGAGACATGATGAGTGAAAATGTACATGTAAGTGAGGAAATCAGATATATTAATCCATTACAATTATGCCCTTCACCAGCTCTATGGAGTTGGCAGAACTTTCCCTTGAATGATGAAAGGGAATTAGAAGCAAGTCTGACTCAAAACAATGAACTGTTTCAAAGCAAAGCTGAATTCCTCGAGGTTAAGCAGCAGTAAAATTGGCAATAGGTACACAGTTGAGAGCTTTAGATACGCTTGTTGTTTTGGCTGATGTCCAATTATAAAAACATTGTCCTTGAAGCTCAGCAATTAGTGACGGTAGGAGTAATTCCACAAAAAGATGATGGCCCTTAGACAAATAGGGGGAAGCGAGGAGGGGTGGGGGAAGGTTGCCTGCTAGACAACCTACGGACAGATGAGTTCCTTCACTATACCAGTATTTATTTTTCTGCTAGGATGAAGTAGAAAGGAAAGGACTCTTTCACTTTGATTCTCTTCTGAGAGCAGATACAGAAGCTGTAAAGCTGTTTTAGATAACCATGCTGGTAAACCATCCCAGTGCCTCTTTGAGACAGCCATAAATTCCCCTCAAAGAAAAAAGTCCTTTCACAAGTTCTCGTGAGGTGATCAGACTGAAAGACTATGGCACAAGTCGCGTTGGTGTTTTAGTTGCAGCAGAGGTGATGAGAGCCATCCGTAGTCCCACTGAGTAGGAGGCTTGTCCCTGGCTGGGAGGGCTGGGGAAGGGTGTGCTGGTGGTCAGCAGAGGAACAAATGAACTGCAGGGAAGGGATTTCAGGGTGCTTACAGTTTTCCACCAAGGAGAGCCCGTCAACACAGTGCTGTAACATGGAACGGCTTTGTCAGCTGTCCCAGCACCACCAGTCCTGAATACCAAATTGTAAGATAAGATATTCCTTTAAAAGGAAAAAGGAGAACCTGCTTTTCTCATAGGCATTATTTTGGCTGGTCAGACACATCTAAATTGGGCTCTTTAGAGCAAAGAAAGTATTATTGCAAAGACAGATGTCTGCAGACATTGGTGTAATAATGAGTTCAATCACCAGTCAGTGATCTCTGTTCTTTTCTTTGTGCATCCCTTTTTCATGTGTCCAGAAGTACAGAATGTGGAACGCACCTTGGAAGACTAGATCATCTGTCCTTCAGTAAGATACAGCCTCACAGAACTGGATTAAGTTAGGCAGGTTTATTCTGGGCCACTGTGTGGGTGAAATGATAGGACTGGTTGGATCAAGCTGTCCAAAAGATGTCAAGATCCACTTCTTCTGTTCGGGCAATAAAAGGAATCAGGCAGAAACTGAAGACAACTCAGAAGGAAGCAAAGGGAAAATACAGAGCTTAGCCTGTTGGTTTATATATTTCCACATTTCTATATCCATCATTGAGTATGGCCTCCTGTGAAAGCTTTGCTTCTCTAGATATTGGTGTTTGCCCAGCTTGGAGTTCAGGTGTATTTTATTACATAAACTATTATTTTTTTCCTCCTGCTCTATGAAACGGATTGTTATTATTATAATTACATTATTATAATAATTATCAGTTATTTTTTCCTGCAAAATGCATAAGACACATCAGAGGGAAAGACCTTGAGCTGTGTTGTGGTTTTATGGAAAGCAGCACACTGTGCACATGCTGGTCTGTTGGGCCTCAAGGTGCTCCACAGGACTGGATGGTATCTTTCTTACCTATGAACACGTACATACCAGTATATAGCTGAAAATATCAACAGACAGTTAACTTTACTGGTCAAAATAGAAGCCACCTGGATATTGAAGACAGAATTAGTATTGGAAGCTGAAACAGTTCAGCAAAGAAAATGTGAACACTACATTTGTTCAAAGTACGTGTACCTAGTTTGACTGCTTCTCTCTTCTTTGATGTATCTTCCATCTTTCCTACATCTTATCCAGTCTGATTTTCAATTCCATAAGAGGTCACAACACAGGAGTGCAGGAGTGGCTGGAATACATCAGACTGAGGGTCCATTGACTCTGATATCTTTCAATGGTGTCCTAAGTAAGAGGGAAAATAAGGGCAGGAACAAATGATACTTCCCACAGCAGCCTCCCAGGCATCGTATACTTTCAGCTCAGGTTGTTCCTGGGTCAGACGCAGTCTCACTACTTGTGGTAAACCCTCCTCTTCCCTCAGCTTCCAGTCTGCCCTTGAAACCACAACAACTTTCAGAAGCCATGATTTTCAAATTTCTGTTGGCATCTCACAGTTTCTAGTTTTGAGGGAAGATGTGTTTCGCATTCAGATATTCTGGTTAGGCTTCTTCTGTAGTGTTGGTGAGTGCCAGGACATGACCTGTCTCCTCTGAGCCAGTCTATTTGGGAAACCTCCATTCATTAGTTATAGGCTGAATGGATGCACTTTCCAAATATAAGGAAGCATCATTACATTGTCACAAAGCACTCAAGAGGAGATACTTGGATATTGCTAGATCCCTAGACTGCCTAGGCCAGTGGTCTGTCATGTCTACTCCAGATGCCAAAACCAGCACACATGGAGAGAAAAGAGAGGAAGAATCAATTCCTCAGTCTGTGAAAGAAAGGGTGAAAAAAACCTCATGGTGTCCTGTTCTTTGGGCTTCAGAAGCCTACATACAGGTGGATGAATAGGCTCCTCCTTAGAGGGGCTGGAGTCATCAGTGTTGATGACAAAAGGTGGAATCTCTGCAGGGAATTATCTCATATTGAATAACACTTTTAGGAAGAAAAAAGCAAGGCTGGACTCTTTGGATGGTTGCTGTCATGGCTGACACATGCTGATTTATCCCCTGGGAGGCTGTTTTTCATAGTTGAGGGAGAATGAAGGAAATACGTATAATACATCACATTGTATTAAGGCTTCTGGGAGGGGAGGAAGACTAGACCTGTGCTGAAAAAGCCTCTTCTACCTCAAAAGGCACAGAAGCCCTGGCAAAAGATATCAATGTGATCCTCATCAAAGAAATTGCCACTGTTTGTCAGGTGATTCCAGAAAGGGAAGAGGGTGAAACTGCAGGGAGGAAGAGAAAGTAGGTCTCCAGTTACTTAATTTGGACACTATTTTAGCTTCTTGTGTTTCTGGCAGTAGCCCATCACACCCCAGATCTTCTCAGGTTTGAATTCCTTTCAGAATGCACTTCTCATGGTCTTAGTCCAATCTACACCAGACCTCCAGGTAAATTTAGACTATTGGCCTCTGGTTCTGTCAGTTTAATGGCTTTCACTGGCACTGACTTAACTTTAAAATGTCACACTCCTGAGATATACACAATTTATATGTCTGTATATATTGAAACAGTCCTTACATTAAATAGAATGCTGTATAAAATGTCTACATTTGAATGATTATGAAGCTGAGCCTATTTTATGACTTCAGATATTTTCCAAGTTATCACATATTTCAGACTGCACACCCACCTGAAATTAGTCATTATTTTTAAGGGTTGTAGTTTCCCTTCCTCTCTTTTTTGGAAAAATAAAAAGAAAGACCAAAATAAAGAGCTAAAAGTATAAAATTTTTCCCATTGAATTATATCTAGAAAGCTTTTACCTTGTCCAGGAACATACAGTATAAAAAATTTGAAAAGAATAGTTATAATTGCTACTGCGAATCCAGCACTTACACACTGGGATAGCTGGCCCAACATTTGCGAAGGAAAACAAGTCTCTTTTTTTGTTGTTATTCCCATTTAGTGAAGTCATTCAATTATGTATCTTTCTAAAGGATTTGCTATAGATCAAAATGAATCAACACATGATGCATAAATGACTTAAGTTCAACATCTTATGCTGCACAGAAATTTGGACTAAATTATCATAATAGCTCTTTCTGGCAATCAAAATTTATAAATAGCTACCTGCTTCTAGTGATTTCTTAGGAGTGAAATTTGGCTTGTTGGATACATGTGTGTGTCAGCATCAGAGTGGACAGCCTGTTCAGGCAGACGCATATAAAGTCTGGCACTGATTGAGTATTGGCTCAATTATTAAGCTCAAACAGAGTTTAAAATAACACTTTTGGGCTGTTTGAGATTCTGTATAAGTCAGATGCCAATTACATAAGTCTGTAATATTAGGCATTAAATCCTCCATACCGTGAGGTATAGTATAGTAAACTATTTATCAGTTGAAAAGCGTGACTCAAAAACCTCTGAGCATATACAGAGTAATTTTTTATACAAGACATTAAAGCAGGCTTCTATTAAAAACTCAGCAGTTTACATTGTCTCAAGTATTATGGGATTACATACCACTCTGGAGGGGAAGAAAGCCTTAGGTGGCTTTGCTTGTTTTACTTTCTCGTTTCCTGGCAGTGGGGAGGGGATGAAACAAGCCCTGATTTGTTCAAATGCTATCAAGGTAACCAAACCATCATTAAATTCCAGATCCACTTGTCAAGATCTGCTCAGGCACAAATGCAAACACGGCTGAGTGGAAATTAGTTCCATTTATGCTTTATCACAGGAAAAAATGCTATCTCAGTCACAGCAAAGTAAGAGCGAAACAATAGATGTGCTGAGCTCTATGAGAAAACTGCAAGTATTTTACCTTTTATCTCCAGGATAACTGCTAAATATGGTCATTTGGAAAGAAAAAAAATCTTTAAAAAAAAGAGATGTACAGATTTTTATGACTTTGCAACTGAAGAAAACCATTTTAATTTTTTTTCACATGCTTATTTTCAAGCCAACTTTCTGTAGGACTCGTGTCACCTGCATCTCTCATTACTTATTTTTCTGCAAATGCAGAGGTTTGTACAATTTTCCTCTTGAGGAATACCTGTCTCCAGATTGAAGTCCTGGCTCTAAAATGCCTCCTTAGTCATGATCACCAACTGCTCTTAACACCCGTGATTGAAACGCACCTGAACCTGGAAGAGCTCGGACGCCTGGAGCAGGAGATACAAAGGTGCATCTGAAGTACGCAACGCACTGTAGAATGAAGTTGACTATTCCAGGCTTAAGGTGCAGCCCAGGAAAAATCAGTCCTTCATTAGCAGAAGAACAATAGGTCTCTGCAGCTTTGCTTCCAGAAATTGCACAGAGCTGGAAATTCACTGGCATGTAAATTGCTTTAGCCTTACTACCCCCATCATGCTTTCACTGCCTTTCTCTGCAATTTTGGAGGTCATAGAGCTCCTCAGGTGTGGAGCTGCTTTGAAAGGCTCTCAAGAAATCTCTGCTCTGTGTGCAGACCCTCAAGAAAGATTTAAAGTGAATCCCAGAGGCATTTGTAGCAGGCTTCCTTGTACAAAGAGACAGGAGCAAAGATGGAATGGGCCTGAAGTTTAAGTCTGGAGTGCCTCTTCATTTTTTCATGCAAAATGGCAGAAAAAACCAGCCGATTGCTGTCAGCAGTTTCACCTCTGAAATGTAGTTAGGTATTATGTATTTGCAGGACCAGGATTGTTAGTAAAAATTAATTACCTTGCTGATTGGAGAAGAGGAATTTCTCCAGCGCTCCGGTGCAATCAGTCCCCTCCGTGGCACACTGTGGCGGAGTGATGGAGTATTTTGGTGAAGGAGCGAAGCCTGGTTTTCCCCACTGAAGTGGGGCGTGTTTGGTCTGATGGGAACCACCTCTCTCTCACAGGCTGCTAACAGCTCACCAGAGTGACTCTGGCAGGGCTCTGGTGGGAGTAGGGGAGGGGGGGCTGCTCTGCTTGGGAAGGGTCTCAGTGATGGAGAGGAGACTGTGCTGCTCGGGCTGTGGATGCTTCCCTGAGTTAGGGCTTCCTCCATCACGTAAGGATGGTAGTCCTGGTGGACACCCCATGCCCTGGCTCTCTTTAGGTGCACGTTTCCCAGGACACACTGAGGGTGTGATGATTTTAACTCTATCTCTTTTAAGACTCTGATTTTTCTGACTTGTTAATGTCCAGGAGACCACATTTCTTGTTCCTAATCTGTTATAAAGCCTGCAACTCAAGTTAACCATGAAGTGAATTTAGCTTCAAACTCTCCCCAGCTACGTACCTAGGTTTTGGTACAGGTTGTTGAATGTTTTTAATGGCTTTGGCTGCTGGAAGGTGTTTCTGAAATACATCCCAACCTTGCCACGTGCTCAAATAAAACCTTCAAGCCTGTTCTATAGACCTGAAAATGACTCTGGAAAGCAACTGTGACCTGCTAAATGGAAATGACAGCTCTCGGCCCTGCCTTGAAAATGGACTTGCTGAGACACAAGACAAGACACCAGTGTCTGTGTGTGCAGGCACTCCGAGACTCCCTTGGCTCCCCTTCACCCCCAGGTTTTGAGGTAAGTGCTTGTGCCAACACAGAACTGCTTTCCCATATTTATGATTTTTTTGTGTTATGCAGCATCATGATCTATGCACACAGAACAGTAACAGACCGTGACATCAGAGGAGATGTTGCTCTGCGCATGGACTCGACCTCTGGGTTACAAGAGCGTTTCTCACAACAAGCCATTTCAAAAGCACAGAGAACAGCCTCAGAGCAATCCTCTGCTTGGCCTGTTCTTGAAATGCAGTACAATTAGGCCAGATCTGCACCCTCACCTTCAAGTTTCTGCAGAGATCCCATGCGGATCCAGCTGTTGAATCACGACTGTAATTAACCATCCCATTGTATAATTGCAGACATTTGTAGCAGCCGTGGAGGGGAAAAAGTGATTATGTTCCTGTCGTGGTTTAGGCCCAGCCGGTAGCTGGGTGCCACGCGGCCGCTCACTCACCCCTCCCCCAGCGGGATGGGAGAGAAGACGTATAACAAAAGGCTTGGGTCGAGATAAGGACAGGGAGAGATCACTCGCTAATTACCGTCACGAGCAAAACAGACTGAATGTAGAGAGGAGATTCATCTAATTTATTACTAGGCAAAACAGAGCAGAGCAATGAGAAAATACAATCAAGTCTTAAAACACCTCCCCCCACCCCTCCCATCTTCCCAGGCTCAACTTCACTCCCGGCTTCAACCTCCTCCCCCCTCAGTGGCACAAGGGGGCAGGGAACGGGGGTTGCGGTCAGTTCAGCACACATTGTCTCTGCCGCTTCTTTGTCCTCAGGGGGAGGACTCCTCTCAACATTCCCCTGCTCCAACATGGAGTCTCTCCCACGGGCTACAGTCCTTCACGAACTGCTCCAGTGTAGTCTCTCCCACAGGGTGCAGACCTTCAGGAGCAGACTGCTCCAGCGTGGGGTCTCTCCCACAGGGTGCAGACCTTCAGGAGCAAACTGCTCCAGCGTGGGGTCCCTCCCACAGGGTCACAAGTCCTGCCAGCAAACCTGCCCTGGCGTGGGCTCCCCTCTTCACGGGTCTACCGGTCCGGCCCGGACTTGCTCCAGCGTGGGCTTCCCACGGGCCACAGCCTCCTTCAGGTGCCTCCACCTGCTCCAGCGTGGGGTCCTCCACGGGCTGCAGGTGGAATCTCCACACCCCCTCATCCTTCCTCCATGGGCTGCAGGGGACAGCCTGCTTCACCATGGTCTTCACCAGGGGCTGCAGGGGGATCTCTGCTCTGGTGTCTGGAGCACCTCCTCCCCCTCCATCTGCACTGACCTTGGTGTCTGCAGAGTTTCCTACATCTTCTCACTCCTCTCTCCGGTTGCAAAAGCTTTCCTTAACTCTTTTGTTTTCCTTCTTAAATATGTTATCACAGAGGCGCTGATTGGCTTGGCCTTGGCCAGAGGCGGATCCATCTTGGAGCCGGCTGGCATTGGCTCTGTCAGACACAGGGGAAGCTTCTAGCAACTTCTCACAGAAGCCACCTCTGTAGCCCCCCCGCTACCAAAACCTTGCCACACAAAACTCAGCACAGTTCCTTAAGTGGAACAGAAATGTGTGTACTGTTAGGTTTTCTAACCATTTTTCCCAAGCTACATTTAATCTTGAAAAAAAATAATCTTCATTATAAATCAATACATACCTCATTAGAACAAACTGAGCAGTTGCACTAATGGCTTGCATTTAATTGACATAACTGGGTAAAGGAAATTAACAGTGTACCAGAGCAATATTGGATTACCCAATGTCATTAATCCTTTTTTTTTTTTAAATAAAGGAGCTTTGGAAAATTACTTTGGGGAAAAAAAAATTAGAATGTTAGGTTTACTCACTATTCTTACCAATATAAAATGTCAGGTTCATTGCCCATTATCGTTAAATTAGACAGACACAGAACTCCTGGTAGGAGTGATATATAAGGAGGCTAGATGGAAAGGCTCATTTCTGACTGTGGGAAGATGAAGGACCATGACAGAAACTCGGAAAGGCAGCAGCCCAGCAAACTATGTGATTCACTCTGCACTGTGGTCTATCCCCAGTGTTATCAGTGGGACTGCTCACATTCCGCCAGTTAAGCACAGCCTAGGTTTTATTTTTGCTTCTGTGGGAAATGGTTATTCAAGTGATATTGATCCTGTAATACAGATGTCCAGCTGAGGCTCAGCGTAACTGGTGTCTTACTTATAGGAAGTGTGGAATCCAGTTTCAAGCAGGTCACTAGTGGGGAATCCTGCTGCAAGTGCATTTTTAAATCCTTTAGCCCTTAGGGTCTGCAAATTTGCTAGTAGAAGAGCTAGTGGGACATTGTCAAGCAAAGAATTCTATTTTAAAAGTTTTTCTTTAAATGACATTATCAAATGGTAAATAACTAATCAAATAACAAATATGTACTTAAATTATGTGGCTGACAATACAGTTATTAAATATAATTACTTGAAGAATAATATATAAAATATATTAAATGTAATTCCTTAATTTAAGTATTAATTTAAAAATGTTTTTTCTCTAAATTGGCTCACAAACATTGCTCATTTTCACATCCTCTCAGTGGCATGGGTCATACAAATCTTGTAAGCAGGATGGTTCTGGATTTTCTGTCTGATTACCTTAAATAAAATGCACCTCATAAAGGCATGATCTCTCAGCAGATGTGCTTCTTTGTTAACGGCCTACTTCACATCCCAAGCTCTTTCTTACGCCTTGCAGTTGTGGACTTGTTTACATCTATGCAGACAAGTGTAAAGCACAGACCTAATAGAAATAGCTCATTTTGGCACTCTCTGTGTCGACATAGCTCCCATATGCTCAAAGTCTTAGCAAGGTTAAAGCAGTGATTAATTAGAACATTGAAATTAAAATGTAGTACCATATATGTTTATGGTTGGACTCGATGATCTTGCAGGTCTTTTCCAACCTAAATGGTTCTATGATTCTGTATTCAATAAACTGGAAAAAGGTTTGATGCTGTGTTCCCAGCCCAGCCCCACCTTGTCCTCCAACACTTTTTGACCTTGCCTGCCACCCGTGTCAGGAGAAGCTGAAATACTCCGTATCGCAGAGAAGATGCACAGCACAAGCTGTTTGCTGGCCATCCTGCTATGGCTGCAGTGAAAGCTGAAGTCACTTCCCTGATACTAATCAATAACCCCAGAGCTATGGCCTGCTGAAACCACCCGCCACTTGCAACTCTACCCTAGACTCAACGTCTGGGAATGGTTGTATCGGATGTGTATTCAACAGAGAGAGAAGGAGGAATATCTACTTAGGAAGACACCAAAGAGACTCCATGTGATGGGGCAGTTCCAGTGCATGCAACCAGATTTCACACAAACGAACTTTGTAAATTAAGTGAAAGGCAAGGGCTGGCCACCCTGGTTACCCGTGAACCCTCCTCTCCAACACCTCCACGCTTTCTCACTAACAGATGTGATTTGCAGACCACTCTGAAGTAGCCAAGATCTTCTCTATCCCAAAGGACAGACAGTAAATGGAGACAGTGGTTATACAGCTCGGAGGGTTTTACAGGAGTGTGTGGCCGTACAGGCTACCTGACTTAGGGGAAGAAATGCAAAGGAGAGTAAAGCAAATTGTGGCAGGTAAAACTATTTTTCCTCTAGATTTAATACTCAAAAAGGACAGCAGGCTTCTTGATTATTTTTTTTATTACCTCAAATTCACATTTTACCTGAATTACATCTGTTATTATTATATTGTAAGATAAGAATTTTGCTTTATATGTTGCTGGGTTGTTTTTTCTTTGAAATCATTTGTGTGTTGTGCTCATGAAATACCAAGATAAACACTGTTCCAGTCTGGTAGGTAGTTGAATTTCTGACTGTAAAGAATACCAATATCTAATTCCATGAAACTTTAAAAAAATTAAGTAAATTTTAAACAGGGATATTTAAAAACTTTTTTCTCCTAATTCATGTACAATTCTTGTTTTTAAAAATAAAACTGGTATTTTTGAGGTTTTCAGAGCATTCATGGTAAAAAAAATAAGATTTTTGATGCTTTCACTAAAAAATTGAAATTGAAATAAATTAATTACTGTTTATAACAGGCAATGTCAGTAACAATGATGTTTTTCCATAGGCATTCGTCTTGATTGAAAAGTGCTTGATGTTATTCTGAGATATGGTACTTGAAAAAAATGTGACAGATGTGGTTATTATGATACCAGATCAAAAATTCAGAAGTCTAAAAAATTGCAATATGGTCCTAGGAGATGTAAAATGAACACTACCCAATTAGTAAGGCCCTCATTAGACAAAATCTTTGACTGCTGAGAATTTCTTATCTATCTTCTTACATTCAGGAAGAAATTTTTCATTGTCTGAGGTATTAAATCAGCAGCACACAGAGCAAAAATCTATATATTTATGCCAAGGTAGACGTAGTCTACATCAGGGAGTCTCTTTCTTCATGCAAATTAACATTTAAAAAACTCACCTTTTTTCCCCCTCCCTATATGTCATAGACTATACTCTGTGCGCTCTAACATGTATAGACACACTTTGCACAATTACAGTTTGGTAAGTATGTATTCTTGTTAAAAAGACTGCTTACTCAAAGCAGACTTCTTATTTGGACTGCTGCTTACTTGGAGAGATCCAAAATAGATATACCCTAACTCATGACAGTCTCATACTGTATGATTTATAGCAGTATCAAATGGATGAAAAAAATCCATTGTTTTGATTTGATAACAGTTCTTGATGTTTTCTAATAAAAACAAAACCAAACCCTGCACTGTATTTGCTAATCACACTTAAAGCATGGTTTGCCCAGTTCAGCAACTCATGTTTCCTGGGCTAATAAGAAAGGCCAGACCAATTCAGGCATTGATTAAACTGAGTAATTTGCAAACAACCCTCTAGTTGAAAGGCAGTCAAAATGTGAAGCAACCTTCAAGAAAATTAAGGCTAATGCAACAAATTACAATTGGGAAAAAAGTTGAAAACTCTGGAAGTGACTAATTCAAACAAAAGCTGAGACAGGCTTCTTGACTTTTGTTATCTCATGTAATTTGTATCACTAATAATGCAAATATAAGAAAATCTTTAAGGACAACTTCTCCCTTATTTATCAGGCTAAAAAGTTATTAGAACATTGCTTTGACTTTTTCCCCCATTTGACACTTTCAAAATATCAATAATCATGATCCTGGTCTTATTTTACTGGAAGGCTGATGAAAAGATATGTTAGGCGTATTTATTCTGACCACTGACATTTGAATAAGAAGGGACATAGGGGTGAAAAAATAAATGTTATTTTTGTTGAATATCCAGTGAATAAGGAATGGACTGTTAATATACCCAGAAAACAATTAAACAGATCAACTAAAAGCCTCTTTCTCTCTTGTGGTTTCTTGAATTTGACTTCCTTGATTTTGCACTGCCAGTATTTCTCCCACTCCCCATTCAGCAGAAACTATCCCAAAAGATCCCTTAAAATTCTGCCTTGTACTGTGGGAGTCAACACACAAAATATTTTACCAGTACAGCTATAGTGGTAAAGACAGTGATTTAGCATCAAGATGTAATTTGAATAGCAAACCCCATTGAAAGGATTATAGTGACACAGGGCACTTCTGAGACCCAGAGAGACATGGAGTTTGCCAGTTTGCCACCATACCTAAAAGTGGCAGATTTTGGGGGGTAAACTCAGAGTTACTCTATGCAACAGGCACAACACAAAGCCAATGCTAATGAGGTTGTCTCTTCCCAGAGGAGTTCCCTGACCTAGTAGTAAGTAACTATTTAGACAGAAAAGATACCAAAGAAACTACTCGCTTAGGAAGACATCAGATACGCTTTGACATATAGCAGGCATATAGGTTTAAACAGAAGTTTAGAAGTTATTTAGGACTGTACGGAGTTGAAATGTCACATCCAGGAGGAAAATCAGGAGGAATCAAAAAGTTGCATAGTTTGATCCAGGTTTGCAGCCAAAGGTCTAAGTAATAACTTTGCCCTTGCTGAATAGGTGTTTAATTCCATGCACGGTGTTGTTAAGGCGTTAACAGTCAGTTGCAGAATCTAGTCTAAATTTTCAGCACACTAAAACAAGCAGCTTAGAAGTTTTAATTTCTGTGTAGTAATGAACAAAATGACCAGAAGCATTGACAGAGCCTCCAGTGCCTCTCCTGGCCAAGGTTTCTCTGTATTTCCACACTTCCCTGCAGAACTGGCCTGTGTACTGAGGCTAAACTGGAGAAAACTGGGAAAAGCTCTCCTGACGCCTCCTGCGCACAAAAGGTCCCACACTGCTGAAAACAGAAAGCGTGAAAGTGGAAACAGATGATAGGGTACTGGTTTGGACAGAAAAGTTCAGCCACTGTAAAACTGCCCCATATCTCTTTGTTACCGTCTTTGCATTAGAAAAGGAACAAAGAGGGCATATGCATGCCTTTGCAGACGTATACATGCTTCTACTCCTTCAGGAACACCAGATTGCACTTGCACCTCTGGGATAGTTTACTTCTGAGGAACTACAACCGGCTGACAGATAACTTGTCAGTGAGCGATCACCTTCTGTGTGAGACTGGGAAACTTTTACCAGATTTTGGTATTGACTACAATTGCTAGACCAGCAAAGAGCACAGACCCTCAGTCTTCAGCAGAGAAGAGTTAGGCAGTCCAATACAACCTAGAGGCTTTCTTACACAACAACTGTGTACCAGCCTTCAACACGCGACCATGCTCTGAACAATGCTGGGTGAATAATAATCACTTGAGAATGAAAATTAGTGTCACAGGTAGCCAAAGAGGGAGGAAAGAGTGTGCAAGATGCAGATTCATTGGGCATTCTGGCACGGTCAACGTGCAACAAAATCAGCCTTGGCTCTCTCTTCGATGTCCCACTGAAAATTCAAAGCTTGTTTTGCTGTATTTACCGAAGAATAACCCTCTCACTGTACCATGTGCAAGGGATTTGTACACAGTAAATTTATTTCTGAGATAATTCCAATTCATCATCAACAAAGCTCTTTACAAATATTTTTTCCCTGTGAAATTCATGGCTGAAATTGTAGCTGCTTCCTTTTTTTTCAAGACAGCACTCAAAAATATGCTGGAAACTCAATGCTGTGTCAGATGACTTTAAATGTTTTTCCAGCTCTTTCCATTTCCATGCAATAATCCATTAAATAATTTCTCTCAAGATAAGATCAAAAGTGGTTAGAAGCTAAAATTCTGTGTTTAAATTAACCCTGACCTCCTTCTCTTTTTGTCTTCAAAGTTTGCCAAATTCTGTTGTCATGCATTTAAAGATCCATTTGTCATTGGCATAAAGTGACATAACAATGAATTTGTACTGCTTTTTTCTCCTCTCTTAATGGAGACAAGAGAATATTCTGGAGCCAACAAGAATGCACATGGAACATAACGGGGGGAGGGGAAGCTTGTTATCTGTATGAAACAACTAAGAAAAATTTTCATTTCAACAGATTGAAGGCCCTTATGTCAACTGAAGGTGCCAAGGCTTTGAAGCATATTTTTTCGTTACTTTTTTTTTTAAAGATTAGTCCATTTTCCTTTCCATAGGCCTAAAAAAATATTTAAATTGTTTTTTGAAGTGTCTTGCTTATTTTACTTTTTTTCGCAAAGCCTGTTTAGGAGGAATTGTCTAAGGTTTTACTGAAAGATTCCTAGAAATCTCAGACATGTTTGTTATGAGATTTTACAGCTTACTTGAAGAAAGTGGCAGTTTAAATATTCAACAATGGCTTCTTTTCACCCAAATGTTCTTCATACACTGGAAGTAGAGAGCAACACCAACAGATACAAAGTAAACAGTTTAAAAGGATGATTAAAACCCTCTATTCTGCATTGCTTAGCTTTTGCCCTTACACTTTCAGCAGATTGCCACTTAAGTGAAGGAGGAACACAAAACCAGCACCTTCCTCAACCCTTTCTCATAAATACATTAGAAAAAGGACTGACGGTACAGTTTGCCATATAGTTTAAAAGGCCAATCCCAATAGCAGGCATCCTGGGTAAAAGAGACTAGAAGAGACACATCTCAAGGGAACTGTAGAGTCGGTATCTAGCACATAGCTAAAGCTTAATGCAACGAGAGAAGGATACTAAAAATTAACATCTAGAATTATAGGAGAAAACCTTTAAGTTATCAAGCTTTCTGGTGAAAAACTGAATGTGTCCATGGCAGCTGAAGTAACTAAGGCTTCTACATAAAGTAGAAAGGTTTTGTTTGATTTAAATAGGCTGTTTAGAGCTTTTAGCTGAAAAGGAAAAAAGAAAAATGTATTTGGGCTAAAAATTAGATGTTTTTAGACCTTGGGTGCATAAAATTTGAGGCCAAAAGTAGTAATTTTGTATGACACATTTTTTACTTGTGGGCAGCTATTTGAGACTCTGGAGCCTGATTGATAAATTAAATTCTGGGGTAAGTGAAAGAAAAATAACCGACCCTCATTTCTGCTACCTCAGATAATTCAGTGACTGGTGTAAAAATAATGCCATCTGATAGGAGCAATAGGTGAGCTAGGTATAGTTCTACTTCATCATATGTAACATTCACAAAAAGCCATGTTATTCAAGCAGCCTCTCTGCCCATTGTTATTATCCATATACCAAGTAAGAGGGTCATTTACAAGGTCACAAAACAGTCAGATATGTACATGAGAGTGCAGAATGACATGGTTTTGAAAGGTAATAGAGAAAACCCGTATGTGGCAGAACTGGTCAAGAACAGCATTGATGCTGCAATTAGTTATTAAAAGGAACCTGTACTATTTGTCATATTAAAGCAAATAGTGTAAGTTGCCTCTTTTTCATTCTGCCATTATATCTATTTTAAACTTAAGAAGCCATTTCAAAGACTCATAGACCTCCAAAGGGAAATATCCTAACCCCGTCTTTCTGCATGGAAAATATGAAACTGTTTGGGGGGTGAGGGGGAACCTCAAAAATTTATTCCTGTCTTCAGACAAATTCTGTCTGTAACTTACCCTGGCTACAGAAATATGCCCCTCTTGTGACTGCAGTGGGAAAATCCCACACTCCATCTCCTCCTCTCTCCCCACCCATTTCTGCCTTCTGTTTCTGATGGGAGAAGGGCTGAGCCTTCATCTGGGTGAGGAAGTTAAAGCGATTTCATTAAACCAAGGTAGACTGAACATTCCCTTCATATTCTAACCCACCTCAACAGCGAGACAGCTCCTACACAAACTGGGGCTCACCTCGATTGCCAAAGTTAATGCTAGAAAGGGTTTGAGCACAGATGCCTGATTTTTTTTTTTTTCTCCTTCCCCTGGGGGGCAGGACTCCAACACAGGAATATATTCTTCAGCACTTGCATGTGTTTTACCATAAAAGTACATCAAATATGCCTGTAAACCCCCTGTATCCAAAGCTGAAGTTACGTCTTATGGATAATTTTATTGTATTATTCAAAGTGATATTTACCTTATTTAATGGAGAAGCAAAAAAGAGAAAAGAGGAAAGAGAGAAGGATCAAAGCTGAGCATATCTCTCCAGGACATCATTTAAGTAAAAAGTAATCAATTTGCCCTTTTTTTTCTCCTTTACAATAACAGCATTTAAATCTTGACATCTTCTCATGGGACATGAAATCTGCTTTCTGACCAGCTCTAGATGGAAGATCTTGAGCGGCTGTAAGCCCTGGTGTAGCACAAATCACAGTAAAGACTCCTTGTCGAAGCAGATAAGGACAGTGCCCTTCAGAGGACTCGAAGCTGCTGCAAGGGCAGGCATGAGAAACACCCTGATGAGGGAGACAGGAAGGTGCAGGAGCAAAATACGAACTGGAAACATTTCAGGCAGCCTGAAGGCAATGCGCTTCAGAGCTGGATCTTGTCTGAAATGAGAAAAGTGCATCTGCTGACCCTTTCCAACCCATGGCTGGGTTCATCGCCAAGTGCCGAGGTCTCCCCTGGGAACACCATGCGCACGTCCAGCTCACTGCCTCACCCACCCTGGCCCAGGAGCAAGGAACAAAGCATGGGTTCCAGCTCTGAAAAGGCATTAGCAGATGCTTTTTCATTTACAACGTGGCCATCTGTTTCTGCCTAAGCACAGCTCTTCGTTTTCTTTCTGTTCTTGATGATACCTGGGAAGTCCAAAAGTCCTTTCGCAGAAGAATTTAAGCCCTTTGGGATTCATTGCTGTCATGTCTCCTGTATGGCAAAGCAGAAAGCCCATGAAATGAAGTAGAAGTAAAGTATTAATCATCAAGAGAAAGGAGTACTGAGTGAAAACAGAGAAACCATAATTTATGAAGTTAATTCATCCCACAATACTTTCCGTATGCTTATGCTCAAGGAGAGATTTAAAATATGTGCAGTTTTACCATTACTTAAGTACCGACCCTGAAAACAAGTAATGCAATTTCTGAAATGGCTGCTGTCTTTCATTGCCCTTTTTCTATTCTTCCCCAGCCACTTTTGAGCCACTGCATTTCTCTCCCACACCTTGGCTGCACCTCCAGCTGCTGGGTGGTGGGGGCAGCAGGGAAGGACAGCGCAGCTGCCTTAGCTGCAGAGCCACACATCTCATGAAAACTGCAGCAATCCTGCCTACTGTGTGGGACCTGGACACTGAAAACCTTCTCTTGATTACTGGGGGAAAATAAATTTGTACATCAGCATGTAAAACCCCTCTGAGTTCTGCTGTACGTCAGGGAGCTGTCATACTGCTAATGCCCACTGAAACGCATGTCGTATGTTAATATTTTAGCAGTGGTGTTGGTGTTTGGTGTGAGAACTACCGTTGTCGGGTGGAAATGGAGCATGCTACACCAATAATGAAAAAAAAAGTGGGGGATATTGGGGTAACATCTTGCATGCAGAGTTGGCCTCCAGTGAGGTCCAGGGCTAGAACTTGGCATGGAAGGGAGATGCTGGAACTGGTTCAGCAGTTTTAAGGATGAAGAGAAGGCATGGGAAGAAGGGTGATGAATCACGAATAAAAAGGTGGATGGTTGGCGGTTGCTGAGCAGGACGCTCATGGGGGGTGAAATGAGTGGATTATGTTGTATGTGACTGGTTCCCACCAGTAAGTGGCAATGCAGGAGCCACAGATGGATCCACCAGGAGAGGAAAGAAGGACAAGAGCAGCGCTTGCAAAGGTGGCATTTTTCACAAGTACAGCAGCCTGACTGCATATTTAATCCCAGCACTGAAAGAAAGCTGTTTTGCCATGGCACTACTACTAATCCAGCCTTTGTCCCACACACTCCCTCACTTTGGATCACAGTTTCATTGCTTTTCTCCTGCATGGATTTAAGCGGGTTTAATCAGTCTCAGAAAACACTCTAGAAGCTTTTGGGATCTTGGCACCTTGCAAAAGTCTGCCCTTCAAAAATAAGATGGCAAGTTGTAGATGCACTGAGGTTTCCCCTGATTACAATGGCAATAATTAAGACATGGGCCCTTTCCCTGGGATGGGAAAGAAGATGGAGCATGTACAAGAGGTCACTTAGACCTCCCTGATCCTGACAGCATTTTAAAAAAAGGCTGCAGAACAACAGAGAGACACCTGAAGCAGACATCAGGTTCAAGAACAGCGTTGCATCGTCCTGCTGCTGGCCACAGCCCTCTGGACAAGCAATAGATGTGTAAGAAGGCAGGTATAGGACAATTTGCCCCAGGCAGTCCCCTGAGGGCTTGACTTGAATTCCAAACCAGAAGCTTCCAAAGCAGACCATGGCTCTCCAAAAGCCTGGAGACTTCTGTTGTGCATGTAAGAAAATGCTTACGTCTTCAGTTTTGCTAAACTCGTGGGCACAGTGACGCCCAGTGGTAGTGACTTCCATAGCCTGGTTATACTTGCTGTGCTACAGACGCCTTGTCCTCTCCTCCATGTGCTGCTCTGCCTCACTACATTTCCAGAGACTGTCACAGCACCCAGCAGCAAAAGGAGGTCAGTTCTCAAAATAAATGCTTCCCTGTATTTCCACAAGCTGTGACTGCTGAGGAGGCAAGAGAATTCTTGGCTGCACTGAGGCTTCATATGAAAAGGTTTGTGTAACAAACCTTGTTACTGCCGGGTGATGATTCTCCCATATTACAAGATGCATTTTCCTCTCACAGTGTCCCTGGGAAATAAGGATGTACTGTCATTCCTGTTCTGGAAATGGAGACTGAATCACAGGCAGTCTGTGCAATTTGCTTACCAAAGGGGCCAACAGCAGAAGAGGCACTTGACTCACCCACGTAGTGCTTTCCCCTTTAAGCCATATTTCCTCCCTGTTTTGCATGCCGAGGTGAAGGCAGTGCTGTGGGGCAGGTTTGGGCTGGATGCACACTGACCTGCTGCGAGACCTCGGGCAAAGCAACTCCCCTGCGTGTGCAACCAGCGCTTGCTGATGGGGCAGTGCTGGGACAGCAGGTTGGCTGGAAATTCACAGCTCATCCCCTCACTTGCCCATTAATCCCTCTTCTGCTCACAAAGCTGCCTTTCTCCCCCACTTCATGCAGGGATGCTCAGGAGACATTTGCTCAGGTTTTGGTACTGTCTCTTTCTGTGGCTCCTCCCTTTTCCTAGGCTAGAGTTTCCACTGCCTCTCTGGATACCCCGATGCATTAAACATTTTAGTCCCACTTCCTCCTCCCATCAGACTTTTCCCTCACTCTTGTCCTTCTGGAGTGACTTGCTGCCACTTCTGATTTGCAGCCCAAGTCTCACATCCTGCTGGTTTGCAGCTGGGACCCCAAAGCAGGGAGCCCCAAGAGTGCTGGCCAGTGAGAGGGGAGCTCAGCGCTGTGTGGGGACGCCTCTCCGAAATAACCCGCTGTCGGAGCAAAGCTACCTGCGTGCAGTCCCAGGGATGTGATGCCTGGCTGCCTGCCCAGCCCAGCTCCATGCCGCATACTGCTGCTCTGCCGACAAAAGCACGGGAGGGGATGGGTGTCTCTGGGGCAGAGAGCCTCCAGCTAGCGCCCATAAAGCACAGTGGGCAGGTCCTCGCACTGCTGGATGAAGCCTGGTGGATCGGTTGCCATGGAAACATTCTGGGGAAGAGGGATGGCAGCCACGGGAACAGATAGCATCCATACTTACCTGACTGCCAGGATAGGGATTTCCTCCTCAGCCTGTGCACGGGATGTGTATGAGCGGCAGGGCGAGACGGCGCTTGCTGCTTCTCCTCTTGTCTGTATCAGAAACTGTTTTGCAAGGTGGAGCTCCCAGCCCTCTTCATTTATTCAGGCTTTTCCTCCCTCCTGATTTCAGTCTCCTCTCTGGAGACTGTGAGGAGTGAACTCGAAGGATGCCTCAGTGCTGCTTCCAGGCAGAAAGGGAGGCAACTGGGCAACGTGCTTTCCTGGAAACTGTAACATCACTCCTGCCCCAGGCTTCATGTGTGGGTACCTACTCCAAGCTGTTAGGCACAGGCACTGCAGACCAGCAAACGGAAATACAGCAGGACTAGCCACGAGCAGGATATTGCACTGTGTGCGCACGGTGCGTACATGGCTGCATGTAGAAACAGCACCAGTGTGGTGTCCTCAGGGGCATGCTTTGAAGTGCTGTGTTACAAGTACCTGTTCAGTATATAAGCCCTAAATTACGTAGTGTATAAGCTTTCATAAGAATTGCCTATCTTTAGCCCTGTGAGTGGTACTATCTGTGTGCTCTGCATGAGCATCTTGGGTATCACCTGTCAGTGCAATGTCCCAGCAAGGTCAAGGGACTTTTAATGTCTGGTGTTAGAGATGAGGAAATGCAAATTCCTGAACTTGACAAAAACCAATATGTGCTCAAAGAGATCTGCATATTAGCTGCTTCCTCTCTCTAGTCCAAAAAGAGAGAGAAAAGGCCAGAGCTTTCCCATCTCACTGGGGGGGAGAGAAGTGGTGTAGCTGATGGGGAGGAGAGGAAACTAGTTCTTCCAGGAGAGGTTTCCTATGCACCCCATTTGTCCTTCAAGAATAAACTGTGTGGGCTGGGAGGGGCAGCAACCACCACTGTAGATGTAACTGAAGATGGAAGGAGCATCAACCTGCTGTGGACTCTGCCCACAGCCTTGGACCATCTCTGCTTCTCCTGTTCCTTCCTTGTGTCTTTGGACGCCCCAAAAGGACTCACTGAGCAAGAGACTACCTACCTTTTGGAGGCTCCAAAAACATCCAGTGGGCATTTTCATCTCCACAAACTCACCCCTCCTGCTCACCTCCCTCTAGATCTGCAATGCTGGAGTTTTGGGCAGGGGAGAGGGCTCAGGAGCAGTCCCTGTCCTTGTGAGGTGTGGTGGGAGCACCCTGCCACAGCAGAGACAATATTCAATATCCAACACTGAATTTTCCGTGGCCTGACACATGCAGAACCCTGTGAGGAGCTCGGCTGCTTAGTCTGAAGTGGGGAACGACACTTTCCCCTCGCTGGGACAGGAGCTCACGGCATCCAGCAGAGCTGCCATCACCCTGCAGTCGGTAATACAATGAAGTGGTGTCCTTCCCAGTCAGCCTGATGCTAGCCTGTCATTAGGATATGAAACTTCAACTAATGTAATGATTTCTTCTAGGTCCTACAATGTTTGTTCTGGGCTAATTTATTATTTTAATTTGTGGATATTCACTGAGGCAGAGCTGGTTTACCAGTGCAACTTCTGCTATCACCCTGGAGAAAAACATGTTTGTTTTAACGAACTGATAAAAAAAAGTTTGAACAAGATTTGAAGACAAATTAGGCCCACTGTAAATGAGTCCCACTATCAACGAGGTTGTATATGGTATTCAAGGATCCATGCATTTACATGTAAAGCTGCCATGTCCATAAACCAAAAAGAAACTAAAGTAAAATATACATGTAAGTGGAGCCATAGTGTTTCTCAAAGCAACGATGAATACATCTGTCTAAAGAATAAAGCCTGCAAGAGCTTTCACAATGAACTACAGTTTTAAGAATGATGCTGATTAACAATAATTAGTATCTATAGCCAGTTTATAGAAAATGATTGTTTAATCCTCATAATAACTGTCATTAGGTAAGTGATTAACTTTACTTTGTTACACTCCACATATCTAACATTCTTTTTGCAGTAAGTCCCTGGAGGGAAACAGCAAGGGTGTTTCTCCATCTGATTAAACACTGCAAAACTCGTAAAATCACCTTTTTCATCCAGAGGACTTGAGACAGATTTTGCCCAGCTACTCAGAGAGTCTGAATAGCTCCAGACAAGGAATTTTCCTAGACTAGCAGAAGTCGATGTGATGGACTGTCTCAGCTCCTCTGACACTGATACCTGTTCTCTCCAGAGGGCATGAGTAGACATCTTCAGTTGTCTGCCCGTGTCACCTCCCCACTCTCAAGATATTCCAAAAAGTTGCTCCCTGACCTTGTCCTGTCTATGCGGGGAGCATGGAAGGCAACAAGTGTGCACATTTCTTTTGGTTTGGAGCACTGCACATCAGGATTAGCTTAGAGACAAATGTAATTAACTGTGCCCCACCTTCAGTAAGTGCCTTTTTTACAGCACTTTACGTTTTCTTTTCCATTTCAGAATGTTTCCCAACATGCTGGAATGATGGAGAAGTTAGAGATTTTAAATGTGAGCAGTTGCAGGAGAGAACAAATAAGACCAGCTTTCTAAAGGTATTCAGACCTTGACCTCCCAGCATCTTCTCAGAGCTCATGGGAGGACACCAGAACTGGGGCACACTTGTGCTCTGTCAAAGCCTCTAGTGCTCTGCACCTCCTTTTACTGAGCCATGGTGAACTCTGGTCTTATTTTCTCCTTCTTTGCTCTTTTCAAACTGCTTCAGAAATCAGTTTTCAAAATACTGTGCCACACACAACATCCACAAACTCCTACAGTTTTCTTTTTCTCTTTCAAACACAGTTTGAGGGATGACAGCCAGAAAGTACATAAATGAAAGCTGTGATATAGGAACAGATATGTACATATGTGTGTTTATATGTATTGTTTATGCAAATGTACACATATATACTTGTTTCTATTTATTTATATAACAACTGATACTTTATAATCTGTAATTTCTTTACAGGAATTTCCCATTATAGCTCTGTTTGTCTGTTTTGATAATGATTTGTCCTACCTGCATATCAAGAAATCTTTGGCTGTTTCCCATGCATTTCAGAGCTGACTTGAATGCATGACATATCTCTCAGGTTTTTGTGCTACAACAAAGTGCTGGGTTAGTCTTTGGAAAGGTTGGAGGGGTGAGATGGGTGGCTGGCCAAGTATTTTATGACTCTATGACCATTTGGTATGGACAGTAATCACATCATCAATCAAACCTGCTGAGTGCAGCCATAGACGCTTAGAAGCAAGGTCAGCCCTTTGTGTCATTTCCAAATACAGTTGATTCCCTATCTGGGGATCCGATTGAATTATTTTCCAGCTCAACAGTAGGGAAGACACTATATTGTTATCTGAATGTTTGGGCACAGTCCTGCAGCTTCATCAGGGGAGGGGGCACCAGGATGGTCTCTTTGAAGCCAGCAAGTTGTTGCTTGCAGAGCAGCTGAGCTGAGCAGCGACCTGCGGTCCAGGCTGAGCAATCTCCTGTTTGCAGGCATGAAGGGGCCGGCAGCCCAGGGAAACACTGCGAGAGGATGGATGGCTGCCTCCTCCTGCTCCGCTGCCACCCCGTTCCCTGCCCTCTGGCTCCTGTGTCCATTTGCTCCCTTTCCACCCCGCACAGCCTGCGCCTGCCTTCTCTGCCTCTGAAAGGAGCCACGGCACGGCACTGGCAAGAAAATCGCTGTGGGAGCTGTGCAGAATCTGAACAATGTGCCTTACGGGTCAGTTGATTGCACCCTTACCAAAAGTGCCTGCTGTCACACCACTGAAAAAGGTTGTGCGAAGAGGAGGGGCAGGAGCAGGGTGAGCTGAGGGCACAGGTTGGTCAACAGCCCCCAGATGATGAGTAAGTGCAGGGATGGATATTGCATGAAGCAAAGCAGAGAAGAGCAAACATGCTGGGGCTGAGAGTTTCCTCTGAAGAGCTGGATGTCCGTCTGCCTTACCTGCCCTTGGTTCATCACCTGGGGGTACCAGGGAAAGAAGTGGAGGTCAGTGGGGTGGCTGCCCTTTGTCTCTTACCCATTTAGGAGGGAGCAGGCCCATGGTTTCCAGAAATTCAGACCAGCGCAGATCAAGATGAAGCACGTAGGAGAGACTTTTCTGCTGGGTGCCAGGCTGAGGGAAGGCACTTTGTACACCTGCTCTGGCAGGAAAGTGCAATCGAAGGCTCGAGCATCACTCCATGAGCATCAGTCGGGAAGTTGATGGCAGATATCCGCAAAGTGCCCATGTCCCTTATTCAGGCCAAGAGGGACACCCTCAGTGGACTCCACTTGTAACATAAAGAACCTTTGTAATTTGGGGCTGAATGTCTGGAGGATGTGGGGTTGGAGGTGACAACCCATGTGTCTAAGGACAGAGATCAGAGGAAGGCAGGTTTTTGGAGCAGTTTCCACAGGCTCACTGATTTGTGATTTCTGAGGTGCTCCAGCAGTAGCCTGCCTGGTGTCCTTCCACAAGCCATGTCACCGCTCTGTGCCTCAGTTTCCCTAGGTATGAAATGTATTAATCATCCCAAACCAGACACTCCACACCCTTGGCCATGTGGACAATTACAGCTGTCACTGCTCTGTCTTTCTTTCCATTTGACAGTGATACTGCATTGCTGAAAATTGGAGCCAAATATAATGAGAATACACAAGAGCTCATGTATCCAGCTGTTGCAGGGGTTGGGGAAACAAACACCTCTTTTAGCACCTGAGAAGGACTGCAAGGCACAAGCACATCCCTCTTCCTACATCGCTTTCTATGGACTTACAGCTTTAAAACGTCCTCGAGTTTGCAATCACCTGTCAGCAGAAAGCAAGCTGTGTGCAGTGGTTGACAGCAGAGACCAAAGATCAGCAGCTTCAGTGAGGTCAAGGGAATGACTTTCTCTGTTCAAGACAGAAGAGAGTGTCAAATGCCTGCTTTGCTTAATGATGTTTTCTTTGGCGACGGTCTAGAGACTAAACATGCAGCCCATCTCGAAGGAGGGCTGTGGCTGATTGCACACACTGCTGTGCTCAGGAGAAATAAATATGAATTCAGATGGAAATGTGCAACACAGAAGCACAGCATTTATGCTTTGGGGGGGGCTCACAGAAGGATCTTGGAGATTAGCAGGTCTATTCCCCTGCTGCAAAGCAGAGTCAGCTAAACAAACTGAAAGCATTCCCAACTTGACTGCTCATGTCTAACCTGCTCCTAAAAGCCACCAGTATGCAGGCACCGTTCTATTCTGCATTTAAACCTCCATTCACCTCATGACAGAAAAGGTATGGACACAGAGGCAGAGGAAAAAAGTAAAGGCAAAAACTTGGAGTGAAAAATCTAGCCTTTTCCATCCATTTTAGGAGGCTGCATTCCAAGGTGGAGCCAAAGATTTATAGGCAAAGTCTTGTGAGTCTTTCCACTGACATTACCAGTTTCTAGCAGTTACCATAGAACCAAAACATTTTAGATTGAAATTAATTTTCACAGTGCTGAATACAACAATGACATCAGACATTAATGCAATTTAGAGAAATAATGTGCCTGTGATGGGTTGAAGATTGCAATAGCTGGTTCTGTGCCACTTTCCACAGGACTTCCCAGACTCTTCTGGCTTTGTTGCAGCTTCACCAGTTCCAGAAAACTATCAGTTATGTTGAACATCTCTGAAGACCACCAGCTCTGCATTGAACAGGGCAGAAATACATCCAAAGACATTCCAGCTCCATGCTGAATCTTGTACAAAGGAAAATGCTGACAGTACCGGTAACTTCAGTAATAAAAAGAAAGTAGTATATGTGATTAGCCATTCACACACACTACCTCTGGTGAAATCCTGCAGTGTGCCCAGATTATAATTCCCAGGTGCAATTTTGCCCAGCACTTCTCTACCTCTGCCATTGGTACCACTCAGGGGAGCCCCCCTGCATGCCCTGTACCATGGCACAAGTCACACAGATGCATGGTGCCTCCTTCCACTTTTCCATCTGCAATGTGTTTACATCTGATGTGACCATCAGCTGAAAACCTTTCTCGACCACACATACATTAAGCGTGTTATATGCTTCTGGCACATACAATACATGTTATGTGTGTACCCATGTTGAAATGCATATCAGCTGTTCCAGCTGCCACTGTCCCTGCCCTCCTAATGCTCTCCCTTCGCATGATATCAGAATATAACATCTGATCTCAAAACCCAAATTGAATTCAAAATTGCTGACTGATCAGCAAAGCACGTATGCACAGGCTTGGCTTTAAAAGTGACTATGTGCTTAAGAGTTTTATTGAAACAAGATGGACTGTGGCTGTGCAGTTTGCTATAATTTCTGAAATATGGTGTGTCTGCCCCAGAAATCGGTGAGGATAAGTCTTAAGAAGCACTTTACATTCAGAGGCAATTTTGTTAGTAATTCTTACAAAAAATGCAGGGTTTAGTTTCCCTGCCTCTTCTTTTTAAGTAACAGTATGATGCCAAAGCTTCCTAAACAAATTAAAAAAAAAAAATTAAATCCAAAATCTTCAGAAATATCTCCCAGTAAAACAGTGCACACTTGACAACTGATTCTATCTCCAGGCAGGTGTTTGGGTCATTGCTGAAGCAACTGCGCACATTGTTCTGTGAATAGACTCATTGAAGTCACTAGGATGGCACCCCACAGTGAAAAGAGATGCTCAGAAGATTGTAGGATTAGTCAATCACTGAGGTCCTGAAGTAGTTTTTAAGGGAAGGAACCTAAAGCAAAGTGGGGAAAAAGGAACATAAAGCATCCTAATGCAACGCTCTGAATGTGGAAAGAAATCAACAGTAACATTGTATTAATGAAAAAAATATTTAGTATGTCAGCACTTCGTTAAAGAGGCCTACAGAAATACTGAGGTAGAGAGAAAGTAGACCCTGAACAATGAAAATAGGGCAGTGGGTATCACATAAGGGTTTATGCCTAAACTTAGAATAAAAAACCTGTCAGTTGGGGCTCTTACAAGGTCCCCAGTATTGTCGTATCTCAGCACATTATCTTAGACTAAAAAAATGCAATAGACTGTAGACCTCAGGCAGTGATTTTGTATCATACTCTACAGCTTCATAAGATCTAAATACAGATCTTACATGTGATGAGAAAGGACTGTGCGTAGTAAAGCAATCTGGGAAATCCTAATCTGCGCAATTGACTGTATCTAGCTCTGAGGCACAGAGGCAGATGCCACCTATTCAAGTGATGGGGTGGATACATCTTCTGCCTTCAACAGGGATCTGAAAGCATCTGTGCCATCCTGCCAGAGGAGAAGCAAGGTGGTTTTGTTCCACTTCAGTTTTATCTTGAGTCAGGGAATAACAGAGTAGCTTCGTGCCAATGACTGAATCATGGGACTGGTTTATTTGCTGTGTGTTCAGGAAGCTGTAAGAGGGGTCGGTTCTGTTCTTCAGTTCTGTATCTATGGAGATTTCTTATTACTTGATGTATATTTAGGTATTCATTTGTGCATTTTCAGAAGGAAAAGAGGAGAAAGGAGAGCAGAATTGGACCCGCTTAAAAAATTTCCCATCTGATCTGAGCAAAGTGGAAATCATTTGTTCTCTGTTCTGCAATGGGCATGGATGCAGTGTGATACACATGCCCCAGGTTGCACACTGCATGGTGAGAATAAAAATAAATATCAAACAATTCCAATTTTGTAAAGAGCATGTTCTGGGGAATCTCATAATATGATTTCATTCTGAAATTTATCAATATCGTTTATTTACTCAGTACCAAATTCATACTTAAAAAGTAGAATATGATAATAAAAAAAAAATTTCAGCAAGAAAAGCACTGGGAAAATATTCTAAATTCAGAAAACTCTATAAAAATGAGTTAGAAATCAATCTGTTTTCTGATAAGCCTGTGAATTAAAAATGTGATCTCCCTTACTATAAAATACACACATAAGACATATCTTTGGCCTTCAGGTGGCTAAGGAAGCCTTGTTTCCTTAACGTGAAAATGCTACTGGAACACAGCTGCATTTTAACTTTAAGCCCTTCGTTAGTGGTTGCCAGTGGTGCTCACTGGGCACTGTGAGGAGCTGCAGGGACCAGCTGGAGCTCTGAGCAGCCCCTAAGTGGCACCTGGTGGAGGGGTGGATTTTTCAGTTTCTTCTCTATTTCCATTTTTCACAGACCCTGCCTCTGTACAGAGAGGCTGCAATGAGAAAACAAATGCAGCCCAGCAGCAGCATGGATTTGTCCTGAACATGACATCTGGTCCTTCAAAAGGGACAGATCCTGCACAGGGCTGTGGACCAACCTGACCTTCTTTGGTTAAGTTGGCTGCAGAGGGGGAATGGTACTTTTTACCACCTTTTGAGGCTTTGCAGCTCAATGCCCATCTTTCCTCTGGAGGTGAGACCCTACCTTCTCACCACCTTTTCCAGTGGCGGGGGTAGAGCAGTGACCCAAGGACCAAAGGCAATACTGACACGCAGGAACCATCAGACTGCTGAAAAACATGGGTCTGGTTACCAACAAAAGCCACTTCCCTGTTGAAAGGCTTGCTTAGCCATGAGGGTTCAAGCCATCACATAATCTTTGGCCCCTCCAAAGTTATTTCTGCCAAGGCCATGGCAGAGGTAGGCTTTTTGTTTGGAGGAACTGAACCACAGCTGGTGCAGGAACCATCGGGGACTATCCTCTGCCTTTGGGCTGGTGGTCACTGCTGGCTACACAGGGGCTTTGTTCCCATAAGTGTTGACGTGCAAGACTAATGGCACAGCACCGTTTCTTCCCCAACATCACCTTGAGATGCATATTGCTTAGAGCAAGGTCCTATTGACATCAGTACTCCTATTAACTTCAGGCAGGCAAGCGTGGGACAAATATCCTCCACTGCATTATCAGGAGGTGCAAACC
This sequence comes from Grus americana, assembly GCF_028858705.1. Classification (NCBI taxonomy): domain Eukaryota; kingdom Metazoa; phylum Chordata; class Aves; order Gruiformes; family Gruidae; genus Grus; species Grus americana. The sequence continues at coordinate 77,469,653 of NC_072891.1, forward strand.
AAAGCATCCTTGTCATTTGATCTCAGCAAGCATGAGAAAGTGCTGAGCGCTGATGAAACACTTGCAAGAGAAGAAAGGTTTTCACCAAAATGTCTTTTTAACAGAGAGATTTATTTTCACTGAAACTGTTGACACAGGAAAAGGGAATTATTTTTCACATAAAATATGTCTCTTTGAACATTTTACCAAAAATATTAACAAATGTTTTCTAAACTGTGATTTTTATCAAAACCAGACCATACCATGTGAATGAGCTCAGGCAGCTACAGAGAGACTAATTAGAGCAATTCCCATTGTACTTGTGCCCGCACAGAAGACTAAATAGAGATTCCTGTGTCCTATAGGCAGTCATAGCAAGTTCTAACTCTCCAATAACCAGACCAAGGGAGGCAGAGGAGGAAAAAAAGTAAGGAAGCTGAAGAAAAAACTGCACACATCACAAATGTTGCTCTCAGTAAAATTCCTAAGTATCGTTCTTACTCAGCATATCTGTCAGTGGGAATGGGGGAGTTCATGATACTCAAAACAAACTCTGTTGACCCAATGGGACCAACACTGCTACAAAAAATGAGTTGTGGTCCCCAGCAACAAAAATAAGTGGCTGTTAAGGACATCTGTGAAAACTGACTGAAGGCACTGGGGTCATATACACCCCGCTCTCAGCAGGTCAAGACATGGAGATAATAGGTTTGCAAAAGTATAATTGACCTTCAGAGGTATTAATGCTGCTGCTACCACTGCTAGAGAGCAGGACTTTTTACCAGAATGTTTTCCAAAAACACCCCAGATGCTTTCCAAATGTGATTTTATTTCAGGAAAGCAAGAATACACTTATTTTGGTGGGTTTTTTTTTGTTTTGTTTAAAATATATTTCAACTTAAAAAGAAAGTATTTTTATGCCTCAAAATGAATGCTTTAATAAATTTTGTTTCATATTTGAAGAAGTTGGGTTTTTTTCTTTTTGCTTTCATTTTGCTTTATTTTCTTCAATTTTCTTGCCTCTGTTTACTCCTTCCCACAGAAAAAGGGGACCAGAAGAATAAGAGGCTTTTGGAGGCTATTGATGTTCCTATGTTCTCTTCTTTTGTTTCTTAGAGGTGCAAAATGATAGAGAAGCAGAAATGACCTTAGTTTTGAAAAACCAAAACTAAAAATGAGGGAAGTGGATTTTGCTTTTTTAAAAAAAGCTAAAATGCAGAACAAATGTAACTGAAAATTAAATTAAGCAGACCTTTTTGTCTAGAATATCTGGTAGAAAAATCTAAGACAATTTCAAAAAAGAACTTCTGTTGCAACATATTTTCTTGAGAAACAGCTTTGATTTTCAGTCTGCCAAAAGCAAAGCAGCAAGCTTTGCTTATCAGAATAGTTGGAATTAGAATAAAGTCAATTCTACAGGACCAATACTGTTGATGAAGAAATCATTACTGACATTAAGAATGTAGGAACATTTCTGTAGACTCATTTTTGAAAAAAGAGACTGTGTACAGTGCCTTGCTCATGGTGCAGAGATGCCCTTTTTACTTACTGCACAGTCTGTCTAAATACCGCTTCTTCTGGATCACCATACCATTAAAAAAGACCATTAAATGTCAGGCTTGCACTTTTCCATTTTCTGGCCATGTCAAAATGAGCTGCTTGTCCACCAGCCCTGGCCATCAATTTTTTGCATCAGGACGTTTGCCACAGCTCCTTGTCTCACCACAATTCCTTGCTGACCCCCACTAGCCCACAGCTGGACTTTGATGCACTCACTGCAATGTCAACACCTGCAAGTCACAAGGAAACATAACTTTAATTTCACCTTTCACTGAGCTCTTGTGTCCCACACTGTTTATCTGACACAGATGTATCCAGAAAGGACCTCTCTTCCTCACAGGTCTAAACTATTCTGGACTACATTTTTATTTTATATGTTGCTGGATGCTGAATCATAGCCACCTCACAAGCCCATTCTATGTGACTTGCAGCAGTAAATGGTTATTCTGAGGCTGTTTCTTGAGTTCATCTCTGCAAAAAAATCTAAGTAAACTTGAATGAGTTCAAGTTCTGCTAAGGCCAGCAGCCATAATATGAACTAGACAAAGACAAATGCCAAGGCTGTTATTTTGCTTATATCCATCCACTGAGTTAGTAAAAGTCTGGAGGAAAATGACAAAACACTTGGCCTTCCTTCTGTTTCAGTGCTTTTTCTGCAAGCTGTGCTACAGGGAGTAGGGCCATTAACATTTAGATGTAGGCAAAGGTTGGTAGCTGGCTGGGTGCAGCCTTGCAGCCGGAATGCCACTGCCTCTGCTGCTCATTAAGTCTAAATGTCTCCTACCACTGCTCTGCCTTGCAAAGCCCCGCTCCCCTGTGCTCTAGGGAGTCTTTTAAATTGTAGCCAAATTTGCTTCCTCTTTCATCTCCATTATTAGCTTCTGACAGCAAGAATATCAGTCTACAGCAAAAATGTACTGGATTTGCTTCTACGTTAGATTTTTCTGTATTAGTGCCTAAACTCTACTAATAATCTTGCAGTCATTTCTCTTTCCCAGGCCAATTCCATACACTATCTATCACTGAATCTATATGAAATTTCTTTTATTTTTACTTGTCTTTTATAGCTTTCAGAACTCATAAGAGTTAATGATAAGTTGCTGCAGTCATTCATTAACCTCACCCAAAAAATGCGTGCCTTATTTCTGCTCTTGGGTCATACTTTTGAGTGATAGAGATTTCTGTTCTCTTTATAAGTTTTTGCACTTGGTGGTCTACCTATCTTCTCTTCTGCATAAAGTAGATTTACCTCCCCAAGTCTTTGACTGACATATCTGCTAAATCTCTGTTCTTGCAGCTCTTTTGTGATCTGTAACTCATTTTCTGACATCCTACTTGAACTGTGGCTGCAAGATCTGGACACAACATTTCAAAAGAGAATGGACAGTCTGCGAACAGAGGAAAGATGATTTCTCCCCTCCCATTCACCAGCATACTGCCCAAAGTTGTCAAGATCAGATGAGCCCCTGTGACCTCAATATTGCCCACATTTCTCTGGTTCTCCTTCCTGACCACACCTTAAGCTGCATTACACTGCTAAAAAAGTCTCTGCAGTATGAGAAGTTCATATTTCCTATATGTAGGTGTATAGTTTAAGCACTTTGGTTACAGTATTAGCCACAGGAAGTCTCACAATCTAGTCGGAGGTGACTACCTCACCTGCTCTAGACAGTATCTTCCTTAGGAAAAATTCCTTTAATTTCAACACTTTATCACTCAGCAATGGAAGAAAAAAATCCTTTTGTATATTTCTCCTTTTTTGCTGTTCCTTTGTCATTCACTCTTCCTACAGCTCCTTGTCACATTTTTGTCTGAAAATTGTGGACCTTTCAGAGCAGTCAGCCCACAGCTGGCCCACTCAAGTGTTTGAAAGCATGTGGTCAGAGCTGTTCATTAGTTGGGAGTTAGACAGACAGATAGATTAAACACATTTTTGTACCAGAAAGGTCTTTGGTGTTGATCTCTGCACCTCTGTCATACATCTTCATTTAGCAGAACCTGCATCAGGCTTGGTAACCCTGGCTGAGCTAGAGGACATTTGGGTCTCAGACACTTCAACTAGCAGAGAATCTCCCAGGACTGAAAAAACCATGTTTATCTTCTCAGTTTACCTCCGTACAGCACACTGCATATAATCTCAATTCCTACATCAGGGCCATCACTTCTATTTCAGGTACAGCCTGCATTTAAGAATCTGTTCACACTCCCAACTTGAACTCTCCCTATGCAGATGTTCTAACAGACTCATCTTCCTGATGATGTCTGATGATTCTCTAGATAAGCTGTACTTTCACAATTAATTATGCTTCCTATTAAAATCCGATGCATTATTTGCAGATTTGAGTATTTCTAGCTTCTAGTTCATAGGTGTTGCTGGGATTTCATTATCTTGTATCCCTCCCCATGCAGGAATCGGTGTGCATGTGTGCTAATTGAATGCATGCAGACGAGTATTTCACAACTCATCAGTGACTATAACAGATTATAGCCAGCAGCTTATTTTTTAGGTTATTTCCTGAGGAGATTGAGTGCAGGCACTGCTATTGGCCATGTAGCAAGATCCTGTAAAGTATTCATAGAATATCCTGAGTTGGAAGGGACCTATAAGGATCATTGAGTCCAACTCCTGGCTCCACACAGGACCAGGTGAATCAGAGCATGTGACTGAGCGTTGTCCAGACGCTTCTTGAACTCAGTCAAGCTCAGTGCTGTGACCACTTCCCTGGGGAGCCTGTTCCAGTGCCCGACCACCCTCTCGGTGAAGAACCTTTTCCTGATATCCAACCTCAACCTCTCCCGTTGCAGCTTCATTCTGTTCCCTTGGGTTCTATCCCTGGTCACCAGAGGGAGGAGATCAGCGCCTGCCCCTTTGCTCCCCCTCATGAGGAAGCTGTAGGCCGCAATGAGGTCTCCCCTCAGTCTCCTCTTCTCCAGGCTGAGCAAACCAAGGGACTTCAGCCTCTCCTCATACGTCTTCCCCTCTAGACCCTTCACCATCTTTGTTGCCCTCCTTTGGACACTCTCCAATAGTTTTATGTCCTTTTTGTACTGTGGCGCCCAAAACTGCACACACTACTCGAGGTGAGGCCGCACCAGCGCAGTGTGGAGTGGGACAATCACTTCCCTAGAACGGCTGGCAATGCCATGCTTGATGCACCCCAGGATACGGTTGGCCTTCCTGGCAGCCTGGGCACACTGTTGACTCGTGTTCAACTTGCTGTCGACCAAGACCCCAAGTCCCTTTCAGCATGGCTGGTGTCCAGTGTCTCATTGCCCAGTCTGTATGTATAGCCAGGGTTGCCCCTTCCCAGGTGCAGAATCCGGCACTTGCCCTTGTTAAACCTCATGTGGTTGGTGATTGCCCAGTTCTCCAATCTGTCCAGATCTCTCTGCAAGGCCTTTTCACCCTCGACGGAATCAACAGCTCCTCCCAATTTGGTGTCATCTGCAAACTTGCTCACAAGTTGATAATGTGAAAAACTTCATTGGTTTTAAGGTTGCAAGGGAACCTTACCATCATCAAGACTGTTCTCCCAGGCCAAAGGCCACATGATTTCTTCAACCATGCCTGCCTCCAAAGAGTTCAGCTGTTCCACTTGTCACAGAGCACTTTGCCTAGACACATTTCCTGGAGACTGGAAGAAAAGAAATGAAGATCCAAAAGCTTCTGTCACTCCCTCATCGTCATTTTTGTTTTCTCCCATACAAAGGTGTTTGGGACAGATATTTTGGAGCAATCCAAGCATAAAGTCTTCTGCATTCCTCATCTTCCTCAGCACAGTGATTGATACATATTTCCTATGTGCCACTACCAGAACTAGTTGAGTGTCTTCATCAGTACATTGCACTTGCACACAGCTTGAGCCCTATCTCTACCCAGGGAGATGCTTCTGGAGTGGGAATAAGCAATCTCATGTAGGTACTGATGAATAAGCATATATTTGGAGCTGCCAACAACATTGTAACCGGATATTTTTTGGCAAAGGAGTAGCCCAAACAGGACCTTGAATAAAAAATAAAATCAGGGCTTTCTCTTTGTGCAGGGATGGGCATGGAGGTGAAGAGATCTGAGAAGCTGCTGTCAGCATCCCGCTATAGCATAGAGTCCTAAAACAAGTGGCAGAAAAAAGCAGCACAATGGTAGAAAAAAGTCCTGCTAGCATTATACAGCGGTTGTACAATGACTCCAAATTGGTTTTGTTTATTGGTTGGCCTTTTAACTAATATGGTTTTGTATGCTTCACTAAGCTAGTGACATTCCATAAAACAGTATTTGGGTGAACATCTTATAGCAATAGAGCTGATTTTTAAGTTTGTACATGTCAAAATGGATGCTATTAGATTGCCTAATAAATGGCATTTTGTGTGAGAACAATCTTATTCTAAACAGAGAATGACAAAAAATCTCTGTCTTTCAAAGTTCAATGTACTTTATGCCATGTTCTAGGCAAAGAGAGAGAGTTTCCACTGGTGCAGTCTCAGTAAGTTCACAGAGTTAATCAGTAAAACACTCAGCCCTCATTCCTGTAGACAGGGTATTGATTAAAAGTAGCATTTCTGTTATTATAACAGCATTATGATAGTTCCTTCAAACATGGTACGAAATCTATAGCTCAAGAATTGCAAAAAACTGCCTGATTATCTAGGTACTACGTCTTTAATGTATGTAACCTCATAATTAATCTAACAATGTAGGGCCATTGTTCCTCTTGCATGGCCACGGGACCCTGAGGCACAGTAATTTATCCCAGTCCGTTTAAGAAATCTGCAAGAGAACTAAATTTTACTCACAGCTCTTGGGATAACAAGACCCTCTTTCTACCCTTTGATTTCAATAAAGACTGACTGTGCAGGTTATAAAAGAAAGAGAATGGCTTGCCTCTCCATAAAGATGAATTTCTTGCCTTTGTTCATTTATCATGGATGCATCTTAGATGTGCATGTGACTGCAAATCTCGCCCCGCTTCTTCTTGGGATCTTGCTCCTGGGCTACATTTTTCATCTCACTGCTGTGTGGAAACTTTTATGGTCTATGCATGTGGGTGAACAATTCCCAGAGGATTATTGTATGCTTGTTTCAAGGCAGGCTTTTCTTGTATCAGCTCTCAGGACTGCCTTTTTTGTACTTCAGGTTTATTAGCTATTGCATGACAAGAAAGTCCATGCACCAAATTAAATATGCACAACAACATGTATTCAGAAGTGTCATTGGAGACTCTCCCTCATGTAAACAAGACATTAAGGATAGAAGTGGTCTTAGCACTGTGTACAAAAAAGCTATGAGTCATTCTATAAGTCATTAGGGGGCAAAAAGAGGAAAATTTTTTGGAGGTGACAGGACAGGAATGCAGATTAAATACAGGACTCTCAGTGAGTATGTATGGGACTAAGCTGCAGTATATCTGCTAGCTTTTCTTCAACAGGAGAAAGCATGAGAGTCAGCCAGTCACCGATATCCCATAAGCTTTTATCAATGTAGCATGTGGCAAGGCTTGCTCTGCAGGCTCATGCTACCACAGAATCTTGTAAAGAAGGTACTGTTTCAGTTAAGAACTAGCACAGGTGTTCAGTTCCTTATGTATCATTCTACTCATTCCTGGTTATTTCTTTTTTGCTAAGAGGTTGCAATTTGGTGGGGCTTCTTATGCTGTCGGACACCATCCTATTGCTTTACCCTGTTTCTGGTTTGTCTCTGCTGATGCAAGGCAAACATCCAAACTTCTCGTGAAGGACCCCCACAGACCACAGAGGAGAGAGAAGGTGACAGGAGAGAGTTCTTCCTCACGAGGCAGCAGAAACACAGTAATGTCCTTTTGGCACAGAGGTGGAGGGATGCATTCCGGGCCTTTCTACCATTGCTGTCCATCTTTTCTATATTATGCTTTCAAATCATCCTGGCCATGTGCTCAGTATTGTTTTCTGCAACTCACTCAACTCAGCTCAGCTCAGCTGGATGGATCTCAGAATGGATGAGATCCTAAGCCTTCCTTGAGGAAAAACAAATACCTAGCCCAAGGTTGTCACGAGGAGAGTGATGGATGTACAAACGGTGTTGCTCATAAAGACTCAAAACCCTGAAGGTTTAGTGTTTGCAGAGTCAATCACATGGCACGGCTACGTTAGCAGTGATCTGAAATATTATTCTGAGACACGACACCACTTCAGAATTAGAATTTACATGGGCACATTAGGTTTCAAGTAGGTTAAAGCTAGAAAATCATTATTTGAATTGGACTGCTATGTAACTCTCAGAAAAAGCAATGAAGTGGAACTGCAGAGTTCATTTTAGTGCAGCTACTCAATGCACTGTGTGCATTACAAATTATTAAAGGTTTACTGAAAAATAGTTCAACCAGGGAAAGAGCACATTTTGTTTTCCCATGGAGCGGCATTAAATTCAAGGGCAATCTGTGCTAATGCTTCTCATTTTCCTACCTGTTTCTGGATCTCTATATAATGTAAGCCTGTGGTATCCTGACAGCATTTTAACACATGGGCTGAATTTCAGACTTGCTGTATAGAAACTAACATAGGAAGACCATGTAAAGGTTTTGCAATGGCTGAGAGCTGAGTTATCCCTTATGCAAATGCTACATGAGTAATCCAAGTTTTTCTGTTTCTGAATTCTCTTGTGAACAGCTCCAAGTTATATTAATTTATTCATTAAGCACAGCTCCACGTGCAGCTTGTGAACCAATTGAAGCCTCTGGTTGGTTTGCACCCTTTGACTGTTCTGACCCAGTGCAGTTCCCATTGAAATGAATGAGATGCTTCCATTCATTGTTTGCCATGTGCAATGTTTGATTGTCCTCTTGGTGAGGGGATGCCATTTTTTATGCTCACTGAAATACTAAAAAAAATTAATTTGGAAAAGTGACTAAAGAATATTCTTGTCTGTACATGAATAACCTTATTTATGTGCAAATAAAAATGGTTGTCTGCAAAAAAAAGCCATTCTGAGTCATTAAAGTAAACAGAAACATGTTTAAACCAATGACCAAAGATCTCAGTGAAAAAGCAGAAATTCAGCCATGGTTGCACTGGTGCAGAAGAGCCTTCTCCAAAACACTCCCTAACTACCCCTGCAGTAAGAGCTGGCTGAAAGCCACACAGAAATACACCCTTGCAAAATTAAGGTGGAAATATAAACATTACACAAACCTATACCTCTAAGTCACATTTGAGAACTACCTTTTGTTCCCTCTGCACCTGAACCTTGTAGAGCCATTGCCTAACACCCCAGCTTAATGTATGTAATGACTGTTTTTCTTGGTTGGTGAGATGGAGACTTAGAAATTACATGCAAGTAGTTTCCATGTGGGAACGAAAGCCATTTAAGTACAGGCACCAAGTATCTAAAGCTTAATGTCTTACACACTTTCTGAGCTATAGCAGCTCTCTGGGTAGTGTCTCCTATATTTTCGTTGGCTCATTTTCACGGCTGTTTTTGTTCCCTGACTAAATGGGAACATTCTGGGAAGCAGTGTTGTAACAGGATGATAAACATGTAGGGTACTGGAGGGCTAAGACAGCAACACAAAGAACAGTTTTTCAAGCTCTTGGCCTGCTCTAGAGTCCAGGACTTGCTCCGACTGCGGTCACTGGAGATAAGTGAGGACAGGATTTGATGTGAGGGTTTTCAAGTGTAATTTTTGGAAGCATTCTGAGCTGACATTACAGCATAAGGGAAAGTTCTCATTTTACCAATGGCTTCCAGGGATGCACATCTAGGTCTTTACTGAACAGACCTGAAAATCTCCTCTCTAACTCCCATCATTGTCACTGTCTACCCAAGATCAATAGCAACAGTAGTAAACATGGCAGAAGGCCTAAGAAATTCAGAGACACTTATTGCTTCTTTTGAAGCAGCTGTAATTAGCCCAGGAAGTAAAAGGAAAATCTCCTGTGTTCAGTTGTCACCTATGTGAAGCCTTCTAAGGACAGGGCAAAACCCCAAAGGGATATATTTGTTTCAGTGTTGTGGAGTTTGTCATGCAAGCTTGTGGGTGGCTGCAAAACTTGGTCTGAATTCTATGGCTGCGAGTTAAGTATCTTAAAACAGTAAACCGTTTCTCTGCTTCCTTTTTTATGCACAACTATATGGATGGGAAATGAAACAAAAAATTACACTTCTTTTCCAGATTTGTAAAAACAATCTGCTGAAAAGATAGGCCAAGATTGAAGTTAGTGAAATAGCAATGCCAGGTTTTAAATGTATGAAATGTTAGTGTTTGGAAGGGCAGTAATGCCACTGACTTCTGACAGGAATGGGGAAGGTGCCAGGGACAATGTCACACAAAGCAATTATGCTCCATATTGTCCAAAGGAGGGTGAATCCTGCAGGCAGACTTTGGATCCCATCCAGATTTCAGTGAGGGTTTTAAGACCTGGAAGGCCAGTGGGAAGACTCCCCTCTGTTTCAGCAAAAGCTGTGAAAAATATTACTTCTCACCGCAATCTTACTCAGAAGCCATTCTACTCTTTATTGTACCACTATGAATTAAAAAAAAAAAAAAAGTTTGACTGTTACACCATATATGGTTGAACAGACCTATCTCTTGGGTTACAGAGTTCGTCTCAGAACTTGTTCAAACCAGAGTCAAAATTATTTAATGTTTCTCAGATCTTTCCACCATGAGATTCTGTTTTCAGCTGTTTAGGGGCAGGACTTGCCCAGAGAAGTTGGGAAGGGCACAGGCTCCAAGATGGCAAACATGTACAGGTCAAATAATGCAAAAGGGAACCCACACTTTGCAGGAGGAGCTCCAAATCTGTTGGGGCATCGTCCTTGTATTCAGAAAGTGTCTCTTGACACCTGTCATGATTTGGACCATGTTGTGAACCCTCCAAAAGCTGCAAAGATGGAAGATGATGAACTGATGCTACACACCTAACCCAGACATGAATGAAAGCTGGCTCTAGAGTGAAGAAAATCAAAGGAGAGGAAGGAGACATGATAACATACAATCACCTTGCAGCTGATAAAGGAACCAGAGACACCATCGGTTTAGGAAGGGTCTCTTCAAGAGCCTCAAAGGCTTGCTTTTTAACAGAGTCCCAGATGCAACCCAAAAGGCCTTGCTTACATCTCCTTCCATTTTTCCTTTGAGCAAAAGGAGGAGGGAGGAAGAGAGAGCAAGAGAAAGAGAAGGGAGCACTGGTCTTGCTTCTGTTCCTGATTTGCCTGAAGACCTCAATTTTACCCTGGAACCCATCAACACAGATGCACTTTCTGCTTTGCAAGGAAACCAAGCCCAGAGGACGGCATTTCACTCCATATCCAGCAAGGTCCCGAGTCTGAGACATCTGGCTGTGAAGCAAAAGCAAGCTCCTTTCAAATAATGCTGGGTGGGAGGGAAGTGAATCCAGAAACAGGGTCTGAAGCTCCTTCTGGGCCTTCTATCAGGAAACATGCTGATAGGTTGACAGTGTCAGGGGAGCCGCACCGCTGCCTGGTAGTGGCTAATTGCAGAACCTTCTCTGATCTCCGCCTTCCTTGGCTTGGAGGGGTCACCATGGTGGTCCATGTCGTTGTCTGAATCCAGCCTGAACTACTGAAGCTTCTTCTACCTGAGGCTTGCAGCAGAAAAGATTGGAGCATCCTTTCTGCTAATTACTTGTTTAACAGCCTATTCACTGTCTACACTGTCCATTTCTGGCGGCAGGTCAAGGTGTTAATTGCACTTGGCTAAAAGCTCCAGTGTCTGAGCAATCTCTTCTCTTTATTCATCCTCCCAGAGCAGCTGCAATCTGGGGACTGCTCATTCCAGCTCCTGGCATGAACGCTGCTGGCTCTGAGGCAGCTGTGCCTAATGTGAAAGGCGTATGCATCAGTCTATCATCTTTTCTCAAAGGAGAAATATTTTATGGAAATTTATCAGCTTTGACCAAGTTTTTCAGCAAGCGCAGAAGCTAAATAGATCTGAAATGAAAACTGAATTTTTAGTGAATCAGGCTGAATGGTGCAATATTCCAAATCTGCTCCTCTTCAATTAGAAAAAAAAGTTTGAAGGCTCAGAAACTGGTGTGAAAGGGATCTGTCACCTCCAACTCCATCTTACCAAATGCCCTGCGCACACAGCCAGCACGGGGCTGGGGAAAGTTTGGTCTGGCGCAAGCCCCTCTGTGCACAGGGACTTCTCTCCAGCAGTGTCTGGAGGAGGTTGTTTTCCTTTAATGCAAGGCAAGGAGAGTTTGGGGAAAAGCAACTCTGAGACATTTTCCCACATAGACAAGAACAGAGTCTGGCAGGCTTCAAGGCACCCGTTAAATGAAACCTTCCATTGAAAAGTGTTGCATTTAAACATGCTGACTTAAATCACTAAATACACATCAGAATTTTCCTGTACTTTCTCATGGAGAATATTTGGTATCAAGTTTGCATTTTACTTGTGAGACGTGAGACACAGTGGCTCTACTAGTGTCATGCCACCTCAGGAGAAAGAATGGAAAACACTTTTGGCTCCAAAAGCTTTAAAAAAGAAAACATTATTTCTTCAGTTAGCAGAAAACTTCTGCTACTTACTGGAACTCTTACAGGAGTTTCTAATACTTCAATTAAAAATATATGCTGTTTTGATATTTTTTTTAAGTATTAGTTCAGTAAAACCTGAATTCTGATTGACAATTCTTACCTACATCTAGACAGAAGAAATATATTCAAATGTTAAAAATAAGAGTCACTTCTTCAAAGAAGTATTTAATGTATATTTACATATATTTTATACATACTTATATATTCATTTTAATGCATATTTTAATATATTTTTAAACACTGAGTATATGTTTCAAATGTACACATCACTGAGATTTCAAGTAGCCACTCAGCAAATTTTAGCTTAATGAGAAGAGACAGGTAGAAGAAAAACCTAGCCACTTCTACCCTAATTTCATTTGAGAAAAACACAGTGTTGGTTGAAATATTTGCCCTTGTTACTCCTATTCAACGTCATTTAAAAAGAGTAATTCCTCACAGGTGGATATTCTTTTGAAAATTGTTCCTAGCTGACTGCATTGCTTCATTCATGCTAGGGCCAAACAAAGCCCACTTCTGTGGAGGCAAGAATGGGAGCCAGGGTTCTGTTGTACAGGTTTAACCTGTATCGCTGCTAACACAAGGCAGAAGCTGAAGTGAATCTCTTTGCTCATTGCATTAGTTTTAACAGCCTTTATTTTCAGACATGTGAGATGACATTAAGAATGAAAGTCTGGTCCACAAAGCAGTGGAACTGAAACCCATCTGAATTTGTTAACTACACCCAAGCAGAGATTTTTCTGCTCAGCATCCAAGAGAAAAAACAATGTATCTGTGCAGTTTCTTTGCATGTTTTCTTTGGGTTTGGGGTCAGATCCTGGGCAGTGTTATGGTATCACTCTTCTTCCTATATTTTAAGAATGCACTATCCTTGATAATGCTGTAAATGCTGTGTTTAGCACTGTTGACCCATCAATCCCTGTGAAAACTCCAGGGGTTCAAACAGCAGAAAAGAGTAGTGCAGCTGTTGGTGTGTAGGGGATGTAGCAGCCTGGAGAGGGACACTGAAGAGCTTCCACCTTGAAAGGCAAAGCTCCTGCAAAAGAAGTCTTCAGTCAACAATCAGACTCTCAGCAGCAGCAGGATTTTACCTTTTCTTCATGCCAAAACTTTCAGTTACTAAATTTCCTTTTTTTTTTTTTTTTTAAATCTGGCAGAATGAATAAAAAGGACAGGAACTTCTGACCCAACATTTTTTCTGTTGAGTGATGTGGAAAAGGGAAGGAAGATACACTTTTGTCTTTAACTTGATTTGATGGTATCACTATAAAATATGAGAGCCCTAGTCTGCTATAAATTTGGAAATATGTCTACATATAACAGCACCTCACTATTAAATTGTTTTGGGGTGGATGCGCACTTCATTGTACAATACACAAGAAAGAAAATGCTTTCTAAAATTCCTCCATAAGAATTATGACTAGATTAGAAAATCACAGCAATCTGCTTCCCAGTCTGATACACAAGACCTATTTGCTGGTGAGATTGCAAGATATGCCATAAACTGAAATGCCAGAATTAGCCTGTGCACTTTCATTTTCCCAGGATGACAACTGTATTGCTTTTACTATGTCCTAGATTTCTTCCACTATGTCTCTATTTGATGTGATCTCTGGAGAACTGTGATATGATGCTTTTGCTCCTGCACACTGGCAGTTCCACTGTGTTCAAAGTTCAATGGAAGTTGTGTTTTCTCTGATTTATTAACTAGATTCTAAAGCAGGCCATTACTCAGGACTCCAGAGAAAGATGAGGAATTCACATAATCTGTATGCATAGCACATCCCAAGGAACAATTTGAAAGCACTGTTAATTCATTTCAGCGCTCTGCTTTGAAAGATGCTGAGCATTCATGGTCCAGACAGTGCTGCAGAAAATGGCAGCAAGACTCCTGTGGGATGTTGATGATGAATGGGAATATTTTCCTCCTCTTGGGTTTTCTCTGACGGTAGCCTGCAGCTCAAAAACTCTTTGAAGCCGGGTGGCTTTGTTTAACCTGTGAAAGGTTGCACTATTGTCTTTTCCAGGGGTGTTTTGCTGTGAAAAATACTAGAACAACTTGTCTTAAGACCCTTCATTTTCCACAGATGAGAATCATCAGCCAGGTACATTCATCAGTAAATTAGTCCATGGTTTGGGGATCTCTTGACTATAAAACCTTCATATTCTGCTGCTTTTGGAAGTTTATGATTTGATGGGCTGATTTTAAACCACCAGAATATCATGAGTGATGATCTGGGTTGAGTGATGGTCAAACTGCATTTTAGCAAAGTGAGCTGTGCACAGCTTTAGTAAGCTGGAGGACTTGCATCACCCTTTCAGGCTCGGTAAGAAAAGCAAACACTGCTCCCTTTGGGACAAAATTCAAGGGGAGTCTGGCTTTGCAATGGTTGCCTAAAACCTGCAAACTCTCATTTCCTTCTTCAAACCCAATCAGTTTTGCCTTGCAGCAGTAATAACTGCCATTGCTGATAAGTTTCCTTGGTTTGTAGAAAACCTCTCTCATTGGCAGCACAGTTCAATTGTCTTTCTGCAGGAGGAGCTGTCATTAGAGACGCTTACGCATAGCTGAAGAGTTCAGCTACTGTTTCATCCCTCCCAAGTGCCAGTGAGCTCAATTCAGAGCACTAATACTCAATGTGTGCCATGTGAAATGCAGCCTTCATCATGCTGAGAAATATTCATTACTGCAGTCCCATCCTGTCTGCCAAGGAATAGGCATGGCATGTAGCCTGCTGGTTTTCTCTGTGCTTAGTTATTCAGTTCACTTGCTGCTCCCGGATTTGCACTTTCCTCTGCCACTGAGGAAACTGTGCTTTCTCTGCGTCCCTGCTGACCCTTTAGAGCTGTATCTTCACCCTTGTAGGTTGGAGACGTCATCTTCTCCCCCCATGCAGTAAGTCAGGCACAGGCAGTTCCACAGCCAAGCAGTATGTCATCTTCCACAGAAGACCAGTGTGATAGGACCTGTCCAAGTTGACAATTATTTTCAACATATAGTTCAGTTGCAACTAAAACTCAACCTGCAAGTTAAAGCCGAGGAGCCTTGGCCCCTTACCTTGGGGAGGTAACTAATCCCTGGTTTCAAGCCATCTCTAGGTGTTCAAGATCAAGATGTGTTTATCCAAGTGTGCAAGCAGTACAAACTAAAATTCATGCTCTTGAAATTATAAAGACAGACAGCAAGGGCTACTGAAGTCCTCAATTTCCCTTTCTTTTAAGAATATAAAAACCAGAGTTCCCTGCTGCTTCCCATGTGGCTGCTGCCCTGTCATCCAGTTTCACTATGTAAGGGAATGTCAAGACTGCGTTGGAGTCCTACTGCACAGTGCCTGTGTAATGGAAATTCAAAGGCAGCCAGAGCAGAGTCACACCATAAATGTGAAAGATCTGTTAAAAAATCCCATGCTGTAAAGTGATGTAACAGAAGCAACATAACTTTCTCCTTTTTTGTGGGATGAAGCTTGACCTAACTGAAATAATAAAGTTTTTTTCCTGGGGTTGCCATAGTTACCCTCTGGGCAAAAAAGAGAAGGAAAAATCCACACCTGTAGGGAAGATCATCATGAAGTCTTTCTCTGTCAAAAGCTGATAAAATAACATAAGATTTGCCATAGTGGAACTAAAGACAAAGTTTTGATGCAAATCTCTGCTCCAGGCTGGCACTATCTCTGATTTCAGTGGCCATCTCTGGGTTTTTATGGAAGGTTCATCTCTGACTGAAACAGACCCATTGCAGGTACCCGCTCCAGATGAATTTCCTGTCTCCTAGCACTGATTGGAGGACCTTTCCTCTGATGGAAAGCTCACATCTCCCAGTTCTTTTGGCACATGCAGTATTTTGTGGACTGTAGACACTGACTTCTGACACGTGGGAGGTGGATGTCCTTTATACGTGTTATACACACTTGGATGAATGCAGGCAAAGCAATCCATTCCTGATTCGCTAACGGATGCCTTATACACAAAAAAAAAGGATGCAAATATGTACTGTGAAGGAGAGTGTTTGTAAGGGAGAAAAGTGTGGCAGTGACTAAAACTACAAGAGGGGACTGAAGTAATTTACAAAATATGTCATCTTTAGAGAAAATTATTTTCTGCCTATTAATTGCAAGAATATAGAAGGCTCATTGTAGGAAAACTGAAGCACAGAAATGGAAAATTGCTTATGGACTCCTTATCACTTGTCATTGCAACTGTAGAGGTCTTGGAGCCATCACTTTTTATCTGTGGTTTCCTGGGGTTTTCCCACCAGCTCTTGAACATTTCTCCAAAAATGTTTTCTGTAAAACCACAGCCTATTCATCTGTTAAATCAAGGTCCCAATGCATGAATGCCTGATGAAACTGTGCTAGGAGATGCTGGAGAAGATGAAGGCAGCATGTGCACTGCCCAACTGTCAGCAGCGTGGGTGGCATATAGAAACCCTGTAGCTTAAGGATATCAAAAGTGTCTCTGGTAACAGAGAAATCCTTTTGCTTTCCTAAGTGGTGACAGGATCTTTGGTCCTGGTTCAGATCAGAGCAGTAAATGCCAGTGATGTCACTCAAGTCATATTGACTTGAAATTTAATCTGGTTTCTTCCTCATCACTGGAATAACATTCCCAAAATCTGTTATCATTTTCATATGTATCAGCCACAGCTCTTATAAAGAGAAGAATCTTTCTCCAAGGCAGAGCTGTTTTAAAAACAGATAAATTAGAAAAGACAGAGATTATGATGTCCACAAGGAATTTTAGTCTTCCAGGTTGGTTTTCTCTGGAAAGTGCTCAAAAACCACAGTGAAGAATGGCACAAAACCAGAAAATAAGGAAGAAAGAGAAAGAAGGAAGAGAGAGAGGGAGAGAAAGAGAAATCACTCACAGTTGCAACTGGAAGCACTTTCAGACTTTGTATTGTAAGAACATCTTTAGACCATTCTGCAGTGAACTGAGAAATGGTAAAAAGGGAAATCATCCCCTTCTTTGTGCTTGGTGAGAATCTGCCAGAAGCATACTGACCTTGTTATCATCTGTTATTTATCTCGTGCCACTGGAACATCCCTGGCTTCAGTGGATCTCGCCTAGATTTGCACCCACACTGGCAAAGAGATCACGAATGCTCTGGATCTGTTTTGATGAATGGCAGATGTGTAGCCTAGCAGTGGCAGCACCTAATTTTAAGGTTCTGGATGTCTCTCCGAGGTTAGCACAACATCCACCAGACTACCCACCTGACCATTTTACTTGATGGATTTAATGGCACCTCTGAGAAACCTTCTGCAGAAAGTCAATGAGCTGCTGAGGCAAATGTGAGGAGAGATTTGGTATGGGCATAGATTATCGGGCATCCCTGCTCACACAGTGTATTGGCAGTTGCTAAGGCGAGGCAAGCAATAAAAGTGACAGTAGCCCTGACCTTGCCACTGTCCATACCAATAGGCTAAGTGCCGTTCATCTCAGTGGTGCAAGTTAGGACCATCTTTCTCTGCAGGCACACGTGTGCCATGGGACCAGAACCACTGGCAGATGCTGAGGGATACACTTGAAGGCACGCAGCATCTCTGAACAACAGAAACACAACATTTTGCTTGTCTACGTGCTTTAGAAATGATGTTTCAGTGCTGCATGATGTTTTGGCAGTTTTTGCCTTGAAAGTGTGGCTGAAGCCTTTGATCCACAGTGCCTTCCTGAATTTCCAGATAAATCACTCATCAAATCCTATGAGCCCTGCCATGATAGCGAATGCATTCTCAGTGGTTTTATTCTATGTAGTACCCTCCTTCTTTCTTTTTTTCCCTTCTTTTCACACGTGTAATTAAACAGCTCCTTTCCTCTGTAATACATCCCAGGAAACATGGTTGGCTGGGGTTTTTATTTATTTATTTTTTCTTCAGGGCTAGGAATGTTTCGGAATGGGAGGTCAGAAGAAGGGCAATAGAAAGCAAAGAAGTTTCATGTAGACCACTTGCAGAAGTTCACCATGATGGAAAGAAGGGGGTATCCCATGTAACAAGAGATAGGATCGACACTCATCTGACAAAGGACCAAAGGGATGTCTTCTGTTTTAAAAATAGCTAAGTCATACTATTCATGTGGGAAGAGCAGGCTGCCCTTCACCTGCCCCTTTCAGTGCCATCAGAACAGGGTAGGTAAGTAAATCACAAAGCCTTTAGTGATTTCCTCATAAGTCCCCTGTGCTAGCCCTCCTTGGCTGAGTGGGACACCCCAGGTGTGGACGGGATCAGGCCGTGCAATAACTCGGAGTCTCAGAGGTTTCCTTCCATCCGCTTGGAGTTTGCAAACAGGCATTTGTTTCCTTTTTTCACAAATGTTAGTCCCACTAGCTAAATCCCAGCATCCAAAGGACAGGTTCTAGGATCTCAAGGATGGGTTTTCCATCACTGTATCCTGCCACAGGTAACAGTGCTCTGTCCAGCCAGGACTGCCCCAGCTGTGGTCCTGGACTTAGTCAGCCCCTTTCTGAGGGGAGCAGGAGAAGCAGGTGCCTCCTCTGTAGCCTGCCAAAACAGTGTTGGCTCTGCAGCGCTGAAGAGGGATGCTGGTTTCCGGTCAACAATGGCAAACATGAATTCACCTACAAAGTTCATCTGTTTTGTTAGGATACCACTCCGAATACTATTCAATCAGAACCTCACCCTCCAATTTCAATACTTTAGGCAGGAGCTACAAGAGCATGTGTAACCAATCGTGCTGCAAATACAAAATAGAAATGAATTCTCTGCCGAGCGCTCAGAGTGACATAGTCTGTAACATTTCCTTAAGTCAGTGAACGTTGTAACCTTGGGATGTATACCAGTTAAAAATAAAGTTTTACAAATGCTCCTAAATACTAAATGTTTCCCATTACATGGTTCGTTCAAAGCACTTAACAACTCTTCAAGTCAATGTTGGTAGTTATATGAGAGCAAAAACTCCTCAAAGAGTCATCTGGGAAAAAGTAGAAGAAAGAAGCACATCTGTCTTGTTTTAACTTCCAACCTGGGATCTGGATTTTCTAATTATTCTTTTTCTGGGAAGGAAGGGGGAAAAAAGACAAATAAAAGTTCCTGCAGAAGCATATATTTCCTTCAGAACAGAAGCATGTGCCCAGATGCAAATAGGCCTATTTATCAGTGGCCAGGTATAAAAATGGTAGAGGTAGGAAAAAAAATCTGCAGCGATTTCTTTCTGTCTTCTGTGATCTGCTGAGTGGCCTGGGCCGCACTTTGCAGTTCTTTGGAAAACGACCAAAGAGATGCCAAAGGAAGAATATATTGCAATGCAAGGGTTTTTTATAGGCTGGAACTAAACCCAGCTGCTGAAACCAGCAGTAGAAAATACCAGCTCTCTGCACCCTTTGTGTCATCACCCCTATGGGCGCGGAGCAGAATATCCCCTTTGCCAGGAGCTGTCTGTGTCCCCCACGCCACTGGTGTCCAGCCCCCAAGCGGCAATGCCAGTCCTGCTGGCACTGAGCTCCAGGAGCCTTCACGCACTGTGTTGGACCGACCGTCCCCATCTGCGGCAGGGAAAATGGCTGTGATGCTTGCTCCTCCCAATACACTAGCATGCCAGATGCGAGCATTCTTGCAGGTTTTATCATTGCAGAGTAATGAGGGATAATTTCATGTAAACAATCAAGAATTTGGGGATGGGTTCTGGTCATTGTACCTTGAACAATGTCTGCTTTAATACACTTTCTATTTACAAATAGTCATCGGAATTTGAAAGTGTTGAAGTATCTTGCTCAAACATTTCCAAAATGAGTACATTTTTCCTTCAGAAATATTGTTGTCAGTACCATGAAGTGGATCTATAACAAAAGTAGATAAAGGCTAAGATAAAGTGAAGTGTTCTGTGTTTATGCTGGGGTAAGTCTACTTCAGCATATATTCAACTTACAAGTATTTCTTCATATTTTAATTTCTACTGGTGATTTTGGATGGGAACACTTTTGACATGAAAAAATTGTTCTGGTCAGAAAAACTCTTTTTTGTCCTACTTCCGTCATATTCATTCTGTTTCTCCTGACTGGTCTTACTAGTTCCAACCTTGTTGTTTGAAACAAGAATTACCTCACTGTTCATGTCTCAACCAATGCCATGACTCATATATCACACAAAGAAGATGGAGCTTCCATCTTGACAAAAAACATTCTTTTCCTAAACTTTTATATCATTTTTACACTTGGACAATCCTCCAAGCATCAACTTTTCTTCCAATAGGGAATGGAAAACTGCCCAAAAATGACTCCTCTTGCATCACATTAGTGATGTCTGCTGATAACTGAGTTTACCTATTAGGTTCCTATGTATAAAAGACTGTGTTCAATGGCTTTGTACAGATGAATTCAGACAGACTTGTAATTACCAATTTCCTCAGCAGTAAGATGCAAGGAAATCCCCATTGGAGAGGTTGGTGCTTGGTCACACGCTGTCGGGTCCTTAAAGATCACATAGTTCCAACACCCCTGCTGTGGGCAGGGACACCCTCCAGAGACAAGTGCTGGAGGCGGCAAGGCTATAGCTCATCCCAACTCCTTTTATTGACAATAGCAGAACTTAAGGTCAGTAGATTTTTTTTTTTTAATGTATCAGCTTAAATTTATTTTTTCATTATTTTAACCATTTACTGTTTTTATGCTAGTGTCAACTTCTGCACATAGTCCTTTCCTTCCTTTGATGTTTCTACATCTTCCTTTCTCTGCACCATCCCCTCCCTGATTGTCAGCTGAGCTATTTTCAGATTTGTTAGGGTCCTTTTGTTTCACCCACCTGGTATCAGGTCTGCCAGCACAATAATAATTCTCATTATTTTGCCTTCTCTTCAGGCTACCTTCACAGCTGGCCAGATTTTGGTCTTTCACCTGCAATTTTCTAACAGTACATGGATAAGGACCGAAGCAAGTGATTTCCTAAGGACTGCAGTGCAACAGTGAACTGCAAGTCAGACCTTTTCTCTCTCAAGCAAAACTGCTTTGAAAGGACTGATGAATTCCCATCACGGAAATGAAGAGATGTTGACAAAGGATCAGACCAAGTGGGTTTGAAAGGGGATAGGAAGCTCAGGGTGCAAAATGAGACACAAGAATCTTTTTCCTCACAAGAATTCTGGTGTCCTTTTAGCACTGCTTCACGCTGGTGAGCCATCCCCAGGAGAAGGGCTTTGCCAGCCCCCCCGTTTGCATACCCCTCCTGCCAGTGATGGGAGTGCTCCGGCCGTAGCCATGCAGGCCACTGTACCCAGCTGGGAGAGGGACCCTCTGCCAGGGCCCTCAGGCACAGCTGGGGTGGGGGCACCCCTGCTCTCTGTCCCCATGCCAACACCAAACAGCGGGGTCCAGGGCTCCGAGGATGCTGCCTCCAGCTGGGCAGAGCTCGGGATGGCCCTCATGGCACTGGCACCTGGCGGGGGTACTGGGGGCTGCCAGTGGAGACCAGGGGCGATGCCCAGTTGGGTCCCCATCAGACGTGCGACACAACCAGCTTCCCCTCCTGCCTGCTCTGCCCTCAGCATCTGCTGCCCTGCGGGTGTGCGGCTGCAGCAGGATTTCCTGTGGGAGCAGGCACCGCCAACGTGGTCCTGGGGCTCCGGGGGCACACGGCCATGCCCCACAGCAGGCTGGTGCCACCCACAGTGGGGTGCGAGGGGCAGGGAAAGGCACTGGGAGAAGGGGGAGAAAGCAGCAGCCAGAGACGGTGTCAGGGAAACAGGAATTTATTTCCTTTTTTTGGACTCGAGGATTGAAGGAGCCCTGCTAGTGGCGCCGGCGGGGCGGCCTCTTGCAGGGCTGGGGAGAGTCCTGGGGGCCGTGGGCCCTCCTCTTTGGGGGGCGCCGGGGCCCCCCAGGCGAGCGGTCCCTGCCCCGGCTGGGAGCGGAGGGGCTGCGGCTGCAGGCCTGGGCAGAGGGACCTGCTGCCACCGCCACCTCCCCCGGCTGCTCCTGGGGCTGCTCCTGCTCTGCAGGGATGGGCACAGATGGGGGGCAGCTGGGACCCCTGTGGAGGGAGATGATGGCTTCCTCCTCGCTGTCGGAGCTTGCAGGGCTGCTGGAGGAGGCCGGGTGGGGGTCAGGAGTACCCCCCCGGGAGCTGGTGGGGCTGGGGCTGGCTGCAGGGCTGACGCCTTCCTCCCCAGCAGCGGAGGAGCGCAGCAGCCTCTGGGCCTCCTCACTGCACCGGTCCACGATGACATCGATGAGGCCGCGGACCAGCGGTGCTGTATGTTCCTCGAGGCCAGGTTGCATCAGCTGGATCATGGCCTCTTCATCTAGCCCATGTCTGCACAGGTCGAACACGATCAGCTTTTCTGCTGCCATTGCCAGCCACCACTCTTCCTCGTATATTGCCTCCAGCTCCCGGCACAGCCACGGCAGCACAGGGTCGAGGAGATGCTCGTGTTGCCGGAAGAGTGCTGCCCAGACCTCGGGCAGGAGGCCACCCACAGTAGCCCTGGCCTCCATCTCTGCAGCTCCCTGCTCTTCCAGGAATGGCATCCCCTGCAGAGAGGACGGAGGGGATGCCACAGGGCTTTGGGGGCTGCTGTTGTCCACGCCGCCGGGAGCTTGGCCTGCCTGGCTGCTGGCGACTGATGGCTGTGCGGGGGGCGTGATGACATGCTCTAGGTAGTCATCTTCTCCCCGCACAGAAAACTCGATCTTTTCCATCAGTGTTCTGCAGAGTGGGCAATTTGGTGTTGTTTGTGCCCACCGCATGATGCAGCCCAGGCAGAACCGGTGTTGGCATGGCTGCACAAAGGCACCGCTCTTCTGAACATCAGAGCAGATGGGGCAGCTCCACTCTCCCTCCGTGGCCATGGTTGTGCTCTGCAGTGAGCCGGGGAGAGCTGAGGATGAGCAGCTGCTCTCCCTCGCTGGCACCGGCGCTGCCAAAGGATGTCGCATGCTGCAAAAGAGGCCGTGGTCACTCTCTGTCCCAGGGAGGAGAGGAAGGGAGGACGAGATGCCCAGGCCCCTCGAGAAGGACACCCTCCCGGCTCCGCGAGCCGCATCGCCCGCCCCACGGCCACCCCGGGGGGACGTTTCCCCGCACGGCTCACCTCCGCTGCTGCAAGCACACCGCGCGGTGCCCGGCTGCCTGAACCAGGCAGGGCCGGGGAAACACAGGGGACGGCTCCGGGATGGGCACCGAGAGC
Source organism: Grus americana (assembly GCF_028858705.1). Classification (NCBI taxonomy): domain Eukaryota; kingdom Metazoa; phylum Chordata; class Aves; order Gruiformes; family Gruidae; genus Grus; species Grus americana. Next base: position 77,492,862 of record NC_072891.1, read on the forward strand.
TGCCGACGGCAGCCCCCAAAGCACCACCCAGCACCGGGAGAAGCCTCGCTCGACCCTCCAGACCTCGCACGCACGCTCGGCAGGAGTCCAGGCACGAGCCAGGCTGGGCCAGCCTCTGCCGGCGCCCCAAGATAAGCAGCGAGGGATGTGAGGTCACAGGCCGTTGCTTGCTGACGTCACAGTCCGGTGCTCACGGACGTCAGCCTCCACCGCCCGGTGATGTCACAGTGGGTGTTCTGCCCCTGTGAGTGCACAGCGTCAGGAGGAAAAAGCAAATATTGTTTCTTGTTTTCAACTTCCACATTTCCGTGTTGCTCTCTCTTGGTCACCTGCAACATGCACCCGTGACCATGCATCTCGTCCCCACTCCTGATGCCTTGCAGAGGTCTCCTGCGAGGGGGAGCGTGGCGGGAGCAGTCAGCGTGGACTGCCCAACCTGGGTGGTCGGTGGCCAGCCTTGGGTGAGAGTCTCCCACCCTGCTGGGTCGTGGCCCCCCACTGGCAGGGAGAAGCCTAAAGGGCCATTTTGCTCCAGTCCCATCCACTCCCGCTGGCACTCGCCCACAGTGCCAGCTCCCTCTCCGCGTACAAGTGTGCCGTGCTTCTGGTAGCTGCTGCTCCTGGCCGACTGTTGCGGTGGTGGTCCTCAAGAGCACGAGCAATGGGGTCTTATCCTCTAGATGCAGGAAGGAGTTGTAGTTGCTGTCCCTCCAGAGCACAGTAGAAGGCCAGCAGGTGCCCTGCTCAGGACTCCGGGAGCCAAGGATCCATCACCACTTGGGTCGTCCCGTCATTCGTGCTTGCCGCTAGCTTTTATAATCACTTAAAGTCATTAGGCCGAGCACTTCTTTTTTTCTTTTAGAAGAGCATTCCCTGTTAGCTTTAAGTTTGACTGCGTGACACTGAAGGGGGCTGTGTAGGTTGGCCACATGGGTCTGCCCGTTAAAATCTCATAAGGTGACAGCCCGTGTTTTCTATTCACAGTGCTTCTCCTCTACATCAACAGGAGAGGCAAACAGATCCAGACATTTCAGGCCAGTCTCTGTCCAAATTTTTTGTCAGTTTGGTTTTAAAGTCTGAGTTTTCCCTCTCTACAGCCCCACTGGATTGGGGGTGATGGGCACAAGGACACTGTGGTTCTGTTTGTAGGGCTGCACAATTTTTCTGCATTGCTTGCCCAGTGAAATCGTCCCCTTGTTGCTATCGAGCGGTAGGGGAATACTAAACTCGGGAATGACTTCTCTCTGCAATTTGTTTTTGCAAGAGTTGTTTCATCTTTACGAGGACAGGCGTCCATCCTGTGAACAGATCTGAAATGACAAGAACATCCTCAAAATTACAGCACCTAGGCCTTGGAATAAAGTAAATCTGCAAATTTACAAATAGTCCCCGTGCCATACTTGTCTTCTCCTCCTGTCTTACATCCTTTGTTGAAAAGTCCTCCTAACCCTGTGAAGACTTAAGCCTCTGAAGGGTACTGTGCTAGCAAGCTTCAGTCGTTTACACCTTCATTTCTGACCAAATGAAGGCCCCTGCCTGATCGTTCAAGCTCCAGAACTATTTGAATAGATACAAATGTGTATGAATTATACAAATCCTAAACCTCTGTGGACTGTTTAAAAAGAAAAAGAAATCATAAAGTTCTTTCCCTTTCCTTTTCCAGAATCAGCTGTATCTTCAGATACACCAACATTTTCATGGTGTAGTCCTTAGCTGAGTGACTTCATGAAAGCCGCCTATTGCTCTCATCCCATTCCAAAATAATGTTGAGAATGGGCAGATATCGGAAAAAGAGGCGCACGAGCAAAATTTCAGGCAAACCCATCAAAAATGTGGAGCAAACCTATCCTGTCATGGAGCTGCAATCATCCTCCCTGTGCTGGTGTGGGCCACTGGCGGGGCCGCCCGAGCAAGGGCAGGTCTGTCTGTTGTTCTTCTCGTTCTACTCCCAGTGCCGCTTTGCCTGCAGTTTGCAAGGAGCTGTAAATCGCCCCAGCCAGGCTCACGGCAGGGTACTGTCTGCCTCCTTGGGTTGCTGTAGTACAGTTAGTGGGAAGTGATCAAGTGAGGTGCAGCTTGAAAGCGAGGTGGGAGAGAAGGGGGTTCTGTAAGCAATAGGAGAGTTTCCCTACCTCTCCTTTACCGTCTTCTCAGGAAGAGCTCCTAGGGAGAGATCCCTGGGCACATCACAGGAGTTTGAACAGCCCCACCTTCCTCAGCCTTCAATACCTCATCTCAGTCAGTGCTGGCTGCGCAGGTGGTTTAGTTCCTATTCAGCACGAACTGAAACTTCTACAGCAAAGTTGCTGCTGCTTTGGTGAATGAGCCTGGTACCTCTGGATCTCTGGCAGGGGGGTCTGTCTGAATGTTGCCTCAGCTCTTTCCCTGCAGTGACCCCATTCAGTGCTGAGGATGGCACTGAAATCCTTACCTGACCCATCTCTGTGCCTGGATTGTTGTCGTTCTTAAGGGCAGGATATTTTAAGGGTCCCTGGAAGGGTTCTGGATCCTTAGGGGAGGAAAAGGTTAAGAAAAACCCAGTCATATATCTGCTTTGATCAGGGACTTATCTCAGCATCCTTGGAGACAGGATGTCTTGTGCCACTGGCAATTGGACTGCCTGACCCTGGGTTGCTCTGTCCAGCCACCTCTGGTTTACAAGCAGACTGGGATGCATTTGTCCAAGGAGATTTGCTTTTCCACTAGGTACATTATTTATAGAGCCCTGTAACATTTGGTTCTACTAGTTGTCTCTGTCAGGTTCAAACCAAGTGGGTTTGAAAGGGGATAGGAAGCTCAGGGTGCAAAATGAGACACAAGAATCTTTTTCCTCACAAGAATTCTGGTGTCCTTTTAGCACTGCTTCACGCTGGTGAGCCATCCCCAGGAGAAGGGCTTTGCCAGCCCCCCGGTTTGCATACCCCTCCTGCCAGTGATGGGAGTGCTCCGGCCGTAGCCATGCAGGCCACTGTACCCAGCTGGGAGAGGGACCCTCTGCCAGGGCCCTCAGGCACAGCTGGGGTGGGGGCACCCCTGCTCTCTGTCCCCATGCCAACACCAAACAGCGGGGTCCAGGGCTCCGAGGATGCTGCCTCCAGCTGGGCAGAGCTCGGGATGGCCCTCATGGCACTGGCACCTGGCGGGGGTACTGGGGGCTGCCAGTGGAGACCAGGGGCGATGCCCAGTTGGGTCCCCATCAGACGTGCGACACAACCAGCTTCCCCTCCTGCCTGCTCTGCCCTCAGCATCTGCTGCCCTGCGGGTGTGCGGCTGCAGCAGGATTTCCTGTGGGAGCAGGCACCGCCAACGTGGTCCTGGGGCTCCGGGGGCACACGGCCATGCCCCACAGCAGGCTGGTGCCACCCACAGTGGGGTGCGAGGGGCAGGGAAAGGCACTGGGAGAAGGGGGAGAAAGCAGCAGCCAGAGACGGTGTCAGGGAAACAGGAATTTATTTCCTTTTTTTGGACTCGAGGATTGAAGGAGCCCTGCTAGTGGCGCCGGCGGGGCGGCCTCTTGCAGGGCTGGGGAGAGTCCTGGGGGCCGTGGGCCCTCCTCTTTGGGGGGCGCCGGGGCCCCCCAGGCGAGCGGTCCCTGCCCCGGCTGGGAGCGGAGGGGCTGCGGCTGCAGGCCTGGGCAGAGGGACCTGCTGCCACCGCCACCTCCCCCGGCTGCTCCTGGGGCTGCTCCTGCTCTGCAGGGATGGACACAGATGGGGGGCAGCTGGGACCCCTGTGGAGGGAGATGATGGCTTCCTCCTCGCTGTCGGAGCTTGCAGGGCTGCTGGAGGAGGCCGGGTGGGGGTCAGGAGTACCCCCCCGGGAGCTGGTGGGGCTGGGGCTGGCTGCAGGGCTGACGCCTTCCTCCCCAGCAGCGGAGGAGCGCAGCAGCCTCTGGGCCTCCTCACTGCACCGGTCCACGATGACATCGATGAGGCCGCGGACCAGCGGTGCTGTATGTTCCTCGAGGCCAGGTTGCATCAGCTGGATCATGGCCTCTTCATCTAGCCCATGTCTGCACAGGTCGAACACGATCAGCTTTTCTGCTGCCATTGCCAGCCACCACTCTTCCTCGTATATTGCCTCCAGCTCCCGGCACAGCCACGGCAGCACAGGGTCGAGGAGATGCTCGTGTTGCCGGAAGAGTGCTGCCCAGACCTCGGGCAGGAGGCCACCCACAGTAGCCCTGGCCTCCATCTCTGCAGCTCCCTGCTCTTCCAGGAATGGCATCCCCTGCAGAGAGGACGGAGGGGATGCCACAGGGCTTTGGGGGCTGCTGTTGTCCACGCCGCCGGGAGCTTGGCCTGCCTGGCTGCTGGCGACTGATGGCTGTGCGGGGGGCGTGATGACATGCTCTAGGTAGTCATCTTCTCCCCGCACAGAAAACTCGATCTTTTCCATCAGTGTTCTGCAGAGTGGGCAATTTGGTGTTGTTTGTGCCCACCGCATGATGCAGCCCAGGCAGAACCGGTGTTGGCATGGCTGCACAAAGGCACCGCTCTTCTGAACATCAGAGCAGATGGGGCAGCTCCACTCTCCCTCCGTGGCCATGGTTGTGCTCTGCAGTGAGCCGGGGAGAGCTGAGGATGAGCAGCTGCTCTCCCTCGCTGGCACCGGCGCTGCCAAAGGATGTCGCATGCTGCAAAAGAGGCCGTGGTCACTCTCTGTCCCAGGGAGGAGAGGAAGGGAGGACGAGATGCCCAGGCCCCTCGAGAAGGACACCCTCCCGGCTCCGCGAGCCGCATCGCCCGCCCCACGGCCACCCCGGGGGGACGTTTCCCCGCACGGCTCACCTCCGCTGCTGCAAGCACACCGCGCGGTGCCCGGCTGCCTGAACCAGGCAGGGCCGGGGAAACACAGGGGACGGCTCCGGGATGGGCACCGAGAGCTGCCGACGGCAGCCCCCAAAGCACCACCCAGCACCGGGAGAAGCCTCGCTCGACCCTCCAGACCTCGCACGCACGCTCGGCAGGAGTCCAGGCACGAGCCAGGCTGGGCCAGCCTCTGCCGGCGCCCCAAGATAAGCAGCGAGGGATGTGAGGTCACAGGCCGTTGCTTGCTGACGTCACAGTTCGGTGCTCACGGACGTCAGCCTCCACCGCCCGGTGATGTCACAGTGGGTGTTCTGCCCCTGTGAGTGCACAGCGTCAGGAGGAAAAAGCAAATATTGTTTCTTGTTTTCAACTTCCACATTTCCGTGTTGCTCTCTCTTGGTCACCTGCAACATGCACCCGTGACCATGCATCTCGTCCCCACTCCTGATGCCTTGCAGAGGTCTCCTGCGAGGGGGAGCGTGGCGGGAGCAGTCAGCGTGGACTGCCCAACCTGGGTGGTCGGTGGCCAGCCTTGGGTGAGAGTCTCCCACCCTGCTGGGTCGTGGCCCCCCACTGGCAGGGAGAAGCCTAAAGGGCCATTTTGCTCCAGTCCCATCCACTCCCGCTGGCACTCGCCCACAGTGCCAGCTCCCTCTCTGCGTACAAGTGTGCCGTGCTTCTGGTAGCTGCTGCTCCTGGCCGACTGTTGCGGTGGTGGTCCTCAAGAGCACGAGCAATGGGGTCTTATCCTCTAGATGCAGGAAGGAGTTGTAGTTGCTGTCCCTCCAGAGCACAGTAGAAGGCCAGCAGGTGCCCTGCTCAGGACTCCGGGAGCCAAGGATCCATCACCACTTGGGTCGTCCCGTCATTCGTGCTTGCCGCTAGCTTTTATAATCACTTAAAGTCATTAGGCCGAGCACTTCTTTTTTTCTTTTAGAAGAGCATTCCCTGTTAGCTTTAAGTTTGACTGCGTGACACTGAAGGGGGCTGTGTAGGTTGGCCACATGGGTCTGCCCGTTAAAATCTCATAAGGTGACAGCCCGTGTTTTCTATTCACAGTGCTTCTCCTCTACATCAACAGGAGAGGCAAACAGATCCAGACATTTCAGGCCAGTCTCTGTCCAAATTTTTTGTCAGTTTGGTTTTAAAGTCTGAGTTTTCCCTCTCTACAGCCCCACTGGATTGGGGGTGATGGGCACAAGGACACTGTGGTTCTGTTTGTAGGGCTGCACAATTTTTCTGCATTGCTTGCCCAGTGAAATCGTCCCCTTGTTGCTATCGAGCGGTAGGGGAATACTAAACTCGGGAATGACTTCTCTCTGCAATTTGTTTTTGCAAGAGTTGTTTCATCTTTACGAGGACAGGCGTCCATCCTGTGAACAGATCTGAAATGACAAGAACATCCTCAAAATTACAGCACCTAGGCCTTGGAATAAAGTAAATCTGCAAATTTACAAATAGTCCCCGTGCCATACTTGTCTTCTCCTCCTGTCTTACATCCTTTGTTGAAAAGTCCTCCTAACCCTGTGAAGACTTAAGCCTCTGAAGGGTACTGTGCTAGCAAGCTTCAGTCGTTTACACCTTCATTTCTGACCAAATGAAGGCCCCTGCCTGATCGTTCAAGCTCCAGAACTATTTGAATAGATACAAATGTGTATGAATTATACAAATCCTAAACCTCTGTGGACTGTTTAAAAAGAAAAAGAAATCATAAAGTTCTTTCCCTTTCCTTTTCCAGAATCAGCTGTATCTTCAGATACACCAACATTTTCATGGTGTAGTCCTTAGCTGAGTGACTTCATGAAAGCCGCCTATTGCTCTCATCCCATTCCAAAATAATGTTGAGAATGGGCAGATATCGGAAAAAGAGGCGCACGAGCAAAATTTCAGGCAAACCCATCAAAAATGTGGAGCAAACCTATCCTGTCATGGAGCTGCAATCATCCTCCCTGTGCTGGTGTGGGCCACTGGCGGGGCCGCCCGAGCAAGGGCAGGTCTGTCTGTTGTTCTTCTCGTTCTACTCCCAGTGCCGCTTTGCCTGCAGTTTGCAAGGAGCTGTAAATCGCCCCAGCCAGGCTCACGGCAGGGTACTGTCTGCCTCCTTGGGTTGCTGTAGTACAGTTAGTGGGAAGTGATCAAGTGAGGTGCAGCTTGAAAGCGAGGTGGGAGAGAAGGGGGTTCTGTAAGCAATAGGAGAGTTTCCCTACCTCTCCTTTACCGTCTTCTCAGGAAGAGCTCCTAGGGAGAGATCCCTGGGCACATCACAGGAGTTTGAACAGCCCCACCTTCCTCAGCCTTCAATACCTCATCTCAGTCAGTGCTGGCTGCGCAGGTGGTTTAGTTCCTATTCAGCACGAACTGAAACTTCTACAGCAAAGTTGCTGCTGCTTTGGTGAATGAGCCTGGTACCTCTGGATCTCTGGCAGGGGGGTCTGTCTGAATGTTGCCTCAGCTCTTTCCCTGCAGTGACCCCATTCAGTGCTGAGGATGGCACTGAAATCCTTACCTGACCCATCTCTGTGCCTGGATTGTTGTCGTTCTTAAGGGCAGGATATTTTAAGGGTCCCTGGAAGGGTTCTGGATCCTTAGGGGAGGAAAAGGTTAAGAAAAACCCAGTCATATATCTGCTTTGATCAGGGACTTATCTCAGCATCCTTGGAGACAGGATGTCTTGTGCCACTGGCAATTGGACTGCCTGACCCTGGGTTGCTCTGTCCAGCCACCTCTGGTTTACAAGCAGACTGGGATGCATTTGTCCAAGGAGATTTGCTTTTCCACTAGGTACATTATTTATAGAGCCCTGTAACATTTGGTTCTACTAGTTGTCTCTGTCAGGTTCAAACCAAGTGGGTTTGAAAGGGGATAGGAAGCTCAGGGTGCAAAATGAGACACAAGAATCTTTTTCCTCACAAGAATTCTGGTGTCCTTTTAGCACTGCTTCACGCTGGTGAGCCATCCCCAGGAGAAGGGCTTTGCCAGCCCCCCGGTTTGCATACCCCTCCTGCCAGTGATGGGAGTGCTCCGGCCGTAGCCATGCAGGCCACTGTACCCAGCTGGGAGAGGGACCCTCTGCCAGGGCCCTCAGGCACAGCTGGGGTGGGGGCACCCCTGCTCTCTGTCCCCATGCCAACACCAAACAGCGGGGTCCAGGGCTCCGAGGATGCTGCCTCCAGCTGGGCAGAGCTCGGGATGGCCCTCATGGCACTGGCACCTGGCGGGGGTACTGGGGGCTGCCAGTGGAGACCAGGGGCGATGCCCAGTTGGGTCCCCATCAGACGTGCGACACAACCAGCTTCCCCTCCTGCCTGCTCTGCCCTCAGCATCTGCTGCCCTGCGGGTGTGCGGCTGCAGCAGGATTTCCTGTGGGAGCAGGCACCGCCAACGTGGTCCTGGGGCTCCGGGGGCACACGGCCATGCCCCACAGCAGGCTGGTGCCACCCACAGTGGGGTGCGAGGGGCAGGGAAAGGCACTGGGAGAAGGGGGAGAAAGCAGCAGCCAGAGACGGTGTCAGGGAAACAGGAATTTATTTCCTTTTTTTGGACTCGAGGATTGAAGGAGCCCTGCTAGTGGCGCCGGCGGGGCGGCCTCTTGCAGGGCTGGGGAGAGTCCTGGGGGCCGTGGGCCCTCCTCTTTGGGGGGCGCCGGGGCCCCCCAGGCGAGCGGTCCCTGCCCCGGCTGGGAGCGGAGGGGCTGCGGCTGCAGGCCTGGGCAGAGGGACCTGCTGCCACCGCCACCTCCCCCGGCTGCTCCTGGGGCTGCTCCTGCTCTGCAGGGATGGGCACAGATGGGGGGCAGCTGGGACCCCTGTGGAGGGAGATGATGGCTTCCTCCTCGCTGTCGGAGCTTGCAGGGCTGCTGGAGGAGGCCGGGTGGGGGTCAGGAGTACCCCCCCGGGAGCTGGTGGGGCTGGGGCTGGCTGCAGGGCTGACGCCTTCCTCCCCAGCAGCGGAGGAGCGCAGCAGCCTCTGGGCCTCCTCACTGCACCGGTCCACGATGACATCGATGAGGCCGCGGACCAGCGGTGCTGTATGTTCCTCGAGGCCAGGTTGCATCAGCTGGATCATGGCCTCTTCATCTAGCCCATGTCTGCACAGGTCGAACACGATCAGCTTTTCTGCTGCCATTGCCAGCCACCACTCTTCCTCGTATATTGCCTCCAGCTCCCGGCACAGCCACGGCAGCACAGGGTCGAGGAGATGCTCGTGTTGCCGGAAGAGTGCTGCCCAGACCTCGGGCAGGAGGCCACCCACAGTAGCCCTGGCCTCCATCTCTGCAGCTCCCTGCTCTTCCAGGAATGGCATCCCCTGCAGAGAGGACGGAGGGGATGCCACAGGGCTTTGGGGGCTGCTGTTGTCCACGCCGCCGGGAGCTTGGCCTGCCTGGCTGCTGGCGACTGATGGCTGTGCGGGGGGCGTGATGACATGCTCTAGGTAGTCATCTTCTCCCCGCACAGAAAACTCGATCTTTTCCATCAGTGTTCTGCAGAGTGGGCAATTTGGTGTTGTTTGTGCCCACCGCATGATGCAGCCCAGGCAGAACCGGTGTTGGCATGGCTGCACAAAGGCACCGCTCTTCTGAACATCAGAGCAGATGGGGCAGCTCCACTCTCCCTCCGTGGCCATGGTTGTGCTCTGCAGTGAGCCGGGGAGAGCTGAGGATGAGCAGCTGCTCTCCCTCGCTGGCACCGGCGCTGCCAAAGGATGTCGCATGCTGCAAAAGAGGCCGTGGTCACTCTCTGTCCCAGGGAGGAGAGGAAGGGAGGACGAGATGCCCAGGCCCCTCGAGAAGGACACCCTCCCGGCTCCGCGAGCCGCATCGCCCGCCCCACGGCCACCCCGGGGGGACGTTTCCCCGCACGGCTCACCTCCGCTGCTGCAAGCACACCGCGCGGTGCCCGGCTGCCTGAACCAGGCAGGGCCGGGGAAACACAGGGGACGGCTCCGGGATGGGCACCGAGAGCTGCCGACGGCAGCCCCCAAAGCACCACCCAGCACCGGGAGAAGCCTCGCTCGACCCTCCAGACCTCGCACGCACGCTCGGCAGGAGTCCAGGCACGAGCCAGGCTGGGCCAGCCTCTGCCGGCGCCCCAAGATAAGCAGCGAGGGATGTGAGGTCACAGGCCGTTGCTTGCTGACGTCACAGTCCGGTGCTCACGGACGTCAGCCTCCACCGCCCGGTGATGTCACAGTGGGTGTTCTGCCCCTGTGAGTGCACAGCGTCAGGAGGAAAAAGCAAATATTGTTTCTTGTTTTCAACTTCCACATTTCCGTGTTGCTCTCTCTTGGTCACCTGCAACATGCACCCGTGACCATGCATCTCGTCCCCACTCCTGATGCCTTGCAGAGGTCTCCTGCGAGGGGGAGCGTGGCGGGAGCAGTCAGCGTGGACTGCCCAACCTGGGTGGTCGGTGGCCAGCCTTGGGTGAGAGTCTCCCACCCTGCTGGGTCGTGGCCCCCCACTGGCAGGGAGAAGCCTAAAGGGCCATTTTGCTCCAGTCCCATCCACTCCCGCTGGCACTCGCCCACAGTGCCAGCTCCCTCTCCGCGTACAAGTGTGCCGTGCTTCTGGTAGCTGCTGCTCCTGGCCGACTGTTGCGGTGGTGGTCCTCAAGAGCACGAGCAATGGGGTCTTATCCTCTAGATGCAGGAAGGAGTTGTAGTTGCTGTCCCTCCAGAGCACAGTAGAAGGCCAGCAGGTGCCCTGCTCAGGACTCCGGGAGCCAAGGATCCATCACCACTTGGGTCGTCCCGTCATTCGTGCTTGCCGCTAGCTTTTATAATCACTTAAAGTCATTAGGCCGAGCACTTCTTTTTTTCTTTTAGAAGAGCATTCCCTGTTAGCTTTAAGTTTGACTGCGTGACACTGAAGGGGGCTGTGTAGGTTGGCCACATGGGTCTGCCCGTTAAAATCTCATAAGGTGACAGCCCGTGTTTTCTATTCACAGTGCTTCTCCTCTACATCAACAGGAGAGGCAAACAGATCCAGACATTTCAGGCCAGTCTCTGTCCAAATTTTTTGTCAGTTTGGTTTTAAAGTCTGAGTTTTCCCTCTCTACAGCCCCACTGGATTGGGGGTGATGGGCACAAGGACACTGTGGTTCTGTTTGTAGGGCTGCACAATTTTTCTGCATTGCTTGCCCAGTGAAATCGTCCCCTTGTTGCTATCGAGCGGTAGGGGAATACTAAACTCGGGAATGACTTCTCTCTGCAATTTGTTTTTGCAAGAGTTGTTTCATCTTTACGAGGACAGGCGTCCATCCTGTGAACAGATCTGAAATGACAAGAACATCCTCAAAATTACAGCACCTAGGCCTTGGAATAAAGTAAATCTGCAAATTTACAAATAGTCCCCGTGCCATACTTGTCTTCTCCTCCTGTCTTACATCCTTTGTTGAAAAGTCCTCCTAACCCTGTGAAGACTTAAGCCTCTGAAGGGTACTGTGCTAGCAAGCTTCAGTCGTTTACACCTTCATTTCTGACCAAATGAAGGCCCCTGCCTGATCGTTCAAGCTCCAGAACTATTTGAATAGATACAAATGTGTATGAATTATACAAATCCTAAACCTCTGTGGACTGTTTAAAAAGAAAAAGAAATCATAAAGTTCTTTCCCTTTCCTTTTCCAGAATCAGCTGTATCTTCAGATACACCAACATTTTCATGGTGTAGTCCTTAGCTGAGTGACTTCATGAAAGCCGCCTATTGCTCTCATCCCATTCCAAAATAATGTTGAGAATGGGCAGATATCGGAAAAAGAGGCGCACGAGCAAAATTTCAGGCAAACCCATCAAAAATGTGGAGCAAACCTATCCTGTCATGGAGCTGCAATCATCCTCCCTGTGCTGGTGTGGGCCACTGGCGGGGCCGCCCGAGCAAGGGCAGGTCTGTCTGTTGTTCTTCTCGTTCTACTCCCAGTGCCGCTTTGCCTGCAGTTTGCAAGGAGCTGTAAATCGCCCCAGCCAGGCTCACGGCAGGGTACTGTCTGCCTCCTTGGGTTGCTGTAGTACAGTTAGTGGGAAGTGATCAAGTGAGGTGCAGCTTGAAAGCGAGGTGGGAGAGAAGGGGGTTCTGTAAGCAATAGGAGAGTTTCCCTACCTCTCCTTTACCGTCTTCTCAGGAAGAGCTCCTAGGGAGAGATCCCTGGGCACATCACAGGAGTTTGAACAGCCCCACCTTCCTCAGCCTTCAATACCTCATCTCAGTCAGTGCTGGCTGCGCAGGTGGTTTAGTTCCTATTCAGCACGAACTGAAACTTCTACAGCAAAGTTGCTGCTGCTTTGGTGAATGAGCCTGGTACCTCTGGATCTCTGGCAGGGGGGTCTGTCTGAATGTTGCCTCAGCTCTTTCCCTGCAGTGACCCCATTCAGTGCTGAGGATGGCACTGAAATCCTTACCTGACCCATCTCTGTGCCTGGATTGTTGTCGTTCTTAAGGGCAGGATATTTTAAGGGTCCCTGGAAGGGTTCTGGATCCTTAGGGGAGGAAAAGGTTAAGAAAAACCCAGTCATATATCTGCTTTGATCAGGGACTTATCTCAGCATCCTTGGAGACAGGATGTCTTGTGCCACTGGCAATTGGACTGCCTGACCCTGGGTTGCTCTGTCCAGCCACCTCTGGTTTACAAGCAGACTGGGATGCATTTGTCCAAGGAGATTTGCTTTTCCACTAGGTACATTATTTATAGAGCCCTGTAACATTTGGTTCTACTAGTTGTCTCTGTCAGGTTCAAACCAAGTGGGTTTGAAAGGGGATAGGAAGCTCAGGGTGCAAAATGAGACACAAGAATCTTTTTCCTCACAAGAATTCTGGTGTCCTTTTAGCACTGCTTCACGCTGGTGAGCCATCCCCAGGAGAAGGGCTTTGCCAGCCCCCCCGTTTGCATACCCCTCCTGCCAGTGATGGGAGTGCTCCGGCCGTAGCCATGCAGGCCACTGTACCCAGCTGGGAGAGGGACCCTCTGCCAGGGCCCTCAGGCACAGCTGGGGTGGGGGCACCCCTGCTCTCTGTCCCCATGCCAACACCAAACAGCGGGGTCCAGGGCTCCGAGGATGCTGCCTCCAGCTGGGCAGAGCTCGGGATGGCCCTCATGGCACTGGCACCTGGCGGGGGTACTGGGGGCTGCCAGTGGAGACCAGGGGCGATGCCCAGTTGGGTCCCCATCAGACGTGCGACACAACCAGCTTCCCCTCCTGCCTGCTCTGCCCTCAGCATCTGCTGCCCTGCGGGTGTGCGGCTGCAGCAGGATTTCCTGTGGGAGCAGGCACCGCCAACGTGGTCCTGGGGCTCCGGGGGCACACGGCCATGCCCCACAGCAGGCTGGTGCCACCCACAGTGGGGTGCGAGGGGCAGGGAAAGGCACTGGGAGAAGGGGGAGAAAGCAGCAGCCAGAGACGGTGTCAGGGAAACAGGAATTTATTTCCTTTTTTTGGACTCGAGGATTGAAGGAGCCCTGCTAGTGGCGCCGGCGGGGCGGCCTCTTGCAGGGCTGGGGAGAGTCCTGGGGGCCGTGGGCCCTCCTCTTTGGGGGGCGCCGGGGCCCCCCAGGCGAGCGGTCCCTGCCCCGGCTGGGAGCGGAGGGGCTGCGGCTGCAGGCCTGGGCAGAGGGACCTGCTGCCACCGCCACCTCCCCCGGCTGCTCCTGGGGCTGCTCCTGCTCTGCAGGGATGGGCACAGATGGGGGGCAGCTGGGACCCCTGTGGAGGGAGATGATGGCTTCCTCCTCGCTGTCGGAGCTTGCAGGGCTGCTGGAGGAGGCCGGGTGGGGGTCAGGAGTACCCCCCCGGGAGCTGGTGGGGCTGGGGCTGGCTGCAGGGCTGACGCCTTCCTCCCCAGCAGCGGAGGAGCGCAGCAGCCTCTGGGCCTCCTCACTGCACCGGTCCACGATGACATCGATGAGGCCGCGGACCAGCGGTGCTGTATGTTCCTCGAGGCCAGGTTGCATCAGCTGGATCATGGCCTCTTCATCTAGCCCATGTCTGCACAGGTCGAACACGATCAGCTTTTCTGCTGCCATTGCCAGCCACCACTCTTCCTCGTATATTGCCTCCAGCTCCCGGCACAGCCACGGCAGCACAGGGTCGAGGAGATGCTCGTGTTGCCGGAAGAGTGCTGCCCAGACCTCGGGCAGGAGGCCACCCACAGTAGCCCTGGCCTCCATCTCTGCAGCTCCCTGCTCTTCCAGGAATGGCATCCCCTGCAGAGAGGACGGAGGGGATGCCACAGGGCTTTGGGGGCTGCTGTTGTCCACGCCGCCGGGAGCTTGGCCTGCCTGGCTGCTGGCGACTGATGGCTGTGCGGGGGGCGTGATGACATGCTCTAGGTAGTCATCTTCTCCCCGCACAGAAAACTCGATCTTTTCCATCAGTGTTCTGCAGAGTGGGCAATTTGGTGTTGTTTGTGCCCACCGCATGATGCAGCCCAGGCAGAACCGGTGTTGGCATGGCTGCACAAAGGCACCGCTCTTCTGAACATCAGAGCAGATGGGGCAGCTCCACTCTCCCTCCGTGGCCATGGTTGTGCTCTGCAGTGAGCCGGGGAGAGCTGAGGATGAGCAGCTGCTCTCCCTCGCTGGCACCGGCGCTGCCAAAGGATGTCGCATGCTGCAAAAGAGGCCGTGGTCACTCTCTGTCCCAGGGAGGAGAGGAAGGGAGGACGAGATGCCCAGGCCCCTCGAGAAGGACACCCTCCCGGCTCCGCGAGCCGCATCGCCCGCCCCACGGCCACCCCGGGGGGACGTTTCCCCGCACGGCTCACCTCCGCTGCTGCAAGCACACCGCGCGGTGCCCGGCTGCCTGAACCAGGCAGGGCCGGGGAAACACAGGGGACGGCTCCGGGATGGGCACCGAGAGCTGCCGACGGCAGCCCCCAAAGCACCACCCAGCACCGGGAGAAGCCTCGCTCGACCCTCCAGACCTCGCACGCACGCTCGGCAGGAGTCCAGGCACGAGCCAGGCTGGGCCAGCCTCTGCCGGCGCCCCAAGATAAGCAGCGAGGGATGTGAGGTCACAGGCCGTTGCTTGCTGACGTCACAGTCCGGTGCTCACGGACGTCAGCCTCCACCGCCCGGTGATGTCACAGTGGGTGTTCTGCCCCTGTGAGTGCACAGCGTCAGGAGGAAAAAGCAAATATTGTTTCTTGTTTTCAACTTCCACATTTCCGTGTTGCTCTCTCTTGGTCACCTGCAACATGCACCCGTGACCATGCATCTCGTCCCCACTCCTGATGCCTTGCAGAGGTCTCCTGCGAGGGGGAGCGTGGCGGGAGCAGTCAGCGTGGACTGCCCAACCTGGGTGGTCGGTGGCCAGCCTTGGGTGAGAGTCTCCCACCCTGCTGGGTCGTGGCCCCCCACTGGCAGGGAGAAGCCTAAAGGGCCATTTTGCTCCAGTCCCATCCACTCCCGCTGGCACTCGCCCACAGTGCCAGCTCCCTCTCCGCGTACAAGTGTGCCGTGCTTCTGGTAGCTGCTGCTCCTGGCCGACTGTTGCGGTGGTGGTCCTCAAGAGCACGAGCAATGGGGTCTTATCCTCTAGATGCAGGAAGGAGTTGTAGTTGCTGTCCCTCCAGAGCACAGTAGAAGGCCAGCAGGTGCCCTGCTCAGGACTCCGGGAGCCAAGGATCCATCACCACTTGGGTCGTCCCGTCATTCGTGCTTGCCGCTAGCTTTTATAATCACTTAAAGTCATTAGGCCGAGCACTTCTTTTTTTCTTTTAGAAGAGCATTCCCTGTTAGCTTTAAGTTTGACTGCGTGACACTGAAGGGGGCTGTGTAGGTTGGCCACATGGGTCTGCCCGTTAAAATCTCATAAGGTGACAGCCCGTGTTTTCTATTCACAGTGCTTCTCCTCTACATCAACAGGAGAGGCAAACAGATCCAGACATTTCAGGCCAGTCTCTGTCCAAATTTTTTGTCAGTTTGGTTTTAAAGTCTGAGTTTTCCCTCTCTACAGCCCCACTGGATTGGGGGTGATGGGCACAAGGACACTGTGGTTCTGTTTGTAGGGCTGCACAATTTTTCTGCATTGCTTGCCCAGTGAAATCGTCCCCTTGTTGCTATCGAGCGGTAGGGGAATACTAAACTCGGGAATGACTTCTCTCTGCAATTTGTTTTTGCAAGAGTTGTTTCATCTTTACGAGGACAGGCGTCCATCCTGTGAACAGATCTGAAATGACAAGAACATCCTCAAAATTACAGCACCTAGGCCTTGGAATAAAGTAAATCTGCAAATTTACAAATAGTCCCCGTGCCATACTTGTCTTCTCCTCCTGTCTTACATCCTTTGTTGAAAAGTCCTCCTAACCCTGTGAAGACTTAAGCCTCTGAAGGGTACTGTGCTAGCAAGCTTCAGTCGTTTACACCTTCATTTCTGACCAAATGAAGGCCCCTGCCTGATCGTTCAAGCTCCAGAACTATTTGAATAGATACAAATGTGTATGAATTATACAAATCCTAAACCTCTGTGGACTGTTTAAAAAGAAAAAGAAATCATAAAGTTCTTTCCCTTTCCTTTTCCAGAATCAGCTGTATCTTCAGATACACCAACATTTTCATGGTGTAGTCCTTAGCTGAGTGACTTCATGAAAGCCGCCTATTGCTCTCATCCCATTCCAAAATAATGTTGAGAATGGGCAGATATCGGAAAAAGAGGCGCACGAGCAAAATTTCAGGCAAACCCATCAAAAATGTGGAGCAAACCTATCCTGTCATGGAGCTGCAATCATCCTCCCTGTGCTGGTGTGGGCCACTGGCGGGGCCGCCCGAGCAAGGGCAGGTCTGTCTGTTGTTCTTCTCGTTCTACTCCCAGTGCCGCTTTGCCTGCAGTTTGCAAGGAGCTGTAAATCGCCCCAGCCAGGCTCACGGCAGGGTACTGTCTGCCTCCTTGGGTTGCTGTAGTACAGTTAGTGGGAAGTGATCAAGTGAGGTGCAGCTTGAAAGCGAGGTGGGAGAGAAGGGGGTTCTGTAAGCAATAGGAGAGTTTCCCTACCTCTCCTTTACCGTCTTCTCAGGAAGAGCTCCTAGGGAGAGATCCCTGGGCACATCACAGGAGTTTGAACAGCCCCACCTTCCTCAGCCTTCAATACCTCATCTCATTCAGTGCTGGCTGCGCAGGTGGTTTAGTTCCTATTCAGCACGAACTGAAACTTCTACAGCAAAGTTGCTGCTGCTTTGGTGAATGAGCCTGGTACCTCTGGATCTCTGGCAGGGGGGTCTGTCTGAATGTTGCCTCAGCTCTTTCCCTGCAGTGACCCCATTCAGTGCTGAGGATGGCACTGAAATCCTTACCTGACCCATCTCTGTGCCTGGATTGTTGTCGTTCTTAAGGGCAGGATATTTTAAGGGTCCCTGGAAGGGTTCTGGATCCTTAGGGGAGGAAAAGGTTAAGAAAAACCCAGTCATATATCTGCTTTGATCAGGGACTTATCTCAGCATCCTTGGAGACAGGATGTCTTGTGCCACTGGCAATTGGACTGCCTGACCCTGGGTTGCTCTGTCCAGCCACCTCTGGTTTACAAGCAGACTGGGATGCATTTGTCCAAGGAGATTTGCTTTTCCACTAGGTACATTATTTATAGAGCCCTGTAACATTTGGTTCTACTAGTTGTCTCTGTCAGGTTCAAACCAAGTGGGTTTGAAAGGGGATAGGAAGCTCAGGGTGCAAAATGAGACACAAGAATCTTTTTCCTCACAAGAATTCTGGTGTCCTTTTAGCACTGCTTCACGCTGGTGAGCCATCCCCAGGAGAAGGGCTTTGCCAGCCCCCCCGTTTGCATACCCCTCCTGCCAGTGATGGGAGTGCTCCGGCCGTAGCCATGCAGGCCACTGTACCCAGCTGGGAGAGGGACCCTCTGCCAGGGCCCTCAGGCACAGCTGGGGTGGGGGCACCCCTGCTCTCTGTCCCCATGCCAACACCAAACAGCGGGGTCCAGGGCTCCGAGGATGCTGCCTCCAGCTGGGCAGAGCTCGGGATGGCCCTCATGGCACTGGCACCTGGCGGGGGTACTGGGGGCTGCCAGTGGAGACCAGGGGCGATGCCCAGTTGGGTCCCCATCAGACGTGCGACACAACCAGCTTCCCCTCCTGCCTGCTCTGCCCTCAGCATCTGCTGCCCTGCGGGTGTGCGGCTGCAGCAGGATTTCCTGTGGGAGCAGGCACCGCCAACGTGGTCCTGGGGCTCCGGGGGCACACGGCCATGCCCCACAGCAGGCTGGTGCCACCCACAGTGGGGTGCGAGGGGCAGGGAAAGGCACTGGGAGAAGGGGGAGAAAGCAGCAGCCAGAGACGGTGTCAGGGAAACAGGAATTTATTTCCTTTTTTTGGACTCGAGGATTGAAGGAGCCCTGCTAGTGGCGCCGGCGGGGCGGCCTCTTGCAGGGCTGGGGAGAGTCCTGGGGGCCGTGGGCCCTCCTCTTTGGGGGGCGCCGGGGCCCCCCAGGCGAGCGGTCCCTGCCCCGGCTGGGAGCGGAGGGGCTGCGGCTGCAGGCCTGGGCAGAGGGACCTGCTGCCACCGCCACCTCCCCCGGCTGCTCCTGGGGCTGCTCCTGCTCTGCAGGGATGGGCACAGATGGGGGGCAGCTGGGACCCCTGTGGAGGGAGATGATGGCTTCCTCCTCGCTGTCGGAGCTTGCAGGGCTGCTGGAGGAGGCCGGGTGGGGGTCAGGAGTACCCCCCCGGGAGCTGGTGGGGCTGGGGCTGGCTGCAGGGCTGACGCCTTCCTCCCCAGCAGCGGAGGAGCGCAGCAGCCTCTGGGCCTCCTCACTGCACCGGTCCACGATGACATCGATGAGGCCGCGGACCAGCGGTGCTGTATGTTCCTCGAGGCCAGGTTGCATCAGCTGGATCATGGCCTCTTCATCTAGCCCATGTCTGCACAGGTCGAACACGATCAGCTTTTCTGCTGCCATTGCCAGCCACCACTCTTCCTCGTATATTGCCTCCAGCTCCCGGCACAGCCACGGCAGCACAGGGTCGAGGAGATGCTCGTGTTGCCGGAAGAGTGCTGCCCAGACCTCGGGCAGGAGGCCACCCACAGTAGCCCTGGCCTCCATCTCTGCAGCTCCCTGCTCTTCCAGGAATGGCATCCCCTGCAGAGAGGACGGAGGGGATGCCACAGGGCTTTGGGGGCTGCTGTTGTCCACGCCGCCGGGAGCTTGGCCTGCCTGGCTGCTGGCGACTGATGGCTGTGCGGGGGGCGTGATGACATGCTCTAGGTAGTCATCTTCTCCCCGCACAGAAAACTCGATCTTTTCCATCAGTGTTCTGCAGAGTGGGCAATTTGGTGTTGTTTGTGCCCACCGCATGATGCAGCCCAGGCAGAACCGGTGTTGGCATGGCTGCACAAAGGCACCGCTCTTCTGAACATCAGAGCAGATGGGGCAGCTCCACTCTCCCTCCGTGGCCATGGTTGTGCTCTGCAGTGAGCCGGGGAGAGCTGAGGATGAGCAGCTGCTCTCCCTCGCTGGCACCGGCGCTGCCAAAGGATGTCGCATGCTGCAAAAGAGGCCGTGGTCACTCTCTGTCCCAGGGAGGAGAGGAAGGGAGGACGAGATGCCCAGGCCCCTCGAGAAGGACACCCTCCCGGCTCCACGAGCCGCATCGCCCGCCCCACGGCCACCCCGGGGGGACGTTTCCCCGCACGGCTCACCTCCGCTGCTGCAAGCACACTGCGCGGTGCCCGGCTGCCTGAACCAGGCAGGGCCGGGGAAACACAGGGGACGGCTCCGGGATGGGCACCGAGAGCTGCCGACGGCAGCCCCCAAAGCACCACCCAGCACCGGGAGAAGCCTCGCTCGACCCTCCAGACCTCGCACGCACGCTCGGCAGGAGTCCAGGCACGAGCCAGGCTGGGCCAGCCTCTGCCGGCGCCCCAAGATAAGCAGCGAGGGATGTGAGGTCACAGGCCGTTGCTTGCTGACGTCACAGTCCGGTGCTCACGGACGTCAGCCTCCACCGCCCAGTGATGTCACAGTGGGTGTTCTGCCCCTGTGAGTGCACAGCGTCAGGAGGAAAAAGCAAATATTGTTTCTTGTTTTCAACTTCCACATTTCCGTGTTGCTCTCTCTTGGTCACCTGCAACATGCACCCGTGACCATGCATCTCGTCCCCACTCCTGATGCCTTGCAGAGGTCTCCTGCGAGGGGGAGCGTGGCGGGAGCAGTCAGCGTGGACTGCCCAACCTGGGTGGTCGGTGGCCAGCCTTGGGTGAGAGTCTCCCACCCTGCTGGGTCGTGGCCCCCCACTGGCAGGGAGAAGCCTAAAGGGCCATTTTGCTCCAGTCCCATCCACTCCCGCTGGCACTCGCCCACAGTGCCAGCTCCCTCTCCGCGTACAAGTGTGCCGTGCTTCTGGTAGCTGCTGCTCCTGGCCGACTGTTGCGGTGGTGGTCCTCAAGAGCACGAGCAATGGGGTCTTATCCTCTAGATGCAGGAAGGAGTTGTAGTTGCTGTCCCTCCAGAGCACAGTAGAAGGCCAGCAGGTGCCCTGCTCAGGACTCCGGGAGCCAAGGATCCATCACCACTTGGGTCGTCCCGTCATTCGTGCTTGCCGCTAGCTTTTATAATCACTTAAAGTCATTAGGCCGAGCACTTCTTTTTTTCTTTTAGAAGAGCATTCCCTGTTAGCTTTAAGTTTGACTGCGTGACACTGAAGGGGGCTGTGTAGGTTGGCCACATGGGTCTGCCCGTTAAAATCTCATAAGGTGACAGCCCGTGTTTTCTATCACAGTGCTTCTCCTCTACATCAACAGGAGAGGCAAACAGATCCAGACATTTCAGGCCAGTCTCTGTCCAAATTTTTTGTCAGTTTGGTTTTAAAGTCTGAGTTTTCCCTCTCTACAGCCCCACTGGATTGGGGGTGATGGGCACAAGGACACTGTGGTTCTGTTTGTAGGGCTGCACAATTTTTCTGCATTGCTTGCCCAGTGAAATCGTCCCCTTGTTGCTATCGAGCGGTAGGGGAATACTAAACTCGGGAATGACTTCTCTCTGCAATTTGTTTTTGCAAGAGTTGTTTCATCTTTACGAGGACAGGCGTCCATCCTGTGAACAGATCTGAAATGACAAGAACATCCTCAAAATTACAGCACCTAGGCCTTGGAATAAAGTAAATCTGCAAATTTACAAATAGTCCCCGTGCCATACTTGTCTTCTCCTCCTGTCTTACATCCTTTGTTGAAAAGTCCTCCTAACCCTGTGAAGACTTAAGCCTCTGAAGGGTACTGTGCTAGCAAGCTTCAGTCGTTTACACCTTCATTTCTGACCAAATGAAGGCCCCTGCCTGATCGTTCAAGCTCCAGAACTATTTGAATAGATACAAATGTGTATGAATTATACAAATCCTAAACCTCTGTGGACTGTTTAAAAAGAAAAAGAAATCATAAAGTTCTTTCCCTTTCCTTTTCCAGAATCAGCTGTATCTTCAGATACACCAACATTTTCATGGTGTAGTCCTTAGCTGAGTGACTTCATGAAAGCCGCCTATTGCTCTCATCCCATTCCAAAATAATGTTGAGAATGGGCAGATATCGGAAAAAGAGGCGCACGAGCAAAATTTCAGGCAAACCCATCAAAAATGTGGAGCAAACCTATCCTGTCATGGAGCTGCAATCATCCTCCCTGTGCTGGTGTGGGCCACTGGCGGGGCCGCCCGAGCAAGGGCAGGTCTGTCTGTTGTTCTTCTCGTTCTACTCCCAGTGCCGCTTTGCCTGCAGTTTGCAAGGAGCTGTAAATCGCCCCAGCCAGGCTCACGGCAGGGTACTGTCTGCCTCCTTGGGTTGCTGTAGTACAGTTAGTGGGAAGTGATCAAGTGAGGTGCAGCTTGAAAGCGAGGTGGGAGAGAAGGGGGTTCTGTAAGCAATAGGAGAGTTTCCCTACCTCTCCTTTACCGTCTTCTCAGGAAGAGCTCCTAGGGAGAGATCCCTGGGCACATCACAGGAGTTTGAACAGCCCCACCTTCCTCAGCCTTCAATACCTCATCTCAGTCAGTGCTGGCTGCGCAGGTGGTTTAGTTCCTATTCAGCACGAACTGAAACTTCTACAGCAAAGTTGCTGCTGCTTTGGTGAATGAGCCTGGTACCTCTGGATCTCTGGCAGGGGGGTCTGTCTGAATGTTGCCTCAGCTCTTTCCCTGCAGTGACCCCATTCAGTGCTGAGGATGGCACTGAAATCCTTACCTGACCCATCTCTGTGCCTGGATTGTTGTCGTTCTTAAGGGCAGGATATTTTAAGGGTCCCTGGAAGGGTTCTGGATCCTTAGGGGAGGAAAAGGTTAAGAAAAACCCAGTCATATATCTGCTTTGATCAGGGACTTATCTCAGCATCCTTGGAGACAGGATGTCTTGTGCCACTGGCAATTGGACTGCCTGACCCTGGGTTGCTCTGTCCAGCCACCTCTGGTTTACAAGCAGACTGGGATGCATTTGTCCAAGGAGATTTGCTTTTCCACTAGGTACATTATTTATAGAGCCCTGTAACATTTGGTTCTACTAGTTGTCTCTGTCAGGTTCAAACCAAGTGGGTTTGAAAGGGGATAGGAAGCTCAGGGTGCAAAATGAGACACAAGAATCTTTTTCCTCACAAGAATTCTGGTGTCCTTTTAGCACTGCTTCACGCTGGTGAGCCATCCCCAGGAGAAGGGCTTTGCCAGCCCCCCCGTTTGCATACCCCTCCTGCCAGTGATGGGAGTGCTCCGGCCGTAGCCATGCAGGCCACTGTACCCAGCTGGGAGAGGGACCCTCTGCCAGGGCCCTCAGGCACAGCTGGGGTGGGGGCACCCCTGCTCTCTGTCCCCATGCCAACACCAAACAGCGGGGTCCAGGGCTCCGAGGATGCTGCCTCCAGCTGGGCAGAGCTCGGGATGGCCCTCATGGCACTGGCACCTGGCGGGGGTACTGGGGGCTGCCAGTGGAGACCAGGGGCGATGCCCAGTTGGGTCCCCATCAGACGTGCGACACAACCAGCTTCCCCTCCTGCCTGCTCTGCCCTCAGCATCTGCTGCCCTGCGGGTGTGCGGCTGCAGCAGGATTTCCTGTGGGAGCAGGCACCGCCAACGTGGTCCTGGGGCTCCGGGGGCACACGGCCATGCCCCACAGCAGGCTGGTGCCACCCACAGTGGGGTGCGAGGGGCAGGGAAAGGCACTGGGAGAAGGGGGAGAAAGCAGCAGCCAGAGACGGTGTCAGGGAAACAGGAATTTATTTCCTTTTTTTGGACTCGAGGATTGAAGGAGCCCTGCTAGTGGCGCCGGCGGGGCGGCCTCTTGCAGGGCTGGGGAGAGTCCTGGGGGCCGTGGGCCCTCCTCTTTGGGGGGCGCCGGGGCCCCCCAGGCGAGCGGTCCCTGCCCCGGCTGGGAGCGGAGGGGCTGCGGCTGCAGGCCTGGGCAGAGGGACCTGCTGCCACCGCCACCTCCCCCGGCTGCTCCTGGGGCTGCTCCTGCTCTGCAGGGATGGGCACAGATGGGGGGCAGCTGGGACCCCTGTGGAGGGAGATGATGGCTTCCTCCTCGCTGTCGGAGCTTGCAGGGCTGCTGGAGGAGGCCGGGTGGGGGTCAGGAGTACCCCCCCGGGAGCTGGTGGGGCTGGGGCTGGCTGCAGGGCTGACGCCTTCCTCCCCAGCAGCGGAGGAGCGCAGCAGCCTCTGGGCCTCCTCACTGCACCGGTCCACGATGACATCGATGAGGCCGCGGACCAGCGGTGCTGTATGTTCCTCGAGGCCAGGTTGCATCAGCTGGATCATGGCCTCTTCATCTAGCCCATGTCTGCACAGGTCGAACACGATCAGCTTTTCTGCTGCCATTGCCAGCCACCACTCTTCCTCGTATATTGCCTCCAGCTCCCGGCACAGCCACGGCAGCACAGGGTCGAGGAGATGCTCGTGTTGCCGGAAGAGTGCTGCCCAGACCTCGGGCAGGAGGCCACCCACAGTAGCCCTGGCCTCCATCTCTGCAGCTCCCTGCTCTTCCAGGAATGGCATCCCCTGCAGAGAGGACGGAGGGGATGCCACAGGGCTTTGGGGGCTGCTGTTGTCCACGCCGCCGGGAGCTTGGCCTGCCTGGCTGCTGGCGACTGATGGCTGTGCGGGGGGCGTGATGACATGCTCTAGGTAGTCATCTTCTCCCCGCACAGAAAACTCGATCTTTTCCATCAGTGTTCTGCAGAGTGGGCAATTTGGTGTTGTTTGTGCCCACCGCATGATGCAGCCCAGGCAGAACCGGTGTTGGCATGGCTGCACAAAGGCACCGCTCTTCTGAACATCAGAGCAGATGGGGCAGCTCCACTCTCCCTCCGTGGCCATGGTTGTGCTCTGCAGTGAGCCGGGGAGAGCTGAGGATGAGCAGCTGCTCTCCCTCGCTGGCACCGGCGCTGCCAAAGGATGTCGCATGCTGCAAAAGAGGCCGTGGTCACTCTCTGTCCCAGGGAGGAGAGGAAGGGAGGACGAGATGCCCAGGCCCCTCGAGAAGGACACCCTCCCGGCTCCGCGAGCCGCATCGCCCGCCCCACGGCCACCCCGGGGGGACGTTTCCCCGCACGGCTCACCTCCGCTGCTGCAAGCACACTGCGCGGTGCCCGGCTGCCTGAACCAGGCAGGGCCGGGGAAACACAGGGGACGGCTCCGGGATGGGCACCGAGAGCTGCCGACGGCAGCCCCCAAAGCACCACCCAGCACCGGGAGAAGCCTCGCTCGACCCTCCAGACCTCGCACGCACGCTCGGCAGGAGTCCAGGCACGAGCCAGGCTGGGCCAGCCTCTGCCGGCGCCCCAAGATAAGCAGCGAGGGATGTGAGGTCACAGGCCGTTGCTTGCTGACGTCACAGTCCGGTGCTCACGGACGTCAGCCTCCACCGCCCGGTGATGTCACAGTGGGTGTTCTGCCCCTGTGAGTGCACAGCGTCAGGAGGAAAAAGCAAATATTGTTTCTTGTTTTCAACTTCCACATTTCCGTGTTGCTCTCTCTTGGTCACCTGCAACATGCACCCGTGACCATGCATCTCGTCCCCACTCCTGATGCCTTGCAGAGGTCTCCTGCGAGGGGGAGCGTGGCGGGAGCAGTCAGCGTGGACTGCCCAACCTGGGTGGTCGGTGGCCAGCCTTGGGTGAGAGTCTCCCACCCTGCTGGGTCGTGGCCCCCCACTGGCAGGGAGAAGCCTAAAGGGCCATTTTGCTCCAGTCCCATCCACTCCCGCTGGCACTCGCCCACAGTGCCAGCTCCCTCTCCGCGTACAAGTGTGCCGTGCTTCTGGTAGCTGCTGCTCCTGGCCGACTGTTGCGGTGGTGGTCCTCAAGAGCACGAGCAATGGGGTCTTATCCTCTAGATGCAGGAAGGAGTTGTAGTTGCTGTCCCTCCAGAGCACAGTAGAAGGCCAGCAGGTGCCCTGCTCAGGACTCCGGGAGCCAAGGATCCATCACCACTTGGGTCGTCCCGTCATTCGTGCTTGCCGCTAGCTTTTATAATCACTTAAAGTCATTAGGCCGAGCACTTCTTTTTTTCTTTTAGAAGAGCATTCCCTGTTAGCTTTAAGTTTGACTGCGTGACACTGAAGGGGGCTGTGTAGGTTGGCCACATGGGTCTGCCCGTTAAAATCTCATAAGGTGACAGCCCGTGTTTTCTATTCACAGTGCTTCTCCTCTACATCAACAGGAGAGGCAAACAGATCCAGACATTTCAGGCCAGTCTCTGTCCAAATTTTTTGTCAGTTTGGTTTTAAAGTCTGAGTTTTCCCTCTCTACAGCCCCACTGGATTGGGGGTGATGGGCACAAGGACACTGTGGTTCTGTTTGTAGGGCTGCACAATTTTTCTGCATTGCTTGCCCAGTGAAATCGTCCCCTTGTTGCTATCGAGCGGTAGGGGAATACTAAACTCGGGAATGACTTCTCTCTGCAATTTGTTTTTGCAAGAGTTGTTTCATCTTTACGAGGACAGGCGTCCATCCTGTGAACAGATCTGAAATGACAAGAACATCCTCAAAATTACAGCACCTAGGCCTTGGAATAAAGTAAATCTGCAAATTTACAAATAGTCCCCGTGCCATACTTGTCTTCTCCTCCTGTCTTACATCCTTTGTTGAAAAGTCCTCCTAACCCTGTGAAGACTTAAGCCTCTGAAGGGTACTGTGCTAGCAAGCTTCAGTCGTTTACACCTTCATTTCTGACCAAATGAAGGCCCCTGCCTGATCGTTCAAGCTCCAGAACTATTTGAATAGATACAAATGTGTATGAATTATACAAATCCTAAACCTCTGTGGACTGTTTAAAGAGAAAAAGAAATCATAAAGTTCTTTCCCTTTCCTTTTCCAGAATCAGCTGTATCTTCAGATACACCAACATTTTCATGGTGTAGTCCTTAGCTGAGTGACTTCATGAAAGCCGCCTATTGCTCTCATCCCATTCCAAAATAATGTTGAGAATGGGCAGATATCGGAAAAAGAGGCGCACGAGCAAAATTTCAGGCAAACCCATCAAAAATGTGGAGCAAACCTATCCTGTCATGGAGCTGCAATCATCCTCCCTGTGCTGGTGTGGGCCACTGGCGGGGCCGCCCGAGCAAGGGCAGGTCTGTCTGTTGTTCTTCTCGTTCTACTCCCAGTGCCGCTTTGCCTGCAGTTTGCAAGGAGCTGTAAATCGCCCCAGCCAGGCTCACGGCAGGGTACTGTCTGCCTCCTTGGGTTGCTGTAGTACAGTTAGTGGGAAGTGATCAAGTGAGGTGCAGCTTGAAAGCGAGGTGGGAGAGAAGGGGGTTCTGTAAGCAATAGGAGAGTTTCCCTACCTCTCCTTTACCGTCTTCTCAGGAAGAGCTCCTAGGGAGAGATCCCTGGGCACATCACAGGAGTTTGAACAGCCCCACCTTCCTCAGCCTTCAATACCTCATCTCAGTCAGTGCTGGCTGCGCAGGTGGTTTAGTTCCTATTCAGCACGAACTGAAACTTCTACAGCAAAGTTGCTGCTGCTTTGGTGAATGAGCCTGGTACCTCTGGATCTCTGGCAGGGGGGTCTGTCTGAATGTTGCCTCAGCTCTTTCCCTGCAGTGACCCCATTCAGTGCTGAGGATGGCACTGAAATCCTTACCTGACCCATCTCTGTGCCTGGATTGTTGTCGTTCTTAAGGGCAGGATATTTTAAGGGTCCCTGGAAGGGTTCTGGATCCTTAGGGGAGGAAAAGGTTAAGAAAAACCCAGTCATATATCTGCTTTGATCAGGGACTTATCTCAGCATCCTTGGAGACAGGATGTCTTGTGCCACTGGCAATTGGACTGCCTGACCCTGGGTTGCTCTGTCCAGCCACCTCTGGTTTACAAGCAGACTGGGATGCATTTGTCCAAGGAGATTTGCTTTTCCACTAGGTACATTATTTATAGAGCCCTGTAACATTTGGTTCTACTAGTTGTCTCTGTCAGGTTTAACTCTCTGTAAGATGAGGCTACTCCTTTGCAAATGTGCATTTCCCTTTCCTACCTGATTCTTCAGAAATTTGGAAATTCAACTTGTAGAGAGCTTAGAATCATAGAATCATAGAATTATTTAGGTTGGAAAAGACCTTTAAGGTCATTGAGTCCAACCATTAACCTAGTACTGCCATGCCAACCACTAAACCATGTCCCTAAGTGCCACATCTACATGTCTTTTAAATACCTCCAGGGATGATGACTCAACCACTTCCCTGGGCAGCCTGTTTCAATGCTTGACAACCCTTTTGGTGAACAAATTTTTCCCGCCTTTTAGTCTGGAGAGAGAACACAATACCACTGGGTGTCAAGGAAGTATCACAACAGGGACAGAAAGAAAGGGGAAAGAGAGGCAAGAGAGAAAGGCAGAGAGAAAGAGGAAAAGTGAGGTAGTGACGTGGTTCAGCCCCAGCCGGCAGCTGGGTGCCATGCACCGCTCGCTCACCCCTCCCCCGGCGGGCTGGGGAGGAGAATGGAAAAACAACGGCAAAGCCTCGAGGGTTGGGATAAGGGCAGTTTACTGGGACAGCAAGGGAGAGGGGAACAATCAACAACAGCACTGATAACAGATATTCACAATGGGTGATAACAGAGAACAATTTACCGATCCGAAGACCGACCCACTGACCGGACGCTCAACCCGTCCCAGAGCCATGCCGAACCCGCCCCTGCCCGACTAGCCCCCTGTTATGGTGAGCATGACGTCACATGGTATGGAATAGCCCCCCGCCAGCTTGGCTCACCTGTCCTGGCTCCTTGTGAAATTAACTCTATCCTTGCCAGAACCAGGACAGGTAGGAAGAAAGGGAAGGGGGAAAGGAAAGAGGAAAGAAAGAGAGGACAGAGGGGACAGAGCAGGGAGAAGAGCTTGTGTGCCGGGTTTGGGAGGCTTGAAGAGTGCCTGTCTTGCTCCCATGGAAAAGAGGTGCTCCCTCTCTGGGGGTGCGGATGGCCTTTGGTGGCTTCTGCCCCCAGCATGGGTCTGCAGCGCAATCTGCAGAGAGCAGCTGTAATTCACACCAGAATCGACTCTCTCTAATGCATATGGGCATACCCGTAATGGAGAATTCAATGAAAAGTGCCCCAAGAGAAACTAGGAGAAACATTTGTCAAAGGGTGGGTGGAGGCTGGCAGAACTGCAGGCCGTTACGGAAAGGAAATGTGAAGAACAGAGTGTGGTAACAAGCAGGAGGTTCTGTCACCTGTGAAATGCTCTGCCTCTCATCAAACCTTCCTTTAATCCCACTGATACAAACCCAGAATGGCTCCGCAGCTCTCAGTGTCATTGCTTGTCTTGAATTGATGTAAGATGGTCAGCTACCCACCGATTCTGCACGTCCTTTTCACTCAGTCAAAGATGTGTAAGACATTAAAGTATTACACCACGCTTGCTCTTCTTTAGAAGAAGAGCAAAAATATTCTGAAAATTCACAGGCAGAAAATGAGGCTGTATTTCATCACTTGTACAAATCCTTAGGCCCACTCCTTAGTGGGTTACACCTTGTTAAGAGTTGTGCAGCAAGGGGAACTTCCACCCTCTTGCAAATTCCACCTTAGAAAGAAATGTGCTTGCATTTCAAAATACAATCATGATAATTGAAAAGCACTGGAAAATAATGTTTTTAGTGAAAGTCTGTGACATGTGTCAGTCAAAATATTGCAATTTAGTTTCTGTAACCACACGCATGACAAGACATGGGTGTTCTGGGGAAGCTAAAACACCATCTAAAGGACAGCAGGTGGCAGTGGAAGACCTGTCTGAGGACAGTGCTGCACCCCCAGGGATGCCCTAGGACAGAACAGGTAGCTGCTGATTAATTCCAGCTCTTCAAAAACCATGGGGAGCAGGGGAGGTGAACTGGTGAATTGGGAAATTGATTGGGAAGGTTTATTTTCAGTAACTTTCTTTTCCGCTGATTTGGCTGGTCAAAGGCTGTCAGGATTTCCCTTCACCCCTTCTTTTCAGGAAACTGCTTTTTAGGTACGAAAGCCCAAATGCTCGGTCTCTAACATTATGAATGCAGTGCAGCAAGTGCCTAATGCAGAGAGTCCTCTACTGATTTTTCGACCAACATCAGGTGACTTGCAAGAGTAAAGATTGTTACTAAATTACTTACGCACCTAAATTTTTGAGATAACGCAGCCTAATAGCAAACTGCTGAGGATGAGCATCTGGGCATTACGAGTATATCTTTATATTTTATAGACCAATAAATAATGCTTACTGTGCTCTACCAGGCACTCCAAGTACAGACAGGATCCCACAATTTTTACGTGCCTCTGACGTCAAGCTCCACTTGCACTCCCTTGCCCTTCCCCCCAGAACTGCTGTATGTTTTAATATTGAGTCTGGTGTTTCAAAACTGCAATGCCCTTACTTCTGCCTCCCCTGTGGCTGGGCTGTAAGACTTCTGTTGGGAGATGAGCTCTTTGCACTTTTCTGTACATCCACATAGAGAAGAGAAAGAAATCCAGCCTCAAAGAACCTGCAGTCTGATTGGGATAAGATAAAGGACATGAAGAAGGCACACTGTGAGGGCAGGACGACAAATGCAGCGTTTAAGAACTGAACCCACACAATTATTCAGGGGCTTCATTTCATTAACGGAAGTCAACATCATCGTCCTCTGAAGGCTTGTGATTATCACAAGGCCAAGTGCACGGAGGGAAACAGTGGCTGAACAGCGACTGACCCCAGACTCCCTTCCCCCCAACCTCTCTTGTAGGGCAGCATCTTCTCCTTCAGGATGCACGGTAGAGGGGGTGAGTGTTTAGCACAAGGCGTTCAGGCATCGTTACAGAGAGATACTATCCTTTCCTGGCTCAGCCTGTTACAACCTGTGTTTGCCAGACGACGTGGCTATATTGTTCCTCAGCCTTTCTTTTTACAAGGCGGAGAACTTGTAGGCTGCTGCTAGCTCACGTCATTTCCAGGGAAAGAGAATGGTTTTGTTCTGAGCCCTTCCACAAGGGCTAGGCATTAACAAGGAGAGCAAAATGCATCAGTGCCCTGTAAGACAAATGCCTTTCTCTTGTGGCAGTCCTCTGCAAATTATGCCCTCCTTGGACTGCTCTAATTTCCTAGATGAGACCCATCCTAATCACAGTGCACCTTGGAGGCAGCAGAGAGACGAAAGGACAGGAAGAAGCAGCTGGTGCTGGGAGGAAATTCTAATATTAGACATGGGTAACTGGGCCTGTGAAATTAAATTACAGCCTGCTGCTGAGCACAATGGCAGCAGTCATCATGCAACACCTAGATGTGAGGCTTCAGGGTTAGATCTTGTTATTTTGGTCCATCTTCATACCATTTATGCAGGTAAATGGAAGAGGCCACGTTTTGACTGTCAAGCAGGTGGCTGAGGATCGAGACCTTGCGTTTTGTGAAGCACTGTCAATTCCACACGTGAAGCTGGGGGTACACAGAAATCCAGAATCTTAGTGCTTGCCTGAGATGCAGAGAGGAAGGACTTAAATCCGTGACGCACTAGGAAGCCGTCCAGGACAAAAGGAGCCTGAACAAGAAGAGAAGGCTGCACTTTGGTCATAAGGAAGTGAGATTTCTGGCACCGAAAAGTCAAGGGCTCCTGGAGAACTATTTAAAGTAAAACCTGGGGGAAAGCACACAGGTGCAGAAGAGAACCTAGTTCAGACCAGTGTGATCTAAGAAGTGGATACATCTAGACGGCAATGTCCCTTGGGAAATAGCAAGAGAGAAATGAAAAGAACAATCACAATCAGTAAGGAAAGCAAATTAGACTGCTAGTGTCAGTTGACTGGCACATGCAAAATTAAGTGTTGGAGTAAGGGCAAAACTTACAGGTGCTGGCAGGCCCATAGCTGAAGTTTGAAAAAGAAGTTAAGGGGCTGAAACGGTTGCCTTCAAGGAGCACTCTGATACAATGGGCATCTCAGAGAGCTGGGATATGGAGGATCGATGGGATTCAATGTTACCTGGCTGCTAGTTTCATAGCAATGATGCAATAAGGTGTTCAGGGGGCAGAATGGCACTCTGCATGAAAGGCTCTGAAGCAGCAACAGCATCAAAGCATTATGGAAAAGAACAGCATCACAGGACCTGTGGGTGGAAATCACAAACCAAAAATAAAAATGTCTTTCAGGCTGTACCACTGACGACCTTGATGAGGAAGGAGAGTGTGATCAAGAAGTGGTAAGCAGGACTTCTGAAGCTGCAAGTTTTGGACAGGTAATAATAGGGAGATGCCTACTACTGGGTCAATGACTTCTCAAGAGCGAAGTGCAGAGACAACATCTCTGGGTGCAATAAATCACTGCTGCCTAAGACAACAAGTCCTAGAGCCCGCAGGAGAAGAGGCTGTACAGGATTTGGTCTGGAGCGGTGCATTACATCATGTAAATTGAAGAGGTTTTATTACCAGGGCTGTTCTCTAACAAGAACAAACGTGCAACTAATTTTAACTATGGAGCAGGGAGGATAGGCCAAATAAATGCCACATCCCAGTATTCTGGTATTCCTGCTCAAGAAAGGAGGGAAGGACCTTGGATGACGTAAGTGTCAAACTCCACTGTCAATGCAATTTGGGAAGTAGGGGGAGCCCGATGAAACCAGCAGGAGATCAATTTGAAAGAGATAAAGGGAAAATACTACTTTGCACAGGGCGTATCAATCTTCTGGGAGCTGTTATCCCAGGAGGCTGTGAAAGCAAGGAGTAGCAGCTGATCCAAAGAAGGATTAGGCAAATTCACAGGCAACAGGTCTATAAACAGATACCAAAAGGATTGGCAAGCAAGTATTTCTTCTTTCCCAGTTCCACGGTTATAGGTCCTGGGGAATCAAAGGGTAATGGACTGCAGATAGTGGGCAGGGTCACACACTGTGCCTAAATAGCTTCCCCTCTGCTACTGTCAGAAACAGAATTCTAGGGCAGATGTAGCACTGATCTAATCTTATAGAGCTTACTAGTTTGTGGACTGAAATCCTTATGGTTTTGTTGACAGAAAAGCAGGCATCTCTGTTAGAAAGTTGTAATAGACATCAAAAAAATTAAAGCAAGGGCTTTCTTTACTATTGCACAGTTGCAGTTTTTAAATGTTTCCTCAATTCAAAAAGGATGAATGTTAACTACCCACATGACTGCTATAGTACTTCAGGTTATGCACTTGCTGAAGCCAATTGCTGGATCTAGGTTTAGGGGGTTATTTCCGTGTCTTTTAAATTATCTATAGCATACATATTACTTTTCAACCATGAGGTTGACAAAGGAAATACTAGTATTTCCACTCTACTAAGGCACCAAAATTACTTACTACGGAGAACAGCTGCAAAAGCAGTAATAGGATCTGGACTCCTGATAGAATCACAGAGTGGTTGTTGTTGGAAGGAACCTCTGGAGGTCATCTGGTCCAATCCCCCTGCTCAAGCAGGGACACATAGAGCCACTTGCCCAGGACCATGTCCAGATAGCTTTTGAATATCTCGAAGGATGGAGACTCCACCAGTTCTCTGGGTAACCTGTGTCAGTGCTTGGTCACCCTCACAGTGAAAAAGTGTTTCCTGATGTTCAGAGGGAATCTCCTGTGGTTCAGTTTGTGCCCATTGCCTCTTTTCCTGTCACTGGGCATCACTGAAAAGAGCTAGATTCTATCTTCTTTGCACTCCCCCTATCAGATATTTATATACATTCATCAGTTCCTCCTGAGCCTGGTCTTCTCCAGGCTGAAACAGTTCCAGCTCTCTCAACCTTTCCTCATAGGAGAGGTGCTCCAGTCCCTTAATCATCTCAGTGGCCCTTTGTTGGGGTCTCTCAAGTATGTCCATGTCTTTCTTTTATGGCAGAGCCCAGCACTGGACACAATACTCCAGGCGTGGTCTCAGCAGTGCTGAGAGGAACTCCCTTGACGTGCTGGCAACACTCGTAATGCAACCGAGGACACTGTTGGCCTTCTTTGTGGCAAGGGCATATTATTGGCTTATGTTCAACCTGGTGTCCACCAAAACCCAAGGCCTTCTCTGAAGAGGTCCTTTCTAGCTGGGCTGCCCCAGCATGTCTTGGTGCCTGAGGCTGTTCCTCCTCAGGTGCAAGACTTTGCACTTTCCCATATTGAACTGCCTGAGGTTCTTGCTGGTCCATTTCTCCAGCCTGTTGATGTCCCTCTCTATGGCAGCATGACCCTCTAGTCTACCAGACATTTCTTCCAGTAATCTGTAAGCTTGCTGACAGTACTCTCTGACCCATCATCTACATCATTAATGAAGATGTCAAATGGGACTGGAGCCAGTATTGGCCCCTGGAGTACACCACTAGTTACTGGTGTCCAACTAGGCTGGTCACATCCCTCTGAGCTCAGCCATGCAGACAGTTTTCAATCCACTTCACTGTCTGCTCATGCCATACATCAATAGCTTGTCTATGAGTATGTTATGGAACACATTGTAGAAAGTTTTACTGAAGTCAAGGTAGACAATATCCACTGCTCTCCCCTGATCTACCAAACCAGCTGTGGCATTGTAGAAGGTTAGCAGGTTGATTAAGCATATCCTCTCCTTGGTGAACCCATGCTGAATACTCCTGATGGCTTTCTTGTCCTTCACATGCCTGGAAATGGGTTCCAAAATTAGTTGTTCCATCACCTTCCTAGGGGATGAGGTAGGTAGGTACTGTGAGACAGCACAGGGCATGTGGAAGACTGACAGGGTGATCAAGTGGAGTCTGTCCAAAGCCACACAACACTGCTGACTTGAGTCAGTATTTCTGTTGCATATAAACACATCCAGTTGTCAAAGGGAGCATATTTTTACTGTCATTTTAGAAATGACAGTAATTTATTTATTTCTTGTTAATAATAATTATTTCTCTCTGTCCTGAGTTCTGGAAAACCACTGTTATTGAAGCAGGCCTGTAGTCTTTTCTGACAGCTCTAGAATCTACCATGTGGTTTCATTTCATGGAGTATGTTTACTGAATTGAATGCAATAAGGTATCAAACAAAAAACCCCCATTGTGCTACAAGTGCATAAAGAGCATGAAAAACCCTCACTGAGTTATACAGACTGAAGGCAAAAATAGCTAAATAGAGAGCGTTTCAGAGGATAGCCTTGAGAAAACAAATTGAGTTACAAGATGGATAAGTTTGGTCCGTGTATTCTAGGGGTGATCAGAGACTGTGTTAGCAGGCACAGGCCAGAGAATCACCTACTACTGATCTTTACAACAGAGGAACTGTGAGAGTCTAATTTCCATCTGACCTTCCCAAAAAAACAGATGATGGCTGGGAGGGAAAGTAAAGGTGAAGTCCCTTTACCTGGGGCTAAAACTTCATTGTCCTGTGCGTCACATTGCTGACTGGAGAGTATTGTCCTGTTAAGACCTGACTGTAGGCACTACCATGTATGTGAGGCCAAAAGTTCCCAGTCCAATGGTCAGTGCCTCTCTGGCCTGAGCAGGTCTTTTCAACTTCCCTTACTTCAATTTCCCTATGTGTAAAATTGATTTTCTATTATTTTAAATAAGTCTGCAACCTGTTCCATTGCTTCCAAAGTTGCTATGGAGTTATTTCTGTCAGTCTCTGTGAAAGATATGAGCCAGGAGTCCTTCATAGCGGTAACTTGCAGCCAGAGCAGCATGAACACACTCAAGTAGCTCACTGAATTCCAGCCACCTTTGAAGCAAAACTGTTAGTGCCGCTGCGGCAGTGATGAGTATCCTAGTAGCTGGTATAGTGCTGTGTTTTGGCATTAGTATGAAAATAATGTTGATAACACACTGAGGTTTTAGTTGTTGCTAAGCAGTGTTTACACCTAAGTCAAGGACTTTTCAGCTTCCCAGACCCTGACAGCAAGAAGGAATGAGCCTTCCACATGAGGGACACAAGAAGCTGGGAGGGGGCACAGTTAGGACAGTTGACCCAAAATAGCCACAGAGATATTCCATACCATATGACATCATGTTCATTATGTAAACTGGAGGGAGTTGGCTGGGGAGGGTCATCGGTCAGTGGTTATGTATCACTTGGTTTGTATATCATCATCATCATCATCATCATCAATCTTCCTTTTCTGTCCTGTTAAACTGTCTTTATCTCAACTCACAAGTTTTACTTTTTTTTCCAATTCTCTCCCCTATGCCACTGCAGGAGTGAGCAAATGGCTGTGTGGTTGTTTTAGCTGCCTGCCGGGTTAAACCACAAGAAGCACAAACCAGCAAGCCTAATAATATTCACTCTGGCTGCGCTAATGCACTTATATGGGTTTAGAATCAGAACTAGCTCATGACTAGTTAGAAGAGCAACTTAGCATCCACTTGCAAACTGATCATGTTTCAACTGGTCTAATTATCCTCAACTTCATCTCCTGCTTTCCTTAGCAGAAACAAGTTTGTGTAATATAAAAAATATGGCACTGCTAAACACTCAGAAGCCAGTAAGTGCCAGAAAAAATGCAGCAAAATTTTTGCATACGTATTACAGCCCAGTTTATATAGAGTGTCATAATGAGTAAATAGGGTCCTCAATGGAAAATTCTACAATGTTGCTTCATACAACTTAAAGAAAACAAAATGAATACTCCACCATGTGGGGACTTTTCAGATATGCAGCTGATCACTGAATATGCCCTGTCACACATGGCTGGTAAGAAGTTGTGACATCCTTCCTGTGGGAGCATGCCAGCAAAACTCATTCAGCTACAAAACATGTACCTGAACTGTGCAGGCTGTTGAAGGGATGCCATCCTGCTGTATTATATCTCATTCACTGCACTCCGATCTGGACAGTGTCTCGTGGTGAGAGATACAGGCGCTGAAAATGTTTAGGAAGTCCTGTTCAATGGCCTATATTGATAACCAAACACATAGTTAACAGCAGTGAAATTCTGGAATGTGGTGTTCCTATAAAGGTTAGTTTCCACACTCCGATAAAACCACAACACAGATGACTCATCATCAGAGGGCTCTGCATCTTGAAAACAGGAGGATGGCAATAAGGCTACAGCATACCCCCTATGTCACTCCTTTTCCTTTTAGCCCACCAACAAAACAGCCTGTGATGATAAGAAGCTCAAATGACAAATGCACAAGGCAGTTGAATTGCTTAAAAATGCTGTGTTGCACACCAGTGATGCTGAACAGACCACTTGCACATGGTTCTTGTCAGTAAGTGGAGGAGAAGGCATGAGTGGATCAAATCAACCTGCTTAGAAGTATTGCAAAGTAAAATCGCCTTATGCTTACGTAAGATCTTGCCCTGAGGTTTGTAGCATGGATTTTTAATACAAATAATAAACCTTTTGAGACCTGCTACTGTCAGGTAACAGGAGTATTTCCTTCCTAAGCTGGGATGAGTTGCCACTTCCCCTTATGTCTCACCACACTTAATTGGTCAAGACCAGCAGCATACTCAGTATGCACATACCATAACTTCACTTTTCTGGAATTTGATTTGACAACCATGGAAGTCAAGGGGAGGTATGTGAGAGAAAGACTTTGCATCTGTCTCATTTAGGGCCTGTGTTATACTCTTCTTTTCATTGAACCTCTGGAGGACTGCTCCTCCACTGAGATGTACAGAAAAAGAAGTTTAATCTGTTTTTAACAATGAGAAAACAGGTGATGTTAGAAGATTTCAGTCACTTCAAGGAACATGTCTGTGGTCTTCCTGACAAGCAGAATTAGCACTCATCAGCTGTAAATGCATAGAGACTAACTCAGGGCTGAGGGAAATAACTTAGTGACGGTAATGAGGATTGCTAAGACTTAGTTTTAAATAATCATTGACATTAGATGATGCTCCCCTTATTGGTGGATTTCTCCATTAGTATTAGTATGGCTTCTTCCTGTGAAGAGCCCAATTAGGCAGAAAGTAAAGGCATGAAACATTTGCACATCAAGAATAATGATTAGGAGACACACTTTGATGGCACCTGAAGGTAAATCCACATAAAAGCCTCTGAAGTCAATAGCAATGACTCCAGAGTTGCATTAGATGTCTCTCACCACAGAAAGAAGTCAATCACAAAACCGTGTTAGAAGCAGGGAGAAAGAGCAGACGAGAGCAGAATTATGTCTCCAAGTTTGTCATGAAGAAATATAACTAATAAAGTAGAATTTAAAAAGCCTGTGCTCTTCTTCCAGTGCTATAAATGTTACCAAACGTAGAAAGGAATAAACTCTCCAAATATCTGATGGCTCAGAGAGGCTTCCGGATGCCTCTTTGAACAGTCCTGATGTGGAATTCAGTGAGGAAATGTTCTGAGAACCAGGTTCTTCTGCACAAATTCTGTGTTTGCTACCCAGATATGCTTCAAGGGCATCCCCACAGCAGCAATGGCTTTTAAAAGCACCTCTTTTCCATGATGTCTCACTGTACAAAAGCAAAGAGGTCTTTAGAGAACATTCTACTTGGCTGTGGAGTAAGCATGCTCAGGCCCTCTCTGCTCAACAGGTAAGCACACCTTGTGAGCACGGAGATTTGAAACTTGAACAAAGAACAGACTATTTGTCCCTAGCAGTTAGCTACAGCATTATCCAGAAATCTGCGTCCTTCATCTATATTAGGGTGTAGACTTGGTTTTAGTCTGTCTGGTTTGGCCATTCTGCACCTGCCATCTTCACTTTTTCCATTTGAAAGCCCCAAAGAGTTACACCAGTGTTTATCTGACAGCATCTCTCACAAGGGTTGAGTCTCTCAGATGTTGTAGAACAAGCCCACTAATAATGGGAGTATTTTAGTTCCAACAGCATAATTGGAAATTGGATTTTTCTTTCCAGCATGTCCTTTGGGATCTTCTACAACTGAGCTATTGGATGTTTTGACGGATAATTGTGATGGTAATGCTGGTGGTGTAATAATAATAATAATGAGGATGATTATAAGTATTTCTTTGCAGTTGAATAGCAGCCTGAGAAAGTTATTTGGGAAAATTTTTACAAAACACCCAAACATACGCCCAGAACAAAACCATTAATCCACCTTCTATTGTACTGATAATGGGAAAAATATGTTTTACTCACCTCCACCAAAACTACTCACCTTAGGCAAGCAGAGAAGAGATTTATTTAACCCTTATTTCCAAAGACATTGCAATATTTTACAAAATAATCAGTCACCACATTCCCCTGAATTCATTACACCATCAGCTTATTGATCATGCCAATAGAGATACCATGAGGAAAATCTCACGGTCACAAAAAGAAGTGCTGCTAATACCAGTGTTCAGGAATCATAGAATCATAGAATGGTTTGGGTTGGAAGGGACCTCAAAGATCATCTAGTTCCAACCCCCCTGCTGTGGGCAGGGACACCCTCCACTAGACCACATTGCCCAAAGCCTCATCCAACCTGGTCTCAAACACTTCCAGGGATGGGGCATCCACAACCTCTCTGGGCAACCTGTTCCAGTGCCTCACCACTCTAACAGTAAAGAATTTCTTTCTAACATCTCATCTAAATCGACCCTCCTTCAGCTTAAACCCATTAGCCCTTGTCCTGTCACTACAGTCCCTGATAAACAGTCCCTCTCCATCTTTCCTGTAGGGCCCTTCAGGTACTGGAAGGCCGCAATTAGGTCTCCCCGGAGCTGCCTTTTCTCCTGAACAATCCCAACTCTCTCAGCCTGTCCTCATAGGAGAGGTGCTCCAGCCCTCCAGTCAGCTTCGTGGCCTCCTCTGGACTCTCTCCAACAGCTCCATGTCTCTCCTGTACTGGGGCCCCCAGAGCTGGACGCAGTACTCCAGGTGGGGTCTCACCAGAGTGGAGTAGAGGGGCAGGATCACCTCCCTCAACCTGCTGGTCACGCCGCTTTGATGCAGCTCAGAACACAGTTGGCTTTCTGGGCTGCAAGCACACACTGCCGGCTCATGTTGAGCTTCTCATCAATCAATACCCCCAAGTCCTTCTCCTCACTTTGGTCACATGTATTATAATAACACCTTGAAGGCCTGGCCAAGCCCCTGCTGTACAAGGGCTATGCTGTAAAAGGACATTCATGGTCCCACAGCCTGCAATAGAAAAGGGGAAGCAAAAGCACAGGGAGACATTGTGAGAGCCAGAGAAGAGGGGACCAGGCAAACTCACAGCCTTCTTCTCCAGAGCTTGTTGCGTCCTGCTCCCAGCTGCACCTTGCTTTACTACTGATACACTGAAACAAATTTGGCATTGTCTGACTGACTTCTGTCTGCTTCTTACCATCGCAGCAGACAAGCCATGCTTGTTTTTCAAACTCACCATCTCCATAGTCAACCTGTCTTTCTCCAGGAGGAAGAAGGTGAGGTCAGATGAAACACAAATATTAATCTTTCTTTTGATTGCTACACTGTGATGCCTGGGGAAGACAAATGACTCGAGCACCTCTGTGCAGTCTGGTGATGGAATAGAATAGAATAGAATAGAATAGAATAGAATAGAATAGAATAGAATAGAATAGAATAGAATAGAATATTTCTGTTAGAAGGGACCTGCAATTTAGTCCAACTGCCTGACCCCTTCAGGGCTGACCAAAAGTTAAAGCATGTTGTTAAGGGCATTGTCTTGAACTCTGACAGCCTTGGGGCATCAACCACCTCTCTAGGAAGCCTTTCCAGGGTTTGACCCCCCCTCTCAGTAAAGAAATGCTTCCTAATGTCTAGCCTGAACCTCCCCTGGTGCAGCTTTGAACCATTCCCGCATCCAGTCACTGGGTCCCATGGAGAAGAGCTCAGCACCTCCCTCTCTAGTTCCCATGGACAATGTACAGGCTGTGAAGTACTGCATGGACAGTTTTTCTACTAAAAGGTTTTCTTTGTGTATTGGGTTTCAGTGGCAAGGTTTTGGTAGTGGGGGGGGCTATCAGGGTGGCTTCTGTAAGAAGCTGCTAGAAGCTTCCCCTGTATCTGACAGAGCCAATGCCAGCTGGCTCCAAGATGGACCTGCCACTGACCAAGGCCAAGCCCATCAGCAATGGTGGTAGTGCCTCTGGGATAACATATTTAAAAAGGAAAAAAAAACCAACCTCGTCAAGCTTTTTCAGCCAGAGAGAGGAGTGACAAGATGTGAAAAACTTTGCAGACACCAAGGTTAGTGAAGAAGGTGGAGGAGGAGGTTCTCCAGGCAACGTAGCAGAGATTCCCCTGCAGCCAGTGGTGAAGACCATGCTGAGGCAGGCTGTCCCCCTGCAGCCCATGGAGGAAGGATGAGAGGGTGTAGAGATTCCACCTGCAGCCCATAAAGGACCCCACACCAGAGCAGGTGGAGACGCCTGAAGGAGGCTGTGGCCCCATAGGAAGCCTGTACTGGAGCAGGCTCCTGGCAGGACTTGTGACCCTGTGGGGGACCCATGCTGGAACAGTTGGTGAAGAACTGCAGCCGATGGGAAGGACTCATGTTGGAGAAGTTGGTGGAGGACTGTCTCCTGTGGGAGGGCTCCCAGGTTGGAGCAGGGGCAGAGTGTGAGGAGTCCTCCCCCTGAGGATGAAGGAGCGGCAGAGACACCGTGTGAGGAACTGACCACAACCCCCATTCCCCATCCCCCTGTGCCGCTGGCGGGGAGGAGGGAGAGAAATGGGGAGTGAAGTTGGGCCTGGGAAGCAGGGAGGGGTGGGGGGAGGTGTTTTAACATTTGGGTTTATTTCTCATTGCTCTACTCTGTTTTGGTTGGTAATAAATTAGATTAATTTCTCTTTAAGTTGTCTGGTTTTCCCGTGACGATAATTGGCGAGTGATCTCTGCCTGTCCTTATCTCAACCCACAAGTGTTTCGTTATACCTTTTCTCCCCTGTCTAGTTAAGGATGGGGAGCGA
Source organism: Grus americana (assembly GCF_028858705.1). Taxonomy (NCBI): domain Eukaryota; kingdom Metazoa; phylum Chordata; class Aves; order Gruiformes; family Gruidae; genus Grus; species Grus americana. Next base: position 77,533,850 of record NC_072891.1, read on the forward strand.
TAGAGTGGCTCTGGTCGGGACCTGGCCTCCAGCCAGGGTCAACTCACCACACTTTGCATAGGCATGGCAGGACCAGAGGTACTTCCAACATTTTGGACAACATATCTACTCCAGGCAAAAGGCTGAGTGAGAGAAGAAATGCAGAGATATAACCACAGGAGAAGAGATAAGGAACATCAGCACGGGAAGATGCAGATGTGGACAAGAGGCATGTCCCCAAATGTTACTTCTTTGCATATACCCTGCGCACTCATGTTCCCCTAAAATCCCACAGTTAGGGTACCAGGAGGGCTTTGGTAGGGAAGTGTCGTCTTATAAGCTGAATCCTATCAGCACTAGCTGAGAGAAAGTATACTGATGGTTCTTTAGGTTGAGCTGTTTTTGAGCCCAGGTCACACATCTGTAGAAACTGCGATGCCATCAACCCATGTTGTCGTCTTGTCTCTCCAGAGCCTTTCCAAGTGTGTGTGGGAGGGGTGCATTTTGGGGGAGAGATCTGCTGTTCATGGCCTTCCAAAAAAACCAAGCATGGCAAAAAGAAAAGAGAGAGAAAAAGAAAACCAAAGACAGTTACCCCTGCAAAGGAGTCAGCCCCTCCTCAAAGGGCAAGTGCTTCAGTCCTGCCATACAGGTGGCCTCCCCTCAGCCCCTCCGGTTTGTCAACCTCTCTCCTGTCCATGGCCCCACATGGGACGTGGTGCCCATGGGGTCTGCCTTGGGATGACACTGGTCCTGTGCAGCACTGTGCCCATGCACAGAGTGCGACTGGGCTGGCCCTCAGGCCAGGCAGGCTCCCTGCTGGGACAGGACCTGTGGGTCCTGCCCATGAGTTGAGGGAAAGTGATCTGACTGGGGAACACTTTTCCTGGGGATGGCTGTTGATGTGTCTGTCTTGCATGAGAGCCCAAAGCTGCCTGCACAGGGCCCAGTGTCTCCTGCCAATTTTGGCCCTGCTCTCAGCAGGTGGTCACAGAAGGTGACCTCTGAAGACCATTGCTGCATGCCTTTTCCAACTATTTCTTTGAAAACTTAGAGCACTGAACGGGAGCAAAGAAGGACATGAGGCAGATGAGGTGAGAAAAACAAACTGCAGTTAGCTCTGTTTGCCAGAGGACCAGGGACTCGTGGACTTCAGTGTATGCTACTTCCTTGGGTTTGCTCAGCTTTTTGCAGTGCTTTAGCAGACACCACAGCAAAGCTCTACCTCTTCTCTGCAGCCTGTCCTTCCCTTTCATGCAATGGTTGCAGGGCAGCCCAAACAAGGCAGGCGTTGCTCAGGAAGGCTCCAAGACATCACTAGCATACCATTTTTATCCACTTTCAGTCTTTTCTGCTTCTCTTAGTCCATTCTAATCTCATCAGTAAAGAACAGAGAAGAACATAACAAACCGAGTAAAGAATTTCACTGAAACACTGAATTTTTGCCTGCAGACTTTACAAACTGCAATGGATACATCTTGGTAATTTAGTACGTTCTTTCTAATCAATGTGATGTCCCAAATGCATACATATACTTTAAAAACAAACCCCTAAAAATCAAAAAAAACCTCCAGAAACTGATGAAAACCAGCCATCCAAGAATGAAATGATTGCAGCTAGGTCTGAGTGCTACCTCTCTTTGATGGAAATCACTAGACCTTGCATGTCAAGGGATTTGTCAATTGCTGCTTCAGTACTGTCATAACACAAGGAGGATGCTGAAAATCTGATGGCTCCTGGTTTTCCAAGGGAACTGAAGGATTCTGTGCCCCTGCCTCCAGCAAAAGGAAGCAAATTAAGAGAAATCTGGAAAGCTTAACACTGAAAAACCTTAACCTTGACATTTCAAACATAAATACTGAAAAGTGCAGTATTATGAATGATCGAATATTAAAGTGGAGGTCCTTTTAAGCACTCCCATGCACCAAAGGACTTTTTTTCATGCCCTTTGAATGCCTGGGAAGTCCAGTGTTCATTCATTCCTCTAAATGTAAAAGGTATGCAAGAAAGCACCACTCAGTGTGCAGTCACCCATGTCTTTCCAAAACTAATGTTATAATTGGACTCAAAAAACTATTGCAGGACATATTCCTAGCTTCGTTCTCAAACAGGCGCATAAGCAAATACAAAAAGAGCATTTTGCATCTCAGGAGTGAGGTAAAAATGATCAGGCACACAGTTTCCTCCATGTCATAGTATGAATTAATCTCAAGAGTAACAAATATATAAATAACTTAATTCAGCTACAGTTTTGAAATCCATAGGCTGACATGACACTACTAACTCAGAATTTAAGAGTTATGAGTTCATTGTCATGGTTGGGAATAAGGAAGGATATTCATGTACTTCTTTTTCACATTTATGCTGTATTTTCTGTGATGGTAGCCCAAATAATCAAGAAGCCTCTGTAATTTTTCTATCTTGGCACATGAATTTCTGCAGTGTGGAGGACCCTGAATACTGTCAACATCTGAAAGAGCTGTGTGTTAAGCACTGCAAAAATCCTATCATAGATGGTTTGAAATGAGAATTTTGATAACACCAGTAAAAAATGTCAATCAAACCCTGGGATATCCTTGGGGAGCTTGCATTTTGGGGCTGTTGCTTCATTCCTTGGTTACTTTAAATGTCTACTGCCCTTGGGGAGGACTGAGAAGAAAAGGAAGCCAAGAATCTGGTTCCTAAGATAATTTGGCATGACTAATAAATGCAGAGAAGTCCTCTCCGAGTAGTGTGAACCTTGCTAAGAAATGCGCACATGCTCACATGCACACAAGTGCACACCACAGCTGATGCTCCGGAACATTACACATGGGAGATGTTCTGTACACTTCTATCTTATTGCCTCCTCTAAAAGAAAAATGCTGTACACATATAGGACTGTGCTTTAGGTCAATTCACCTTCCCTGCTGCTCATGCTTCTATTTTGGTAATGTACATTTTAATGATTTTGAAAGTGGGGAAAACTTGAATAAAAGAGTGAATGGCACTGGGAAAGTGAGAGGCAATCACATCAGGAGTTAGAAAAACTTAGCACTTGATGCAAAAGGCCAGTAGGGGAAGAGGTGAACTCATTTCCAGCCATGCTTCTTTAGAACATACTCCCATTGGGACACAGATACATAAATGAATCCATTTAGATAAAGAATATGCTATCATTACAGTAAGCAGGAAGAAGAGTCAATAAAGCAGGAAACCAAATGGGACGTAATGAGAAAAGTAGGTAAACTGAGCCAGGGCCACACAGATGTGTTCTCATCAGACCTCTCAAAACAAACAAACAAACAAACAAACAAACAAACAAACAAACAAACCCCAAACAAACAAATCTATTTTTCAATTATTCTTTTTCAAAAAATTATTCTATTTCCATGAACCTATAGCCATCCACCACTACATCATTACACTGTGAGTCTTTGACAAAGGTACCACTGTCCCAAATAAGTCAAGACTCCCAGCTGATGGTGGTGAAATTCCTAGGACGCTGATTGTCTGGATTTTTAAAGCTAGAGCCACAAACTGAATTAGCAGCACAAGGACTGTATGGCTTGCAGTTCTCTTTGGTTTGTAGTAGAATTTGATGCTAGCCTGCATGACTTCAATCAGTTTCAGGGTGAATCAGCTCGTAGTTACTCTCTTCAACTTTTAGAAAACAAAGTAACAGTAAACAAATAAAACAAAATGATGATGCAGGTGTAGTCCAAGGTGCCCAGGCTCTCATTTCTCTGAGTGAAACCCATGCATCCATTATAGATATTCCCATTGGCGAACACTGAAATGTCACGCTGTTTCAATAATATGATCACATGAAGCAGGAAAAAAGAGCAGCACTTCATTCACGAGCTCTGCCTCTGTATGTTTATCAGATTTGTATTTGCCAACTTTAGCAACAACAGCAAAACAGAAACTGGGTTTTATTCCATCTTTTGCTTCTTTGGGACTTGGAAAACAATTCTGCCAGAGAGATTCTCCTGACAGCAAACAGCCTGAAAACACATGATACAGCTGCACATAAAAGAACCCCAGCCCATGCTGGAGGTGCATCCTCCAGTGATGTCACTTATTGCTACTGCAGCAATGTAACTATGTCAGTAAAATGAAGCTGAGTTTGACATCAACTGACATCAAGCTGGGTTTGGGAGGGCAAACGATCCAAGAGAACATAATTTCTGATGAATATGCTTGGGATATTTAATATGCAGTTTATTCTTCAAGTGTTGCCATGAAACTCTGTAATGCTTCTCAGCAAACTAAACAGCCCTCTAACCTTAAGTCTCTTCCTGTAAGAGTCACTTTCCCTATTGTAAATTGTCCATTTCAACTTGAGGCACACAAAAATTCGATGCCTGTTTTATAACAAACCTCTGAACTAGACCTATGTTTGAAAGCAAGCCTTGTACAAAAAGAAATACCCCAACCTATTCAACTGCACATCTGGAATAAGAAGCATGTGCTATGTAATATGCAAATGTGTGATTGGATTTTAATTATTTTAATGAGGGGAAAAAAAACCAAACCAGACACATTTGGTATTGGAAGGAGTCCATGCTAATTCCTGTTTCACTAAATGCAGTGATAGAACTGAGATATTCACTAATTCAAAACATTTCAGAAGCTTAGCTTTACTGATTCTTGTGTAATTAGGTTCAAAACCAGAGTTGTTTAAATGAGGCAAAGAGTTATTAAGCATTTCTATTAGGATTTCTACAGATATTTAATATACCAGTGGCTGAGCACTCTTTCCCCCCGATCTAAAGTCAAACATACCAGACAGACCCATCATCGCAGTGATTCTGTTTTCATTATATTTTTTTTTCTTGGAGTAGAAAGATGAATATTCTAAAACCCCCAAGTCTCTCATAATTCATTGAAATACATATTTCTTTCCCAATCTAAGTTCTGATTACAGTAATTCACTAAATATCCATTATCCAATGATAAAACCTCCCTCTTTCCACCCAACTTCAATTCTTTTTCCTGTAGTACTTAGTAGTGATCTGTGGTGCCAGATTTTAGCAGCCTAGAATTGATACCTGATACTAAGGCAGAAATTCACCTGTCAGGTGCTTCCACAGTTTTGTAGTTCAAATTACTCCTGTTTCTGCTTACTTTCAAATTCATCTCCTTGATCCCAGTCAGCCAACGTTAGCTCTTGTAAAGTCCTCCCCTTGTAATAACTAGAATTTACCACACTTTCATATCACTTTTCATCCATCAGTCTGCATTAGGAGAGACATTGTATTTACACCTGTTTTAGTGATGAAGAAACTGAAGCAAGGAAAAATTAAATTGTTTTCAGAAAAGCAGCAACACCTAAATGAGAAAGAGGACTTCCTAGTCCTCATCCAATATACTAATCCTTCTTGTACTCAGGATTCTTAGAGGAATGAGGAATCATGTTAAAGACTTTGTGGACAAAGTCTACAGACATTCAAAAGGCAGGTGAACAACCACACGGAGAAAAAATTCCACTGACCTTGCATTTTTTCAATACAAAGATTTTTTTTTTTTTTTTTTTTTTTTTTTTTGCTTAAGAAACCTTTCAACCATTTGCATGCTACTTTAAGGTCTCTTTGGTGGAAGCGTGTTAATCTATTCTCAGCATTAAAGCAAGTTTTTACACCCTATTTTTTCCCCCTGCACAGACAAGACCATGCACAGACACATACGCCCAGTTGTAAAATCATTGACCGTGTATGCCTTCCTTACAAAAAATATGAAACTTAACTGCTAATAGAAGTATGAGTGGATTTTGGAGAGACAATGTTAAGACATCCTTTTAAACACTGCCATTTGATGTAGATTAAGAGCATGAATCCATAACACAAGACAAATATTTTCCTCAGCACACAAGTTAACTGGAGAACCCAGATGCCTGCTCCAGAGCAGTGTTTCTCTGCAGTACTAGGACCCACACAGATGCATTTGACTTGAACCAAGGATGGTAATGAAATTCCCCTGCAGTACAACTATCCTGTTACCCACGGGTCCTCTTTGAGTGGCTGTGGTTTCTCTGGTGTTCAGAGTGCCACCTTGGTTCTGTATTCTTTGCCCCTTGTTCACCCAGCAAGTTAGGAACATGTACTGACAGGGTAACAGAAGTGACAGACATCCCATAGGACCACAGAATAGCTCAAGCTGGGAGATCTCTGGTCAACCTCCTGCCCAAAGCAGGGTCAGCCTTGGGGTCAGACCAGGTGCTCAGGACTTTGTCTAGATGTGGCTTGAAACCCTCCAGGCATAAAATCATAGAATCATTTTGGTTGGGAAAGACCTTTAAGATCATCAAGTCCAATCATTAACCTAGCACTGCCAAGTCTACCACTAAACCATGTCCCTAAGCACCACATCTACATGTCTTTTAAATCCCTCCAGGGATGGGGACTCCACCACTTCCCTGGACAGACTGTTCTAGTGCTTGACAACCCTTTTGGTAAAGAAATTTTTTCATAATATCCAATCTAAGCCTCCCCTGGCACAACTTGAGGTCTTTTCCTCTTGTCCTATCGCTTGTTACTTGGGAGAAGAGACCAACACCCACTTGGCTACAGCCTCCTTTCAGGTAGTTGTAGAGAGCGATCGGGTCTCCCCTCAGCCTCCTTTTCTCCAGGCTAAACAACCCCAGTTCCCTCAGCTGCTCCTCACAGGACTTGTGCTCCAGACCCTACACCAGCTTCGTTGCCCTTCTCTGGACACGCTCCAGCACCTCAATGTCTTTCTTGTAGTGAGGGGCCTATAACTGAACACAGTGCTCGAGGTGCAGCCTCACCAGTGCCCCGAGTACAGGGAGACGATCACTGCCCTAGTCCTGCTGGCCACACCAGTTCTGATACAAGCCAGGATGCTGTTGGCCTTCTTGGCCACCTGGGCACACTGCTGGCTCATGTTCAGCCGGCTGTTGACCAACACTCCCAGGTCCTTTTCTGCTGGGCAGCTTTCCAGTCACTCTTCCCCAAGCCTGTAGCGTTGCACGGGGCTGTTGTGACCTAAGTGCAGGACCCGGCACTAGGCCTTGTTAAACCTCATACAGTTGGCCTCGGCCCATGGATCCAGACTGTCCAGATCCCTCTGTAGAGCCTTCCTACCCTCACGCAGATCAACAGTCCCACCCAACTTGGTGTCATCTGCAAACTTACTGAGGGTGCACTCGATCCCCTCATCAAGATCATTGATAAAGATATTAAAGAGAACTGGCCCCAGTACTGAGCCCTGGGAAACACCACTTGTGGCTGGCCACCAACTGGATTTAACTCCATTCACCACAACTCTTTGGAGTTGTTGCTTAACCTAGGGGACAATAAGCTGCACATGCAAATTTTAAGTTATTCAAAGGGTAGATATGCTTTGTATTTGCCATACAGACGATTACTGAGGTTTCAGAAAGGGTTTGGGGTTTATTTTTTTATTTTTTTGGTGGGATGACTCAGCTAGTGTAATTTTCTGAGAGCAGCTATTGAAATGCAAATAATTTTTTTGAACTTTAAGGATAAAGGTATTTCCAGAAATTCTCACAAGGAAACTTCAGGAAAACAAGGGAGTTGTGATATGATCTGGGTTTGGTTTCTCTGGCCCGCTCTCCCTCCCTCCCATTTTTTTCTCTTTACCTCTTTCTCTCTCTACCTTCTTCTTCCCTCCCTTCTTCTTCCTTCCTTCCCTCTCCCCTCTCCCCTTTTTCCTCTTTCTTTCTTTTCTGATTTTAATTTCCAAGTTTAGTCCTGAGTGCTAGCAGATGTTTTCTTCAAAAGGCAATTATAGATTGTTGTATTTTGTGTTCACCCAGCATTCTCTGACACTGAGTTTGGCAAGTAGGATGCTGAACTGGCTCATCAGAGTGACCACAGCAGTGATGGCACTGCAAGTGCAGCCACTTGCAGTTAACTGGGAAGGTGTTTGGCCCAGCTGTGTTCCTTCTTAGATGCAAGTCCATGACAAAGTTGGTGGTGCTTGGTCAGGTTTTCCCTGTCAATACTGTAATAGACTTTCACATCTCCTCGTCCCTTCCCTTCCCTTCCCTTCCCTTCCCTTCCCTTCCCTTCCCCTCCCTTCCCTTCCCTTCCCTTCCCTTCCCTTCCCTTCCCTTCCCTTCCCTTCCCTTCCCCCCCCCCTCCCCCTCCCCCCCCCTCCCCTATTCAGCTCTAGGGCTCCAAACAGAGGAAGGACATTGAGCTATTGAAATAAGTCCAGAGGAGGCCACAAAGATGATCAGGGGGCTGGAGCACCTCTCCTATGAGGACAGGCTGAGACAGTTGGGGTTGTTCAGCCTGGAGAAGAGAAGGCTCCAGGGAGACCTTACAGAAGCCTTCCAGTACCTAAAGAGGACTACAGGAAAGATGGAGAGGGACTGTTTATCAGGGAGTGTAGTGATAGGACAAGGGGTAATGGCTTTAAACTGAAAGAAGGTAGATTTAAATTAGATGTTAGGAAGAAATTCTTCTCTATGAGGGTGGTGAGGCACTGGCACAGGTTGCCCAGAGAGGTTGTGGATGCCCCATCCCTGGAAGTGTTCAAAGCCAGGTTGGATGGGGCTTTGGGCAATGTGGTCTAGTGGAGGGTGTCCCTGCCCAGGGCAGGGGGGGTGGAACTAGATGATCTTTAAGGTCCCTTCCAACCCAGACCATTCCATGATTCTATGATTCTGTGACTCTAGTCTTGTAACACAGAGCAATCACTAAAAAGAGGGAGATTTTTTTGAAAGGCACAAATTAAATTAATTAATTAATTAATATATTAAATAGATATTAAATATATTAATGTATTAAACAATAAATAGTAATTTAATATTGGTGGGGTTTATACCAATACATTAAATTAATTTGGTGGCTTTTACTTTGTCTTTTTTTCTCACAATCCAAATCTGTTTTGATTGGCAAGAAATTATTTTTCCCCCAGTCAAGTCTGTTTTGCCTGTGATGGTAATAAGTAAGTCATTTCCCTGTCTTTATGTCAGCTTATGAGCTATTTCATCTTATTTTCTCCCTCTGTCCTGTTGAGGAGGGGGAGTGAGAGAGCGACTGGATGGGCATTTGACAGCTGGCCAAGGTTACCCCTCCAGAGAGCACTTCTACTAGGAGCCCTGCTTTTATTTTTAGATATAAGAAAATTAACCAGTTGAACATCACAGCATGTTAAGTGTGAACATACTTATGCAAACGGATTGTTTGCTACCAGTGAGAATCATTTATTTCATGCTGTGCTCTGAGGTTTGTTTTGGTTTATAGCTTCAAAGTTTCAGCAGAAGCTTCATCAACTTTCTAAAACTGATGTATAGCTGAAAAACATCCTCCTTTGGGGGAAATACTTATTGTACGTGTCTGTAATCTATCTATCTTATATATATAATTATAATCTCCTTATTCATGCTCTGATTGCAAGCTGAGTTCAGGACCATGCCCTGCTTAGCCGCTTATATGAAGAGACAGCCCACAGCTCGAGGAGTACGCAAGGCTGCCAAGGGCACAGCTAGCGAGTCATATTAATACAGCACCTGACCCTGAAGTCATGCTCTGGACTATCTCCTGCCCAGGGTTTCTGAGTTTCGAAAGTGTACTTTTGGCAAGGGCAGATGGTGGATAATGGACTTGGATTCCTGTGGGAATTTGCTGCCGGTGTGTATTGGAGGACTGGGGCTTGATCTGCAATGTGGGTTAAATCTCTTCCTAGAGAAAACATTTTCCAACATCACAGTTACATCTTTTACTCTGAAAGCAGCTCTGTTGCAGTTCTGGAAACATTTTCTCCTTAACTTGGGAAACTTTTGGAATCCAATGTCACCTACCAGTGAAACCTATAGGTTGTGCAGCCTTGCTTTTAAAGCCTGAATAGAAATAAATGCCACAGTGCTCTGAATGTATTTAAAGCTGGCACTTTCCTTCACTGCTAGAGTGTCCATTTAGTAAAATGTGTGCTTGCGTTATTTGTATCAGCTTGATTTCTTAAGAATCTGGCTTTGTGATTGCTTGTTACAGATAATTTTAGTATGCTGCATACCAAAAGTTAAGGAAAATCTGAACAAAATACTCATTCTTTTAAAAATTTTCTTAGCCTGATTCTGGTCAGCTATGGAGACATACTATCAGGTTCACTTTTATCCAATATTTAGGCCTTTGAGTAAATATTTTTACTGTTACATTAGCACTGATTTCATAGAATTACAGAATGGTTTGGGTTGGAAGGGATCTCAAAGATCATCTAGTTCCAACCCCCCAGCTGCGGGAAGGGACACCCTCCACTAGACCATGTTGCCCAAAGCCCCATCCAACCTGGCCTTGAACACTTCCAGGGATGGGCCATCCACAGCTTCTGTGGGCAACCTGTGCCAGTGCCTCACCACTCCAACAGTAAAGAATTTTTTCGTTATATCTAATCTAAATCTACCTTCCTTCAGTTTAAATCCATTACCCCTTGTCCTGTCACTACACTCCCTGATAAACAGTCCCTCACCATCTTTCCTGTAGTCCTCTTTAGGTACTGGAAAGCTGCTGTAAGGTCTCCCTGGAGCCTTCTCTTCTCCAGGCTGAACAACCCCAACTCTCTCAGCCTGTCCTCACAGGAGAGGTGCTCCAGCCCTCTGATCAGCTTCGTGGCCCTCCTCTGGACTCGCTCCAACAGCTCCATGTCTGTCTTGTACTGGGGCCCCCACAGCTGGACGCAGTACTCCAGGTGGGGTCTCACAAGAGCAGAGTAGAGGGGCAGGATCACCTCCCTCGACCTGCTGGTCACACCTCTTTTGATGCAGCCCAGGACACAGTTGGCTTTCTGGGCTGTAAGCGCACACTGCCAGCTCATGTTGAGCTTCTCCTCCACCAACACCCCCAAGTCCTTCTCTCGGGGCTGCTTTCAATCCATTCCCCACCCAGCCTATAGTTGTGCTTGGGATTGCCCCGACCCGTGTGCAGGACCTTGCACTTGGCCTTGTTGAACTTCATGCGGTTCGCACAGGCCCACCTCTCCAGCCTGTCCAGGTCCCTCTGGATGGCATCCCTTCCCTCCAGTGTGTCAACTGCACCAACCCTAATTTGATACATCCTCTGGTTCTGAACAAAAACCCCTTAGGTAAGACAGCATGTGAGCACAAAATCAAACAGTGTATCTTCTTAGTAAATGGAAGGGTGTACATTTACTCAGGTAGTTTCTGATTCCCAGCTCTTAATGTGCCCATAGGATGCTTAAATATTACCCAGTATACATAATGTCCAAGAGTATAAACAATTATAAAGACTTCCTCTCTTGCTAGATATGTAAACTGTAAAACTCAGCTGTGAGTTCTGTTCTGCCTGTCTATATACAGTTCTTTTAATTTACACATATTTTCCCTCCCCATTCAGACCATGTTATAGATAGGTGCAGACACCATTATGTATGTTCTGAGATTAAGAAAACAAAAAGAAACTACTCTACATTTATGCAAAATATATATTCTTTCTTTTTAAGTGACCATAAGGTTCCTATCTGCAGCTATTGGCAGAAAACAAATAAATATGCTCAGGACAGATACTGTAAAGATAAGAATGCCTGAATTTGCTTAAACTCTTCTCTAGGGCATGGTAACTTCTATATCAATAGATGGAAAATACAGCTAGAGATAGATTTTGCATTCAAAAAATAACCAAAAAGATGAGAAATATCCTGCAATGAATTCAAGCTTTTGATAAAGTAGTAAATAGTTTAATCAAGGAGGCCCATCTGCGATTTCTTTTTTAAGGGAAATATCCGTTTCCTTTCAGGTGATCCAGAAAGCCTAAAGTACCACCAATTTTTATTGTGCATTATCACCACAAATTCACATGACTGTAGAAATATAATGAATTCTTAATTGTTGCTCTTTTTTACATAACTGTTCTCCAGTCATCTTAGGTGCTCCTGCAGCAGTGTCACTAAATGTAAATTTACAATACGCCCTAGTGGCAATCTCTGGAGAAATGTCTGCTGGACAAAACTGGAAGAGAACTAGAAGAATAGAAGCGATTGGGAGAGGCAAATTCTGACCTACTGTTTAACAATTTCCTCCCCCGGAACAATCACTCTTTAATCCCTTTTGGAGAGAAAATTATGTCTTTTGGCAGTATTCTTGGGGGCTTAGTGGCGCAGAATGGTTTTAATTGGGTTGGATGTCTTTAGCAAACTGGGATGCCAACATATTAAATGACAAAAAAAGACTCTTTTCTGAACAAACTTTTCCCCTTTCTTAGATGAACACCCAAAGTACAGAAGACAGCCCAATGTAAGTTATTTTATAAACAATATTAATTTCTCATTTTTTATTAATTTGTAGGAAAAATCAGTTAAAATTTGGGTAATTTCTGTAAGTAGATAAGAGACCTAACTGATGCAGGTGACAAAACAAGACTATAGCCATATTAATCACCAAAAGAATTCGGGAAGTCTGGGTCCTAGAAAAATGAAACAGAAATCAAAGATGTGTTTTATTGCCAGTAGAAACTTTCCGGCTTTGAAAGATTCAGCATCTGAAAGTCTATATGCACTCAGGTATCGATGCATGAGACACATGGACATGGGCTAGTGGCTTTTCTGTCCTCAGAGAACAGAATAAGATACACCTCTTTGTGTGAATATAAAACTGTTAATAGAAAAATCTAGAAATCCAGACAACAGACAAGAGAAAGATGGACAGTAACAGCACAAAGGGATGAAAAGCTTACCACATCTGACAAAAGAGCAGTATCTAATTCCAAAGGCAAATAAATCAGTCATTGAAGGACTACCTTTGGTGTCCACAGGGGACAGTAAATGTTGAAGAGACAGAAGGATGCTGTGACAGTGTCACAGAGACCATCGAGGCTTTGGAGCCGTAAAGACAAGGCATTGACAGGCTTGACTGATGTAAGAGCAGATGATAGACTCCATTTGGTGGTTCTACCAAAAAACCCAAATGGGATGCTCCATCACTGGACTCAGCCATTGCCCTTGTCAGAGGATGACAAGATTACAGGGGGAGCTTGGGAAAGGAAAGTGTCTGAGGCCCAATCCTTCCTGCTGTACCAGTGCCTGGGTCAAAGCAGTCCCAGAGAGCAGTCCCATGAGCCATGGTTATCAGAGCTGACTTGCTGTTGCTAAGGGCCAGTCCTAAGCCTGCCATTTCCTGGCTTTCAAGGGCCTCATCATTCAGCTTCTGTAGCAACCTCAGTTCAGCCTCGCTGCATGCAAAACACTTGCACATTGATATCAAAATCAGGTGCTAATGCACTTATAAAACCACCAGCGTCAACCATACAGATATGTGAGTGCCCAATCTGTATGGATTGGAAGACTGAAGAGCTGGAAACCCTTTACCAAGTGTCACCCCAGTGTGGCTCCCTACCCCAGCAGGGGAAAGAAGAAGAACAGATTTTGCTTTTAGTTCTCTCTACTTTCTTGAGACCCCTGTACAAGCCTATTGCGGTGTGCCTGAGCTTTTGTAATTATGGCAATAGTCTGAAAATTGAAAATAGAAAAGCACTGCAATCCCCTAACTGTGCACTAATACCTGTTATTAGCAAAGACCATAATCTTCTGAGTCCCTCACATACAGATTTAAAAACCCTTGCAACTTGCTAGAGAGATTATCAGAGGTAATTAAAGCCCAGCTGAGCATACTTGCTTTTAAGATACTCAGAAGGACTTGCTTCATTTTTATGAAATAGAGATGCTGCCTCAGCACAAATCTCCACCTGATCAATGGCTTCTGCAGGAAATCTATTAAACAGCCCTTCTTGAAATGGTGGAGGCAGTCTCTCGAAATGCCCAACTACTGCAGTTTCCTATTAAGTTTAAAAAAAGATACTTTGTGAATGAGCAGGGAAGAGATAAAACACAGGACATAAAGCTGGTCCTAACTAAAAGGAAAATTGACCCACAGGAACTGCCAGACAGGAACTGGTCAGCATCCTTGGGTTTTAAAGATAGTTTTGCAATGTTTTGGTCACAGATATAATTTTGCACTGTGAAAAAAGAGGATATTAATGACTTTCAAAACCTATTCATGTTTGCAGTATTGTTTTCCCTTCTAACATCTGTGGGTGTCACCTTTCTCTGAAAACAAAGCGAACTGCAGGTCACATCTGAGGTTTTGGTGCCTTCTGCTGTTTGTCAAGCCTTTACAATGTCTTCTGTAACTCGTTACAGATAACACTGCCAAAAGCACCTGAAAAACTCAGCAGTTTCAGCCCTGGTTTTATTCATACCAGAATCTCCTTGCACAACAGTGTGGTGCATCCACCACAGTAAAACCTCTTTTTTTTTGGTGGTGCCACACTGGTGCAGTTCCTGCAATACTTCTCGTAATGTCCATGAGTGTCACGGCTTAACCCTGGCTGGAGAGTTGGTGCCAGAAGACATCGAAGCACTGGAGTTCTCTCAGATTGCTTTATAACACTGATGCTACAGAAGTAGTTATAGCACTGAGTAAAAAGAAGACAGATGGAATTTTTCCCCACTGTTAGCCTGTAATCCAGGTAGACAGATGAGAGCTTAGATAGCAATGGTTAGTGGTGAACACCACCACAGTGTCATCCATCCAGGACTTTCAGATGCTTCATTTGTGTGCCAGTAGGATTTTTTTAGTGTGACTGCACTAAGGTAACAAAGTCATAAACCATCTGTATTTAATTAATTTAGCAATAAATAAACATATAGAATTCAGAAGATCTAAGTGGTATAATTGCTCAGCTCCTGTGAAGGGCAAGTAATTAATTTTGCTATAATTATTATCAAACCACAGTGAGCAGAGAGATTGTTTTTCCTGCTTTGAATTACCTCCTCCCCTCCAAGTCTGTATTTCAATGAAGGTCTTTTATTGTTTAATGTATCTGTCATCATCTGCTGTCAAGATAACATCAGGCAGATGCAAGCATTCTCATTTTATTATTGCATTATTTTCCTTTTGTTTGCCTCGGGAAAGATGTTTTAATTGCTAAGGATAAAGACAAATCCACAGATCTAGGAGCTGAAGGGGAAATAAAACAATGCTGAGATTTGCATGACTGAGAAGAAAATCTGTCTGTTCATATAGTTCTGTAATTCGTTAGGTTATCATTTACGACTGGAAAAAGCTGACAACAGTAAGAGGAGAAGGTACCAGGGGACAGGGGGAGTGTTGTGAATGACTACACATCTGGTGTTTTGGGGATTCACAGGAACTAACAGCAGGGAGGGTGGAAACCAAGGGCCAAACATTAATCTTAATGCTTCTGGGTCCACCTCTGATTCTTCAAGGCGGGATAGGTCTGGGTCATACTACTGAATGCTCTGAGCAGTCTGATGAGGTCTGATCCCTCCTCCACCTGCTTTGGAGAGCAAAGGACAGCCTTAAAACTGGATTAAAAAGAAAACAGTTTTTAACAAGGGATGAATGAATCAGCATTCAGTATGTAGGTCCCAGTTCATCAGCCACTCATAAGTCTTGCTTAGATGACAAAACTACATCAACTGTGGCATGGTTGAGGCTTGCTAGGCACTTGGCGAGCACCACACCAAGCAGGATTGGGAAAGAGACAGTAAAACCATACCCCTCACTGGCAAGGAGTTCCCCGTCAGAAGACTAGGATCAAGACCGGGCTTCCGAAGGGTAGTTTGAATTGATCACATAATCACACAGAACTGCAGGGGTTGGAAGGCACCCCTGGAGATCAGCTGGTGCAAAGCCCTGCGCAGAGGCTGACCTACTAGAGCAGGTCGCCCAGGACCATATCCAGTCAGGGTGTGAATATCTCCAAGGATGGAAACTCCACAACTTCTCGAGGCAATCTGTTCTAGTGTTTAACCACCTTCACAGTAAAACAGATTTTTCTTCTGTTTAAATTGATTTTCTTGTACTTTAATTTGTGCTTGTTACCTCTCATTCTGTCACTGGACACCACAGAGAAGAGTCTGGCTCCAACTTCTTTTCTTCCTCCCATTAGGTATTTATAGATACGTGGATGAGATCCCCCCCTTAGTCTTCTCTTCTCCAGGCTGAAAGGCCCAGCAGTCTTGGGCTCTTCCATGTGAAAGGTGCTCCAGTTCCTTAATCATCTTCATGGCAATCACTGGGCATGCTCCTGTTAGCCCATGTCTGTTTTGTACTGGGTGTCCCAGAACAGGACACAGCACACCAAATGTGGCCTCACCAGAGAGGAGAAAAGAGATCACCTCCCTTGACCTGCTGGCTATGCTCTGTCTAAGGTAGCCCAAGAGACCGTTGGCCTTCCTGGCTGCAGGGGTCCATTGCTGACTCATGGTCATCTTGGTGTCCACCAGGATGCCCAGCTCCTTTTCTGCAAAGCTGCTTTCCAGCTGGGTGGCCCCCAGCACATTCTGGTGCCTGAGGTGCTTCCTCCCCAGGTGCAGGAACAGGCATTTCCCTTTGGTGAACCTAACGAGGTTCCTGCCAGCTCATTCCTCCAGCCTGTTGAGGTCCTCTGAAGAGCAGTACGAAGTGGCAACTACTCCTCCCAATTCTGTATCATCTGCAGACTTGCTGAAGTGCACTCTGCCCCATCACTGGGTCATTAATGAAGATGATTATTACCTGCTCCCCTGGGTGTTCCTCTGCCATATTCACTCCTCCGACATGTTCCTTTAATGGTAAAATATTTTCACCTGGAATCAACCAAGGACAGAACGGACACCATCAGCAATGCTCAGGAAACCGCTCAGAGCAGTTCAGAAAGTTGCAGTGGCACCTTGACTTTACCGAGGAGATGAAACTGTACCAACATGTTTGGATTTCCTTATTAAGTTCCTTATGTGAATAATGAGTTGTATCTACATCCCAGAAACGTACTGTGCATAATTGCAGTGTCATAAATGGGATTTATATAAACACTTTTATATTTTCTTCCCACCTTATCTGTCTTCACAGTGCAATGACAAAGTAAGAGACAAAGCACACACTGATCACAGGTCATAAGGTCTGCTGGATTTCAGCTTTGTTTAAAGATATAACCATTAAAATGCAGTGCAACATAATTAATCTATGTAGGTTCAACCTCAGCATTTCTTTAGAAAACGTGCAAATTTGACTCATTATCATCATTTTGATTCTAAATACAAAATAGCAAAGGAAATGCGTTTGTACAAATATAGAAAAAAATAGTTAATATGGAAATCAGCTTGTCCCAAGTGGAAAAATGTCTCATTTGTATTCAGATTCTGTTTCTGCTGCCTCTTCTTTTGTTTCCAAAGTGACAAATGGTCTTTCCCTCCTCCCCAGCCCTTTCAGAATCTCATTAAAAGGTGCAGAAATAAGGCTTGAATGGCCCCATGACCTTCTTTCCTGTGGGGGTCACATGCAGAACACAATTCAATCTGGCATGCTGGCATATTTTATCAAGGTTTTTTTCATCAGAAGAGGGTAGAACAGTACAGAGTGACCCAAAACACTGATGGTACAATACACATAGCGACACACATGCCATTACTCCCAACAATATATGCCAATGGCACACAGATTGCTGTATAATGTGATTTTCCCTCAATGTAAGGGAGTTTGAACAATAAATGGCTCTATCACAGGCATGAGTTCCAGATACTGCATCTTGAGAAATGAGGTTTCTCACTGATTTAACATTCTCACTTGCCACACAGTCTTTTATCCTCTAATAACAAGACACCATCTTGTTTATTTCTAGTTTACTTTAGTCTTATTTTAATATTAAAAGGATGGGGAATAACAGCATGGCATTTCAGTGATTATAAGCTAAGTAAGTCTGAGAAACACTCGTAGCTTATAGCAGTCATGGAATTTATAGCTGAGATGCAGAGAATTTCATGGCTAGAAAGAAAAGGACAAGAGCCAGTATTACTATTAGACATAAGGATCCCTACAATATCTGTCACTGGAGCAGAAATCTAAACAGAAATGGAGCTTTCCCGAGCCTGACAAATCTTCATCCCACTTCTGATTTGGGAAACATCTTGGAATTTTCAGTGACAGACACACATCAATATTAAGGCCTGAAATAGCATTTTGTGCAATTATGCCTTAAATATTTCAGCAATTCCATTATGGGCTCCTTCAGAGAAATAAACCAACAGCTGGTCCCTTTTACGTAAATGAAAAGCTAACGTGACAAACTGTCATAGTAAGTTATTGCTGCACAGAGTGGAAAAAACCCCACCAGATTACATGAGATTGACTTGGCTGTCAGCACCTTCCTTCCAGAACCTCATGCCTTTTCTTCTCCTACAAGCTGTGTCCCTTCCTTGTGTGGCTGCTGAGGAGGAACAACGGGCATTAACTAGTATCTGCAGAGCTACAACAGTATATACCAGCTAAGAAAATTACTTTAATCTTTCTGGGACAAGCCATTTCTAATAATAAATATTTTACAAGGCTTAAAATAATTTTTCATCCATTTAGAAACCTGCAATAAATGTAGAAAAGCAATTACTAATGCTATGTCAACAATTGGCTGATACACGCTGTCTAAGTTTAACTTGGCATGAAATATCAATTTGTCTGTTTGCGTTATCCCCAAGTCTTCACTGCGCTGGTCCAAATGTGACTTTGCCTCATTCAGATGTCTTCTGGAAATGAGATTGTTGGGTGGGGGGAAACAGATATTTCGTCAGTTCCAGCTAGGAAGTTATTTGCATGCTCAACATAGGACACGTTTCTTCCCATAACTATTTATTTTTTGCACTTACTACATCCTAGAGTCAGACATGACTCTGTGTTTGGTACAGGAAGACCCTAGGAGCTCTTCCAGGCTGAGGGACAGCCACAGAGACAAAATGAGTTGGAAGCGTCTCAAGAGTGTGAGTGTGTGTGTGTGTGTGTACATGCACGCAAATGTGGGTGTTCAGAGGTTTGGCATGTCTGTACCACTGATTACACATAACTGTAAAGGTCAGATTACTTCAGGCCACCTGCAAGCAGGTCAGCTTCTGGTAGTTATCTTTGAATGCAGAAGTCAGCCTGTAGAACCAGTAACGAGCACATGCACAGTCACTTCTGCGCTAGCTCTTTACAGATCACTTGAAAACAAATTCACCTAACTCTTTTTACAGAACTTCCACAGTTTCTGCAGACAGCACAAGAAAAACTGCTGCAATTGCTGCAAGTCACCCAGCTGTAAAAAGGCCAGACTCAAAAATTAGGTTTGTTAAAATAACAAGGGGAACATGAAACCTCTGGTTTTAAGCCAAGTTAACAGGCTAAATTCATCTGGAGGCCTCCCTTTTAACTCCAGTGCAAGCTGCTTGCCCAGATTGTCTTCAAAGCTTTTTTCTCACAATGCAATAGCAGAAGTAAAGAATATATTTCCTCTTTGCTAGAAAGGCATATCTTGCATTTCTGCACTGGAAAAGATGTTTATGTGGAAAATGCTTGAACAGTGACATTTTTGGTGTGCACAAAAAACTATGTGTTCACCTTGAATTAATGAAGTGCTTTTGTAAGATACTTGCCTCCAAGGAGGTGTATAAATTGCAGACAGTACCTAACATGAGAAAGTTTATCACGATGGGCTCTCTTCTTAGAACAGTTTCTTGACAATATGGTACAGAGATTTCCTCACTTATATTCTGTTTTCATAAAACTCACCTTTCTGAGTAGGGAGTTACTGCGCATTTTGCAAGTCAAGATATTTGTGTTTGGGCAGACGTGAAGTTGTCCCAGCTTGACTAGTTGCCATCTGTTTATCTCGCAGCCAAAGTAGGCTGCTGTGTCCCTTATTAAATAATGTGGTCAGTTACTACAGTTTGGAAAACATCTGCATGAAGTGCTGCTTTCACACTGTTGTAACCAGAGCAAGCGCAGTCTATGCTGGCACACAAATGCTATGGTAAAGGAGATCTAGAGATACAGCACATTAACATAGCTTGGAATTTTCCTTCCTCTGAGTTCCACTGCGTTTGCATGAGCAATAACCTTGGTTATTGTATGGACTCAAAACTGACTTTAAGCTCATGATACGGAATTAAAATGATCTTAATGTACATTCAGTTTAAGACTCAGACATACAGAAAGCTTATAGGATAAGTGCTGGCACACAGATGTTTTTGGGTTAAGAGCCTGCAGAATCGACTGGTTTCAGTTCACAAAAAACAAAAAAAAACCCCAAACAAAAAACAACCAAAACAAACCCACCTGTTCCAGGACTTCTTTCAAAGTTATTCTCTCCCTTCATATAACAATGACATGAAAAACCCACATGCTGTCATAACTTCCTAATTTGTTAAAACTTCTCTGCTGAATGAGAATACATAATTTTCAACCTTGTGGTGCACAGTATCCTGAAACAAGGTCCCAAACCTTAAAAACCACAGAGCTGCCTTGACATATGGAACAGGTATGGCACAAGTAAGGGTGTTCCTGGAAGAGCTGTTAGTAAACAAGTCAATGCAGACAACAGATACAGTAACACACATTCTTCCAAAATAATTGACATTGCACTCAAGCTTTGAGACAAAACGACCTGAGGCATTGACCATTCATAAGCACATTGCAATGCACTCGCTGCAGGTTGAAGCACATACCCTTTTACCAATATGTAGATTGCAGCATGATCCCTCTCCTGACATCCTTATACCAACTTTTGTTAATATAGGCAAACAAAAAAACCAAAAAAGGCACCACAACACACAACCCCCCAACCTGCTAAAAATAAGCGCAACAGCATTCCTGAACCTGTGAGATACTGCAGCTTTTATTTCAGTTAATGTATTTCACACAACAAATCAAAACAATCTTGCTGACTGAATTCTTAATAAAATGCCATCACATTTTATCAGCTGCTGCCATTGCAAAAGCAAATGTTTGTTGTTACCTACAATTACTTTAGTTTTAAACATCAATAAAGTAAACACAGGGGAATGCTACTGCTGTGAATTACTGTGAATCACAGGGACCACAAATGCTCATATACATCTGGTGCCTTGTCTACTGCATCGCTTCCCAGCTTTAGCTCATAAGCTTCTTATGTTTCCTTTGTACAGTCTTTTGTCTAAGGCAGACCAAAGCCAATGGAAATCCTGCTATCATCTTCAATGGTCTGAATGAAGCCTGAACTCAGCCAAGTGCAGGTAATTTGACAGCAGATACCACATTGCAAAAGAAGAAAATATCCATACATTGCCTTCAGCTTAACCTTGCAGCTTCTGAGAAGGTGGCTTTGTTTGGTATTGAAGAGATCAAGATTGATTTTAATTTGCTAGCCTCTGAATACCAAACAGAAACCCCTTTTGCAGGACATACAGAACCCTGTCCCATGAAAGTAGTACAACTCCCTAGCAATTACGCATTTCCCTGACCGGTGGAATGACATGGCTAGCATCTGCTGTGCAATGCTAGGACCAGTAGGGAGGGCAACATTATTTTTTGCCAGGCAGATGGTTTACAAATTTACCCACGACCTCTGTGGTTCTTTGGGACAGGGCTAACACTCGATAGAATGATTCACTGTTCCTCCAGGGTTTTTCACAGGCCTGCATCCTGAGGATATTTCAGGCACAACCTGCACCTCGTGCCACGCTGGGGCAAGAATGGGCATCCTGTGCAACAGTATGCACGGAGCTGCACGTACAGCACAGGCAGAGCTGAACGAAGGAGCTGCTGTGGCTGACTGCTGCCACACTGTCGATCACTGACAGTGCACCCCCATCCACAAATACACAGGATTCAAACTGTGTGGGAGAAAAGCCATTTTTTAAAAGCTTCAAACACAAGAAAAGCTTCAAGTGGAGCTTCAGCCTTCCTGGTCTCCTAACCACAACTAATATCAACTAACCACAACGTACAAACGCATGATAAATCAGGTTTAATCTAGTCCAGTGCTCCCAAATACACAAGACACGCTTAAATGACTTCTCAGGAAGAAAAAAGGCTCCATTTGCTACTTGCGAGAGAACTTATTTTTGTTGGTGAAAGAGCCAGATTTAGCAAAATGTAAGCAGGTAACTGGTTTTCCACCACATGACACAGCTAAGGTTAACTAAAATCAAACTGTGGTTCTGTTGAAGAAATTTTTCCTAACACTTAGAAATGCAAACTTCAGAAAAGAAGTAGCAAAGCTATTTTGGATATCTCTTGAGGATAGGGAATAAATTATTCTATTTCTAGCAAGTCATTCTGCATTTATGTAAGCATGGACATTTACTCAGGAGAGGTAGACCAGCCACATTTAAAAAGTTAGGCGACTGGCAAGTTATTTGATCAGTCCTGGTTTATGGAAAATATTACATTTCTCTTCCACATTTCTCCCTCTTTCCCTTCTTCCATAAAAAATCTTTAAAAACTCATCCTATTCAAAATCAAGGCATTTGCTGAAGCCAGTTTGGAGCAGCTGCCAGCACAACAAGCAAAATACAGTGGAGGTGATGCCTGCATTTGTGCTCAGCATTGGTCACCAGCTCAGCAGGCTCCTCTCTGCGGCTGCTGGACCCACAAGCTCTGCTGAGGCCCAGGAGTGGTTTGCAGGAGCGAGTGCCTGACGCTGAGCAAGTCTGTGCCTGTACAGCTGCCACCAGATGTACTTTCCAGAGGCAGCATGATTATGCCCTGAGCTCAGGGGCTGGCGTGGTGTTTGCACAGTCTCTGCACAGTTGTTTGTTCGCTGCTTTTACGTGGCTTTTGAGATGAACTGGGAAGATAACCCCAACTGCTGGGGTCTCTGCATCCTCCATGACAAAGAAATTTCTTACAGGAGGCATAAGACTGACAGAGCTGTGCACATATAAACTGTAAATAATGGGCAGAAGCCCAAGAACCGCTTTTTGCTGCTAAAATGGAAACAAATAACAAAGAGTATTCTTCTTTGGTTTGTGCACACAAAACCACGAAAAAGGAAATCAATATACCCATATGATATCCGTCAGCGGCAGATTTTGCAGTTATTCAAGTTAGTTGAACATTGCATTTATTATCCAGATGGAGTTCAGAGGCTGCTGCTGAGCCTTAATCCAGGTTCGTGAACCATACCACTGTGGCCTCTAGGCATCCAAATGTTATACCTTTAAGATGGGACTTTTTCTCACTCTTTTCTCTTCTACTGTAAATTAGAACAGTTTTTCACATTGTCGTGGTTTCAGCAGGGATAAAGTTAATTTCTTTCCTAGCAACAGGTATAGGTCTGTGTTTTGGATTTAGGATGAGAATAATGTTGATAACACACTGACGTTTGTAGTTGTTGCCAAGCAGTCAAGGACTTTTCAGATTCTCATACTGGCCTGCCAATGGGAAGGCTGGGGATCATCATCGTCATCATCATCTTCATCTTCCTTTTCTGTCCTATTGAACTGTCTTTATCTCAACCCACAAGGTTTACCTTTTTTTCCCCAATTCTCTCCCTCATCCCACTGGGGGGCCAGAGTGAGCAAACGGCTGTGTGGTTGTTTTAGCTGCTGCTGGGTTAAACCATGACAAACACACATCTACTTTTCACTTGGCTAAACAGCTGTTCAAGGTGTAGCGCAGAACAGAGTTTAGCCTCCTTGCAGAATTTCACTGAGTTAAAGACAGTGTTCACTTCATGCCTTTGCTATCATGTAGTTACACAGTCTTTATAGCTCTGTCTGCTTTATTGCAGGCCTTAAACTTTTCATGTGTGCATTACCACCGCCTGAAGGAACATCTGACATTCCCCAGATGTTTTAAGAGCATATTTTGCCACTTAAGAAATAGTTGGAAAGGAATCACCAGGAGCAATCTTTGCTTTCAAAAATGCACAATGTAATGAAGGTGCTAATGATTTCAAACTGTTGTCATTGCTTACTTCACCATCATGGTTTGTGCACGTTGTTCTCTGCTGTCAGAAATGCCTACTGAGACGTCAGGTTTTCCCAGCAGTTCAGAACAGCTTTGCTGATGCCTTTTAGTTCAGAACAAGAAAGAAAAATACTTGCACCAGCTGAAAGGAAATTCAGTGCTGTGGTGTGTTGACCTTGGCTGGCTGCCACATGTCCACCAAGCTGCTCTATCGTTCCCCCTCCTCAGCAGGACAGGAGGAGAAAATAAGATTAAAAACTCATGGGTCTTGGAGATAAAGGCAGTTTAATAAAGCAAAGCAAAGGCCACATGTGGAAGCAAAGAAAAACAAAAGGATTTAGTCTCTACTTCCCCTCAGCAGATGATGTCCAGCCAGTTTCTGGGAACCAGGGCCTCACTACAGTTGCCTCCGAAGACAAACGCCTTAATAATGAATCCCTTCACCCCTTCTCTTGACTTTTGTTGCTGAGCAAGAAGTCATATGGTATGTAATGTCTCTTCGGTCAGCTTGGGTCAACTGTCCTGGCTGTGTGCCTTCCCAACCACTTGACCACCCCCAGACTACTGGCCTCGGCAGGGGTGGGTTGGAGGGTTTTGCTGTGTGCCAGCACTGCTCAGCAAAACACTGGTGTTATCAACACCGTTCTACCAGAAATACACAGCACAGCATTCTGAGGGCTGCTGTGGGGAAAGTTAACTCCATCCCAGCCAGACCCAATACAAGCACGTGCACCTGCAGGACCTTATTTTGTTAGGATACTTCTTTTTTTGAGTCTTGACCTACATAGAGATGGACCAACATCATTATCTTGGTGTGCAATAAGATCTTTTTCTGAAGAAAAGCGACTAGCAATGCACTGACTAGGATGGGCTCCTGACGATCTGGTTTAGTTTTGTCCATTTCCCAGTCAGCAGATTACATTGATGTAAATATCTATATGCCATTAGAGCTATCCCAGAGCAGGACACTCAGGGCTGATATTACTAAAGCTGTATAATTGACACAGGACAATGTGCACACACGTGAGTTACCTTACTGGTTGTCCACAATCACCCAGCAGTGTCAGGTGTACCTGGGGAGGGAGGCTGTGATACAGGGGAACAAAAGGTGCTGAAGAGGGTGGTGAATCACGTAGCTAAAAATTCAGTGGAAGAACTTAACATTCTGGAGCATGGTAACACAAGTGGGGTCTCTCCGCATCCTACACAAGGAGTTTTACAAGTTTTTATCTGCCCCAGAGTCTGTGAAGGATTTTCACACCCATCTGCTTCTTTGCAGGCGAGAAACAGGAGCTGCTAAAGGAGTATAAATGCACCTAGCAGGAGGAAGAAATAGAACTCTGGACAACTACAGCTGAAAGAATTAGGCAAGATTTCACTAACAGAGGGTTTGTTAGAGAAGGAAAGAGTTGTAAGATTGATTTCTGACCTCCTTTAGAACGGGAGCAGATGAAGCACTAGGCAGTGCAGCAGGAGAGCGGTATCGGCAGGACGGACAAACCGGGTGATGCAGGAGAGGGAAGGGCAGCCAGGCCAGCATCACACTGCAGGCACATCTCCTTTTTCCTGCACAGGTCCACAAAAAGCTCTGTGGGAAAACACACAGCTTTCACAAGTTCCTGCTTCATCATGGAAAACACAGAAATAGCATGACATCCATGTTTTAATGGTGGGGAAGTAATTGCATGGGGGTTTCTCTGGAGTCTTGCTTTGGCTTTTGTGTGATAATTTTGTGAAAATATGGCATATGTGCCCTGTGGGAGAAAGAAATTGAAAGGGGAAAAAAAATTCTAGTGTTTCAGTCTGTGGTTTGAGACTGTCCTCCACTTTTTGCTGTTTCCATATCCTGCACCCCCACAGAGATGGCAACTGCTGAGAGCAATGGCATACCAAACAGCAGGCAGGGAAGGCAGGCATGAGTGGACCTACAAGATTTTCAGTGCTGGCAATGGTGGCTGTACAGAGATGCAGGTGAGAAGCATCTGTGATGCAATATGAATAATCTCTGTGGACCATCCTTCACTTCCACTTCCTTACCTTCCCTGTTTTGTCTCTCTCTTATGTTGTTATGAATTATGTCAAAGGCCACCCCTCAGCCAACACAACCCTCTCTAAATACCACGTGGCTAACGTGGCTCAGCTTCTCCACTCTCCCTTCTCACCCCCCCTGAAATCCAAGTACCCCAACCTGCCCCCTCTAGATTTTCTTCGTAGAAAGGGAACATGTAGCAACTGTACTGAGAGCAGCAGATGGGACATGGTGACTATTGGTATAACTTTACTGTTAACTCCAATTGCTAAGGCGGAGCTTTAAGACCGTACTGCATCTAAGAGTTAATGTATGGAAGTGGCATGGAAAGTAGGAGCGTGGACCTTTTCAGGTTTCAACTTTCAGCCAGAATCCCTCCATGAAAGTTCATCTGATATGGACAGAAGGTTTTGCTTTTACAAAAGATCCTTCTAGAATTGTCTCCCTTTCCCCAAATTACCAAGAAAGTTAATTTTTCTTTGAGTATGTATTGTGCCAGGTTTAAAAACTAAATCAAATAGCCCAACATAAGAAAGACAGCTTGTGCCCTGTCCAAACAAAGAACCTCAGCTTAACAATTTCTATGGAGCAAACAACAAAACCTCCACAGCATGCTGTACACGTACGGAAGGAGCCTGGGGTTTGTTGTCATGCACACTGTCCTTTAGCCTGGTGAAAAGCAGATGTAGCAAAACACCATTCCCATATGCTGGATTTGTACACCCCATATAAGCAACTGCCAGAGCGATTGTGTGAATAGCTCTGTCTTCCCTTAATGGATGATTGACTAAAAGGGCGCCTGAAAATGCTCTTAGTAGCCTCTCATAAATCTTTACCGACAAACCTAAAATTCTGCTGACGGCATGAATCAGTACACTCCACTTCCAAGCAATATTCAAAACAAAAGTAAATGACATAGTAGTACCCCTGGGGAAGGACTTCATACTAGCGGTGTGCTTTATCTATCTCAATTGTTTATTTCTATTTTCATTTTTTTCCCATCTAGCTTCAGGGAAAATTGTAGTAGCATAGATTCATCTACATCTTTTCTGTCCACCCAGAAAGCAAATTTTCAAAACAAAAATTTCTGGTTAATTTAAATAATTATTATATTTCATTCCAAAATTGATTTTGTATATAATAATAAAAATTTGAATACTTTTACAAATAAAAATGTCAAAATATTCAGTTTCACCAAGGCACTTATTTCTAGTACATCCCAACTAAAATCCACATATCCCTGCAGAAAGTTTCAGTTTTGAGTAGAAAAGGAAAGTATTTTCTGAAGGAAAAATGTTGAAAAACTTTAAAAGTTCTAGATGTCCTTTTCAACTCCTTGAAGCATTTCAGGATTTCTTTTTATTAACCTCAGCAATTTCAGAATAATTTGGGTTAATACTGTCTCTGCAGCCCTGGCTTTCTCAGCTAGGGATTTTGAGGACAACAAGAATATTTCACCTTGAATTGACAGCCTTTCCCCTGTTTTTACTCATATTTCTTTCCTTTCGTTCCTGAACTTTCTATTTACCACGGTCTGAGAAACACTACACAGTAAATATCCTTCTGTCCAGTTCTTCCACAGTAGATGATTGTGCCTGAACCCCTAGAGACTTTCTTGTGAAGCTTTCCATTGCTGTTTCTCAGGGATCTGGAGACTGTCGGTGGTATAAATCATCTGCATTTTACAGATTCCCAGACATCAGGGATGCAATTTCCAGGAGACGGAGCGGGGGGAAGGTTTTCCTTCATTTTTCAAAACCTTGCAGTAGAATATAGTTATTAATGGGTTTTCATTCCCTTTCATATTGGAAAAAGCCTTTAAAGAAGCATGTTTTGCATTCAGATTATAGCAAGATCTGTCATTAACTGGTATATGGGAAGACCATGTTTTCAACACAGCTGCTATGGCTATTATTTTTAATTACACTCCTACTGCTGTAAATTGGTTGTGGTTTGTAACCACAGTGATTTAAAACAGAAGGTGAGACACAGAATACAGAGGGGTGCAAGAAAACATGAAGGCATTGGTATCAACAGGAAATAAAATGTTCTACCTTAAACAAGAGATTTGGTATTACAAAGGTGAAACAAACAGCACATGAAAGCACCACTAAATCCAGACTAAATTAGAAACTAAATTATGCATGATGCGTGAGCAGGCAAGATGTGGTACCTACTGGATTTCATTTGCCTGAGAATGTAAACTTAGTGCCTGGTGACTGGAGACGACGCTAACACATCCACTATCCAAGCCCTTTTTTCTGCATACTTTTGGAGTACATCTGAAAATGGATCGGTTCAATATCTTCACTACTGGATATGTTTTGGGAAATACTTGTACAAAAAATACACTGCATGATTTTGAGGATAGGCTTTCTGGATGATCTTTCTGGATTTTAGGAGATCTGAATACCTGATTCATGCAAGAGAGCATTCAGGACCACAAAAGAACCACAGAAAGTTCAGCCTTAACATTTAAAACTGTATGCTCAGCCACACCTGCAAGCAATGATTTCTGGTATACCATACCTGATTGCACTCTCATTTTTAGAATAAATTTTTAGGTCCAACATTCCAGGATTTTTTTTTTTTCATTAAACTTCACATTATTCTTTCTTCTTTACCTTTTTTTTTGACAAAAATGCATTTTGACAGCAGACCTTATGGGCATTTTGCATGGGAACCTCCTCATCAACCTACTGGTCCTCAAAAGGCGGTGATGCTTCATCCCTCTTACTGAAGAATGGGTCAAGTGGAATTTTCAAGGCTGGACTGGGTGAAATGAAACACAGATCTGAACTCTGCAATGCACTTCTATAACTCTAACTTACTGAAGATTGGGGCTTTTTTGTTTCTTTGTTTCATCATTTTTCTTCACATAGCTTAGTACATACACCTTAAAGAAATCTTCAGGGGAAAATGACAAGTTCATATGCTGACTGAAATGTTTTGTGTCACAAGCTTTTCCACTGCATGTTAGCCAGCCACCAGCAGAAACACTGATCCAGTTGGAAATCAGAAATTAGCATAAATACCTTCCAAAGTAGCCAGACTACAGGCACACACTATCGTAGGCCCATTGACTCCAGCCACAGGTTTGTCCTACTGTACCCACATGGAAGCTACAGCGTCAGCTGCTGTAACAAAAATCGTCCTTGCACAGTGCTCTCACACTAGGTGTGCACTGCATTCCTGTAACGGCAAGAGGACTTTGAGAGCAAAAGCAGCCAGGTGTCGTGCTGTTACATCAACCCCACACTACACAGGCATGCTTTGCACTTCTCTTGACCACGCTGTGCAAGATCTTTTGGTGATAAACATCCCTAGACAATTTTTTCCATTTTTCTTTGCTTCACTCAATGGTAATTGAATCTGATCGGTAACTGCCAGTCATTTCACCACTGAGCATTTGTTATAATTCACTCTGTAAATACAGATGAGCAACGAACTGCAACACTGAATCCAATTGCACTGTAGTGCAGGAGAAGTCTAAATTTGATTCAGACTCTGCCACATGAGTCCACATGTACCACAATAGATGTACGTGATCTTTCATGTCTGGCAAGGGAATTAAACAATACTGCTACACACAAAGTTTTAAGTCTCTAAGCTGAGGCGTAAAGAGTTTTCACTGGAATCTTTCTCTTCTTAAAAAAAAAAAAGAACATACAAAATAAATCTTCCTAATACCTTCTAATTCTCAATAAACAAATAGTTTTTTTCTGGGAAGAAGAGCAAAAGATGTAAAATTGAAGTAGCACTTTAGAAAATCAGGGGAGTCAGATGGAGACAAACCATTCTGCAGGAGTTCTGAGCACACACTGCAAAGGCTAAGAGAGGTGGCAGCAGTTCATCACGTACATTGCAAGGAACACAAGGACCCATATCACTTGCTCTGACACAGGATGCTAGGCAACATGCATGTCAGGGTTATAATGGTTTTAGTCGAGGGACTAGCTTTGGTTGTCATGCTGGCCACATCTGTCCTATCCTTGTGTCCTTTGAGGCTGTGCCTGCGCTGGTGCACTGACAGTGTTAGGGGGTAATACCGTGATGACAAATGTTTGGGACCTTTCCTGGCACAAGTCTACCCTGCTCCAAGGAGCAGCCCCACTGAAATGCTGCCAGCCCAGGCCAGGAGCAGTCCAGAGACTTCTGCCACTAGAGAAATGGCACGCAACCGAGTTTGGAGGTGAAGACCAATTTCTGGCCCAGGAGGCGGTGATCGCAAGGAGCCGGCCTCCAGACCCAGCCGTTTTCACAGTGCCGGTGAGGTGCAGCCTCAATGGTGGCGCATTGCAAACGGCGATTCCGTGGGAAACAACCAACAGGCCCCAGTGAAGCACATGGAAACAGCATTAAAACAAGGACCAGTGGGAGTCAGGCTGGGGCTGGACGGAGTACAGAGCTGAATATTTCTACCTGCCTTCCCTCTGCTGCATCTAGACTGCCTCTTTGGTCCAGCCCTGATTGTTTAAATCTACCTTACCCTGTAGAGTAGATACATTTTTTCATGAGGTAGTTTCATTTGCTATTAATACAATTCTCCAATCTGTTTGATTTTGAGATGCTGCCTCTTTATTTTTTTTAATAACTGTTCGGGTGGGCACTGCAGCATTCAGAAGTCAGAGCACTTGCAGACTAGAGACTGCATTTGCTTTTATCTGGGAACTGAGGAAGAGGAAGGGGGGGAATCAGAGCTACTGCAGCAGCAGTTGTAGCCTCTGGACCACATGGCACCCTCCACCTACTCCTAGGCACTAAGTGACATCATCAATTTGCAATACTGATTATTAAAAAGCATAAAGTAACAAAACCTCCAATGATTACTGCTATAGAGTGGGTAAAAATAAAAAGAGGAGGTTTTCTACGATGATTCTCCATCCTTTTCAGAATTTAATGCATCAGATACCTGTGAGCTTAATGGTACAAGAAAAGGCTTTGGGAAGAAATAGTATTACATGCACATTTCTCAACCAGAGCTGCAGTACATGTGCATTCCTCCTTAAGATACATTCTCAAGATTTAGCACTGATGCTCCACAGCTCTATTAAGAGGACAAAAGAAAAAGAAAAGAAAGAAAAAAAAAGAAAAACCCAAACAGAAAAACTACTTTTTTTTTAAATCTGAAGAAGTGATAAAAGCAATTTTCATCCATGATTCAATTGCTATCTGTTTAGCATAGGAATGAAAAAGAGAATGTGATAATTTTTGCACAAAAGCATGCATTTTAATTTAGTTCTCAAGTAGTGTCCCACTGAATACCTTGTGGTCCAGCAGACATTCTAAAATAATCCAAGCCAAACTTGAAATTTGTAATTGGTGTAATAAATCTGTACGGGGGGGGGGAGGGGGGGGAAAGGAAGGAAAAAGAAACCTTTCTGGGTTATTTGGGATTCTGCTTTAAAACAAAGAATACTCCATCATCCTGTGAGATTGCAGTTGAGCACCAAGAGACTATCATAAATTAGAATTTGTGATTTTCTTAGTAACCATCTCATGGAATCTTGTAAAAGCTTTATTTTTCATATATTTAATCTGACCAATAGTTTTGCTAAAATAAAATTATAGAATTTGGGATTTCGAGATGTTTTATTTCTCTTTTCAGTAGAACTCTTCTTAAAAACTTCTTTTTACAGGGCTGTGTGGTGAGTAAGTGCTTCCAGTACTTCCAGTGGCCAGCATGGGATATTATTCAGAGATTCGTGTGTTTAAGCATTTAAAAATCACACTTCCTTCCACAATCATAGCCTTGGGGTGTATTTTAAAATGTGGGACTGTGAGTAATTGATACCATGCATCGTCTGTGACAGGAAACTTGGGGACTGGCAGGCTAAACTTCTGGCTTTGGGCTTAATCACTCAAACTGGAGCCAATGGGGCTGTGCTCCTGCCAAGGAGCCTCCACAACGCCTCTCCTTGCTCGTTTCCAACAAAAGCTGCAGAAGGTGCAGGAGTGGAGCTGGCAGACAACTGGTGCAAAGGCTGAGGCCCGTAACCAGCATCCACAGGCACTTTGGTCCAGATGGCATAGGTGGCAGAGACCGAACTGGAGGAAGTCATGGAAGGCAGCAATGCAGCCAGCGCTGGCCAGGGGAGCCATGAAGACATTCATCTTGGAGAGAAATAATACAGAGGGCCCAAGGCATCTAAATACAGTGACACCACAGCTATTAATTACTGTGTTAGGAGATGAGCAGCTGAGACGCATGTGAGCAAGGCTGGGCCCCAGAGATGCTAATGGCAATGGAAACAGTTGCCATGGAGACCACAAAGAAAGGCCGACCAAAGGAATTACCAATATGCACAAGTCTAAGGGTGCCTGACATTGAATAATGCAGGGCGATGCTGCCACGGTCCCAGCGCTATTTCTGAGCCCGGGGAGCACAGCAACACTGAGCACGAATCAGTTGGTTTGCTTTGCTGCAGCTGGTAGGCAACCACTTCGTTATAGATACTTATATTTAACAAACAAACAAACAAAAAAAAGCAGCAGCAGTAAAGGGAGTAAAATCCTTAAACTGAATGGTTCCCCTTGCCTTTGCTGGAAGAAGGATTTGTGCTGATGCTATGGCTTAGCATTTAGCTCACCGCGAGTCACACAACAGTCTCAACATGAGGGAAGGAGAGAAGGAAAATCAATAATGCTTGATCATTGGAAAGCTAAAACCATTAAGAGCACAAGGAAGATTGCAGTTCTCATTAAGGCATGTATTGCTCCTCCCTGCACATCTGCTTCTCTGAGCCACTGTTTCGCAGTTTCAAGGTCACATGCGGCATAAGCAGCACAGCGTCACTGGACCAGACCTGGGTTTCAACTTGGACTGAAATCAGTCTTTACTATAAAACACAAAGAAAATTCCTATATGGAAAAAAAAAGGAAGAAAAAGAAAAAAGAAAAAAGCACCACAGAGGCCTCCTGTATGCAGCAAAGAAAACAGTGTTTTGCAGCTAATAAAAGTAAGAAGTATATATTAATTCCAAAGTACATTGTTGTCGTTCTTACTAAGACAAATAAAAGATGTTTTTAAATTTCACACTAAAACTTTTCTGTACAGCCTTGTTACCAATTTAGCATGCCTGCAACAAAGTTATATCCCTGTTTTTAATAGAGATGTTCTCATTGATGGGAGCACTTTGAGGACATCTGTTGGCTTTACTCGGGGTAAAGAAAGTGAAGAAAGAGAAGCACAAGGATTGTTGCTGCTGCTTTCACTGGGAAAATGGAAATGTTGAGATTCTTCTGGTGAATGACAAATATTGCTTCTATTTAATCTGTGTCACGTTACCCACAGCACAGCTTGACAATGGGTGCTTATGTGGCTTTTCATGGTAACGTGCAAGTGCCTACAAAGTTACAAAATACCCCATCAGCTAAACACATCACACAATATGTATTTTCTATTTAAGGAATACACACACACATATAAGTAATGTATACATAACTTAAGCCAGAAACTTAAAGCAGCAGGATATGAGTGCTTGACTTCCCTATATTCCTTTGAGAATCAGACACCCCCATGCTGCCGAGTGGCGGAGGGATGGGTGACTGACAGCTGAGGAGCAGCAGGAGGGAGAGGGCATCAGCCTGTGACCCTGCCACCAGCCAGGCTGGCCTGTCTGCTGCGTCTCTTTCCAAGGGAGCACTTTTGTATACCCTGAGAAGACACAAGAGGAATAGGGAATCCTGCTACAGGGCAGCTGAAGGAGGGTTAAGTGAGCTAATGTGCTTTGTCTGCTTCCACAGAATCCTAGGGAACATTTTACTGACCTGTTGCATGCATGAAAATGCACACAATACTCCACTCAGGTGCAAAATAGTCACCAGAGCACTCCTACTTTTATTTCCATGTAACTGCTCCACAGTAATACATTTTTAAATATTTCTTGAACTATGGTAGCTCAACAAGAATTATTTTTAGGGTATGTACTACCATGGTAAAACATCTGTGCTTGAAACTTTTGAAGTAGGAACTTTGAGGGAATCCTTTTTTGTAATAAGTCACTGGTTGATTGTGAAAGACACCAAACTGAAGTCTTTGGTTCAAGACTTACATGAGCATACTCTCTGGCTTGAAAAATGGATGCTGTACAACTGGGAATGGTTCATGGCCCTCTGCTTTGCTGAGATCATCCCTTCCCTGGAAAGATACAGAAAATTAAATTAATACATTTGAAGAGTTTTTTAGACCTTGTAAAAATATGTTATAATATAGTCAGTGTACAATATGTAGCATAAATACAGTATGATTTTTTCACCTAAAGGCTAAAATTACACAGCAGTAATGAAAGAAATAGATTGTTGTTCAGAGAAAATAAGTTGGTAGCCATTCATAACTCATGTACTCCCTAAAGTGTCCCTTAATAGGGTTTAGGTGGTTCTAGGAAACATACAGTAAATTTTTTTGATGGGCTATTTTTCTGGAATTGAAGTTTTAATTATCCTCTTGTGGCTTTCAAGTTTAGGAGGAAACAAAAAAAAAAATGCCAGGTCACTCATCTGTTAGCTGTAGGTTGACCCAGACTGGCAGCTAAGCACCCATGTAGCTGCTTGCTCATGGGGGGTGAAATCTCATGGGCCAAGGTTAGGACAGACCACTTAATAAGAAAGAATTTATTTTTTTTAAAAGTGATGCAAACATCATCACTCACCACCTTCCACCAGCAGAGTGATGCCCAGCCAGTCTCCGAGCAAAAGCTACTTTGGCAGAAGCAGCCTCCAGTCTTTACTGCTGCCATGATGTTGGAATGATATGGAATATCCCTTGGCCAGTTTGGGTCATCCATCCCAGCAGCGTCTCCTGCCAGCCTCTTCCCACCACTAGACTGCTCACTCGCAGAGGCAGCGTGAGGAGCAGAGAAAGCCCTGATGCTGTCCAAGCACTGCCCAGCAATAGCCAAAATGCCAGTGTCTTACCAGCACCGATTTAGTCATGAATGCAGAGCAGAGCACCCTGTTGGCTGCTGGGAAGAACATTAAGCCCATTCCAGCCAGACCAAGTACAGCGGTTCAATTTGTTTTCTCACACCTTCCTCTCAGCTCAATAGAAATGCATATTACAGATGGTGTTTAAAGAGTACTTTTCACCGTTAATGATCAAATCACTGCACATTCCTAGGTCCACCTCCCTTTCCTTTGGAAAGTGTGCTTTGGACCTGATCTGAGCAGAAACTGAAGCAAGGTTTCTGGCAGAAATCAATTCCAAGCCCAAGATTGTCTTTTTCTAGCTTAGACCCAGATGAGCATGACACTTAAGCCTGGTTGCTTAAAAAATAGTATTTTCCCAACCACCATTTTAAACAATATTTGAGCCTATAATGGTGTCTTCTTTCTATTCTAAAGACTGATATCAAAGGCTCAGTTTGGAAATCAAAATGTATCTACTTAGATCTGAGATACTGAAGGTTAGAAATACTTCTGGATTAGCCTTTAATTCCCACTATTAAAATGTGAATTTTGAATATGAAACAGTATAGTGAAGGTTAAAATGACAAATTGATACGTAGCTACTGAAGGCAGTTTATGCCTTCAGTTTATTTTGAAAACAGGCATCAAAGAAAAGCATGTGTGTGATGGGGATGCTATTGTCGCATAGCATCAGAAGGCTGCTTAAACAGCTGCTTCTAATGGGATTAATCAAACTCACTGCAGATTAATGCAGTTAGAATCTGCGGATACTGTCATCCAACACATTTCAACCTTTTTGAAGTTTGCACTAAGATGCCTCCTAAATTCTGTTTCAGGCTTTTCCTGGTATTTTCTGGTTCTCAACTGGAAACAAGTGTTTACTGTAATTTTCAGAATGCTCCCACTTTCAAAATTTCCTCCTTACATTTGCAACCTTGTGATATTCACCTGGCTTCACTCAATTCAGTGGAAAGTTTTCAGTCAGTTTCAGGTTTTTTCCTGAATTTCAGTCAGTGATTCCAAAATTCAATTTACAGTACAGATGGGGTTTTATCTTTTGTACTCATCTAAACTTCATTTACTGGTCATCCATCATTTCTTTTTTAATCTTCCTCAATCTTGTTTCAATGTCAGTAAGTACCTGTCAACAGTGAGACAGAAACGATTCAACTTTCCTTGCTAAAATGGGGTGGTGGGAATAGGGGGTATTAAAAATAGGTGGTTTAGTAGGTTAGAAAGACTTTTGGAAAAAAGCTTCTCAATTCTGAAAATTTTAATCTACTATTTCAAATATGACAAGTTTTTCTTTTAAACTATTGAGGCCATAATTTCAAAATATTTGTCACACAAGCCAATCATTTTGCAATTTTGCATAATTTAGATTGATGAATTTCCACTGTGTATAAATTTATGCTTAGCAAATTTTCCAACTTCCATTCCACTTTCAGGAAAACTCATCCTGATATGTGAAAAAAACATGGTTACAGTTCTTGTTACACTAGTCTTTGCCCTGGCTCCATATGATATCTCTGTGAAGAAATGGTTGCAACGGATTTCCCACCCAAATCCAAATAATCCATCAGTTTCTTATCATTGTTCTCATCTCTTTCCCAAAGACACCTGATATTCTCTCACAGAAAAAGCTTGAGAGAAATGGCTCATGCTCTTCCAACAGACACACTGGATGATGATAGGGCTTAAATAAAAACAAACAGAAGTTATCTATGTTGAACCTCTTTTGAGCAAAAATAACAAGTACTCAATACACTTTTCTTCCTATTATTTAAAAAAAAAAACAACCAAACCAACCAACACCCCACCCCACCCCCCCCAAATAAATTCAAGGCAAAGGAGAGATGAGAACTGAGAAATTCAGAACAGCTGTGATGATATCGTCAATTTCACATGATTGTTTCTTATGAATCACATAGCAATAGTGACATATTTGGGTTATATTGTCACATAGTGACTGTCATGCAAAGCAGTGTCAGCTAATGGTGTCTTTCCCTCGCCACATTGGACAATTAGTACAAACTCACAAATACCAACTATTAAGATTTCTGAGACACTGATATTGAAATGCTATGAAGGTCTAGGCAGCCTTTAAAATTTAAGTGAGAGAGATTTGGACACCTAATGTGCGACACAGTTTGGAGGGGTTAGGCTGCCAGATCTCCTCAGTCTTAAATTCTCTGTTGCCCAGGAATGGTCTATTCAGATGTACTGGGATTTTCTCATCCTTGTACTGTGCCAAGCACAAAAGTGACCAGGATCACCATTGCTCCAGACTAGCAAAGATCTGGGGAGACTGATATTGCTATTTGTCTTATAGAAGGGAAGATGTGACATTAACTTCCAAGGTTAGCAAATCTGACATGAAATATTAGTTATACTTATAATTTCAGAAGAAAGGAAGGAACGAAATTTCACTATTCTCAAAAAAAAAAAAATCTTCAGTTAGATCTGCCTGTGACAGTTCTGCCCACAAAGTGTGGGAGTATCTGTCAGAAAATCAGCTTCCAAGATTCAAGTGATATGTCCTCATCAACAGCTTCACCAAGAGAGTGGTAACTCTTTATGTTTATTTCTCTGCTGTACCCATTAGTCTTTGTAATTTTTTGCAGTATTGGCATCCAGAGAAGTTTAAGGCATTCCAGTGAGTTCATTTGGCAACACAGATCTTGTACTTGTATTGGGCATCTGCAAGTGCTCAGACTGTCTGAAGCAATGTGAAAGAACAGGATAAAAAAAAATCTGCTGATAGAAACACTGGCAAAGGCAACATGCAACCTCACTAGTTCAGTCTTAAAATAGATCCTTACAGCACACAGCAATTATCAACATGAGTTGATAAACTTTTGAAAGTAAAACCTTGTATGAAAAAATTGATGCAGTTTTATTTCATGACATATACTAATCAGCCATAAAGCTGTCCAAACACTCTTTATGATGAAAGATTTATTTCAAGATTTCTTATTTGGTGATACCATGCACTAGACTCCATGCGTGCTCATAGCAAGACAATTTCAGGCTTCTAGGAGCTATTTTGTTCTTGAAGCTATTCAGCTTCCTCAGATTTGGGAAAAAGAGAGGCAAGACTGATCCTTTGATGTCTGAAGCCCTGGAGTGCAATTGTGTTATGCTTATAAGTTCTAATGTTTTGATCCAACTACACAAGGCTGGGCATCAGTGATACATCAGCTTCCCCAGCTCACAGATGCAAGTTCCACATCATTTTGGAGCAGCAGCTGCAGGCCAGCCGTCCCTGGTTGAGGTCCCTCAGTGGCATGGCACAGGACACCTAAATAAAGCCCTGGAAATGCCACTGAAAGCTGAGATTCCTTTCAAATCCCAGTGCTTCATGATCTTGACCAAAACAACTTTGTCTCGCTGAGAGACAGACAAGAGCATGTCAGAGCTGACTGCAGCGGGGAAGAGATGAGTGTGTCACAGCAGACAGTCCTAAGTCAGGCAGGATCTGGGAAAGCAGGAATGATGGCTGAAGAGGGGAGGAATCCAGAGATAGTGACTGATTTTGAGGAAGGATACTATATTCAGTTGTATACTTGTGAACTCAGTGACTTTGGTGGAAGGGTGGGGGGAAGCACCGGTGGGAATCCTGTGCTTTGCATGAAGGCCATCACAAACTACTGCAGCACAAAGAAAAAGCACTGTGAAGGCATTGCTACCTCCCAGGGGAAGGAATAATTCAGGAGAGCAAGGGGCAACAACTAGTAACTTTGGAGTGAGTTAATTGTCTGATAATTTGACAGACAGTGTATTTTGGGCAGGTTTGTTCTGTGCTGTCATGCAGAGGCACACTGACATGTCAGAAACGTAAATATTTCATGCATCTGGAAGTGTCGTATCACGTCAAGCTATGCATGGCAGAGCAATTCAGCTGGCAAAGGCAGGATAAATGTGTCCTCGTACTAAAGAGCTGGTCAGTGAGTTAGTAGACTGTATCTGCCACAGGGGTTGGAAATGAAGTATCTGAGGAAAGAGATTCCCTTCCAATTTATGTCGATATACCAGACCAGAGACAAAGAAAAGAACATTTTTACCTGTCATTTTTATGCCTCTAGTTTTTATTCTTCTTTCTTTATTTACCCAGATGTAAAAGCAAACCAACCAATATCTTTCCAAAAGAAAAGTGTCTCCTCTTGAAAGCAGAGCAAACTGGAAGAGCAGAGGAACTGCTTTGTCCAAAAGCCACGTAGGACTTCAGTCATGCAGAGATCCTGAGCACAAGGTTTGTTTGCTGCTCCTGATGGAAATTGATAAAATACAAGGTCTTTCAGATTTCCAAGCAGAGGGAAGGGAGCTTTGGGGTTTGGTTGATAGGACAGGATCAAGTAAGTGAGGAGAGAAGCAAGGATGGTTAACTTTGGGCAATGGACATTTTCCCACTGACATTTAAGGAAGAATTCCAACCTTCCCCCTGTCTTTTGGGTACTAAGGAAAAATGCAGTGGCTTCACACTGGAAGAGCAGCTTGAACAAAAAGGCTGCTACCCTCGAAAGATTAATTTCAGCACCACCAGCTGAGAATGAAACTATCACAACATCAGGAGAGAACCTGAGTTTTGATTAAACAATTTTAAAGTGAAATCCCCTCAGGGAAATGGCACACAGAAAAAGCAAGAAAAAGCTGAGAACAATTTAAACCACCTAGTGGGATGGTTGTCACCAATGACAGCATCATTACAGAGCAGCAGAGTGCAAGCAAGGACAGAGAACAACTGAAGGTCACATTTATTGGAAGGGTTTTCCTCCTCTCCCTCTTCCACGTTGCCCCATACTTCAGTGTGTGGAACAAAAATACATTTTCAATCTCTTTGCAGACAGTATCTGTTACAGCTACTACAGAATGTTGCTCCCACCTTAAACAAGCCAACTAATGCTGCCACTTCCGCTGAGCAAACAGCTAAGCTATGTGTATCATTTATTTCATACAACATCCCTCAAAATGTATAATAATTTTTTTGTTTTGACTTGACACAAAATTAATAAGAATTTGGAAGCTGGAAAAATCAGAAATCAATGAGCAGAATAATCTGGATACAAAATCAATTTTTTAATGAAGGTTGAAAGCATTCTTCCAAAGAAAGAAAAGTCATTTATCAGGGCATAGAAAAGTTAAAAAATAAATCAGTAAGACAGAACAGTTGCAAGAAAAATAAAGACTGCAAGTAAAAGGTTTCAACATGCATGAAAACTTTAGCCATAACTTCTTTTTGACTGTCTGTGGAGCTACAACACACTGCAAATTTTGAAATATGTGTCCAGAAGGCATGATTTTTCCTCTGAATGATCTGTTATTCATGTGCTAAAAATGCTGGGCTATTTATTTGAAACACAGAAAAAGATTATCTGGACAAAGTTCTTTTCTTGCTGTTGATCAGAACAAACTGTTGTTGATCAGTAGCTATCACTGGAAAAATGAAGAAGGGGAATTCAGCAGAGATTGAGCAGATGCCCATCAAAGTAAGTGGGACCACACACAGTAATTTGGTGGGTACTGAACCAGGCTGTAGCGGCTGAGGCCAAAAGCATTTGCCTGTGCAGAAGTTAGTCAGACACGATCATCAGAGGCATTTCTGTAGTGCACTCAGGAGTAAATCTATTTCTGCAGTATAAAGAGTGAAAACTACATTTGTTTTACCAATGCAATTATTGACTGGGGAGGGAGGCGAAGGGGAGAGAGAATAGGGAGGACTTACGCGGATCAACATCTCTTGAAGTGTCTGCTCTCAAGTAAACCATGCAAATGTCTAATATCACTGCATGATGGCGTTGTGGGGAGAAAAAGGTCTTCACCCCTGTGGAGTACTCCCATGTGGGTAAAGATACAACTCTCTGGTCCCCAGCATGTTCATGAAAGGAAGCAGAGAAGAATCACAAGCCGACCTAGCCCACAAGACAGCCTCAAATTCAGGCTGAATATCCTACCACCAAACATCTGACCATTTTGCAGTGAGCTACCCAAGCTGGCAGCAAATTTGTTGTGGGAACCACACCATAACTCACATGCTTCTCACGGCTTTCACATCCTGAGGTGGAGATAAACTGGTTTGTGCTTTGGGCTGAGGCTGAGTCACCTGTAGAAGCCGTAGCAGGCTACAAGCTTGGGTTCGAAGCAAAATACCCTGCTTTTCTGTGTGCAGAAGCTCAATGGTCTCAAGTCCACCATGTCCTGCTGGACACCGGGTTGGACGTTAAGGACAACCTCACACAAAGGGAGCACGGCAAGAGTCAGAAAAGGCTCTGCTTTGCTGGGGAGGAGGACAGGGATACTGACCCACCTCCAAAAGCAGTGGCTCTTTTTCAGACAGCGGCGAGAAATGCTCTGTCCTGTATGTCATGACTGCCCTGGAGAGGGGTCACATGCACCTCACTGCACCGTAACCTGTGTTACGAGCTGCTCAATGATACGTCTCCCTCGTCAGAGAGACACCATCATTAGAAAAATGCTATCGTGTTCAGCAGCAGAAACAGACAGGAATCTTGTGAGAACAGGCAAATCCAGAGCTGGCGTTCAGAAGCAAAATGCCATGACAGGAAAAAAGAAAAACAAGTCTGTGGTTGCCCAGAGGTGACTACACTCCTTGGCCTGAGAGTTTCACACCCTCCAGAGTAAAGACATACTTGGGCTCAAACAAAAGACATTTTCAAATGATTCTGCACTGCATTGGGAGCGCTTCCGAGAGAGCCCAAACCAAGAAGGCAA
Source organism: Grus americana (assembly GCF_028858705.1). Classification (NCBI taxonomy): domain Eukaryota; kingdom Metazoa; phylum Chordata; class Aves; order Gruiformes; family Gruidae; genus Grus; species Grus americana. Next base: position 77,575,177 of record NC_072891.1, read on the forward strand.
TGTCAGCAATGGGAGAGGGAGGATGCACACCACGCTCTCTCTGTGCCGGTGTCTCTCAGAGCCAGCACACTGGCTGGGAGATGGGGCAATCAGGACAGATGAAAATAGTGAGAGAGAAGGAGTCACCCAGTGTGTTTGCTTCATTCCTCTACTCCTTTGTTTGGTCTTTTGTAAGGTACAGTCTAAGCATTTATCATTGTAGTCGTGGCAGTCTTTGCTCTGGCTAGCCACCCATGTTTCTGTGTTTGTCGGATTTTTTTAATTAAAACAACAGCAAATGAATCTTGTGAAGCCTTTGATGTTCCGTCACTGAACCTTAAATAGCTATCATTTAATCTGTTACACGTACACATTGCAAGCTGGATGCTTTGTTACGCATACTGAATTGTGCACTCTGCATCTCACAGGGGAGCTGATTCTGAGCAGCGGCCACTGAAAAACAAATCCAATCTGAAAATTATAAGATTTTTCTCTACAAAACACACTAGCAGAGTTCTAGCTTCTTCTCATTCATCATGTTACTTTCCTAATTCCACAAAAGTCTTGACTGAAGTCTTTTAAAATATAAATGCTTGAGAGTATTTGCTTAGAATAGGAAAAAAGATAATTTTCAGGTAAATTTGTCAGCTTAGCACACTACCTATTTTATTTTCATTGGTATGCTAGTGAACTTGTTCACTGGCAAAAGTTTCCAAATAAACAGGATCTTTTAAAAAAAAAATCACGAAAATAAATTCTGAGTGTGCAAGTGCAGGAATTTATACAATCAAAGGACAAAAGCATACAGCAGGACATAGGCTATAGGCATTCAATTAAAATGATCCAATCTTGGTATGAATATTAAAGACTGAGAATAAGCTGTCCATAAACCCTGTATAGAAATAATTCATTGTATAATTGTGAATAATTAAATATCAGATAACCAGGACCTTCTTGAAGCAATTTGCGAATAACAGCACACAGAATTTCTAAATGCATTATTTTTAAAACCCCATCATACAACTTAATTGAGCACAAATGCAAGCATTTTTAAAATATCTCATTATTTCAGCCTTTTTTTCTGGTAAAGAACATGCTCACCTAGAGACTAGGAATTTTTCCCCAAGTAAAAATTTATCTGCATATATTTCTATTTACCTAGATATTTACCACTGTGAACTTGTGGTAGCCTGTAATCCTTTCCCAGCAGCTTGCCCATGCCCTCCAGCCAGTGTCCTGGCCCACATCTGGAGGCAGCCAGCCCCTGAGGTGCCCAGCACAGGCAGGCTGTGGGAGGAAGGCACATGCTCTGCACAAGCCCACGTGGCTCTACCAGCCCATTCCAGACCTGCGGGTCTCAAAATGTCTGCGGCCACACCGCAAAACACACAACAGCTGAAGACCCTGAACATTTTGTGCCACAGGGTCCTGAATGTCACCTAATTTAACTGTTTAAGCAATGACTTTAACATCTGGTGGTCACTGGTTGCACTCAACCTTCCTCTCTCATGGTACAACCCCAGAAATTTTGGCGCTGTTTCTGCTTTTATCCCAGCGTAGGTGGCTCTCTATCTGCTGTGCTGAAACACTTGAACTGCTGGTCACTGCCCACAAAGTGATGAGTGGCTCACTATTATTTAGTCGGAATTGCCTGGGGTGACCAGCTTTATCAGACTAACATGTGAGCCGGGAAGGAAATACCCAGCAGACACTCACCGAACCGAGAGTTTACTGGGAGTGGGAAAGACATCAGGTTTTCTGGAGGATGACTGCGTATCAGGCAGAAGTACTCAGTCCTGATGTCTTAGTTTCCCACACAGAATAAGGCTGAGGGGAAGTTAGATGTTTTCGGTCTTTTTATTAAGTCCAGATTTCCCCCTCTCCATCCAGCGAAGGAAAAAAGTCATAACTAATCAAGGATGGGCTGACATGACAGGTATGTGCATTGGACAGGCACAGAAATGGAAATAGGCTTTGCAGATACTTAACATTGAAGATAAGACTTCAAGGCTGCAAAAGACATTACAGCTAAACTGGACAGTACTGTTATGCACTCCAGTTTTACTGACCAGGATATAAAACAACTGAGAAGCTGGGAACAGGTTTTCTTGTGGTGTTTTTGCTACATTACTCCAGGGGAGTCAAATCCTTGGTGAGGAGACCCATCAGCTGGCCATCACGTCAGAACTGCTGCTGACAAGGGCAGTGGGAGCCACCCACGTGCCATCTCTCTTTTTCACATAGTCCCAAATGCTTGTGAGGTCAAGCGATAGATCAGGTCAGGAAGATGGTCTGACAGACAACTAACGTTATTTTAGAGGGGCCATGAGGGGTGAAGGCAACTTCACACAATGAAGCCAGGGTGAGAGGAAGATAGCACAAGTCACCTCTGTCCCTGGGGATTGCTCCTGGTTGGTAGCACTGTATCCCATCCCTAAATCTCTGCTGATTTTAGGTATAGCATACAGTCTTTAACCATCTGCAGTTCTATAGCAGTGTCTTAAAGAACCTGTGTGCACCAAGCAACCTAACATAAATAGTTTTTAACTGGAACAGATATGAATACTCTAATAAAAATAAAGCCAAAACTTCCAGGGACTGTATGTAGGCAATGGCCTACCATCCACAGAAATGCAACAGCAGAAGCAGGTGGAAATCATTGTCAGGGTTGTCTTTGACCCATAACTAATGCTAATCAAAACATTATATCCCAGCTGAAATTACATGACTGGCTGAAATATTCACACACTGCTCATGCCCAAAGTGAACAACATGGATTCCTCAACAGTCACAGCGGTCTTTCATTTCTGAAAGTACCACCATGTTTGTTGTGCTAAAAATAAGGACATTTTCCTTTTTATTCCCTCTTAGTAATACATGCTTATTTTTAGCACAACAAAACAGATTATAAAGGATGACATTTTTGTGTAGTGGGATATCAGTTTGGCATAAATAACACAAAGAAAGTGATGCTATTGTGAGCAAGTGGAGAAAAGGTGTAGATAAACTTACATAGGATAAATCCATTACCTATGAGAAACCCCATGTAAACATGCTGTAGTTGAGAACTCCAGAGCTTTTTCTCCATGAAGCATCCTCACTGGGATCATGAATTTGGAGAGGTTAGCTCTCATTTTTTTCTGGCAATAGAAAAGACCTAAAAAATATGCCCAAAGCCATAGAGGACATCTGCAGCTTAATAATCACATGCTTTCCATGTGGTCGTAAAGCACTCTGAATTGAGTTATCATTTCTGTGATGAAAGTGGTAGTGAAATAATCCATTTCAGCCGTATCTATTGAGTGAATTTAACTGCTTCCACACCACCTTTCAGTGGAAATCCTTACTTCAAATTTAGTAAAATTCAAAGTGTATTTGGGTATCAAAAATAGGATTTAGCCATATTTTACTGAAATATTTTTATCCTTTTCTTAGTCTTAACAGTTTGACAAAATACTTTGCAAATTCCTTTCTTTATAGGAGCTTTTAGTAGAGTAGCGTGCAACTTAATTTGAGGAGAATTATATACTGTTTCTAACCATTGTATAGGGTAAAAAACTCACTGTCAAGCTCATGATTATTTAGTTGGTGTTTAAATTAGTTTAATACAATAATATCCGAAATGTGGCAATGTACAATAACATTTACAATTGGGCCAGGCCATTTGAATGAAATGAAAGTACCAGTAAGCCCAATGAAAGATATGCATGTGCATACAGTACAGCAAACATTTGCAAACTGCTTGTTTGAAGTCACCAATACACTTTTGTGCTCTACTGATTTAGCAGACATTCTCAGTGTTACTGTTATCCACAGAACCCTGAGTATGTCCTACGCTATGTGCTTTGCTTATAAATGGGTATTTGTGGCTAAAATGCAGGGATGAAACAGGATTGTCCTTAATATGATCATACCTCTTTATGTCACTGTGTCCTGCATCTTTGCATTTTCTCATTCTTCATGTATCTTAGTAATGTGCTTTCTTTCACCTACAACAGAAATTCCAGAGACACAAATTTCAGAGATGTTAATTTTTAAATGCACCTTACGTATTGCAAAAATTGAGAATGGTCTGTAGTTTATTTTTCTGTCTTCAATATGGTATTGATAGTAATGCTATTAGTTGGCTGTCTGGGCCCTAACCAGGTGGATCACAACATGTAGTTGGCATGCTTTGATGATGTATTTTACTCAAAAGCACTACATTCTGCCACTTTCAGGGGTTCAGTGTATGAATATTGCCACAACATGGTATCCATATGAATCTTTCATATAAATTTAGGAGAACTACATTGTAAATTAAGAGTGAATTAATATAAATTTTCTGGTAACCGCTAAGGTATGTTTAGCAGACTGACTATCTGACGTTGAAGAGGAAAAAAGAAAAAAAAAACAAACCCAAAAAACCCGAAAACACCCTGGTATATGTAGTTTGGAAATAAGTAAATCTCACAACCTTGTGTTCTGCTATGCCAAATGCTATGCTGGCCAGAGACTCATCCATACCATGAAAAACAGATCTGCTTTTGTTCAATGAGAGCATTTAATGAAGCAGCAGAAAAGCCTGGAGAGACTCCCTGGAACAGCAGGATCTGGAGTCATGCCCTCAGGACCATTTCATGCAGTGTAACTTGAGATCATACAGAAGACTCAACTGTTTCAACTTACCTTCCTGTGAAAATAATATTCACTCCTTTCTCACAGAGCAGGAGATCTTTATATTCCAGCCTGCCAGCAGTCTGGTTGGCACACTGTGTGCATCACAGGTACTGATTGCCAGCAGTTCTTTTTCCACCCTGACTAATATAACTTTACAAAAACCTCTTGAGCTGCTTATCCTACAGTGGTTTAGCCTCTGTATAACCAACACGATCCCTGATTAGATGTCATACTCCAAGCTCCTTGGTGCAGCTGAGCCTGCCTTTGTACAGCCAGTGGTTCAAAATCCCCTCTTAACTCCCTCAGAAACAGTCAATTTCAACATGAAGACAACGAAATATTTAAGAAGAACAGTTGCATAGATTGTTTTCTTCTCAGCCATAGGTCCAGTCATTCTGGACATACTCCACAGAGGGAGTTAAGAAATTTTCTGACTTCAGTGATAATTGAAATGAGTTTGTCAGGAGAATTTCTGGCCTTGATGCAGCGAGTGGTAAAACTTCCATGAAAATGAGGCACAATTACACCCTGGGTTTTTTAGAACATGTTTATTTTCTGCTTGTGACAAACCTGTACAATTACTGTAAGAGGAAGTTTAGTCTACCTGGGACTGACTTTCATAGGCTACAGCTGTTCACAACTTTTCTTCAGAATTTCAGTTCCCTCCTTAAGTTCTGCCAACCCTGTGGCTTAGTGCACTGGACATGAACAGAGAATGGACAGTAAATAACCAAAAGCAAGTGAGGCTCATTCACAATTTACCTTTTCTTCTCAGAAGTCAGATTCCACTCTTCAGCTAAACAGAACTGGAAAGCACCTGGTGGCTTAGAAACTCATTCTCTCTCTGACTGAAAATCCCTTCTTTTTCAAGACACAGCAAGCTTGCAACTTTTTTTTTTTTCAGCCAGCAAAAGCAAGAAATGTCTCTGGTACTATCAAACTGTCGATAGCACACTCACAATCATGACATCTGATGATGTGAATGGGTTGAGTGATTTGATTTCTAAATCTGATTTATGCCATGAGCCTGCTGCCCAAGCCACCAGGTATACGTCCAATTAACAAAAACACACACACAGCTGCAAAAGGCAAGTGTCTGCAGTAACAGTTCTTGGATTTACTGCATTTACCAAATATTACAAAAAGAATAAAATCAGGGGAAATGTGATATGCAGTTGTCACGTAAAAGATAAATTCTGATGTGTGGCTGAGGGAGGCCGTCTTGTTGAGTCACAAGCTTCAGAAAGGACCCCCTTTCTTTCTAAACTCCTTCTCAGACAGAAGGCGAAGTGTGGCTAGGTCCAGTCTTAGTCCCACACTTGGTGAGTGGTTTATGTCTAAAGGATGAGATATATAGCCATATATCAGAGTCAATGTTTGCCTGTCAGAGCCCCCAAAGGACTTGCACTGACTCGGTTTCGCAAAGTTGAAACTAATAGAAAGTTTATTAAAGCAACAGATTTAAAGAGTTTGGAATTGCCATTGATAAATGCACTCACTGCAATAGCGCTAATACGTGACTATAATTATAATTCTAGCAGATTACTGTCCTGGGTATTCTTACCGAAATGAGATCACCATTACTTATCAAGAAGGTGTCACTGTCTTGGGTGGAGGAGAAGGAGCACAGCCCATCGACTGCCTCTTCGGAGTCTTCAATCTCTTCTCTCCCACCTTGGGGGTAACTTCCTCAATATCCTTTATACCCCAACCTTAGCTGTTCCCTCCCTGGGGTGACGTTTAACATGATTTGGCTGGAGAGTCGAGTACTATAGTCACATCTGTTTAGCATGTACTCCTTTTAGCTCATTAGCATATTAGGGGTATCAACTTTAATATTAATTTTGTGGATAACGAAGCAAAAGGTCTAACTCTGGGCACCGTGGCCTTCAAAACTTTCTGTAGAGACCGTCTATCTGTTTATTCCACATTCTCTAGCCAAAACAGGGCCACCTTGCTGCTGTAAGACTCCCTCCTTCAGCTGCTTCTCATACAGAGCTTGCGGATCTCCATCCACAATATTTGTATAAAAGATAAGTGGACACTGGTGTTTTTAACCTTTAGATGCAATTGCCACAGCAGTACACAACAAACTTTACGGAAAATGAACATTTTGTACATTTCATTAAAAGTCTTCCTCATGCATTTCCCACCAGTATTTATACAGAAATGAAGAAAAAGATTCTGTTAAATGAGGGAGGCAGGTCTCATTTGCCCTTTTCGCAAAATAGCCTGTAATATCTAAAAGGCGTATTTCAGTGCAGCTTTAGTTCATCAAGCCTTAGATGGGTTTGTTGCCTGAAACGGCCTGTGAACCTCAAGCTTCAATATGTTAATGTGCATAATACGTGTATTTGACAGGTGTTTACAACTGGGGGAGGAAATCAACACAGCAGCTATCACTCTCAAACTTACTGCCGCTCCTTCCGTATAACTTAGGAAAAACTCCAGGAAAGGCTTATGTGCTTTTGTCTTAGAAAATTGATCTGAGTGGAGACCTGAAGACTGATGCACAATACTGCCTGCCAAAAAGCATAAAGGTATTGCCCATATCAAACATGCTGGGGATGAGGAGGGAATTCCCTTGCCTTAAGGAACATTGGTCCCTTCTGTCTATCAAATGGTGTAAATTTCAAACAAATGTCAGAATGCATTGGCTGAAGACAGCCCAACAATAACTATTTTTAAAGAGTTTGGCAGCATAGTCTGCAAACAAAAGTCATTTTTAAAAAATGCTGGAAACTTTGCTCATAAAATCTCTTCAGTCCCTTCCTAAAAAGCAGGCGTTTTATTCCCATTTTCTGCTCTTACTTTTTCCTTTCTGTTCTTGGTTGAATAGTACGAATGATGTTTAGGATTTAGATTCTCACAGAGTACGACTGTTTTCTTGTTCTCTCTTCCTTTTCCTTTTCCTTTTCATGGGGGGAGGGGTTACTCTGTTATTTCTGGGGAGAAGCAAAAATTTTGAAACAACAGGTTTTCTGAAAAGTGTGGAAAAAGTTCAAGGAAGTGAAAAACAAGAGGTATAAATCTTTATACCCTTCAAGTTGCATTCACCGGAAAGAAGAGGAGGGAGAAAAGTAATACCTTCCAAAAAAAAAAAAGTAATCTGGATTTTTAAAAACTCGAATGAAAAATATTTCAGGTAGCAATTAAACTAGATGTAAAGGTTAGGTTTATAAGAAGTGGTGAGAAGTGTTCACCTACAAAAGTCTCTCAAATAAGTCTCTTGGAAGGTTATTGTACATCCCTTACAAGATGTACTTGAACGTTTTCATGAATCTTTCTTTCTGCAGGTAACAGGAGAAAAGATATTTAGTTTCACACTAGAAAACAGGAATGTTTTGTCACAAGATTCGTAGCCTAATTTTCAGTGCTTCAACGGGGACCTACAAAGCAATCTTCACAATTACTCTGATAATTTTGTTTGTCAGGAGCTGAATACTTGAGACAAAGATGGAGAACATTGTTTGTGCAAGTTAGAGGCGCAAATCTGATACTGACTACAAAATCTCCAAGTGCCACCTAAACTGAGATTAAAGGGATTTTTCCTTTTGTCCTCTTTCTGCTCTAGAATCCTTGTCTCTTCCCAGGTGATTTCAATTAAAAATTGTAGCCAGGCAGAAGACAACCCAGGGTCGCTACAGTAGAGGCAAAATGGAGACCTTGGCTCTGATCTAAAACATGCAAATACCAAGTAAGCCTGGAGAGAAAATACCTGCCATGTGGTTTCCCAGACAGATGCAAACATCTTCAGGATGTATATCAGACCTGAGGACTTTGACATCTTGTGAAGCCCCCTAGCTATTTGGAAGGTTTGCAGAGCCTGCAAAATGCACTTCTGTCTTTCCCAAAATTCACTGCAACACCGTGAGAACCTCCTAGTGTGTGATATCCTGCTTCCATTTCCTCCATTTATGGCACACCTCCCAAAGAAGGGAGGGTCCAGCTGAGTACATGAGCTCTCCCTGATCAAACTCACTTGCCTATATAGCTCATTAACCAATTTAGTCTGACCCCTCTGCAGTCACCCTGCTGGGCACCATGCTTTGCAGTACACAGCTGTTTGCAGGGACCCTCCTTCCACTCTTCAGCAGTAACAATAATGGACAGGTTTTTCCTCCTGAAGTGAGGTCTTTCAGTGTTTCCTTCTATCTGCAGCCATGACCTTGACTGTGAGATTGTGATGTTCTCTGTTTTCAGTGAACATCTTTAATGTGTATACTTGCAATTTGTCCTCAGCCACCCAGTGCTGCATAATAGCCAGAGATTCTCTTGAACAAACACAGTTTTAAGGATAGCAAGATGGCTCTGCTCTGAGATCAGACCATGCTGTGGTTTAATCTAGCATAAATCTCTGCAGCCATTAACTCTAGTTCCTTTCCACCAGCCCTCATGTGCTAGCAGTGGGATTCCTACAGACCATATCAGGGAACTAATCTTGTTGCAAGCTCTTCCTGCCTACGCTTTTGGGGTTAATTTGAAAACTGATCATTTCCTTGGTATAAGTTTAGATGTAGCTTCTCAAAAGTCTGTGCTAGCTCCACAGAGTCAATGGGAGGTGGAGACTAGCAGGCAAGACAACTTTCTGTGGTGGCCCAGATTGCAGCAACTGTGTAGTCAACATCTTAATTACCCTAGTTTAATATGGCAAAACCAAGACTAAAGCTAACAAGCGGACTGTACATGTGTACTTGTGTATTCTCAAAGAGTGCCTTGCACCTGTCCATCTTGTAAGCTGCAGCCCTGATTCTGTTTCTCCATGTGTGTATGCATGGATTTTTTTAAAGTGTGGATAGTTCAACAGAATAAATCAAGTCTGAGAAAGACTACCCAAAGGAGTCCAGAAAGAAGGGAGGTGTCTGAGCAATGCATCCAGTGGAAACCAGATATGTAGTCTCATCACGGCAGAGGCAGGTACTGACATGCACTGGGTTGTTGTGGAGGTGAAAGGGAACAGTGGAAGGTTGCTGGGACATTGTGAGGGCCAGGCATCTGAAGTTTGTATTTTGGGGCTAAAAGGGAAAAAAAATCAACAACTTCACTGCTCCAGGAAGAAAAGTTTGATGTTGTGATCAAGGACCTCAAACTGGGGTGAGACAACATCCAGTCCTCAGCCAAGCAAAACCTGATATTCCCACTGCAGGAAAGCAATGCACAAAGCTGCTGATGAAATGTTGGAACTTGGATCTCCAGATAAGGACTCTCATGCCTTTAGAGAAACAGCAGTAACCTCCAAGGGCTTCTGGTTGACCCAGCTTCAGTCAAAGGCTCAACATGAATGTAATGTCACATATTCTTGTTTGTTTGTTTATTTATCTGCCTCAGTTTGATGATACTGACAACTCCTCAGGATTAGAGGATGATTCAGGTGTGCCTAGTTTGTCTGTGCATCCTATTCTCTCAGCACTCAACTTTCATTCATCAAGCCTTCTGGGAAGAAGTATTTTTAGATCCAAAGCCTGATTCTTTGACAAAAAGACTACTAGAACCATAACTAGGGTCAGACTTAAAAGAAATGGTACTTTTTGCACGTGTTTCCTTCCCCAAGACTGCTGGTATCAACCAAGATTTTTCAGAACTCAGTCATGGTTTGGCTCCTAGTCTATGTACTTTTTCAGGAGGTATGCTAAGCCACCTTCTCTGGCAATCCTGAACCACAGCCTGCATGAGAGCAGCCATACATGTATTCATCATTATATTTATTTCATCCTGTACATTTATCTGAAATTAAATACAATTGGGTTGAACATCTGAGCATGCTGGTGAGGCAGCAGTTTTACAATTCATTTACTGATGTCTTCAGTAACAATGTTGGACTAAGAAGTTCTTGCATGCACGAGCGTCTGCTCACTGGTAGTTGCTGTTTCACACTAGGTGTTGCCCTGTACCACCAGTTGTGTCATGAGAACTGTCAGGCCATACTCTAGCCAAGGTCACTCAAATGGTTTGGCCTAAAAAGAACACCAGTTCTTTTTTCACAGTGTCACAGAATGGCTGAGGTTGGAAGGGACCTCTGGAGGTCACCAGATCCAATCCCTCTGCTCAAGCAGCGACACCTAGAGCCAGTTGCGCAGGACTATGTCCAGATGGCTTTTCAGTGTCTCCAGGGATGGAGACTCCACAAACTTTCTGGGCAACTTGTTCCAGTGCTAACTTTTTAAACAGTTAGTAGCCAGTCCGATAGCATTAGAATAATTCTATCAGTATATCTTTTGAGGAAGAAAATGGCAGTATGGAGGCAAAATGGGTCACTACAAACACTTGAGGTTGGCTTTGCCACCAAGCTGTTATGGTGTGGAGCTATACTAAGTTTAACCAGCACACTCTTTTTTACTGAGTTCTTATGTGTGGATGGAGAAGGAGGAAAAACAGATAGCAAGCAAATCCACTTAAATAGAATATCTGACCAGCTACATTTCATGACCCTTCAAAGTCATTCATTTATCTACCTTAGTTCAGATAGATTCTGCACGGAATTAATCACAAAGGTCTCACATTTTCAGTAGCTATACTTTACCAATTTGTTTTCAAAAGAGAGATAATTCATAGTCTGGCTTCCTACTGTTTGTGATTTGAGTTTGCTTTGCACTCAGGGCAAAAAAAGTGAAGACAATGCTATTAACTATTCAGTAATATAGAAAACCATGCTGCAAAACTATGATGAAGTCATTTATATGCAGAGAAACAGCCAATTTACAAAATGGTACTTCTACCTCTGCATGAGTGAAGGGCATCTCTCACAGCAGAGCTTCATTTCTATGTAGGCACTGAAATAAGAAACCAGCTTTTAAAATAGCTCGAGATAGTTGACGTCCAGTGAGTGGGAGCTTTTCTGACAGAAGGGTACATATTCAGGTTTTGAAGCAGATGAGAAATATTTTGATATCTCTGAGGACCTGGGCTAGTCTGGCCATACATTCTTCTGCCTAAAATATGTGAACTTCAAAAAAAATCCAGCTCTTTTTAGAGTCTGAAACAGGAACTAATCTTTTGGGAAAACCTGTTTTGCATGTGAGTCAATCAGAAAATAGTTTCAGACTCCAAACAGAACTTAAGGACTGTAGGATGAAATTCTAGCACGTTCTATTTAATGCAAGAATACTTTCTTTGCAGGCTGTGCCCTTCCCATGGCTGCTCAAACACAAAGGAGTTTATTTACAAAACACCATTATCCCCTTTTCCTTTTTCCTCCCAAAAAGGGAGAAGATGTTGCAGAAGATGCACATGCATATAGTTTCTTACAGTCTAACAAGCATACACATATACATATATATTATATACATCTACTTACATACACATACAGGATTCTTAGATAAAAACAGCAGCCACCTGAACATATGGCAAAGCCGCAGGCAACTTTGCATTCAAAAGAAATGGAGGTCAGCAGAAAATAGAGCAATGCTCAGGGGAATTTTACAGCCTAGACAGCTTGTCAGTGCCAAAGACAGCTTGCACCCACAGGAGAATCAAAGGTATCTATCTTCTACCAGTCATGACAATGAAGTTATAGATAGCTGGCTAACCTGGGAGTCAGTAGCTTGTGCAAGGGCACAGTGCAGCCCCACACTTAAGCATGTGTCAGTTGTAGGAAATCTTGAAGGCAGTAAGGCCACTCGTGAACATCTCGTCAGATGTATTTAAGCACCTGACTCATCCAAACCCTGGAGAGTATCATCAGCTGGTATGAAATGCTACTGTGCTTTTTCAAACCAGATGGGCAAAGCGCCAACACATTTATTTGATCAAAGGTATAAAGAAAGCTGAGTGCCTTACAACTTACTGTCCACTCTCCCATCGGATAAGAAAGCACCAGAGGACCCAACCACACGTGCTGCCCCTTCTCACACCACCAGCGATGGGGGCAGACGGCAGAGTACAGATAACTGAAGGAAGAAGTTATCACAGAAAAGTTTTCAGTGTTAAAATACTTGAAGAATTAAGAAGTGCCTGGGAAATGACAATCCCACCTCTCATGTTTTTCCTGCAGAGCTAAAATTTTTATTTTAGCATCTTAAAATAAACATGTTTATTCTCCTCAGGAGTTCGTGTCAGCCACTCCAGCAGCGGAAGTAGAAAGCTGCTTTAGAGCCCAGATACGTACTAAGGAATCCGTATAAAACCATCAGCAGCTAAGCTTTGCTTCAAAATGACAGTTCAGTGGAGTGGATGTGATAGGAGTCACAGAAGTACAAGCTCTGTCCTCCCCCCAAGGTGCTGTGCCTGAGATTATGGACCCAGGGAAAAAAATGCCTTTTGTCATTGCCTTACATATTTCCTTGGAAGGTGTGTGTCCGATAAACAGAAAACAGATGCTGCTGAATATTTTATTACTTTTCTCACCCCTCAGCATCCACAAATGTTTTATAATTAATGGGCCCAGAAGAAAATCTTTCTATCCCTGTGCTTTTGAAACAGCAAGGGATGGGTCTGTCTAATGCCCTATGACAGAGGACTTTTATATGTACAGTTCCTTTTCTTGAAAGGGGAAAAAAAAATCTGACTGAAAGTTCACTGAAGAAAAGGGTAGATAGGGAAGACTTGGAGCTTGAGGTTAATCATAACATTACATTTTTAAATGCTTGGAACATAAAAAATAGGAGTAAAATGACTAAATTAATTGAATGAAAAATGCTGCTAGAAAAACCTCTGTAAGAAAATACTGCTAATAAGGTTTCTTGTCTCTTCCTTTGTTTTCCATTTATTTGCTTATTTCAGTTTCTTTCTTCATAGAGTCCTTCTCCTGAGCCTCCCTCTGACATAGTCATGCATCAGATACACTGTCTTCCACAAAGAGCATCCAATGCTACATTCCCCAAGCCCAGAAAAAAAATTAAAACTTCCTAGTTTTGTTGTGAACGTGCAGAGCTAGACTGTCATGAGACTGCAGTGTGCAGCAGAGATGTTCCCAAGAGTCCAGCACTCACTGCCTGTGGAGAGGTTGATCTCTCTCAGAAAGTAAATTACTAAGGAAATTATTTCCAAAAGCTTCTTCTGAGGAACATTCTCTCTGTACCACCGAGTCGAGCACAACATAAACACAGACAAGTGCAATAAAGTATTTTGCAATGAAAATAGTTTCTTTGAACTATTCTTACCAACACAGTTAAATGGGCAGAATTCACTGCCCACACTATTAGAAAGCCTTGAGTCTAGATGATTAGTCTTCTGCAAATGTCCCTCAAAACAGTAGTTCATCCATTGATCCAGAAGGATGTCCTTTGACAATCTGAGTTTTAGCTTATCTGTTCTGCTGCACTGCCAGGAGTGTGGCACCATACTGTGGAACAAGGCTGTATGTATACAGAACTTCACACCTTGCAGAGCAAGCAGATGCTAAACTGATGAGTGACATGGAAATATAGAACATGAAAACAAAAAATGGTATATTCTTTTTTTCTCCTGTCAAGTTGTTTATATAGACTGTGCTGATGACCATCTTAAACTTGGTTCTTCTTGCAGGATTAGAGTAACATCACAAAATGGATGTGGATCGAGGACCTTGGGAGGTCTCTGGCTGAGCCTCCTGCCCAAAGTTAGGTGAGCCCTGGGGTCAAATGAGATGCTCAGGGCTTTGTCCAGCTGCGACTCGAAACCCCCAAGCACAGAGGTAGCAAAAACTGCAATGGGAAACCAGCCCCACTGCCTGACTGTCCTCATGGGGAAGGGTGCCCCGTGGTCTCCAGCATGAACTTCATAGTTTTAGATGATGCTGTGCACCTGTGGGGGCCCGCTGTGACATCACTGTGTGGTGGACTGTGATGTCAGCGAGCAATGGCCTGTGACCTCACATCCCTCGCTGCTTATCTTGGGGCGCCGGCAGAGGCTGGCCCAGCCTGGCTCGTGCCTGGACTCCTGCCGAGCGTGCGTGCGAGGTCTGGAGGGTCGAGCGAGGCTTCTCCCGGTGCTGGGTGGTGCTTTGGGGGCTGCCGTCGGCAGCTCTCGGTGCCCGTCCCGGAGCCGTCCCCTGTGTTTCCCCGGCCCTGCCTGGTTCAGGCAGCCGGGCACCGCGCGGTGTGCTTGCAGCAGCGGAGGTGAGCCGTGCGGGGAAACGTCCCCCCGGGGTGGCCGTGGGGCGGGCGATGCGGCTCGCGGAGCCGGGAGGGTGTCCTTCTCGAGGGGCCTGGGCATCTCTTCCTCCTCTCTCCCTCCCTCCCTGGGACAGTGAGTGACCACGACCTCTCTCCATTTTGCAGCGTGCAACATTCTTTGGCAGCGCCGGTGCCAGCGAGGGAGAGCAGCTGCTCATCCTCAGCTCTCCCCGGCTCACTGCAGAACACAACCATGGCCACGGAGGGAGAGTGGAGCTGCCCCATCTGCCAGGAGGCTCGAAATGATGTTGCCTATGTGATCCCTTGTCTCCACCAGTTCTGCCTGGGCTGCATCATGCGGTGGGCAAAAAAAACACCAAATTGCCCACTCTGCAGAACATTGATGGCGAAGATCAAGTTTTCTGTGCGGGGAGAAGATGACTACCTAGAGCATGTCATCACGCCCCCCGCACAGCCATCAGTCGCCAGCAGCCAGGCAGGCCAAGCTCCCGGCGGCGTGGACAACAGCAGCCCCCAAAGCCCTGTGGCATCCCCTCCGTCCTCTCTGCAGGGGATGCCATTCCTGGAAGAGCAGGGAGCTGCAGAGATGGAGTCCGGGGCTACTGTGGGTGGCCTCCTGCCCGAGGTCTGGGCAGCACTTTTCCGGCAACACCAGCATCTCCTTGACCCCATGCTGCCGTGGCTGCGCCGGGAGCTGGAGGAAATATACGAGGAACAGTGGTGGCTGGCAATGGCAGCAGAAAAGCTGATAATGCACACCCTGTGCTGCTATGGGCTGGACGAGGAGGCTGTCGTCCAGCAGATGGAGTTCGGCCTCGAGGAACATACAGCACCGCTGGTCCGCGGCCTCATCGATGTCATCGTGGACCGGTGCAGTGAGGAGGCCCAGAGGCTGCTGCGCTCCTCCGCTGCTGGGGAGGAAGGCGTCAGCCCTGCAGCCAGCCCCAGCCCCACCAGCTCCCGGGGGGGAACTCCGGACCCCCACCCGGCCTCCTCCAGCAGCCCTGCAAGCTCCGACAGCGAGGAGGAAGCCATCATCTCCCTCCACAGGGGTCCCAGCTGCCCCCCATCTGTGCCCATCCCCGCAGAGCAGGAGCAGCCCCAGGAGCAGCCGGGGGAGGTGGCGGTGGCAGCAGGTCCCTCTGCCCAGGCCTGCAGCCGCAGCCCCTCCGCTCCCAGCCGGGGCAGGGACCGCTCGCCTGGGGGGCCCCGGCGCCCCCCAAAGAGGAGGGCCCACGGCCCCCAGGACTCTCCCCAGCCCTGCAAGAGGCCGCCCCGCCGGCGCCACTAGCAGGGCTCCTTCAATCCTTGAGTCCAAAAAAAGGAAATAAATTCCTGTTTCCCTGACACCGTCTCTGGCTGCTGCTTTCTCCCCCTTCTCCCAGTGCCTTTCCCTGCCCCTCGCACCCCACTGTGGGTGGCACCAGCCTGCTGTGGGGCATGGCCGTGTGCCCCCGGAGCCCCAGGACCACGTTGGCGGTGCCTCCTCCCACAGGAAATCCTGCTGCAGCCGCACACCCGCAGGGCAGCAGATGCTGAGGGCAGAGCAGGCAGGAGGGGAAGCTGGTTGTGTCGCATGTCTGATGCCCTCAGCCTGCATCCAGTCCCTCTATCTTCCCAGCCACCAACACTTTTGCTCTGCTCTGGTTTTTCTCTGCTGTCTGACATCAACCAGGGCAGCATTTCTAAAGGGAGGGCTGTCACAGACGCAGAGACAATGGGCAAGGGCATCTGAGCCACAGGCAAGCTTTGGGGTAACAGTATTTGGCAGGTACAGAATGATTTGTACCAGCCACAGGCTTCACCAATGTCATGGTTTAACCCCAGCCAGCAGGTTTCACCTCACACATGCTGTCATTTCACTTCTCATTTGGCCAACAGAGACATTTTTTACATCTCCACTCCAGGACAAAGGTTGAGTGAGAAAAGAAATACGGAAATATCAGCAGAGAAGAGGAGATAAAGAGAATGAGGTTGGGAAGCTGCAGAAGTTGACAAGAGGCATGTACTCAAATGTTACCTCTTTCCATATACCCTGTGCATTCACATTCTCCTCAAATCCCACGGTTACGGTACCAGGAGGACTTTGATAGTTGTCGTCTTCTAAGCTGAGTCCTACCAGCGCTAGCTCCAAAAGAAAGTACAATGATGGCTCGGATTGTTTGTGTTGCGTTGTGTTGGGTTTAGCCAGTTTTTGACCCCAGGGTGCAGGGCTGTAGAAACCAGAATGCCATCAACCCAGTTGTCATCTTGTCTCTCCAGAGCCTTTCCAAGTTCATATGTGGGGGTATTTTTGGTGAGAGATCTGCTGGGTTTTAGTCTCTCTGCTTTGCTTTTCAAAACCAACGCCTCCAGCCAGAAAGTACTTTCTTTTTCTAATGCTGTAGGATTTGTCATCTTCCAGGGACTGAGCACAACTGTTTTCACTCCTGCTGATTTCCCTCCAGCCTTTCTGTATGTATGTAGTGATTCTATGGAGAAGTCTGCAGCAGCAGGAACAATCCTGCTTTCCACTCCCATGTAACAGCTGTTTGCTACTGCACGGTGGTGCTGAGCCATGTCTCTTGCACAGCATTTTCCAGCAAGAACTCAGTCCCTGTCATACTTTTGAGGAACATGAGGACCACCACACTTTTTCCTTCTTCTTTCCTTCCTTCTGAAGGAGCAGGAAGATCTGTTGCAAGTGCCGGATCCAAGAGCAGCCTAATTCCAAGCTGGATCAGACACAAATGCAACCTGCACTGTGACTAACCCTGCCAAGCACATTCACCCCAAAATCTCCACTAGTCTAAAGAGACTGGTTATCATCAATTCTGGCCTTGAACAGGACTGCACTATTTTCATTCCTTTTTCCTTGTGGGTTTCAGCTATATGGTCATACAAAGTACAAACACTGCACACAACAATATTTGTCCAACTCAGAAGGAATGCTTGCCACAGCATAGTTTAATCATTAATCTAAAATTTAGTTAAGTAGTGTGACCACTGTCTAGTCTGCATACCTCTGGACAGAAGAAGGCTCTACCCAGCTGTGCTCAGGAGAAAGCAGTGTCTCTAGACTGGACAGAGTAATTAAATAATCCCTTAAATGGAACATTAAACTGTCCACTTAATGAAGTGATGAGTCACAGGAATAATTGAGAGGAAGGAAGCTTTTTAATCTTGGGTAAGAGCTAGGTATTTAAGGGTGCAATTGTCTTTATGTCAAGACCTTCTTCATTAAACACTCAAGTCAGGGAAAGGCATTTTCTACTCAGAGGCTGGACCCCAGCCACAGACTGCTGTCAAGACAGGCTGTTAGGTGGGGGACAGAGTGAGAAACCTCCCTGTTTTTTCGGGAGCTGCTGGGAAGCATGCACAGACAGTAGCAGGGCTTTTATTTCCATATGGCTGTTTCTGATCTAGCTTCTTTGGTGTCTGCGTTAATTCTTACAAGTAAAATTTGTGTTTCTACCTTTAGCTATGCCTGGTGTCATAAGAAGTGTCACAGTAACTAGCAAACGGCACAAACCTCTCAATATGTGAGAGGTAGAGGAGTGCCCCTCTCTTCTTACAGAGGTGGGTTTTGCACGGGGCTGGTGTGTACAGCACACAGGGACTTTGCGGGGGGTTGGTGTGCATGGCAAATTTGGCAGTGAACAGCTCCAGGCAGAGAGTCCTCAGCATGCAGCAGGATGCAGGGCACCAGGGCAACACCACGCTCACAGGCCTGACTGCGAACATGCAATGCTTGCAGCTGCGTCTCTGTAAAGGGCAGTGCTGGGTGCTTCAGGGGAAGGCGCTGGACCTCACCCCACCCTCCCTGGTCGGTAAATGTAGCATCAGCCTGATTTCTGCATAAGAGCAGATTGAATCTAATGGCCAGACATGAACTTAACACCCAAAGGTCAGGATTTAACAAACCATGAAAAACTACTTAAGGAAGGAAAATTATGCTGAAAGCACTCCAAAAGTAGTGAACAAGAAATAGAAGAATCTCCGACTAGGAATATGAAAAACAGGGCTTCTGGCTGAACTTATGCATACCACCAGATACTAGATGACAGTAAACCTTAACGAACGTACCTAGTGAAGATGCCTTAACTCTCGCCTACTCTTTTTTTCTAAAGCATTAAAAATCAGTGCTACAAATAGAGAGCTGGGGAGATGAAAGGTAGTCTTCAAAGGCATTGGTGTCATCTAGGAATCACACTTTTATGGATTTCCATAAATTCTGAGTACGTATTCCATTCTTGGCTTTCAAAAAAATCTTCCCCATTAGTGAATAATGATCGTCCCTGAAAACAGACACCCACAGAAATAAAGGCCTATACAGAATGCTTGGTCCAGTTTTCTCCCAAGATATATTTGAGCCTCAAGCAATAGCTCCACTTCATCAAATGCTCTGTTCCTCTCCTCTAATTTAATTTCCAATGCAGCTGTCCATCTAGTTCACATGCTGTTCATTATAGCTTTTAAATTTTGACAATGCTCTTGGGCTGGATGCATGAAAAACAGAATGGGCAGGCATGTCTCGTTCCAGTAGTAACGAAAAGACTGTCCTGGCTATCCATTTTTAATTCATTTTTCAACATGAATGCTTTTGTAAAGAACAATTAGGCCATCGTTTATCTTCCCAGGTGCCAGGCTGGACAATCATATCATGTCTTGAAAAAGACTTAATTTTCTTCTACAGCATGTACACAACTTCACGACTTGCAAGCATATGCTAGCAAAAAAGGCCCAGGAAAATGCATTTGTGTATAAGGATGGAGCAGAAGCATACATAAACATTATTTTACCAGCTAACCTCAAAGGCAGCAATGGCACAAACAGAAACCTTAAAATGTACTGCAGGGTCTGCACTCCTACAGAGTTCTCTAGCCACAGAGCTCCTACAAAGTAAGGTTTATGTATTTTTAAAGGTTGGAATTTTTTTAAGTGTTATCCACCACTGTACAATACTCAAAAGTAAAATAATATGTTACTGATATACTTTAAGAATTCTAAAGGTTAGTTTATTTGGGAAATTCAGCAAAATGTCTTTCATTAGAATCTGTCAGGAAAAGAAACTAGAGGTACAGGAAATAACTTTTTTAATGAGAAATATGTTTCATACCTAAAGCAGAAATCCCTGAGAAAACCAAAAGCTTCGATCCAGAGACCGAAGCCTGAAGAGGTAAGAACCACGTACAGGTTTTTGGTCTACACTTCTACTCTGTCAAAAGGAGACCGAACTATCGCTCTATTTTAATGGCAACTGAGTGTCTTGGGGGGAAAGGTATTAATTTCACTTTAAAAATCCCTCAAGCCTTTTATCACTAGATGACTCCTAGAAGTATTGGTGACACAAAGTGTTGAGTTTTGCAAGCAAGCAAGAAGAGGAAGAAAAGTCCTGAAGGGTTCCACTGAAGCACCACGATCTTAGAGAAACCTTCAACAGAGGCGGTCAAGAAAAACGAGCCTGCTTTTGCCTACTCCATGGGGAATGCACTGCAGCAATGCAGAACAGTCAGCTGAGTGGCACAGCTCCAAAGAAGAAATTCTCAGGATGAGACAAACCACATTCATCAGTGGGCAAAAGATTCATGTTGCTTTGAACATTACTGGATCAGGAGCTGGCTGCAGGAATAGGTTTGTACAGAGCTCTGTCCTGCAGATATCATAAGTCTCCAGAAAATCACTTTCAAAAATTCACATTATTTCCAAATATCTGAGCTTCACCTACTCCCTGTCTCCCTCTTTAAGGTAGTTTCATTTTTTTGGGCCCTCCAGGCCTTTATGTAGTCACAGTCATTCCTCCATGACTCACCGTATTGTAAGATGCAGAGGAAAAAGACAGAACAGGGATTGGGATGATGCATGGGACTGGGATGATTTTGTGGGACAGGGCTCGATTTCTGCTCACTCAGACCTCTGCTCTGTAACTCGGCAGTACAGATTTTTCACCTCAGTACTGTGGGACCCGCAGCTTTCTGGCTTGGAGCAGCTGGCGGTGCAGCATCAACGTGGATGCCACTTCAAGCAGTTGTGGCTGTGCAGCAAGAGGCAACACTTGTGTACAGTGGCAAGGAGTGGAGGAGCAGGAGCACTCAGACAGTTGGACCCCAGGCTTAAATGGAAAACAGATATTAACAGCCACCAGGCAGCTTAGGAGGCTGCTCCTGCCCTGCTCATGGCATTTGATCACAGTCTCTCAAATAAGGCATGTTCATGAGGAACAGTCTCACAGCAACTGTCAGGCAAACTCAGATAGGGCCAAACACACCACCTAGGCACAGTATCGCCAGGTAGACAGAAAAGGCCAGCACTGAGACGCAGATCTGCCATCATGCCTTCTTCAGCAGAGGAAACCGTGTAAAACATCCCCTTACTCATTGTTAAGTTGCACATATTGTGCTCAGGGCTTCAAAGTACCGCAATGAAGTAAAGTATCACAGAGCGCCATCTTGCATTTGGACTTGATCTTCCCACTAACGAGGTGGGTAGACACCTCTCTAGTGCAGGTGCTGACGAATAGAGCTTATTTCATTTTCCACTATGCTTTTAATAACACACAACACGGAGGGAGAGTCCAGAAGCTGAACAGTCACACAACCACCAGCTATCAGGTTTCCTTTATGGTCTTTTCAGAAAAAGGGCGGGGTGGTATGGCAGGAAGTTAAAAGGTTTGGAAATCACAGTCAGCATCTGGATGTGTCAGTTTAGGCTTGCTTCCCACGTTACGTCTCTCTTCTCTCCTGTGTAGTAAGATCAGCAGCAGCTCTGTGGCAGAACTGGCTCCAGACCCTGGGTCTGCCCAGCGCTGAGCTCTGTGGAGTTGCAGCAATACTGACAGTCACCAGGCCCTGCAGCAATATTGATAATTTTGTAGAAATGACACATGATAAGAGGGCAGTAACAGACACTTGCATCTCCTGCAAGTGTCTCAGTCATTTCGATAGCTTCAGTACTTTGGGGCCGTATGATGTATTGTGTGACAGGGAAAGCTGTCGAGCTGATGATTTCCATTTTTTCTTGATCAAGAAGCTGTTTCAGGGCTAATGTTGTGCCAGCAAAGGGTGGTCTTAAATACTTCAAAGACTGAAGATTACTTTGCCTTAAAGAACAAAAAAATGATGCTGATCTCTGGTTTCAAAATGAAGTTTTTATCCAGCATTGCCCATATTTCTTCCATGCTATTGCTTCCCTACATTTTCAAACTTTGGCAGTTGTGCATCCTTCATTCCTATCATACAGGAACAAAATATGATGAAATCTGTCACTGTCAGAAATAGAAAAGCTAAGAGCTAAATGAAATAGCTACACAGAGCCTTACTCAAAAACGTATAAAAAATACATCAAGGCCAATCACCTTTTTAAGTAAAAAATAATGCAACCCTTCATTACTGTACTCATTTCTTGATCTTAGCTGGCACATGGAGTGACAAACATCTTTCTTTTGCAAGGCATTCAAATCTGTCTGAAGTAAGTCTTTCAGCCTGGTCAATCTCTCAGATTTCCACCTAAATTTATTTAAGGTAGAAGGTTCAGATACAGGTCCACCTTTGCTCCTCTGTTTTGTCTGTCATGTGAACATGGTTTACACAGTTTCAGGGCCCATGAACTTTTCCAGGCTGGAACTGAGCTTAAGTTGGGCTTGCTCTCCATCTATCTGGAGCAGAAGGACTGAATGTAGAGGGCGTGCAGGAGGACACTGGCTGATCTGTAGTGACTGGTCCATTAGACTCCATTCTCCTATTGCCTTCCATGTTCATAGAAAACTGCACATAAATATCCCTTCTGTCAAAGCACAAAATCTTAAAAGTGGCTGTAGCTGTCAGCTGATGAGCTTTTTTACAAACCTTACACTGAATCTTTTTTATCTTTTTTTTAAATCATTTTTAAAAGGAGAAATGCACCCCACCAAAGCTATTTGTACTTCTACTCTTTCAGATTCAAATGCAGTTTGAATGAAAGCAGAAAACCCCTGTTAAGATGCCACCTTAAGATCTCCACAACCTATATTCGATCCCTGACTTTTCCTTGGGACAAGTCACTGTGTCTCAATTCCAGTGCTTCAAAAATGGGAATGTCATCACTGTTTTACATTGGGCAATGACTGGGAGCATGAGTAGAAGACTGCCAAGGGGCTCAGGGCACAAAGGTACCGTGCAGTGCTGCACTAGAAACACCAGCACCCAGCAGCACTATAACTGGTGCCCAGTGCCATTTTTAATGGTAGATCAAGCCAGGCACAGAGCTATACTTCTTCCCATTTTTAAACCCATGTGGTAATTCTGAATAGCTCTTGTCATGCTCAGCATGGGATATCTAGTATTGTGAGCACCAAAGATGCATGTGTTGGCTTCTCATCTTTAAAAATATGCTCCTCAGCATTATACTTTACTGTGCTCTGAAAAAAATCCACAAAAAAACCCCCAACCCTGAATGCTTTTTCATGAGGAACTTTTGAAGGCTCTGGGAAGCATGTGTGGGTTAAATGCAGGCAGTCCAGACACAGGCTGTAGCTGACCAGGGGGAGTTTCCAGCACAAGAAACTTGTAAATAGTTCTTTACCACTTATGGATCTTTTTCTGAAATAGTTTAACTTTCTGCTTGAAAGAAAAGCCTATTTCCTCAAAATGCCGTTGTTGCAGAGGATGCACGTTGAGATAAATGAAAGTCAAATGGCTCTCGAGTTTGTGTTTGTAATGTTTACCGACAAAAATTCAATTAGGAGCTGTATGTGTAAATGCTAAGGCACTCAGTTATGTTTAAGCTTGTGTGAATATATAATCCTCTTACAGTCTAGATGATTTAATAGTCACTCTACTGAACAACCGTGCTTCTTTCCCCACAGGTAACACAGCTGAATACTGCAGCCCACAGACACAAGACTTAACTGGTTTGGAGGCTTTAAATTGAAACAGAGTTGGAATGATGCCACTTGGAGAAAGTTATCTTTTATGCACAAAATATTTATCATTTAAACCTCACCACACACTTATGCAGACACAGCTCTTTCAGCAAAGAGTTCAGTGCACAGAACTAACACAAATCAAATTAGTGCACTGAAGCTAAAGAGGACATGTTTAATCTCATCTCTTAAAAGTTCTTCAAGAAGTCATTAAAAAGTTTTACTTTTTAAGAAAAAAAAAATCTCCCTAGGAATGACTAGGAAAGTGCAGCAATGGATTCCCAAGGGTAGCAGTCATGGAACTCCATTCAGAGATAGGAAAACATATCACTGCCCATCAGAATCGTCTTTTTTAAATTTACCAGCTCTTTAGAAAGGTGGAATAGCTAAAGAGTACACAAATGCTCTTTTGACTGAAAATCCTGTCGATGCCCTGCATGATTCCAGTCATGCACTATCATATGTCATTCACTTGGAAACAGGCACAAACAAAACTGGTAGCTACTTCAAGCAACAGTGCACAGGTTATTATATAGCAGTGCAAAATCTAAATATTTCTATTTTTACTATAAACTGGGATTTTTAAAATATTTTCCACAGAAACCATCTGTCTACAGATTTTTCATATGGACCAAGTCTCCTTTTTCCCTCCAAATTTGATGCACAATTTTAATCTTGTCTTATTCTGTCATAGTGCTCATTCATGCAGGCAGAGGTATCCATAGTACAATACTACTCTAAGGAGAGCAAAAAAAAGACCTCAAGACTTTTTCCCTCAAGGATAAATGCACTTTTATAGCTCAAAAGATGGATTTATGATTTGAAACTAACTATAGTCTAAATCTCCTAAACTTAGCATTTGCCAGCGTTTTCTTGGAGGAAATCAGCAGAGCTGAGAGGCCAACATGTTCAGCATATGCTGCATATGCGGAGACAACAATCTGGGCAGAGATGGGTCAGGTAAGGATTTCAGTGCCATCCTCAGCACTGAATGGGGTCACTGCAGGGAAAGAGCTGAGGCAACATTCAGACAGACCCCCCTGCCAGAGATCCAGAGGTACCAGGCTCATTCACCAAAGCAGCAGCAACTTTGCTGTAGAAGTTTCAGTTCGTGCTGAATAGGAACTAAACCACCTGCGCAGCCAGCACTGACTGAGATGAGGTATTGAAGGCTGAGGAAGGTGGGGCTGTTCAAACTCCTGTGATGTGCCCAGGGATCTCTCCCTAGGAGCTCTTCCTGAGAAGACGGTAAAGGAGAGGTAGGGAAACTCTCCTATTGCTTACAGAACCCCCTTCTCTCCCACCTCGCTTTCAAGCTGCACCTCACTTGATCACTTCCCACTAACTGTACTACAGCAACCCAAGGAGGCAGACAGTACCCTGCCGTGAGCCTGGCTGGGGCGATTTACAGCTCCTTGCAAACTGCAGGCAAAGCGGCACTGGGAGTAGAACGAGAAGAACAACAGACAGACCTGCCCTTGCTCGGGCGGCCCCGCCAGTGGCCCACACCAGCACAGGGAGGATGATTGCAGCTCCATGACAGGATAGGTTTGCTCCACATTTTTGATGGGTTTGCCTGAAATTTTGCTCGTGCGCCTCTTTTTCCGATATCTGCCCATTCTCAACATTATTTTGGAATGGGATGAGAGCAATAGGCGGCTTTCATGAAGTCACTCAGCTAAGGACTACACCATGAAAATGTTGGTGTATCTGAAGATACAGCTGATTCTGGAAAAGGAAAGGGAAAGAACTTTATGATTTCTTTTTCTCTTTAAACAGTCCACAGAGGTTTAGGATTTGTATAATTCATACACATTTGTATCTATTCAAATAGTTCTGGAGCTTGAACGATCAGGCAGGGGCCTTCATTTGGTCAGAAATGAAGGTGTAAACGACTGAAGCTTGCTAGCACAGTACCCTTCAGAGGCTTAAGTCTTCACAGGGTTAGGAGGACTTTTCAACAAAGGATGTAAGACAGGAGGAGAAGACAAGTATGGCACGGGGACTATTTGTAAATTTGCAGATTTACTTTATTCCAAGGCCTAGGTGCTGTAATTTTGAGGATGTTCTTGTCATTTCAGATCTGTTCACAGGATGGACGCCTGTCCTCGTAAAGATGAAACAACTCTTGCAAAAACAAATTGCAGAGAGAAGTCATTCCCGAGTTTAGTATTCCCCTACCGCTCGATAGCAACAAGGGGACGATTTCACTGGGCAAGCAATGCAGAAAAATTGTGCAGCCCTACAAATAGAACCACAGTGTCCTTGTGCCCATCACCCCCAATCCAGTGGGGCTGTAGAGAGGGAAAACTCAGACTTTAAAACCAAACTGACAAAAAATTTGGACAGAGACTGGCCTGAAATGTCTGGATCTGTTTGCCTCTCCTGTTGATGTAGAGGAGAAGCACTGTGAATAGAAAACACGGGCTGTCACCTTATGAGATTTTAACGGGCAGACCCATGTGGCCAACCTACACAGCCCCCTTCAGTGTCACGCAGTCAAACTTAAAGCTAACAGGGAATGCTCTTCTAAAAGAAAAAAAGAAGTGCTCGGCCTAATGACTTTAAGTGATTATAAAAGCTAGCGGCAAGCACGAATGACGGGACGACCCAAGTGGTGATGGATCCTTGGCTCCCGGAGTCCTGAGCAGGGCACCTGCTGGCCTTCTACTGTGCTCTGGAGGGACAGCAACTACAACTCCTTCCTGCATCTAGAGGATAAGACCCCATTGCTCGTGCTCTTGAGGACCACCACCGCAACAGTCGGCCAGGAGCAGCAGCTACCAGAAGCACGGCACACTTGTACGCGGAGAGGGAGCTGGCACTGTGGGCGAGTGCCAGCGGGAGTGGATGGGACTGGAGCAAAATGGCCCTTTAGGCTTCTCCCTGCCAGTGGGGGGCCACGACCCAGCAGGGTGGGAGACTCTCACCCAAGGCTGGCCACCGACCACCCAGGTTGGGCAGTCCACGCTGACTGCTCCCGCCACGCTCCCCCTCGCAGGAGACCTCTGCAAGGCATCAGGAGTGGGGACGAGATGCATGGTCACGGGTGCATGTTGCAGGTGACCAAGAGAGAGCAACACGGAAATGTGGAAGTTGAAAACAAGAAACAATATTTGCTTTTTCCTCCTGACGCTGTGCACTCACAGGGGCAGAACACCCACTGTGACATCACCGGGCGGTGGAGGCTGACGTCCGTGAGCACCGAACTGTGATGTCAGCAAGCAACGGCCTGTGACCTCACATCCCTCGCTGCTTATCTTGGGGCGCCGGCAGAGGCTGGCCCAGCCTGGCTCGTGCCTGGACTCCTGCCGAGCGTGCGTGCGAGGTCTGGAGGGTCGAGCGAGGCTTCTCCCGGTGCTGGGTGGTGCTTTGGGGGCTGCCGTCGGCAGCTCTCGGTGCCCATCCCGGAGCCGTCCCCTGTGTTTCCCCGGCCCTGCCTGGTTCAGGCAGCCGGGCACCGCGCAGTGTGCTTGCAGCAGCGGAGGTGAGCCGTGCGGGGAAACGTCCCCCCGGGGTGGCCGTGGGGCGGGCGATGCGGCTCGCGGAGCCGGGAGGGTGTCCTTCTCGAGGGGCCTGGGCATCTCGTCCTCCCTTCCTCTCCTCCCTGGGACAGAGAGTGACCACGGCCTCTTTTGCAGCATGCGACATCCTTTGGCAGCGCCGGTGCCAGCGAGGGAGAGCAGCTGCTCATCCTCAGCTCTCCCCGGCTCACTGCAGAGCACAACCATGGCCACGGAGGGAGAGTGGAGCTGCCCCATCTGCTCTGATGTTCAGAAGAGCGGTGCCTTTGTGCAGCCATGCCAACACCGGTTCTGCCTGGGCTGCATCATGCGGTGGGCACAAACAACACCAAATTGCCCACTCTGCAGAACACTGATGGAAAAGATGGAATTTTCTGTGCGGGGAGAAGATGACTACCTAGAGCATGTCATCACGCCCCCCGCACAGCCATCAGTCGCCAGCAGCCAGGCAGGCCAAGCTCCCGGCGGCGTGGACAACAGCAGCCCCCAAAGCCCTGTGGCATCCCCTCCGTCCTCTCTGCAGGGGATGCCATTCCTGGAAGAGCAGGGAGCTGCAGAGATGGAGGCCAGGGCTACTGTGGGTGGCCTCCTGCCCGAGGTCTGGGCAGCACTCTTCCGGCAACACGAGCATCTCCTCGACCCTGTGCTGCCGTGGCTGTGCCGGGAGCTGGAGGCAATATACGAGGAAGAGTGGTGGCTGGCAATGGCAGCAGAAAAGCTGATCGTGTTCGACCTGTGCAGACATGGGCTAGATGAAGAGGCCATGATCCAGCTGATGCAACCTGGCCTCGAGGAACATACAGCACCGCTGGTCCGCGGCCTCATCGATGTCATCGTGGACCGGTGCAGTGAGGAGGCCCAGAGGCTGCTGCGCTCCTCCGCTGCTGGGGAGGAAGGCGTCAGCCCTGCAGCCAGCCCCAGCCCCACCAGCTCCCGGGGGGGAACTCCGGACCCCCACCCGGCCTCCTCCAGCAGCCCTGCAAGCTCCGACAGCGAGGAGGAAGCCATCATCTCCCTCCACAGGGGTCCCAGCTGCCCCCCATCTGTGCCCATCCCCGCAGAGCAGGAGCAGCCCCAGGAGCAGCCGGGGGAGGTGGCGGTGGCAGCAGGTCCCTCTGCCCAGGCCTGCAGCCGCAGCCCCTCCGCTCCCAGCCGGGGCAGGGACCGCTCGCCTGGGGGGCCCCGGCGCCCCCCAAAGAGGAGGGCCCACGGCCCCCAGGACTCTCCCCAGCCCTGCAAGAGGCCGCCCCGCCGGCGCCACTAGCAGGGCTCCTTCAATCCTTGAGTCCAAAAAAAGGAAATAAATTCCTGTTTCCCTGACACCGTCTCTGGCTGCTGCTTTCTCCCCCTTCTCCCAGTGCCTTTCCCTGCCCCTCGCACCCCACTGTGGGTGGCACCAGCCTGCTGTGGGGCATGGCCGTGTGCCCCCGGAGCCCCAGGACCACGTTGGCGGTGCCTGCTCCCACAGGAAATCCTGCTGCAGCCGCACACCCGCAGGGCAGCAGATGCTGAGGGCAGAGCAGGCAGGAGGGGAAGCTGGTTGTGTCGCACGTCTGATGGGGACCCAACCGGGCATCGCCCCTGGTCTCCACTGGCAGCCCCCAGTACCCCCGCCAGGTGCCAGTGCCATGAGGGCCATCCTGAGCTCTGCCCAGCTGGAGGCAGCATCCTCAGAGCCCTGGACCCCTTCTACTGTGGGGTTGTTGAAGGTCAAAGAAAAACATGTGCTGATCGTGACCACAACAGAGCACCAGCGGCAATGTCGCACCAACTGAGACTCCCTGATTCCCATCCATCATGTGTTTTTTTTAATCCCTTTGGCAGCAGAGTGCGGGCCACAGTTTGCTTTCTCTTGGAAGGGTGTCCAGTACATCTGGAATCGGCTGCCCCAGGGCTGGAAACACAGCCCCACCATTTGCCATGGGCTGATCCAGACTGCACTGGAACAGGGTGAGGCTGCAGAGCACCTGCACTACATTGACGACATCACTGTATGCGGCAGCACAGCAGAAGATGTTTCTGAGAAAGGGAAGAAAATAGTCCAAATCCTTCTGAGAGCTGGCTTCACCATAAAACGAAGTAATGTCAAGGGACCTGCACAGGACATCCAGCGTTTAGGAATAAAATGGCAAGATGGGCATTGTCAGATCCCAACGGATGTGACCAACAAAATAGCAGCCATGTTTCCACCGAATAACAAACGGGAAACACAAGCTTTCTCTAGGCATTGTGGGTTTCTGGCAAATCCATATTCCAAATTACAGTCGGACTGTAAGCCGTCTCTACCAGGTGACCCGAAAGAAGAACGATTTCTAATGGGGCCCTGAGCAACAACAAGCCTTTGAACAAATTAAACAGGAAATAGTTCATGCCATAGCCCTTGGGCCAGTCCGGGCAGGAGCAGATGTCAGAAATGTGCTCTACACCACAGCAAAGAGAACGGCCCTACCTGGAGTCTCTGGCAGAAAGCACCAGGGGAGACTCAAGATTGACCCCTGGGGTTTTGGAGTCAGGCATACAGAGGATCCAAGGCCCGCCACATTCCAACTGAAAAAGAGACACTGGCAGCATAGGAAGGGGTTCAAGCTGCGTCGGAGGTGGTTGGTACTGAAGCACAGCTCCTCCTGGCACCCCAACTGCCGGTGCTGGGCTGGATGTTCAAAGAGTGGGTCCCCTCGACACATCATGCATCTGATGCTATGTGGAATAAGTGGGTCACACTGATCACTAGCTCACTCCAGTGAGTTATTATTCTCTTCCTTTTTTATCCTATTAAATTGTCTTTATCTCAACCCAAGAGGGGTTTTTTTCCATTCCTCTCCCCATCCTCTTTGGGTGGGGAGGGGTGAGTGAGCTGCTGCCTAGTGCTTAGGTACCGGCTAGGGTTAAAGCACGACAAGTCTAAATCTGCTAAAGTTAGCCTTTGCCAGCATTTCCTTGGAGGAAAACACCAGTAAAGCTAAGAGGCCAACATGTTCAGCCTATGGAGCAGAAGGGGAATGACATGCAGCAAAGAGATATGAAAGCAATGTAGGGAAAAGGGAGCGTCACTCGTAAGGAATCAATAATATATCAGTGTCTTGCAGTACTTTTCATGATGGAATTCCTTAATTTCCTTTTCCAATTCTTTTCCGCCTAAATAAAATCTTCTGAAGAATAGAAAAAGTGTAAGATCTTTTGGCTTGGAAAATTTCCTAAAAACTGCATTTTTTTCTTTTTGTGGGTTTCTGTTCAGATGCAAAGGTGTTCTAGAATAGTTATAACAAAAAAAATCAGTTTATGCATAAAATATTTGTCATTTGAAGCTGACAAGGCTCTTATGTGGAGAGAGTTCTCTGAGAAGAGTTCTGTGCACAGAAGTGACTATATATACTCTGAATGCCAATATTTTCTTCTCCCTTTCAAGCAGAAATACTGTTTTCTACTTTTCCATTTCAAACAGTAGTGCTCTGTTAAAGTCGTGTGTTCCCATTTCTTATATCTAATTAATATTTAAATATTTTTTCTCAATATTGCAGTGGCTGGCATTGTTTTACACTCTCAACTTTTCCCCAGAGAAGTGATAAGTTTCTAGCCTTCACAACTCTAGGTAAAACTCAATATATCAACAACACCAGCTTGAAACCCTGGAGGCATGCAGGAACAGAAATACGAGGTTTTTTGAAGTCATGATGTTGAGTACCTAGTTCACGATGTTTAGTAACTTGGGATTGGCAATCCTGAAACAACTGAACTAGAAGTGATTGGCTGAAGTGAGATTTTTAAAAGATAAATTTATGCAGTGAATTATTGAAAGCAGGCTCTGTTATTGCTTTAAATAACAGCTCAGGTCTCTGAACATACATCTAGATAGCTACTTAATTGGTGAATTGAGAGAGGTGTGGATAAAGGAACAGCCATTTAACAATAAAATGACCAAGGAATTCCAAACCAATGAGGGTTGGAAGATGCTCCATCGGTGGAAGCTTTTACTGAAAGCACTTTCCCAAGTTTCCCATGGCACTTTGATTTAAGGGAATGACATTTTTTAGAGTTTTCCCACTGTAAATACTCAGTTAAGCAGTAGAAGCAGAACTACTGTGTGATGTAATGAGCATTTGTCCAAACAGCAGTGAATAATAAAATGCAGGAAAAAATCACACCACAAACACAATTGGACTTAATGGTTTATCATTTGCTCCCATCTCCACATTTCCAGCACTGGTAGGAGGCTTTACTGTATTTTGGGTGTTCGCAGGTCCCATTTTGTACTGCATGCATGCCTTCTTGCTGGCCTGTGAGGGCCTGGAAGTGCTTTGGTCCCCATTTGACACACACAGAATAAAACGCTTGCGGAAGCCAGGAGGCTTGCACAGAGTATGACAGCGTCTGCACAGCCGTGCCGCCCACTTGCACCCACACCAGAGAGTTTTTCCCTGCAAGGGGGCCAGGAGGGCTGCTTGAGGCATCACGCCTTGGGCAGCAGGAGGTGTCCTCCCGCTCCTGCAGATGGAAGATGGGATCACTAAAGCACAGGCCCTTCCCACTTCCCAGCAGTAGCACCCTCCACGCACAGGAGAACCTCCAACCTCCCAGCTACCTTTCGAGTTAGCACCTCTTAGCACTCTCTTTACGTGTACCCCTGAGGGTGGGGGCCCATGACTCCAGCTAAGGCATCTGGGAATTGCTTTACAAGAGCAGTGCTTGAGACTATACTCAGTTAAAGGATTCGACTGGTTTGGCGGTTTGATTTACGTTTTGTAACATGGCTTCCCATTTTAACAATTGCCTTTGTTACCCCAGCAGTAGAGTTAAAACTCTGTATCTTCCTTTGGTTGCTGCCTTACTCACGACCACAGTGCTACATGTGTGTTTGCCACTGCATCACCATGCTTCTTGTTCCTTCAGGGAACTCAACAGGAGCAACCTCAGCTCTGTTTAAACCGTCTGAGCATGATCCCCAGGCTTGGTTTCCTGTTGCCCGTGGCAATTTTCTGGACTTGTGGAATAAAATTCTCTTTAAAAAGCCCTGGCAGCTTGACTTGGACATCAGAGATAGAAGAAGAAGGATAGTAACAACAGTAATCATAAGGAAACTAATTTTCTTCTGATTTTGTTACACTCAGTTGTAGGGCTGCTTCTTCCAAATGAAGCAATCACTGTCAGGCATGCAGAGGATGACGAGCCAGTTGGCAGCACAGTCACACCACAAACAAGTGACTGGCAGGTTTAAGACAAGTTGCAAAGAAAGAGGGTACTTGGACAGGGGTGTATTAAAGGTCTTTGCTAAACTTTGGATTAAATATCTATAGCAACCATACAATATGTTGTCCTTTATATAAAACAGGAGGTATGGAACAGAAATGGCTTGAATTAATTTGTTTAACAGGAAAAGAGTTTGTCTGCAATGTATTAAAACTTTGTTTCCATGTTGATAATCCCTTGCAGTTCAACGCTTAATAAAACTTCCTAATTTTGTGTCTGTGGTTTTCCGTTTATGTCTGCAATGTGATCAATAAATACAGCTTGGCAGCCTTTCACTGTGGGTTTAAAATTAGCAACACTTTTTGGTAAACTCTGAGTGAATCGACTCTTTCCATTTTCATTGTTCCTCAGAAATAAAGATTGATGATGAAAATCTGAAAATTTGTGGTACAAACTGGTAGAAGAGGAAGGTGTAGTCTTTTTAGCACTACGGGCAGAGGGATTTGTTGACAATATAAGTCCAGACTGGTTTTGAAAGGGGCTAGATCTAAGTTGAGTGGCAGATGGGAAGGGGCTGTCCTTGCCACTTTGTCAGAGAGGGACTGAGGAGAGGTATGGTGGAAAGCAAGAGGGACTCGCCAATTGGTGCCTATTACTGCACAAACAATATGCTAGAGCAGGTATCACTGTAACAAATTCAAAGGGAAAATATTATTATTAAAAGGTTGCTTGCCCTGAGGGAGACTTATGAGGAATATTTGCCAAATGGAAATGGACGGTTGAACCATACCCAAGCGCATCGATGGAGATTGCTGTCACATCTGTTGGCAGTTTCATTCCTGCAATGGCCAGATGCCCAAGCGAAACATCACGCAGCGACATAATTCTCGCAGCAACGTTGTCACTTAATATTGCAGAGTGACCAGTGGTCTCATAAAGACAGGCAAAAAGTGCTGACTTTTAGAAAGGCTGTTGATTCTTCCAGCAGCCATTTCTTCTTGGCTCTGCATAAAACATTAATGTCATGACATTTGTCAAAGGCTTAAATCATCCTAATGAAACAGGAAAAGTTACTGAACTAATTCATCCCAGCATATTCCACGGAAGATCTTTTATCAGTGGTTTTAAGAGAATGAAATTATAACAAGAAAAATGTTTTCCAGTGAGAATTACCTGTATGGAGCTTTATCTGTTTATTTAAGAACTTGTGTAGTCCCCATCACATCTTATCAGAACTCAGCCCTGGTATTTAGAAACAGAAATTACTTGTATTTCTTTCACAGATCTTTTTTACCTTAGCATGTAGGTGAAATATTTCAGAATTACTTCAGTGGGGAGGAGAGTCAATGATAACAGAATTTTCTCTATCTATTCAGAGATCTCTTCAAACCACTAAAAAAATATAGTGGGCTGGAAAAGGACATTCTGGCATGATTTGAGATCACTTCAGTTTCATGTAGTGTATGATGAAGCAGAACCCAGTGCATCTAGGTAAATAAAGGAACAAAGCCTGAAAAAGGAAGATGCAGTTTTTCTCAGTGTCTCTGAAATTGCATAAAATTTCTGGAAAATGAATGCATTCACACAGGCAAGTTAAACTGGATGTATTTCTGTGACTGGTTCAATGGAGTGTAGAGTAATAGAAATTCTTGCATGATTTATAAAAGGATATACCTGAACTTCTCCTTTTGAGTGAGAAAGAGGTGAACAGACCACTACCCCAAGATATTTCATGCAAAATTACTTTGCGATTAGTAAGATTCGTATGTTTCTTTTTTTTCCCTTTTTATGCAAAAATACACTTCAGAAATTTTTCAGGGCTCTGCTGAGATGAAAATGTGGGAAACCCTATTAAAAAGGTTGCTATTTAGCAAGTAATAGCAACTGTTACAACAAAGGTTTTTACCAAGGTCTTTGGTATGACAAGTTCTTAATTGAAAACCATAAAAATCTGCAGAGTGAGAACAGATGAAGGCCCCTCCAAAAGAAGAGTACCACAGTTTTACTCCCAGCCATCTACAGTCCTCTCCGTGAGTCTGCACATTTCCTATCTGTGAAGCTCAATGTCAAATAAAATGCAGCAAGAAAAGCCAGCAGCCCATAAATATGTGCATATATGTGTTCATAAATGGGAGTCCCCAGGCTAGTTTTACACATGTGCATGTGTGTATGCACACCCAAATGTGTATATATATGTATGTATAAATACATGTGTATATATATGTTTATAAAAGAGTGTGTGTGTAACTAAAGTTACAGTTATACATATTGCTGTATGTCATTATGAATATCAAATCTTCTTAGAGAAATTTGCTATAAGGGCTGGGAGGTGTGATGAAACAACTGCACAGTTGCTATATAGACTCTCAAAGGTGAATGTTTAATGAAAATGTCCCAGTAACCTACCAGTACAGTTATAGGAAGAGAAGCCCATTGGGCTACCATGAGAGACAAGGGAGAACCTGACATGCTAAATCTGTGTCCACATCATGCCATTACACCATTCGACAGGCACTACTTTCTGTTGGTGCCACTACTGCTGTAAGCATTGCCTTAATAGGCAGGGATTCTTTCTACAGTAAACACGAAGTGAGTTAAACGGAGTGCTGTGGATACAGATGCTCTGCTTTCCACTCACAGAATGCTGAAATTCAGCTTTCCAGAACAAGTGGACGTAAGGCAAGTACACAAGTAATGCCAGTGGTCCGTCTCTGAGATGACCCCTTCAGGCTGTCTGCCGAACAGGTCAGTGGCATCACCTCAGGCACACCGGCTCCACAAGCTGCACATCAAGTGTGTGGCAGAGTCAGCAGAAGAAATGGAGAAGGAAAGCAGACCACAGTGCTGCATTTAAGTCAGTTTGACCTGCCAATCCACACCTGAAAATCTGGGTCACTCTTTTTCATTCTGCCAGGCGCATTTATGAAAAACAAAAAACAACCCCACGGGTATGTCTCCATCCATCCTCTGACAGCTCCCATTGTTGATCTCCCTCTTACCACTGGCAAACCCTAAATCTTACTTAGAAGATGAGATCTTTAATCTTGGACCAAGTGAAGCATCTTTTTTGATCTAACACTTACATTGGAAGAATTAAATTAAATCCCTGCTTGCCCTGACCTAGCTCCTAAATTATACAAATTGCACATGTTCCCTCTTGATTTACTTTCTCGCCGTTTCTTGCAAAATAGATTATTTTATTTCTATAAGCTTAATGTCCACCAACTTCACCCTTGGCATATGTCAAGAGATTGTTTAGACTGACTTACACTGCAGGGGCAGGTTGAACTCCTGAGTAATGCTGGTATTATGTCAATGAAAGACAGCAGTTGAGTGATGAACTATGAAGCAAACCCTTACCCTTGCCTGCTGTCTAAGTGACAATATATACCGGTTCACACTACTCTGCGAGACTTCTGTATCTAAGAAGTGCTGCTCTGCTGAGTTTTAACATCTTGTTTTAATTTACGTAAGGATCACTGCTATCCCACAGCCTCATAAAAATTTCAAAGGCTTTGGCAGAGTAACTGAAATGAGTGCAAATGCCCGCATTTGCCCAAAGGCACTGAAGTCCTCACTCAGGGAACTCATACACCAGCCAAGCCAGGTCTGCAGAAAAGGGTTTACTGCTTGCATGAACATACCACTCGATTCATGCCTATATTCATGCAGCAGCTACTAATGCCACATGACTCTGGCCATGAGGGAGCCCTATGGAGACAAACGACAGCTACATGGACATTATTCATGCCATCAGGTTTTCTGTCTCTGACAGCATGAGGCCAAGTGAGTTTTGTGAAGCCTGAGGCTGATAATAGCTCTTTCTTGAGATTCTGTGAGGCAACACTCAGGTGCTGTGAACTCAAGTAGTTAGATGTTTATAGGCATGGAAACTAACTTTTAGTCAGACTGAATTTAGATGTAACACACTTCAGATGGCTGCGTCCAGTCAGTCAAATGAAGCCTTGGAGAAATAAGATAGCATACAGGCTGCAACTTCACTTCTGAAGCAGTAGTGCTAGAATACAGATAGGTGCTGCTGACACAGATTGATTCATAACAGAACAAAGTGTCTAGACAGGTGGATAAATCAGGACAGATTTTGAAAAGGAACCAAATTTCTATTGTTCTTTTTTTAAAAAACATTCCTATGCACCATATGCCACAGTGAGTTTAACATGAGTGCAAGCATTTATGTTGAGATGAGAGTGCCAAAGCCTGCGAAGAAGACTGAGAAAGAAAACCAGGGACAGGAAGGCACAGGGGAAACCCTCTTGCCACAGCCAGATGGGAAGCCTCACGTCCAGCCTTGCAGCAGTTTTCTTCGAGCCCTTCGGCGCTCCCTCCTTACTTGGCAAAGCAGTTCAGTACCAGCTAAGAAGTAACTTAATCCCATAGGATTCAAAATGGAGTTAGGCAGTACAAAACTGAATTCTTCTAGAAGAGTCCGCAGTTGCCTATAGCACTCTGCATCCTGCACACAGAAGATGTTAGCTTGCTCAAGCCACAGTTTAAGAAGACAACCTAATTTCTGAACCACCGCAACTGTCTTCTCCTGGCAGAAAACTCCCTTGGGATACACAGTGAGGAAATACCCTTCTAAAGGCTATTATACCCTTCTCGTCCTATTTTTTTAACAAAATGTTCTATTTTCCTTTAACAAAAAGTTATAAAGCATCACTCTATAAAAAGTAATAAATAGCATAATAATAATAATAAACATAACAAAAATAATAATTACAATTGGAGGGAGAGGGAACAGAGATGCTATATCCTAGTTCTAGATGATGCAGAGATCTTGAGAAGGTTATTTAGATGAAGAATGAAAAAACAATCTTTTAATTACACCTTTCTGTACTTTTGATATTGGAGATGGATCTCTATTACCAACAACCTTTGTTTGCAGAAGAAGTAGATGAAGTGAATATCTAGCAAAAGAAAATTGTTTATGTACACATACAAAACTTGGGCCGAATTGTGAACAATCAAGTGTCAGAGCGACTTCTATGTGTGAGTGCTGGAACAGACTGTCGTTTCAGTCACTGCTAGTCACATTTCAATGTTGCCTCACATGCAAGACACAAAAATGCTTCTAGGATAGCTATCCTTATCTGATCTTATCTTGGTGGCAGAAAGTGAAGTGAATACAATCAAGATTAATCCAGTTGAAAAGAAAATCAATCAATCAGAGGCTGGGTCTTCCCATCATCCAGGAATCTGCTTGTTACAGCCTGTGTACCTGCAGGGCATGCAGAAGGCATGGACACACTGCAGGTGCACGGTAACTCTGATACATCATACAGTGCAATACGCAGGAAGAGCTGCCTTAACTTTGAACATTTTCTTCTGTTAGAGGCAACCTCTTACTGAAATCTAGATTTGTACCTGCAACTGTCAGAAACCATAGAGCTGTCCCACCAAAAGTCTTCATTCTTTCTACTACACAACTCTGGTTAAAAAAAAAAAGTCTATGCATCAAGTTTGGGAATGCTTTAGAGTTGAAATTGTGGTTTGTCCTATTTTAGTAGTTTCCTAACACTGGCTTTTACATCTGAAATCTCCCATGATTCAACAATAAATGCAGAAAGTATTTTAAAGCTCCTGAAGCATTCCCCTTTCTGTTTTAATTTTGTAGGCTGGGACATAACTGCCCGTAAACAATGACATGTGACATATCAAAGAAGAGCTGTCAGCTCCTGCACGGGCCCTCTACTGAACTAAAACGATGAATAACACAAAGTAACAAAAATAAAACAACTGCAGGGGAAGGCTGTATCTAAACTGAAGAATCCAGAAGTGTAGCCCAGTTCCTTTTTGTGTGTGTAATTCTGACCATTTCAAACTATTCGGGGTTGCAAAGCCTCCTGCCTTTGCATCAGCACAAATGCTGATTCAGGTGGGAAGGAAGCCCATCTCTGCTTTCACTGGAGTGAAGCCTGAGGGACTGGGGAACAGGACCTCAGCTGCTCCACAGAAATAAACTGTGGTGCAGGTGCCACGTAACCTCTTTAGGTCAGAAAATACTTGCAAATGTGTCGCATATCTGTTGCATACTGATTGTCCTGTCTATGCATAGCATTTGTAAACAAACATGGGAACACATTTGCAAAAGAGCGTATGTTGAAAATAAAGGCAAAATGGGTGGGTAAACCTCAGGTTCCTGCAGCTGAACAGCTCTAGTGTAGTCATCACTAATATGCCAGAAATAGGCCAAATGTATGCAATTTATTACCTTCATCAGGCTCAACTAAGCCCAAGCAACTGTTCTGCATTCATGGCTAGGGAAATGAATGGCCCTTGGCTGACAAGAAAGGCAGATATTAGAAGAGCCAATGTATTCCAGTATTAAAGTGTTTATACTAGAAGAGAACTTTTACAAGAGAAACATTTTCTGAAATCTCATTTGAGCCCCTTGCACAAATATGATGTAGGACAGTTGTTCATGGTAATACAAAATACTAGATCAATTAGCCTAGCATTTCCTGAGTAGTCTGAAAGTACTGCTCCCCACAACTGAACATTACAAAAACTGCATTTCAACAAAAGCACAGTTGCTTGTACGGGGCTGTTGGCAAGTACAGGTTTCTCTAACACTGTTTAGATCAGCTGTCATTTTCTGCCTCAATCACGGTAGTCATTAATGGTAAAAGTCATCACCAACAGGAACAGCTTGAACTGCAGTATCTTCTGCTGGATTTGCATGCCTGGTGGATACACCAGCTAGAAATGAAACCAACAGTCATATCCAGAGCCCCAGGTCTCTACCAACTTGAGGTCCAGACAGGAGTATTGCTGCATTGAAGTTTTTTACATTCTAAAAGAAGGGTCAGTCTGACTCCTGGCACAGGCAGAAACTTAAAAGAGAACAAAGTCATCTTAGCTAGAAACGAGTATGCTGGTTCAGAGCTGGCATTCCTGACACCCTGGGAGATATGTAGCACTAACTCTCATCAGGAAAGAAGAATGGTTAAGAAGGTCCAACATCCTTCCTGCTGGGTGGATATGGATATAAACTGATAAAGATATAACCTGGTCAACTTCAGCCCTCCTCTAGTGGGGAAAAAGTGGTGTTGGTAGCACTGAGCTGAAAGCACAAGAAAAGCTCTAACTTTAAATATGTATCTCCAACTAGAAAAATTGAAAGGAAGCACAAGACTAAAAAAAGATCTGTCCTCCTTGGAGTCGTATAAAAGATGGTATTACCAGTTTGCAAATTCATAAGGTAATTCTTGTAATCTAAGGCTTTTTAAGAGACCCGAGCTTTACCAAAAAACTGTGGATCAAACTCTTCTCTGGTATGATGTTTCTATAACAATAGTAAGATCATAAAACAATACTGGTTTGTTTATAAAACAACAGTAAATATATTAACATTTAATTAATTATCTCCTGCGTAATTCCTGCTTAAATGACAGCAGAATTATCCATTCTTTGAAATGAACACAAAGAGGCAAAATATGTCATTTTATCATGCACTGTCAAATCAATGTCATCAAAAGCTTCTGTTACCTCAGGGACCACTGAAGCTCCTCACATTTATGGAACACAGCAGGCTGTGTATTTTGAGTAAGTTGTAGGCTAAGTTTGCATGGTGCTTATGTCGCAAAGTAAAGGCAGTTCAGAATATCTACCATTTGCAAGGCAAGAAGCACTGTCAGATGAAGCACTTGGCAAACATGGCTGATTTACAAGTACATGATAGGCTAAGAAGTGATAACAACAGGAACTAACAGTTCAGTGGCACATTCTTTTCTGGTAACATTAATGCTGCCCATTTAAAATAAATAACTTTTATTTTCTGGAGCCAACAGCTCAGCTAGTAACTCTACATGCCTTCACTGTCATCTATCTGGACTTCTGTAAGGCCTTGGACATGGTCCCCCACAACATCCGTCTCTCTAAATTGGAGAGCTATGGATTTGATGGATGGACAGTTCAGTCCAGATGGTTGGATGGTTGCATCCAGAGGGTAGTGGTCAACAGCTTAATGTCCAGATGGAGATCAGTGTCAAGTGGTGTCCCTCAGGGGTCCATACTGGGATCAGTACTGTTTAATATCTTCATCGATGACATAGTGGGATTGAGTGCACCCTCAGCAAGTTTGCAGATGACATCAAGCCGAGTGGTGCAGTTGACACACTTGAGGGACGGGATGTCATCCAGAGGGACCTGGACAAGCTCATGAAGTGAGCTTATGTGAACCTCATGAAGTTCAACAAGGCCAAATGCAAGGTCCTGCACATGGTTTGGGACAATCCCAAGCACAAATACAGGCCAGGCGGAGAATGGATTTGAGAGCAGCTCTCCAGAGAAGGACTTGGGAGTGTTGATTGATGAGATAGTCAATATGAGCTGGCAATGTGTGCTTGCAGCCCAGAAAGCCAACCATATCCCGGGCTTCATCAAAAGAAGGGTGACCAGCAGGTTGAGGGAAGGGATTGTCTCTCTCTACCCCGCTCTTGTGAGACCCACCTGGAGTACTGTGGCCAGTGCTGGGGTCCTCAGCACAGGAAAGACATGGACATGTTGGAATAGGTCTAGAGGAGGGCCACAAAAATGATCAGAGCACCTCTCCTGTGAAGACAGGCTGAGAGATTTGGGGGTTGTGCAGCCTGGAGAAGAGAAGGTTCCAGGGAGACTTTATAGCAGCCTTCCAGTACCTAAACAGGGCTTATAAGAAAGACAGGGACAGACTTTTTAGAAGGGCCTGTAGCAATAGAACAAGGGGTAGTGTTTTTTAACTACAAGAGGGTAGATTCAGACTATATATAAGGAAGAAATATTTTGTGATGAAGGTGGTGAAACACTCGCACAGGTTGCCCAGAGAGGTGGTAGATGCCCCATCCCTGGGATCAAGGTCAGGTTGGACAAGGCTCTGAGCAACCTCATCTAGCTGAAGATGTCCCTGCTCATTACAGGGGGGTTGGACTAGATGACCTTTAAAGATCCCTTCCAACCCAAACTATGATTCTACGATTCTATGACCATGTGCCTTGACTTGGGAGACTTATCCCCAGCAGTGTCTTTAAAATTTCTACTTTAAAACTATAGGCAAACTTCTATGTATTTTCTAACCAGTTAATTCAGGTAACAGTGTTACTATGTTTTGGCTCGGGCAATAAGACACATGACAGCTTATCCACTGTCTTTGCCAGTAAACCTCTGCTAAGTGAGCAACCAACCAAATTCTTTACACGGCTTTTATTATTGCTTAACAAAGGGAAAAGACACTGCAATCCAGTAATAAAGCTGCAATCTGGGGTAGGTCATTCATTGTCCCTGCTCCCATTTACTTCAGTAGCAAAAGAGGAGATAAATTAAATATAACTTCTTATGGTCTTGATTTTCCCCAGCTTACTATCACTATCGCTTATTTAATGCTGGCTGTAATTTAGCACCAGAAATCTCATGTATGGGAATCACAGAAGGATAAATGCTTTCTTCTGTTTGCAAGTTGCATTTTCAGATTCTGGAAAGTGTTTCCTCCTACTTCACTTTGTATTCCAAATCTTCTTGAGGAAAATCATGCTTAGCTGTAATCCTACTTTGGATTTACCATGGGCTCATGGAACTTTTGTTTATATTTGATCAAAAACCCCTCGGCTCAACATTTTCCAGCAAGTTGGAGTGTAATCTAAATGAAGAGTCTGATTTAAAAAGGGTATTCAAGTAATCCTTGTCAGACGACATAGCTGGCCAAGAACAGCATGGCAAAACAGCTGCCCCAAAATGAACTTATGACTTTTGCCGGGGTTGATATGATTTACAGCCTGAGATTCCTGGCCAAGCTTGCTGATCCTGGGGGCTGTGGAGGCTCAGCAAGCCTCTTATTCCCCAGAGACCATGCAGGTGTTGTTTCATAGCTAATCTTTCTTATTCCTACACTGTTTTCATCTGTACAATACAAAACACTGTGTAAGATTTAATTAGAATGTCTTTAATACAGTGGTATTTGGATGCTAACGCTCTTTTTTAATTGACTTGGTGTCTAGTGACCTTTAACTGGTTTTTTTAAAGTCCTGAGTTGCATCTCATTACCAAAAGACAGAAGGAAATGGAGGGGAAAACATTAGAGAAAACTGCAAAAGGGCTTGGGGAAGAGATTAACAGCATGTACATGAATTTGACAGTTCTTAAAACACCCACTGCAAAAACAGCTGAGACATTTTGTTTATTGCTGACTATTAATACTGTTACTATTGCAGCTGGACTCAAGAAACACTGAAAACTATTGAGGGTTTTGAGAAACCATTGTAAGCATTTTTTCTTTAAAGACAATCCCATTTGATTTATTCTGAAGAATGAATTAAGTGGAGTGGGCTCGCTGAGTGCTATGTAATTTGGCCTTCTGATTATGTGCTTGAAAAAAGGTAGTGCTTTAAAAAGAGGTAGTGTAATGCTGAGGGTGGCCTTTTTTCCCTACATGAAACATGTCTGAGTCTCAAATAGCGCAATGAAAGAAAGCTAATGATATTGTTTGACCCAAAGCCTGTGCACCTTGGATGCATTTTTTTCGCCATACAGAGAGATACTACAATTCCCTCTCCATCTGTATGTTTTGCATGGTAAGGAGAAGCTTTCATTTAGCAATTAGAGCAGAGGTGTTTGCATTTCATTCTCAGCTCTGACTCATTAATAAGCTGCTTCCACATCATGCACATACCTGTGTTGCAAAGGGTGAGTATCTTTTATCTTCTAGAAAATGTTAAGAAATACAAAATTGGACTGAGCCACATTAGAATTCTGTATATCTGACTTTAAAATTCAGCTTATCATTGACTTCAGAGAAATGTTGAAGTATAGACAGTAGGTTTTATCACAGTCTTTAGAAGATTAGGAAACAGAAATTCATAGCTTTTACCACTAGGACTTCAAGGAAATGCAACAGACAGCATCAATCAGCTACTCAAAGCTGGATGGTGAATTTAACCAAGGCATAAAATAAGTAAGGTTTAAATTTTTGTCCGGCAAGTTTCAGAAACTGCAGGATGGCTTACTGAAGAGTAGTAATTTTATCTATCATAACGAGAGGAGCCTCAATTTTCTTGCCAGAACCTACACACTTCTAGTGCGCATCACTACAGTTCAAGAATCCTGTTGCCTAAAGTGTACGTATTTTGCAAATCAAAGCTTCATGGAAGAATAAGATAGCCTACCTTCATGAGTGGAGCTAGAACAACAGGCATTAAAGTAACATGCTCTTATACACAGTGACATTTCTGATGACATTTGTTCCAAAATCCCCACAGAATTTACCCACTTCTACCAAAAGAAAAGAATAAGATTTCTATATATCCTCCTCTGAGTTTATTTTATCTTTCTCAGGAGAATTCCACATCAGCTATTAATTTTTGTCTACATAAACATTTTGTAGTTTTTAATAAAATACTGCTTTAATTTATGCATTGTTTTTAGAATACCCCTCTATACTGCTCTCTCATTTCTTTCACTGGCAAAACAATGGGGGGGATATTTATACTCTGTAGGTGTGTGTGCTTCTATACAAATATTTACTTGTTAATATAGCATGATTTATACAAGAGTGATAATCTTATATATTCCAGGTCAATTATAATAGAATGTCAGACAATGGCATACAAATCTTTTTTATGTATCAGATCAGACACGAGTCACACCAATGCCATGTTAAAAGCTTGTCTAAAGAGCCTTCCTGTCATCCAAAAATAGCTTAGCACTTATCATCCATGTACACAGCCAACTCTCGGATCCAAGAAAAAAAAAATCCCCAATACATGATTAGGGAACTATCTTTCATTTTGCATGAGGTTTAGAAATATATTCGTGGAACAAAACTTGAATGAAAATCTTGCACAGCCCTTGACATAAGTAGGCCAACTTTAATAAAATGATATAGTAAGCATGAGGCCCTGTGCCAAAATCTTGACTTGAAAAGGCTAAAAATGTCAACTTCTTCGTCTTTATCAAGCAGTTACAATTTCCCAGCTGCACTTTCAGTTTTTATACCAGGGAGTCACTTTTTCCTGGCCTTTTCTGAATTTCACTAACAGACTAACAAAAGTTCAAAAGGTACAAGTGGAGGTACTCAGCTCATGGGCAGCATAGTATTTAAGAATAGCTGTAGCTCAGGGAAGTTTGCGGAGATAAGAGAGGGGAAGAATAAGATCTGATCCTGCATGCAGAAAAATAATGGGGATATTGTCATTTGCTTAGA
This sequence comes from Grus americana, assembly GCF_028858705.1. Lineage (NCBI taxonomy): Eukaryota > Metazoa > Chordata > Aves > Gruiformes > Gruidae > Grus > Grus americana. The sequence goes on from NC_072891.1 coordinate 77,619,646, forward strand.
TAAAATACAAGATCAAATCATTACATGACATTCCTAAAGAGTGCCAGTGTGTTCACAACAAAATCATAGAATCATAGAATGCCAGGTTGGAAGGGACCTCAAGGATTGTCTGGTCCAACCTTGCTTGGCAAAAGTTCCATCTAGACAAAAGCACTGTCTAGACAAGATGGCCCAGCACCCCATCCAGCTGAATCTTAAAAGTGTCCAATCCACCACTTCCCTGGGGAAATTATTCCAATGGCTGATTGTTCTCATTGTGGAAAATTTTCCTCTAGAGTCCAATCGGAATGTCCCCAGGAGTAACTTGCACCCATTACCCCTAGCCTTTTCCACGTGACTCCTTGTAAAAAGGGAGTCTCCATCTTCTTTGTAGCCACCCTTTAAGTACTGGAACATGGTGATGAGGTCACCCCTAAGCCTTCTTTTCTCAAGGCTGAACGAACCCAATTCTTTCAGCCTTTCCTCACATAGCAAACTTCCCATCCTTTGATCATCTTTGTGGCCCTTCTCTGGACCCTCTCCAGCCAGTCCACATCTTTTTTGTATGGTGGGGACCAAAACTGAACACAGTATTCCAGGTGAGACCTGACAAGCACTGAGTAGAGTGGGATAATGACTTACTTATCTCTGCTGGTGATGCCGTTGTTGATGCAACCCAGCATCCTGTTGGCTTTCTTTGCTGCTGCAGCACACTTTTCACTCATATTGAGCTTGCTGCTCACCAGGACCCCCAGGTCCCCTTCCACAGAGCTGCTCTCCAGCCAGGTGGATCACAGCCTGTGCTGCACTCCTGGATTATGTTTTCCCAGGTGCAAGACCTTATACTTGTCCTTGTTGAACTTCATAACGTTTTTGTTAGACCACTCTTCTAGCCTATCTAGGTCTTCCTGCAGGGTGTCTCTCCCTTCCGAAGTGTCTACTTCCCCACTCAGTTTGGTATCTGCAAACTTCATCAGGGTGCATTTGATCCCATCATCCAGATCATTTATGCAGATATTAAACAGCGTTGGGCTGCGTAGAGATCCATGGGGGACACCGCTTGTGACAGAGTGCCAGTTCAAAAAAGAGCTATTTACCACCACCCTCTGGGTGTGGCCTGTCAGCCAGTTCCCCACCCACCACACAAACCACTTATCTAGACTGTAACACATCAGTTTCTCTAGGAGAAGGCTGTGGGGAACCATATTGAAAGCCTTAGAGAAATCCAGGTAGGCAATGTCCACTGTTCACCCTGCATCAACTAAGCAGGTTACTTTGTCATAGAAGGGGATCAGGCTTGTCAAGCACAATTTGCCCTTGTTGAATCTGTGCTGGCTTTTCCCAATCACTTGCTTCATTTGACTTGTGATAGCCCTCAGGAGGATTCATTCCATAACTTTCGCAGGGACTGAAGTAAGACTGATGGGCCTATAATTTCCTGGATCCTCCTTTAAGCCCTTCTTGAGGATGAGGGTGACATTAGCCTTCTTCCAGTCTTCTGGGGCATCCCCTGATCTCGACTTCTCAAAGATTATGGAAAGTGGCCTTCCAACAATGTCAGCCAGCTTTCTTAACACCCTCAGGTGGATATTGTCAGGGCCCATTGATTTGTAGGGGTCAAGCTCCTACAATACTTCACATACCAACTCTTCATTCACTAACAGCAGGTCTGTGTTTTCATTGACCTGGATTTTTGTTCCCAAGGCCTGGGGCCCAAAAGTGCTGGTAAAGACAGAGGTGAAGAAAGTGTTCAGAACTTCTGCCTTTTCAGTATTGTTGATGACTATGCTTTTCATCCACTATTCATCCACTTTTCCATCTCTGGTACACTTCGTTTTTGGTTTTGAGAAGACTCAGAAGCTCGCAGTTAAGCCAAGGGGGTCTCTTTCTCTGCCTACTTACCTTACCTTTAAAGAGGATGAACTGGTTTTGTGCTTCCAGAAGAGCATTCTTGAAAAATTCCCAGCACTTGCTAGCTCCTTTATCCTTCATGGAAGCTTCCCACAGAATCCCTCCTAACTGAGCTCTAAGCGAGCTGCAGTTTGCTCTTCTAAAATCTAAAACCTTTGTTTTACTACTAACCCTCAGTGTGCTCAGCAGGATCCCAAACTCCACAATTTTGTGATCACTGCAGCCAAGGCTATCGCTAACCGAGATATTACAAAGCAGGTTTTCTTGGTTTGTGAACAGCAAGTCCAGGAGTGCCTCATTCCTGGTTGGCAGATTGTCATGGTTTAGCCCCAGCTGGCAGCTGAGCACCATGCGGCCGTTCACTCACCCCTCCCCTGGCAGGATGGGGAGCAGAATGGGAAGACAAAGGCAAAACCTCGTGGGCTGGGGTAAGGACAGTTTACTGGGACAGCAAAGGGGGAGGGAAATAACAACAGCAGTACTTAGAATATACAAAACAGGTGATAACACAAGGCAATTTACCAACCTGATGACTGACTGGACACTCAGCCCACACTCAGACTATCCCAGAGCTGCACGCTGAACCGTCCCTCCTCAACTAGCCCCTTTATGGTGAGCATGACATCATATGGTATGGAATACCCCCTTGGCCAGTTTGGGCCACCTGTCCTGGCTTCTTGTGAAAATTAACTCTATCTTAGCCAAAACCAGGACACACATCTAACATTTATATGAGGAAGCAGTCCTCTACACATTCTAGGAACTTGATGGATGACATGTGAGCTGCTGTATTGTTCTTCCAAAAAATGTCTAGGTAATTGAAGTCACCCATAAGAACCAGGTTCTACTGAGCTGAAGCTTGCTTAAGTGACCCAAATATTACTTCATTGGCTTTATTGTCTTGGTTTGGAAGTCAGTTGCAGATGCCTACTGTAAGAACCCCCTTGGAGATGACCCCTCTGATCTTGACCCAGAGGCATTTGATAGGGCTTCCACAATTGCCATTCATCTTAACAAAAACAGCAGAAACATAAAGGTAATTATAACTGTGATTTGTTTCAAGATTGGCTCATGTAGCAACTTTACTAAAGCCATATTCTTCCCAAATTCATATGCCCCCCAGTATGCAGATGAAGTTCATCAGACAGCAGAAAATGATCAGTCCCTGTATTCAGTGAATCTCAGGTCAAAGAGCTCATGGTAAGAAGCTTGCTTGCCCACTCAGAAGCAGTTTTGGGAAAGCATGGTCACTTTTATAAAGCTAAGCACTTGCACAGGAGCATAGTGCTGCAGGCTCAAGGAAGAGTCTGTTCCTAGAAAAATTATGAAGTTCTTTTCATTTGCAAGAGCAATTACAAAAGATAAGTGTTGGCATCTCAATTTTCTGTATGGGTCACATTCAGATTTGTCTCCTCATTAGAAAAGCACTACGGAAGTGTCTTCCTCAACTCGGAGCCTGAAACATTTACTAAATGCTCTGAGCTCATCATGCCTTGAACAGAAATCCTCTTATCATAAAAACACATCCTCTCTCATCATAAATCAATAGAATACAGATCACAAGACCTAACACTTTATCAACATTTTAGGACAAGACTAAAAGTGGTCTGGCAGCCATGATTAAGCATTTTTGTTTAGCAGTGTTGACAGTCTGTTCCAAGAAAAAGGCTAGTGGAGCTGGTTGACTCATTTCTTTCTATTGTCTCCTCAGTCACTCCATATTCCCAAAACTATATCAATATCCAAGAGACCTGAAAAACTGGAACTAAGCTACTATGTTCCTTCAGTCCCAATCTCTTCACTGAACTTAAAAAAGAAAATCAGTTATTTTCTTCAAATGTTGAAAAACGTCTGTCATAAAATCTAATGCAATCGTGGGTACAATTGGAATTGATGACAACAGTTCTCCACCCTCTCCATCCTCATTAAGACAACTGGAAGGCAAGAACAGCTGGAGTCTATGTGGCTGTCATTTGCAGCTGGGTAGCTTGGGTGGCACAACCCATTTTGAAAGCTATTGAAAATATGAATGTTTCAGAACGGATCAAAGGATTGGCATTAACTTCCTAAATGTGTTCCTCTGAAGACAGATTCACAGACTGCTTCAAGTCATTGTATGACCCCACATAGGATTAATGAAACCACGTTTTTTCCAGTCCATATGGTGTTACACTTAATAAGATGAAGAGAAGCAGACTGTTAAACCATTATCTACTTCTGGTAATAATCTAATTAAGGATAAAGGTTTGTGTGCAGCATCCACAAACCTAGCTGTAAACTCATCATGTACTTAGTCAGTGATTGAATTAGTAAAATCATCTCTGCCTTTGGAAAATTTTTTTCTTATATACTCAGAAACTCTGTAGATAAAAGAAGCTAAAACATTTTTTTGTTTGTTTGATAACTGAAATTAGGAGAAGGACTAGTTAACAGCACTTAGCTGTGTACCTTAGATGCTACTTACCATTCTAACAACTCCAGATTACGCTATCTTTAAACTATATAGTTATCAAAGATTCTTTTTAACTCATTAAGAATAAAATTGAAAACAAAAATCCTAGAGTAAATTCATTTCCTTTTTGATGGCTTTGAATATTTCTTTTTTCTTTTATTGTGCACAAGCTACATTGATTTTTTTGCTGTGGTTCTTAAACCAGAAAAATAAATTCTTGAACAATCAGTTCATATAATTATCACTGATATTGCAATTTAACAACTTTAGAGCACTGTAACATTATAATGTTTTTAGTATCCACTTACTGACCTTAGCTTCATATATAATATATGTGACATTTGAGATCATTTATTTCTGTAGGGATGCATATACTAAGTTCTTTATTCATGAAAATGCAAGACCAGTTTAAGACCATTCCTGGGTCCAGAAACACACTCCTTTGCCCACTGTGGAAGTATTTTATCCTCTGAAGACAAAAGACTTCAACCACTAAGTAGCAGTTTGGTGTACCTGCCACAATTTCAATTGTGGCTTGACCAATCCTCTTCCTATCTAGTTTAAACAACTAGAGGAGAAACTAGATCTATCCCAGTGTGATTGATGTATGCTTAAACTGTGGTATCTTATAATTTCAGCTGTATGTTAACGAAGGCACTATAGCAGGAACCACCGAATCCAACAGAGGACAAGCCTTGCAAGAAACTAAGTGCAGTGGTAACCCAAGCTGAGCTGGCTTTGGAGCCAAACAACTCAACACAACATGCTGCCTGTCCTGTTCTGAGCGACCACTGTAACAGATGGAGCCCAAGCCGTGGACTAAATTAACTCAATGGACATTTATGGACATTTGGTGAGATTGGTTCATAAAGTAAGGGAAGGAAATAAGTAAAGGAAGGCTGAGAGAGTTGGGATTGTTCAGTCTGGAGAAGAGAAGGCTCCGGGGAGATCTAATTGCAGCCTTCCAGTACCTGCCTACAGGAAAGATGGGGAGGGATTGTTTATCAGGGATTGTAATGACAGGACAAACGGTAATGGGTTTAAACTAAAAGAGAATAGATTTAGATTAGATGTTACAAATAAATTCTTTACTGTGAGGGTGGTGAGGAACTGGAACAGGCTGCCCAGAGAAGCTGTGGATGTCCTGTCCCTGAAAGTGTTCAAGGCCAGGTTGGATGGGGCTTTGGGCAACCTGGTCTAGTGGATGGTGTCCCTGCCCATGGCAGGGGGGTTGGAAGTAGATGATCTTTGAGGTCCCTTCCAACCCAAACCATTTTATGATTCTATGATATAGCCGTATTTAACTAAGGATGGGAAAGGGGCTGCTGGTTGATGAGGATCTGTCGGATAGTGGATGACCTGGGCATGATGCAAATGATACAGAATAGGAGGTGGAGATTATCTGGCTTGGACAGAGTTAATTTTCTTCACAGCAGTCCATAAGGTGCTGTGTTTTGGATTTGTTACTAAAACAGCCTTGACAGCATGCTAATGTTTTGACTATTACTGAGCAGTGCTTGCTCAGTGTCAAGGATTTCTCTGCTCCTCACACTGCCATCTTGTCCTCTTGTGGGCAAGAAGCTGGCAGGCGACACAGCTGGGACAACTGATGTGAACTGACTGCAGAGATATTCCATACCATATAATGTCATGATCAGCAATAAAAGGTCAAGGAAAGGAGGAGGATGCAGTGACACTCATTGCTACAGCCTTTGTGCTCCACTTGCCAAGCAGCTGTCACACATGTTGAGGTCCTGCTTTCCAGCAAGTGGCTAAACATCTGCCTGCCAATAGGAATTAGTGAGTAAATCCCTCCTTTGCTTTCCTGGTGTACACAGCTTTTGCTTCACCTATTAAACTGCCTTTATTTCAGTGCACGAGTCTTTTTGCCTTCCATTTTCTCCCCTTCTCGCGGGAGAGGACTGAGTGAGTGAGCAGCTGCGTGGGTGCTCAGCTCCGGGTCAGGCTCAAGCCACAACATCCAGAAAATTCAGAATCCCAACCACGCATTGCCATGGCACCAACCAGGTCCTAAGAGAATGAAATGCAGGTGAACTGCCTCAGAAAAGTTCATGATTTATTCTGTGCTCAAAAGATTTTTGCTGGGCTGCCCAGTAAGGCTTTCAGATGTATCAGCACCGTCAGTGGGAATTCCTGACTCTGGATTTTTCAGGTCATGTTTTCTCTCTTACTTCTCTGGCTTCCAAGATATTATTTTCAAAATCTGGCCTTTTCTGAAGACTTCTGGACCTGTTATTTTCTGTGTTTGAACCCACCTCTGTCAACTGGACAGATGAGCACTGAAAGCTCAGTGTTTTGGGGGAAAAACAAGTAAGTCTGGGAAAGAAATGTAGCCTGTGATTAGTTTATGCAACTATTAGAGCATTTTAATTATTTTTCTTACTAAGGAGAAAAAAAAAAAGAAGTAAGCATAGATGGGCAAGCACAGATACAACTAACTCATGTTGGTAGCCACCTGCAATGTCAGAAGTGCTCTTGGAAGACCTGCAGGAGGGATGTGGGTATGCACAGAACCACAACTGGACAGTTTTTCCCTCACTTAGAAAGAACATCATCTGTCTAGAGGAAATTCTCTCTTGGGGCTCCTTTGCTATCATTAACCTTGGGGTTTAGCTTTCAGGGTTTACAATTTCACAGCACAGAACAAAATAAAAGCCTTATAATGCACGGTGTGCCATACCTTGCTTAAGCAATGAGACATGAGAAGCCATGAATTTTGTGAGATTATTAGCACACTGTGGACAGTGTGATAACATGAAAAGCCAAAGGTCAAAAGCAGAGTCACTTTAATCACCCAGAAAGTATCCTAATTACCGTGAACTGCATTTCCTGGTCTGGCTTATACTGCTGTGAAGCAGAATGAGTTCAGGCAAAAACCGCTCAAGCTGAGCATTTACTGGGCATTAAGAGTGCTACACCTTACCTACCCCGTTGCCAGTGAGCAAGCACTCATTTGTTACCACACTCTTAAGCTAACTCACAGCTTATGTTATAAGCACAACTTACCCCTCAAAAGGTTCACATTCTTACAGACAATGTTATATCTATATCATTGGGTATCTGTTTCCCTTCCTTTACCAGCATGAAGTATCCCAAAGTAGCCTCTTTTGGTGCTAGATGTAAAATCTCTTTGTTGTAGCTTCATATAGGAGAAAAAACTTGAAACTACATCCAAAAGACTGGATGACTGATAATGAGTCATATGAACACTATAATATACATCTTTGAAGAATTAATTCAGTATTTAGCTAGAGTGTCTGATGCAACATGCCAACAAAAATCCAGAAACACCTTCCAATGTCAATATTACACCTCACCATATGCTATGACCATTTGGACCTCCACTGTAGCATCAGCTCTAGGACATAATTCTGTCCTTAAACACAGAACAGGAATCTCCAGTTTCTTAGAAGAATTGAGAGTGGCATCAACGAATAATGTGAGACTACAGTCAGATTCATTCCTGTAGACAGCACTGGAGCTTGGTCACTAGCTTAGCAGAATGCATCAGAATTTTAAATGTAGGACTCTGAACTTTGTAAATTATTATCCTAAGATTTCATACTTTACTGTCTCCATGTATTTACCCAAACCAAATACTTAATTCTTCTAATAGCTAGTTATGGTACTGCTATATACAGAAACTTACATTTTAGGCATGTTTGGACCCCATCTGCAAAACAAAGCAGTGCAAGAATTTTCGATTTGCATTTGAGAAGGCTGTTTTACATATGGTCTAAATATACATTTTGAAAGTTTTTAAAAATTTGTTTAGTCCTATTCAAGAAGGGTAAGGTGACAGAAAATTTTCTTCCATAGAGAGAATGTAACATTCTCTGATGAAGTCTATTAGCCAAAGTCAAGCAACTTGAACCTCCAAACCTTATGCTTGCCCAAAGGATGGATCTAATCCAAGCAGGTTTTGCAGAGGTACACTTAAGTGGTAGATATAGTCCAAAACATGTCTCATAATAGGATGATGCATGTGTAACTCTTAGAGAATGCACAGACTCCTCTGGCCCAAAACCATACAAAGCACCTCTCACTTCTTCTGAGATCAGCAGAGTGCAAGAACAGTGTAACATAATTGCTAATTAACTTACTGTAGAAATCTTAGATAAAAAAACACCTCATTGCCAATTTGTTAAATTTTGCAATCTGATGTGTCAAAACAGAAGCTGGCTGTGCCTCCTTGCAAACTGAAAATTACCGATATACTCTCTGCATCCGTTGTGGCTGCAAATGAATAATATGTTCACATGGTACTTTTCTGGTGAAAATTGCCAGGTACTGCTTACAGCTTAATGTGCTGTTTTTGCTTGTCACTGTTCAGTGACTGCACTTCACTCACAACTTGACTCTCATGCTACTCCTTTAAATACATTCAGTGTAGATTCCTAATGCAGTTTCGAGCATGAAAGAAACAAATGAGGTTGATAAGCAAAGAAACAAAAGCTTTGCTAGGAAAACTCCCACAATATGTCCTGCATGTGCTGGGAACTGGCAAATTGGCAAATTCTGACTGAAGAATCAAACCTGGGCAGTTACTCATGCTGTTGCTGAATTTAAGCCAGAGTGAGTAACTGAACTACACTACAATACTCTCCATCATTAAAGTTCAGCTTTGGCTGCCTTTGAAGCCACTGTTTTGGCTAACCCACTAAGATGCCGTGCCAAAGCCTGTGGCTGTCGTAGACCTGTGCAATGTGAGTTACCATCCTGCTACACCAGCCAGTCCATCGGTATCCCAAAGGACACTGGTCTCCACTGAGATGTTTGCCCCCAGAGAGAGGCTTGCACAAATGATGTAAAGCAGCTAAAGTGTCACCTCAATTCTCTAAACCTCATGAGTGATTCAACACTGGATGAAAAGTGACTGGTGACCCTGTTTTCTGAAGAACACTCCTTATGTACCCGGCACAGTGAATCTATACCACTGACAACTCATTTTTAAGACAAAGGTTTGTTTTCTGTCTGGTGGCATGTTGAGGCAGGAAGCTTTGTTTTGCCAAGCTAGCAGGAACTGGAGGAATGCCTCCATTTTGAATGATGCAATTGAACAGGTCCCAGAGAACATTATTTATATGCCTGTGGAGGTCAGGTAAAGTTTTGCCCAAGCAGAGCTTATGCTGGCTACCACTGTGCCGAGAAGTTTGTATGTAACTGACAGGCTAGTGCCAAATGTCACGTTGCTCAGACTCACACTGTTTACCAAAAATTCATTTATTCTGGCAGGGTGGTAAATAACTGTTTTTCTCACTTACTTAGTTGGATTCTAGTTACTCTGGGATATGAAAATATTTTTAGAACCTGTCCGTTAAGATTTGTCAGGAGAGGATGAACCTGTCATTTAAACCTGCAGTGCAATACATCCATGGACGGAAACCGAGACAGACTTCATGGATTTATGCTGAAACAACAGGAGGTAAGAGAGATGACATTCAGGAAATACGCAGTTAACTCACTTTAGATACTGCAAATCCAGAAAAATTCAAATTTCAAAAGAACTAGCGTCTTGAATGCAGGGTGTTTTGCATGTTGTAGCATGGACAGTTCAAAAACACAAGAATGACATGTATTACTTTGATCTTCACTATTTTACACTCCTTCCAAATTTTCTCCCCCTCCCAGACTAAAGTGGGATAACTTTTGCCAGTTTTGGAGAAGAGATTAGTAGGAATGATGCCATTAATTGCATGATTAGCTATAAAGAAGCAAGGTTTCCTCTCTCTTCTACTTCCAAGAGGGATCAGGTGCCTGTAACAACTAGCAAAAGCATGCGTGGCTCTCCATCTTAGATTGCACAGTGTTGGTCTCACATTGGTAACAGCCAAGCACTGGCCTGCAAGACCTTACCTGCTATAGCTGGTGAAAGGATGATTGCTCCTCGTGGGTAAGTCTCTGTGTCTCAGAAGCTAGCACTTGAGTGGACAGCAGTGGGATAAAACATGGTAGGATATCTGTATAGCACTGAACATCCACCAATTTTTCATTCCAATCACTGTCACACACTGTTAGGATTTCCGAGATGGAGGTTTTCCTCTTCTGTCTATGCCACTGTAAGTGCTTCCCATTTCTGAAACAGCAAGGGTCCTTCTGGCAGCTCCTAAGAAGACGATTAGAAAAAAACCTGAAACCGTCTTCTGCACCTGGACTTGGATGGGGAACAGATATCCAGTTGTGGGCCACATCGGCAATGTTGGGCTACAGCCATTTCAAATCTCAACAGAGCAACCATCTCCTTTCCTCCCTAGCAGCCTGTCTGCCTGCACAAACTGTCCTGGTAAAGTGGCATTCTGCTAGTAACATCTTTTCCCTGTTATGCACTCCTGACATAAAGAAATACCTGTCCTGGGGCGTTCAGGGGACCTGGACACCCTTGCAAACTACCAGGAAGTGAGGAACACACCAGGAGATACTTTACGTGCAATCACAAAAGGAAAGTTTTGCAAACTTGCCATTTTCGAGCTGTCTGCTAAAAATCAGCAAGGATCATCCAGACAAGGACATTTCAGAGATTTTCACCAGGAAACAACACTAGTCTTCTAAAATGCCAGAACTGTGCATGAATACTTCCTCCTCTAACAGAATTACTTATGCTGGGAACCACATGGTAAGGCATGAAAGAGTTTTGACAGTTTATTCATCAGTTCTACTAACAAAACAAAATAATGTTTTGCAAAAAGACAACACTCATTTCTCTTAGAATGTGTTTTTCTTCACTGACTCTCTCAGGTTAAACAAAGCCACTTTATTTCCTATCACTAACTACCAGATACCTGCAATTCTGTCAGAACAGTTACAAGTCCAAATATTAAGACACACTGTTCACTATTTAGAAAAGAAAAAAAAAAGTGTTAAATTTATGACAGGCTCTTAGAAATCTAATAACCAGTAAAACCACATTACAGAGAGGCGTAAGCTAGTGGCAACACACAGCATGTAGCTCAGGGAATGAATAAAAACCCAAACACACAAGTGTGTTTAGAGCTGTGAAATTTAAAAATGATACAATATGTGTATTTCACACTCAAGCTGTGGCATTCATGTGCTAATGGGAATTACCAGACCTTGATGACAACATCAGTCCTTCCTAAGAAAAAGAAAGCAAGTTTATAATTGTGTGATGAGGATTTGTTTGACTCTTGACAAATGATTTCCAACAGAAAATGTCATTTTGGGGGAAGAAAGCCCTGACTTCAGAAAACATTCAAAATGCTTTCATTTCAGTTAGACCTTGCTTTTCACAGCTTGTGAAAACTCGGTTTCAAACCGTATGAAGTACAAAGAAGGCAAGGACTGGATTGCTCAAAGAAAGAAGGAACTATTTTTAAAAATCAGTTAGTACAGGGACCAAACAGAAAGAAGGTGGCGTTCCTGGGTGTGGATTTGCAGAAACTCGGTACTTCTTGGCTGTGGTCACTCACCCATTTCTTTGGTGTCACTGCCGATTTGGGCAGTCTCTCTCTCACAGGCATTTTTTTCTTTTGTGCTGCTGGACTTCAGGTGGATTAATGCCCCAGTACTACTAGCTCTGTAGTACAGCCGGAATAAGAAGGTGAACTGTAGTTTTCCAAAATGGTAAACTGTGTCCTGCTCAGTTGTATGAAGTGAAATTCTACATTCAGTCTAAGAGCCCGATGGCACAAGCTATTCCAAGGATCTTGTGCAGATCCTGAAAAGCAACCAGCCAAGCCTTTGAAGACAGGAGCCTGTTTCTTTCTGGGTCAAACATGATTCATTTTAAGGTAGTGAAACAACACGACCAAGGCAAAGCTAATGAAAGAGCTAAATTTACATCTCTCTTTAGGGCTGCCACTAAAAGCATAAAAGATCAAACAGCTTCCTACTAACCAGTGCCATTTCCATCCTAATACAACCACTAGTGCTGATGTTGTGGAGATATCTTGCGAAGCGCCCACAGCCAGCAAAATCATGAACTGCAGTGTTGTCTTTCCCAGCTATTGTAGCAATAATTTTTTACATATTTTTTAAAAAGACATTCCTGCTTGCCAGTGGAAACTGAAGAAAAGCAGTTTCAACAATTCCCCCTTGTCCACGCAGCAGCTCCCTGCTGCAGAAAAAACCACAGGCTGCTCTGTGTCACAGCGGAGATGAACAGTCACTCCAATTTTAAAGTAGTTTAATTATCATTTGACATGAATGAAGGGCAACATTAAGCAGCAGCAATGACAGAGAAGAATTGCTAGTGAGACTACGGTATGTCCAGTGAATAAACCAGGATTATAAACAATTTTAACTGAAATAAGAGATTGCTCATAGCCTCTCTCTCACCTAACCCATCAAATGTTCCTTTTTTCTCCCAGATAGTTGATATTCCATTTTTTCTCCAAGCTGTACAAAAGACAGTGTCCTACACAGCAGCTGGCAAATGTCACTCCATTGTCTTTTCTCACACATAGTATGACATTTTGGCCATGCTTTAGCTAACAGAATTTGGCAGACTGTAGAAAAAAAATGCACCTAAAGTTTAAGACTTTGAATTTTTTTACCATTGGTTTCACAAGATCAGAATCTCCAGATGAAATTCTAGAAAATGGGGTGGGGTTTTTTTTGCCCTTTAGACTTGAGCAAAGATACAAATCCACAGTCAGTAAAGCATAGGTATTCAGTGCAAACCTAGACAAGTCAAACATGCAGAAGACCTATTAATTGGGATAGTCATTCGGATGACTTTGAACTTTCCCCAATTACCTCCAGGGAAGGTATGAAGAAGGCAGAGCCGGACCCATCCCAGCTGGAGAACAGGAGATCTCTGTTCACCATGGAGGTGGCCAAACACCAGAAAGGGGGCCTGGAGAGGCTGTGGAGTTTTCAGCCTTGAAGATATTTGAACTCAGCTGCCTGAGGTCCTAGGCAACCTGAATCAGATGGCCCTGCTCTGAGAGGGGGATTAGACCAGAGACCTCCAGAGGTCCTCTCCAACCTGAATCACTCAATCAATTCTACCTCTTACAGTCAATCAATTCATGCATCCATCAGGCTGCAATGGTGCATAATTCTATCATTGCTTTTTGATCATAACATTCAGCTTTAAGCACAGGAATTTTGACTTGGCAACATTCAGTGAAACATCTGGATCCTTCAATAAAGCATATAAATAAATACCTCCTGTCTGTTCCTTCTCCCCTGCTGTCTTGTTACATGGAAAGAATAAGTCCACCAGGAGCCACCTTCAATGGGTCCATAAAATAACAATGATCTTTTCAAAGATGTCTGCTCAGGTAAATGCTATGCTGGCAAATTTTGTGAAGGAATGGTAATTTTTCCAAACACCTTCAGCTAACAAGCTGCTAGAACAGAATCAACATTGCTGAATAATTTAGTGCTGCTAAACTATTCTGCCACCCACATCTATTATTCTCCCACTTCAGCAACACTGTTTCTGCACCCGAGTAAGCCAAAATCAAACTCCCTACTTATTCTTGCACAAACAACATGAGCTTTGGGTTACTCAGTTTTACATAAACCACAAAAATCATTAATACATTTTTTCCAGACTCTGACATTAGTATCACCAAGCACACATTTCTGCGAATAAAACGCTAGGACTACACAACAAGAGGCAAAACTGTGTGCTCAATTATTGAGAATACATCATCTGCTGGTATTCTGACTCTCCAAAATATCCAAAGTAGGCCAAGACATCCATTTGTCCAAAAAAATAGCTTCTATTCATCTTTCATGAAACTGTTTTAGGACTGATAGCTAGAACTGGTATAAATCCTGAATCACCAGAATTTGCTGCATGCAAAGTCTTTGATGGTACTTATACACCAACTCTCCCATCTCAGAGGCATGCTGCTGCCTTACCCAGGCCTTCAGGTCACCGCTCTGCCACCCATTTGCTGTGTGACCTAGACGAAGAGTTTGCTCGCATTGCCATCTCCATCCTCACTCTCTCAAGACTGAGACACACATTCCCTGACATCACGGTTTTGGGTCAGGTTGCTGGCAACCAGTAACCCACCTCTGTTCATCAGCTTTGAAGGTCTTCTGGAAACACAGTCTATTTTGTCCTGCAGGATGCAATCTGGATGGTTTAATTGTGTTTTGGGAGTGGTTTTGCAGGACATAGGCATTCCCACTCCTCTGGTATGGCCTCCCAAAAGAACCTCTCTGCTTCCAGTCTTGACTTGGATTCTTTTGTCTCCTTTGATTCATTATAGCCCTCAACAAAAGTAATGTGAACCTCAGTTAACAGCATCTGAGGAAAAGGAATCAGGCTTCACTATAAATTAGTACTTCACAAATGAAAGTTAAGGTCCTCTTTGGAAAAATTAATCAATCCACAACTTTTATCAGCCTGTCTGCCTTTTGCTAATAGTTTTCAAGATCATTAGAGAGTTTTGCACTCAAATGCTTCATTTTATCTTGATGTTTTGAAGAATGAAGCAAGATGTATGCAGATAATACCACTGGTGTACAAATCAAAAGTAATCGAGTAAAGTGAGATTGTTCCTGGTTTTATACAAGTCTCAGGCTGTCTGTTGATACCAACAGATGATGCAGTATCAGTTTTATTCTTCAAGTTGTCCTGCCAGCACAAGACAGACAGCCAAACAAAACACCAGGGGAGCAGCTTCAGAATTTTCCTCCACCTACTGCCTCCTTTCCTGTTGAAAACGAGATAGGCAGTCCACAAAGGAAAAGCTGCTGTCAAACAGGGTTTGTAATGACACTGTAATTGCTTTAGATTGTGCAATTAAAAATCAAGAACCCTCACATCCTTTGACAGAATTACCTTTTTGGTTGCTGCAAAACAACCATTAGTATTTCCACAAATTTCTGGCTGGAGAAAATGGCATTTAGCAGCTATTTAGGAACACCTCCTACGGACAGCAAGGTTACCATACAGCATTAGGATCAGATATGGGCACAGCAAATTTTTGGACGACAGCGTAAGATCCCATGGGCTCCAAAATTTTGCTCAGTCCCATAGTTTCAAATCTTCAGACTCTGATTCAGTCCTTGCTGACATCCTGAGGAAAATTGCCTTGGGCAGTCCCTAGGTGTGTTGTGTTTCACCTAGCACATTCCTGTGCTGATGAAAGAGCTTTGAGATGGAGGGAATCCAATCTCCTCTCTGAAAATGAGGAAAGACTCTGAGAGACATGCAGAAAATTTCCCCAAGAGGCAGGGTAGGAAACAGACACTTGTTCTTGGTTTTCTTACGGCTTCTTCATGACTCCACAACAGTTCCAAAGAAGAATTCAGGGCCTGTCAGTTCCAAAAGCACATCTGATGGGTCACCCTGATTTGCTGTTTCATTTCCACCCTTATCAGAAGCTTGGCATTTTGCCGATATCAGCAAAGAGATTTCAAGGAAAAGTTTTCTCTTATGCTTCCCAGATGAGAGTACAGTGGTCATGCCTTAAAGCACAGAATTTTACAGAAAAACACCTATTTCACAGGAAAGAAGCCTTATATATATATACATATACATACACACATATGAGGACAGCAGCCACATTAATTTCACCAACGGTAATAATTTCTGCAGGCTCCACCAGAAACATATTGAGAAGGTAAAAAAAAAATGGAAATCCACTTTTACTTCTAAGTGCCTTACTGTATATTTGCTTAAAATGTATTTGCTTCAAAAGACTTCCTTCAATTAACAACTCCAGATGGAAAGGCAACTTTGCCTCCATCATGGTTCACTGCCCTTTTTTCACCTGCCTACAGTATACAGCTTCTAGCTGCAATAGATAGTCTTGCAGTAGAGATCAGGTACATTGCCTTGGAAGAAAAGTTGCTTTCTATTAATTCTTCTATTAAGTTTTTCTTATTTCTTGCTAATGCTCTACACTGGTGACATTAACAGAAATGTTACTGCCACATTTCACTGCACTGCGACATTACTGCTGCTGTTGATTCACTTAGTGCCCTAATCATCTCTATCTTTCTCTGCAGATAGCAATTTCACATGGAAAGATTTCATTCTTCTTTGACATTAAAATATACTCCCACTTTTCCTAGTCCACACTGAAAGAGTCTAATTTAGTCAGCCCATTTTTCTTTAGTAGTGTGTTGGGTTGACCCAGGCTGGAGGCCAGGTGCCCCCAAAACCACTCTGTCACTGGCCTCCTCAGCTGGGCAGGGGAGAGAAAATACAGTGAAAGGCTCCTGGGTCGAGATAAGGACAGGGAGAGATCACTCACCAGTTACTGTCACAGGAAAAGCAGACTCAATTTAAAAAAAAAAAAAAAAATCTTATTTATTACCAAGCAAAACAGAGTAGAGTAATGAGAAATAAACCCAAACCTTAAAACACCTCCCCCCACCCCTTCCTGCTTTCCAGGCCCAACTTCACTCCCCATTTCTCTCCCTCCTCCCCTCCAGCAGCACAGGGGGACAGGGAATGGGGGTTGTGGTCAGTTCCTCACACAGTGTCTCTGCCGCTCCTTCCTCCTCAGGGGGAGGACTCCTCACACTCGGCCCTTGCTCCAGCCTGGGGGCCCTCCCACGGGAGACAGTCCTCCACCAACTTCTGCAATGTGAGTCCTTCTCACGGGCTGCAGTTCTTCACCAACTGCTCCAGCGTGGGTCCCTCCCATGGGGTGCAGACCTTCAGGAACAGACTGCTCCAGTGTGGGTCCCCCACGGGGTCACAAGTCCTGCCAGCAAACCTGCTCCGCCGTGGGCTCCTCTCTCCATGGGGCCACAGGTCCTGCCAGGAGCCTGCTCCAGTGTGGGCTTCCCATGGGGTCAGAGCCTGCTTTGGGTTCCTCCACCTGCTCCAGCGTGGGGTCATCCACAAGCTGCAGGTGGATATCTGCTCCCCCATGGACCTCCATGGGCTGCAGGGGGACAGCCTGCCTCACCATGGTCTTCTGCAGGGGCTGCAGGGGAATCTCTGCTCCAGTGCCTGGAGCACCTCCTCCCCTCCTTCTTCACTGACCTTGGTGTCTGCAGAGTTCTTCCTCTCACATCTTCTCACTCCTCTCTCTGGCTGCAAATGCTGCCCCTAGTTTGTTTTTTCCCCTTCTTAACTCTGTTATCCTTATTATGTTATTCTTAACTCTGTTATTCTGCCAAGAAAGGTTGGACCAGATGATCCTTGAGGTCCTTTCCAACCTGATACTCTGATTGTATGTTGAATGTGTATTGTTGAATCAACCAACTGATTCTATGATTCTATGATCCCAGAGGTGCTACCACTGTCACTGATGGGCTTTGCCTTGGCCAGCGGCGGGTCCATCTTGGAGCCAGCTGGCATTGGCTGTGTTGGACATGGGGGAAGCTTCTAGCAGCTTCTCGCAGAAGCCACCCCTGTAGGCCCCCTTGCTACCAAAACCTTGCCATGCAAACCCATTATAAGTAGGCCTGTTTGCAATGAAGTTGGGCTTTGTGAATAGAGAGCTACACTGCCACTGCCTTGTAGCTCGCACAGCTGCTCACACCCACCACAGAACAGGCAGAATGAAGCTCTCCTGCATTGTCTGCAGAAGGAAAATACCACAAAAGCAGAGAGCAATGGCAAATTATGAACTTGCTTTCTTAACAGCAGCTTGTAATCCTCACCCAGTGTTGCTTGGGTTTGGCAAAATTCTTGTAACACAATCTCAGTTCTGACCTGATGGGAGTGACTGAGTCCTCCCAAATTTGAGAGAAACACCATGGGCTTCATGGGGATGGAGATACAGGGCAGTGCAGGGGGCTGATTCACCTCACCCTCCCTCTAGAACAAGAAGAGGGGGAGAAATGGCTGGAGGCAGAGCAAGTGCTCAGCACAAGTGTTGCTCAACAGAGGAAACACCACTGGAGGGAATGCTTGAATTGATCCTCTTCATCTCAGCCACAGTGTTCCCAGGACAAGAGAGAGATGTTGCCACTGCTTCCTCGCTGTGGTGCAATCTCACCACAGACTGTGCTCTTCAAAGCCCTGGGAGATGGCGGCCTAAGATAAAATATGATAAACTGCACCATTGGATTGAAGGTGTTAAAAGGTCACAGGGTCAGACAAGAGGGCTGGGCATGGCAATACCATTAAACACACCAACAAGATGTAGTCAGTCTGCCAAGAAATTGGGGCACATCCTGCTGCTGGGCTCTGCACCAGGTTGGCTGCCACCAGTCCATATAGCGATGGTGCCACGTATACCACAGCCTGGATACCCTTGAGCTGTGCTTCTGCAAGCTTCTGACAAAGACCAAGCATGTTGTCTGCAAGATATGCCTGAGTTAGCTCAAAATTTGCTAATTCAGATATCCATAAGAACACAAATGTAACATGAAGACAGCAGCAGAGGTGAATAGTCCACGTATAAACCAAGCTGCTTGCCTGGATTTGATGTTTCACAAATTCACTTTTACAAGAAGGTGGCTTAGCTTGCTGTACACTGTTCTGGCCACGCTTGCCTGAGCTATGTCCACATCATGACTGTAACATAATCCTGTGCTGTACTGACGTACTTTCTGTATTTTGCTGTGCTGACATTTATATAGCTGATTGCAAAGAGTACCAACTAAAAATTCTTGCAGCTGCATAAGTTACTCAGAGGACAAATGCTTTCTGTAAAGTCTCATACACAGTGGATCTTTGACTGGACACAGTTCAATACTGTGTGAAGGGCACAAAGCAGCTTGTGAAAGAAATTAATATTTCCTCATAATATCAGGGGTGCCTCACAAGCATGAAAAATGGAACAGAGATAAATATGAAAGGTCAAGAAAAAATGCCAGATTCTTCACTTTCCAAGCAAAAACCTGACAGGTTCTGAAAATACAAAAGCCATCTGCCCAGGTTCTGGAAACTTGCATTTTACTCACAGACAAGGAAATGAGCAATTTATTTTAAAATCTGTAGTTTTTCCATGTTCAGGCTTCTCCTCAGACCTCACACAGCATTAATAAAATCTTTCGCTCTTTGGGATATAATGTCAGAAATGCATATATGCTCCAAAAGACAAGTAGTTTATATGCACTAAACCAAGAGCTACGACCTTAGATAAAATCTGCATGCATGAAAGAAAAAAGTTTCCCATTTGCATTGGATTACCCCTAAGAAGCCCAACTTTATAACTCAACGTAGGCCTGCTGAATTTTCAGTGTATCAAAATTAATGACGTACTTCAGAGCAATTTTGCATGAGCCAGTGACTTTTCTCCTTCGCAGGTATATTTAAACATTCAGATCCACTAAAGAATTACATTATTAAATGTGTTGCAGAGTATATTAAAAATGGACTGTTGCTGAAAGTTTGTTTGTTTTGCATAGCAATTACTTTTCTGACTCTTGCTAATGATCATTGCTATTGCTTCGTCTAAATCACTTAATCATCTGATTAGGGGAGCAGGGGGAAAGAAAAAGAAAGAGGGAAGAAATCTCACCAGACTGAGCAATGCATTTGGGCAATAGAGAATGGGGAGTTTCCCAGAAGTTGGCTGCCTCCTCGGGTCATTGCTTTGACATGGTATCACTACCCTCAAGAGGTTGCAAAAGGCCACAATCCTACTGCCTGCTCTGCCTGTGCCAGCATGCCAGAAACCCAGCCACCATGTTGCTACGGAGAGATGGTCAGAGCATGCACAAAGCAGTGGCGTGAGATGGTTCCCCCATCCTACAGCAGCACCTCTTCCCTGCCCTGACCTCCCCATCGGCCACAGAAGCAGCAAACTCACTATCCCACAGACTTCCCTCTCCTAGGTCTCAGCTTTTTCACTCCCATGCTTGCAGACATTTTCCACGTTTGATTTACAAGTGTGCCAAGCTGTGCCTCATTAACACCCATGCATCACGGAGATGTTCAGTCCATATTTAAAGACTAAAGGAGAGAAACAGAGAGATTAAATTACTTGTTAAAGCAAAAAACCACCAAAGCCACATGAAACTCATATCAACACAGATGTAGAGCATTTCAAAGCCATCGTTGCATCACAGTCTTGACCACTGATCCACAGCTGCATTTCTTCCTGTGGTGACATACTGTTAGGTGCTTACGGTTCAGCTTTTCTGTTACTCAGACTTTGCCTTTACTCAGGCCTCTTGCTGAAGCACACACTGCGTTGAAGAACAGGCTGCCCGACAGCTGCCGATGGTCAACCACACATTGCTTACAGCCAGAAGGACATATGCACTGCAACGCATGTCTTCACAGGAACAACACGCCATGTTATCTCTGGACATGTGGCAGTCTCACAGTCACTGCATCAAGACAGTGGGACATGGCGGGCCCTGGCTGAGGAGTTGTTGCCCCTCAAGGTTGAGCACCATTGGCAAACAGATGAACCACCAACCTCCCAATGCTGTGGGGACAGCTGGGTCCTTCAGGCACCCTCAGCACAGTGATGAGGCAATGAAGCTGTTGCTACCGCCGAAGCTGTGTTTTGGCCTGGACCCCTGCAGAGCAGGGATGTTAACTCAATAGCTGTACCCTGAGGTCACGGTGCACACATGAAACTTCTTCAGCCCCTGGGCACCCAGGACCCCTCTTAAGGAGAAGGGCGGGATGTGACCAGCTTGCCCATGGCTAATGGCCACCAGCTCACAAGATGGCACCCACAGGTTGAGGCACAGGGGCCCTTGGTCGCACCTATATGGTGGTAGTTGTCCCTCTAGTGTAACCTGTGAAAGAAGGACAAGCAGGTGTTTAAAAAGATACCATAGTTGTGAAATAGCTGTCAGGGACCGTGACAGCGTTACCCCGCCATTGAATAGCTGTCAGGGACTGTGACAGCGTTACCCTGCCATTGAGTAGCTGCCAGGGTCCACAACAGTGTTACCCCGCCATTGAAGCTGGCCCGCGTGGGAAGCCTGTGGCAAGCCATGCAGCACAGGGATTCTGCATGACTCTCAGATGCTCTCTTTTGCCAGGGTCATGGTCCGCTCAGGCAGGAAACGGCTGCAGCAGCAGGAGCTTGCTTGGCCATGGTGGGCGCTCCAGTGTGATCTGCACTGGAAATGCTGCTCAGACTGCATTCCCCGAGCTGGGAGGTACCAGTGTGTGCACCTTGTAGGAAATGGCCAGGGCAAAAGAGGTGTTTCCACAGAAATAAACCAGGTTACTCCAGAAATATCAATAAACCTGCAAAAACCTTGAAATTTATCATGATAGAATTGTGTAGAAAAATACTGGTGATTTAAAAGCTCTGTACTTCACTGCTCCTTCCCTTCACTGCTCTCCTTCTTCTGGGATACAGGGTGAGCCACACTTCTCTATCACATCTTCAGCGATCGGGCCTTCAGCTAAATATATAGAAATGAGTGTGCAAAAATGGACAACTGTTTGAAGGAGATTGAGGTAATGCAGAATACCTTTGGTTTGGCATTGAATAAGAGAAAAAGAATCTGCCTGGAAAAGATCTGCATCAGAGGAGCTGACATCTAAAAAGCACTGAGGCCACATAAACAGATTTTTATGGTCTATACATGCTACAATCAGAGACAAGGGGAAGATCAGGCTCTTCTGCCACCTGTAAAAGTGGTATCATCTTTTCTGTTTCAGAAGGGAATGGTGGTGAGGACAGAAAAATGAAGAGGCAGTTTGGATGCCTTCCCAATCCTGTGAACTCAGTAAGGTTTGCCCATTGCTAACATGCAATGCTGTCCAATTTCTCACCTTTAAAGATCTGATCCTTTCTAAAATGGACTGGGAAGGAGCATTTCGGCCTGGAACAACTGTCTCCTTCCTTTGTCTGCTCAGGAGAGACTCTGGCATCTGCCACTGGCCAAAGTGCATTAAAATAGCAGCTTCTCTTGAAAAACAATAATTTTCCTTTGCTCCCATGCTTCTTGAAGTCCTTCTTTCCTCTTAAAAATAACACCCAGCACAATTTGAGATATTCTTTAAGGCACTTTGTACTCTTGCTCTTTCTCAGAAGACTGAGAATCCTCAGACATGAAATAGCAAATAAATCACAAAAACAGAGCAATGTGATCACATGTAGTAGGGCAGATTCTCAAGAAATAGAAATTGATACAACTCTGCTGAAATCCTGGGAACTAAGCTAACTGAAATTAAGTAAAAGATGAAAGACCTGAGCCAGAGGCCAAACACACTGTTACTTTTTAGTCTTGTGTTTGAAGTGGTGGAATGCAGTATTCAGTGCTGAGAATATTGTGTATGTTTAAAAGATGTCAAATTTCTTTGTACCACTTGCATTCCCTTCATCTAACATTTCCCTCACTATCACATACCCCCTTTCTATCAAATATCTACATGACTGTTACAGTGGCTTCTCTCAAAGTTTCTCAAACAGTGATACTGGTTAGTGAAACACTGTTGGAGGTGCATTTGAAGTGGCTGCTAGAGAAGTAGGTTGCCTCATGGTTTGGTTGATGAAAGCACATATTCCTGGAATAAGACATGTGCAGACCTGAGCATATTGACAAGCGCTATCATGTTGCAATTATGCGCATTCAGATACAGGATTTCTGGTTGCCCGAATTAAGATGCCTCAGCCTCCACTGGCTGGAGATATACAGTACATCAGATGACCATGTGTGATGGAGTGGCTGCTGTATATCACATTCTCCATGCAAAAATACTACTTCTGTGTTTGCTAAGGGAAAAAAAAAACCCAACTGGAGAGCTGTCAAGTCTCTTTTCAATTTTATCCAGCTAGAAGATAAACCCCAGACCCAGGACCACCCTTTGTGAGCCATTAATAAAGCACAGAAGATGACAGAACTCTAAAAGACAGTTTTAGTTTATGGAAAACCGCAGTGCAACAATGAGGTTTAAACTCAACATAGACTTCAGAATGCATTTGGTGCATACATATCAGAAGGTCATAGCTCTGAAGTCTTCAAGATGTCATATTTAGGGCAATCAACTCGCAGAGTCTAGTTGGAGGCTCCAAGCCGTGTGCCCCAAGGGGCAGTGCTTGATCTGGTCTTATTCAACATGGAATCATAGAATCTTAGAATATTAAAGTTGGAAAAGACCTCTAAGATCATCAAGTCCAACCATTGACCCAACACCACCATGTCTACTAAACCATGTCCCAAAGTGCCATGTCTACATGGTTTTTGAACACCTCCAGGGATGGTGACTCCACCACCCCTCTAGCAGCCTGTTCCAAGGCCTGACCACTCTTTCAGTGAAGAAATTCTTCCTAATATCCAATCTAAACCTCCCCTGATGCAACTTGAGACCATTTCTTCTTGTCCTTTTGCTACTTACTTGGGACAAGAGACCAACACCACATATTTATCAATGACCTGGACAAGGGGACAGAGTGTACTCTCAGCAAATTCACTGATGATACTAAGCTGGGAGGAGTGGCTGACACACCAGAAGGCTGTGCTGCCATTCAGCGAGACTGGGACAAACCAGAGAATTTGGCAAAGAGGAACCATATGAAATTCAGTAAAGGCAAGTGTAGGGTCCTGCACCTAGGGAAGAACAACCCCAGACACCAGTACAGGTTAGAGGTTGACCTTCTGGGACAAGAGACCAACACCACATATTTATCAATGACCTGGACAAGGGGACAGAGTGTACTCTCAGCAAATTCACTGATGATACTAAGCTGGGAGGAGTGGCTGACACACCAGAAGGCTGTGCTGCCATTCAGCGAGACTGGGACAAACCAGAGAATTTGGCAAAGAGGAACCATATGAAATTCAGTAAAGGCAAGTGTAGGGTCCTGCACCTAGGGAAGAACAACCCCAGACACCAGTACAGGTTAGAGGTTGACCTTCTGGGAAGCAGCACTGTGGTGAAGGACCTGGGAACCTTGGTCAACAACAAGCTCTCCATGAGCCAGCAGTGTGCCCTTGTGGCCAAGAAGGCCAATGGTATCCTGGGGTATATTAAGAAGACTGTGGGAGCAGGTTGAGGGAGGTTATCCTCCCCCTCTACTCTGCCCTGGTGATGCCACATCTGGAATATTGTGTCCAGTTCTGGGCTCCCCAGTTCAAGAAAGACAGGGAACTACTGGACAGAGTCCAACGGGGGGCTACGAGGATGATGAGGGGACTGGAGCATCTCTTGTATGAGGAAGGGCTGAGAGAGCTGGGTCTGTTTAGCCCAGAGAAGAGAAGACTGAGAGGGGATCTTATTAATGCTTCTAAATATCTAAAGGGTGGATGTCTAGAGGAAAGGGCCAGACTCTTCTCAGTGGTGCCCAGTGACAGGATAAGGGGCAACAGGCACAAACTGGAACGCGGGAAGTTCCGTCTGTGTAGGAGGGAAAACTTGTTCACTTTGAGGGTGACCGAGCACTGGAACAGGCTCCCAGAGAGGTTGTGGAGTCTCCTTCTCTGGAGGTATTCAAAACCCGCCTGGATGTGATCCTGTGCAACCTGCTCTAGGTGATCCTGCTCTAGCAGGGGTGTTGGACTAGATGATCTCTAGTGGTCCCTTCCAACCCCTACCAATCATCTGTGAATCTCCTCCAGTCCTCCAGCACTGGAACTTGAGAATGCCAGGATGCCACATGAATTTCAAAATTGGCAGCAGCTGCCCATTCAAGACAGATTGGCACAGGTCTTTCACAGTTTTACACCTGAAACTCTGATGGTGTTAACATCTCACCAGCACTTGCTAGAAGTTGCGGGCATAAGATGAAAGATGTCTCTGTTAGAAAAAGTGATGGACTGTTCCCAGGCTGAGCATTATTAATCCTTCTCCAGCTACTGCTGATGCACAGGAATAACCATGAATTGTTTTCCTGATAGATACTTACCTTCCAGTGGATTAGACAGGTTACAGGAGCCAGGTCCTGCAATCTAGTGTGGGACATTTTACGAAGACTGATGAAGTGAAAACACCATAGAGAGATCATGATGAAGAAGAAACTTACTCCTGTACTGATGCAGATCCCTAAGCCTTGTCTGTGCATTTAAACATTTCCTCCTGCTGCTACCTACGTCCATCAAAAAAAAAAGAAAAAGAAAAAAAACAACACCCATTCTAACAAGATTATACTAACAAGGCAGTATGGAGCACCTCACTCCTCATTCATATCACAGCTACTACCACCTGTGTGAAGAAAGCGCTCCAAACAATCTGGTTAGAGTCTGCTTTTAATTGTCTAGTAATTTATTTTGCAACTTAGCAAGCTGTGTTCTGTTCAACAGCTGATTTTTGCTTCGCAATAATTTGTTTTTATGATAAAAGAACTTCAGTGTCAATAATGATGGGTAAAAATGTTAAAGTGGTTTAGAATATGAATTTAAAAACAAAATGGATGAGTAAACAACAATTTCTCACAGCTTTGTCTTAGTGTGTAGACACGCTTTCTGCCTTGACACTTGCAGGCTGACAGCATCTATGCTATATTTTCTTCTGCAAGTAGCAAGTGGGGAGTTTGGAATTAATATTTGTTTAGGTCTTTTTTTAAGCTAGCTTTATATAGTACACACCCAGCAGGCATGCATAAACTAAAATCTATAAACCCCTTGTTTTTCATCTCCTTTTCCAATGCAAATCCTGAATGTGTTTCAGATTTGTCATCATTTAACATCAGGAGACCAGAATGCTGTGCATGACGCTGCTCTGTCAGTAGCAAACATAGCCAACTTAAACCGGGAGGAAAACAAGTTTTTGAGATGGACTTTACTTTTGCACCAGCCTGATAAGTATCAGATTGCATTGTCAAACAATTTAGCATTTTGTTTACCAACCTTTTTTTCACTAAAGGTTGCTCATTTATTGCCTCTCTGTTGTTTTCTCGGGCTAATCTTTTGGCATAGCAAGGACAGCTGGCTTCCTTCTCAGCCATACTGCTCACATGTCTGGGTGTGAGTGGGCTTCTCCAGCTTTGTAAAAGCTATCCCGGTTTTAGCCTTCACAGTGAAAACGTGCTGTTCTACAGCTGGCTGTTGGTGCAAACTGCATTCTGCTCCTTACTCTGGAAGGTGGGGAAGTTTCCAGACAGGGAATTTTATGTGTAAAGAATACACCTCCTCAAAGCTACATTCAACAAGTCCATCAGTGTCATTTCCAGCTTAATCCCACCTGCTTCACACTTATTTGTTTTGCTTGTTTTGTGTTTGACTTTTCTATCTGACATGATTTATACCCAGATTCTGACATCCGGGCTCTGGCTGATCAGCCCTTGACTTCGTGCATAGGTTTGTGCCATCCCTTGCAATAACAATAAGATAGTTCTTACCAGTTAAGGACACCCTCCTTTCACCCTAACTCCTCTAAGTAATCTCATGCAGCTCTTCACTTTAATACCCTTGATTTGCACAACACTAAACCAATGTTCTACTTCCAGGAAAATTCCCATCAAGATCAAAATAATTGCTTGTGATTATTTACACTCTTCTGTGCAAGAACAGCAAAGAGTTCAACACAGACTAATTTATTTTGCTTCCTTCAATTGCCTCTGCCTGATGAAAACATGGAAGACCCCTGGAGACCAGAAAGAAGCAGCTGAGAGTAGCAAAAAATTCAAAACACAATTATAGCTCCCAGTTCAAAAATATCTACTTACCTCCTATACTTCCACTCTACCTTGCCCAGCCAGATTTCCTACAGAAATAAGGACTGCAGATTGCTCCCTGAGCACCTCCGCATCCATTGTCAATTTCAGTTTGACAGGAGAGCCAAAAAGGTGATTAATAGGTGGCTGTGCAGGAGTGAGAAAACACACAGTCCCTGCTAAAAGGATGCAGGAAGAACATGATAAAGCAAGATCCAGGTGGTAAGAAAATTTTATAAACACTTTTAATTGCAAACAAAGCTTTTGCCAATACTTACATCATCCTCCATATCTATCTACATCTATCAGCTTGGAGAGAAATCCTCAAGAAACCAAGCACTATTAATTCCACTGTTTATTGAACTATTCACTGGTTTGTAGCACAATGCCTGTACCTGTCCTAGACTGCAAGCTCCTGGGGACAAGTCCCCACTTTGTTTTGCTTGCACAGCAATAAACACTGGACAAAATCTCTGGCTAATTCTCTCTATCTGGGAGATCTGGCATGCAACCGAAACAACCCCAGTTTGTTTTGATACAGCAAATCAAGCTCCTCACCCCAGTTATCAGGGAAATTTAGGCAGGCTCCAAACAAAGTAGCCATGGCACAGAATATGACCTCCTCTTGCAGGTGCTAAAGCTCAGAGTAACTACAGAAGTCAGAGCTGTGGTTCAGAAGGACGGTTTTCCTTTCAGACCCGTGTATCTTTCCAAGCAATGAGATGACCACAAAAAGCTGCAGAAATGGATGTAATGCCTAGCCAATGGATTAACTTGTTCATTAGCCATTTCCTGCGTGCCATGCTAATTCAAGCACTGAAAAAGCATCCTGCAAATTGATGCGTGTACAGTATGTGGTCTCTTAATTGGCTGTTAAGGTTAGACGAATACTGATTAAGAAACAGGAAAACGATTTGTTACTACCAGGAGCAGCTTCAAGCTTCAGGCAGCTTCAGTGCAGACTCTAGCTATACATTTATTTACAGTTTATTAGAGCACACTTTTACAAGAAGGGGTGAGAAAAAAAACCTCAAAACATCCTGTAAAGCAGCTTTTGTGCCAACACTGACAAACTACTTACCATTTCCCACTGCTGAGGTTAAGCGCTGGGGCATGTCAGAGCAGACCAAGAAACATTCTGAGGAGGCAGAACTTCACCAGGCTGCTTTGTTTTTCTAATTTTAGGAACCAGCCAGAGAGTCTTAGAGGACAAAACACTACTTCAGATGACCACGTAGCAATGAGACACTGAATCTGGAAAGAGTGAGTTCAATGACTGCATCCAGGGAGAATAATTCAGATCTGTGGGCAGAATTCCCCATTGCCTTCCCTCTTGTGCCTTCATACAAGCGCTGCTACACATGATGCAGTCAGAATGACAATCTCTTCCACCTGCTTTTTACAAACATAAATTAAGACCAAACTGAAAAGGCAGTAGTCATTTTGGCCTGCTCCTTGAAGTGTGTTACAGACCTATTCCTAGTGCAACAATAAAGTGTACCAACGTTGACAGAAACAAAGGAGTATGCTGATGTACGCCTACATCAATGGGACATTTCTCTGTCAGATCTTTTCGTGTATTTCTCTTTCTGTCATCCTGTCAGCTGCATAAATGTATTCTCACAATAATTAAAATCAGATCTTTGCTTTGCACTCTCCAGGTTGCATCACACAATGTTTTTCAGATTTTTATCCAGACTGTTCAATGGTACAGACCAAAAGAGCTGCAAAAATGCAGCTTGTGGTCAAGCAGGGCAGTGCTAGTGAGAAACTCGTCACTCATCAGAGGAGCAAAATGCAGCCTGATTTTTCCAGCCCTTATTATCAGAAGTAATTGCTATTCTAGCATTTCGTGCAAAACCAGTTGTCTTTTCTGGCGGATAATCCCTGGCAGATGGAGACACAAGTTTTCAGTTTTGTGCATTAGTGATTCTTCATTGTGTTGGTTGTGTGGTAATACCAAATGCAGAGCAAATGCATTACATATCAGTAGGACAGAACCAATGAATAACAAAGCAGTCAGATAATGCCTCACAGACACCATTTTCTTTCACTCTATATACATGTTATTGTTAGAGCTGCTGTTCCAGACTTGCCCCCACTAACCACAACAAGACCTTCTCGCTGCTTCCTCTCATGTGGTCAGATATTTTCCTGAATATGGCAGAATGTGATAGCTGTCAGACCTCTCTCATTCCAGATGAAGCAGGTCCATTGATGAGTAGGTTTGAAAGTTATTAACACTCCATCCCTCTTCTGAGCTGATTAGCCAGTTTGTGCACCTGAAGAAACCCTATTTTTTTAAGAAATTGGGCCAAAGTACTTCTTTCACGGTTTGGTAAGGGCTTTTTTTCCTTGTGGTATGTTCCAGACGAGGACAACTGGTTGTCTTTAGCTTCATAACTTGCTCCCACAACAAAGGGGATATTTGAAAACGAGGTGTGCCTGTTAGTGTGCCTGCTGTTAACTAGCACCCAGCCTTGCAGGGGCAGGGAAGGGGATATTCCAAGCCTGCAGAGACATCCCAATCTTGTTGTGCTCTTGCCTTTGGCACAGCATACAGACAAAGCACTAAGAATTAATAAAAATAAATCTGAGCTACATGCCTTCTTGTGTCCCCTAGAATTCCACAAATTCATCTTTAAGTGATGTTTTTTCTTGAGATTACTCTAGATTTGTGAGTTTAAGCGGATCATGCAAGAGAATTAGTAAACCTGCAGATAAAAATCTTTAAAAAGAAACCCTGAAAATACCGCTGCTGAATGACCTCATAAAATCAAAAGGAGTGTAAAAGTCTTTGTGTTGTTAGTAGAAAATACTCTTGAGTTTCATGAGGAAATAAATATGGGAATAGGTGTGAACACAGTTCCTCTTCCACTGATTGCACATGCTTTCACTGGCCACAAACAAGCAGTAGGAAGCCAGAATTGGGAGCAACTCTGCTTTCCCTGTGAAACAGCAATCACCTCCATCAGTACCCACTGTGCAAGTACCACTTTGAATCTGAAGTGTGAAAAGGCATATTTTGGAAAGAGGCAGCAGCTCCCTTCACAACTTAGCCTTCCTGCTAGTAGCTGAACGAATAAGTCTGCTTGGCACTGTGATTTGGGTCACTAATTATTGATTTCTTGTCAGTCTGCTATTGATGGTGTTGCTGTGTCAGGTTTTGCTGGGGAGGGAGATACTAGTATGTTTCACTTTGACAGTCTGTTTTCTTGTTTTAATAAATTCTACCATCCCTTTGGGTGCCCAGAGCATTTTTCAAAAAACTTCATTCAGTAACATAAAGCTCGACCAGGGAAATCCTTCCATGCTGGGCAGGATGCGTGCCTGGCCTGCAGCAATTCTTGGGAGCAGAAGCACAAGGAAGTACAGCTTCAAATCCACACGCTTGCTCCCCTCAAGCTCTGACAGAGCTACGGGAAGAAGAAAATTTTCAAAGTTCATGGCTATCTGCCAAGAGTGGATGATCACTTGGGCTGCTGCTGTTTCCTTCTCTCCTGCCCTCTTCACACACAAGCACTTCTGCACCAGCACCAGAGTGCACAGTTCAGGTGCTTTCTAGAAAGAGGCAAGAGGACAAAACACCCATCCTCAAACTGTGAGTGGAGATGATGACGAGTACCAGGGTGAGCTTTGAATGTGGTGACTTTGCCTGAGCTAGCAGAGTAAGCCTAGTAACATGGGAAAAAGTTGAGTTTATGGCACAGGGTTACGCACTTCCTAAGCCCATAATCTGACTTGTCTGCTGGAGTGGTTGTAGACACCCTGATTTTGATAATCCTGCTTAACTGCAGAACTGGTTTTTTATCTGCACTGCTGCCATTCTCCAAAATATGCCACAGAGCTATTCAGTTAGCTTTCGTTCAGTCTTATTGTTATGTCCTAACAATGTAGTTGGGGTGCTACATTAGGTCTGGAGAGAGGAAGAGGCAGGCCAACAGGGAAAAGGAAAAAAGGTGCAAGTACAGCTCAGAAAGCCATGAATGCATCAGACAGGATCTGCACCAGAATATTTCGTAACCTGGTCCTGAGCAGTTTTTCTGCGCATCCGTGACTTGTTGGCTTAATGCTGATTTCCACCACAGTTCTGCCTTCACTCATGAGGTTACCATGGAAACTTCTATGCCTGAGAAACTGGGAAGACCCAGTTGTAGGACTGGAGAATACATAAATCAGTAAGCAGGGAAGTAAGTCAGAAACAAGTCAGGGATTCAGATGTGCACCTTTTCATCAAAACCGTACCTGAACACATTACAGAGGGCAAGAAAGATGCCTTATCCTCACAGAAGCCGTGAGTTATAGAAGCACAGGCTAGTTAAGAGGATGCTGAACTAAAATTTAGAGAGTGCAAGGAAGATGCAATCTTCTTGCTTGAAAATGTTTGATTATTAATATCATCCTAGAGTCTGATAAACACCCAGCTTTCCCCAACTTTTGGCTTCTCTAGCCTTGAGACCACAATCAAGTTCCCTCCTTTCCTAGTAGCATAAATTGGTTTCGACCAGTATCTCATAAGGGAATAACTCCACTGTTCTCTTCCCCACTTCCTTCTCTACTTCATACAGTTCAATGAATCAGAATTCGATTTGCTCATGTGATCTAATATGTGCACTTAGGGATGCACTATGTGGTAGCATTTTTTTTCTGAAAGTGCGAGACACAGAGCACACAAAGGCTGCCTCTGCCAACTGTACAACTGTCAGATACTAGCAGCAGCACAGATTGTACTCTATGGGTCACGGGCAAAAGACCGGGTAATGAGGTGTTGCAAAAGTGGACTTACTTGTTTCACTTCCTCAGTAGTTTACCACTACACTTAATACCAAAAAATTTCAGTGTCTCCATTTAATAAATATGGCAAAATACTTTGTCACCTTGATTAAGTCACTGATGCTCCTAATAGCATTAAGCCACATAAAGAATTAAGCTACTTGCTTAGGAAAGCACCTTCTTGTCTTGTCTCTCTTCTGCATACCTGACTGTCACCTACAGCATCTATGGCAGCCTTTCTGCTGGCTGGTAGTTGCATGTTCACAGTAACAGCTGTGTTGAGTAAATCTTGAGAGTAAAACTGAGGATTGCGTTCATTCTTTCCTGATAACTCAAACCAACCTGCTTAATGAATTGACTCCACTTCTCACTGACCTTAGTGGGGGGCACAATTGCTGTCTAATGCTCCCTACTTAAAACACGCACTTTTTTTGTCAAGGGTAAGGCACCATACAACCTTACTTTCAATGATCTCTCAGGAGACTGGAGGTTAAAATCATGCTATTTGTAATTACTCTTTATAGGGCACAGCAGACACAGCCTGTGCTTAGACAACCAGAAAGCAACTACTTCTACTGCTAACTAGGCCCTTTGATCATGTTGTTGCCTAACGAGTTGATATTATTATTTTATAATAACAAATAATATTGCAAAATTTTCTTTTCTTGCTTAGTTGTTTGTGGTGTCAAGGTTACATGGAAGTACTGGAGTTTTCATTAGTCAGGTATTTGCACTGCAAAGCTCCTGTTCGAGTTTATACGCAAGGGAGTGAGAAGCAGAAATTTCCTCAGAAGACAAAAAGAAAATGATACCTGGTAATGTGAGAAAGGCAGCTTGCAGGGATTCACACTGTCAGGAAAGTCAATTTGCAGCAAATCACTGCACCAGCAGAGATACGAGACCAGGGCTGCATCATACATGGGGTGCCTGCACTTCCCCAGTCTAATATATGGCATGTTGGTCACTCATTCTTCCTAGGGATGACCCAAATTCATAATTATTCTTAGTCTTTTCCCAAAATTTGGAAAGTTTCCAAGCTGTCCTCTTCCCCCAGTTAAAATAGAGAGTTTGGCTTTTGATACCAATCAAAACAGGTCTGTCAAACTCCCTGTATCTAGCCATCAACCTTATTGTGGTGCTGACTATTCATAATTTCTAGATATATTCAAAAAGGTAGCAGGAAAAAACACTTCAGGAAATTCAAGATTATCAACATATAATTAATTTTCTAACGCAAGTTACACAGTCATATGTTTTACGGGACATTCCTGCTGCCTGTAGAGAAATGGATATATATAATTCCTTCTATGCCACGGAAAGGACACTTTGGAGAATTTTGGCAGACATTGTCACGGAGGGAGTGTTATGTTCATCAGATGCAGAGCTGGAGCACAACGGGGACCTGGGGATCTTCAGGAAGTCCGCAGGGAACCCTTCCTGGTGACATAAACTTGCATGCCCCAAGGCTACTTTAATTTGCACCAAAGGTTAGATCAGTCTCTGAGCGCTGCCTGGCAGATAAAAAGCAGGCTGGAGCCACTTTGGGTGCCCAGTATCAGCTTCTAATGATCAAAAAGACTGCCTGCCAAGGAGACTGGAAGGGAGATTGACTAGAAATGGAAAAGGACCACTGTATAAGTAAATGATATTGGATAA
This sequence comes from Grus americana, assembly GCF_028858705.1. Lineage (NCBI taxonomy): Eukaryota > Metazoa > Chordata > Aves > Gruiformes > Gruidae > Grus > Grus americana. The sequence goes on from NC_072891.1 coordinate 77,652,841, forward strand.
TCTCATTCACTTGTTCTGACAAAGAAAGCTTACAAATACTGTAAAATTCCAAATACTGCTGAATATGTAGATAATGCTAAAGAGTTGACACTTGTGAAAGGGGTGATGGCAAATACAGAGAACAGCAGCAGTTCTGCCAGAGTGAAGTACCACTCTGAGGAACACTTAAAAGAAAAACATCAGGACCTACAAGAAGAGTCACTGTGCCCTGGAACTGCTAATTGCAAAGATTTCTATTTAAATATGTACTTTCCCACAGCTTCCAGGAGGTGAGAAATGTGCTTCTTTTTCTTTCAGCCTCCTTGACATTTTCTGGTACTGTTCTTGTGTTATCTACATAATTTTAAACCATTTTAGCTGTTTGCTTCAGACACTATTGTCTGCTTATAACAGTATTTGAGAAGCTTAACATTTTAGATTTCCTGGTAATATGCAATTGTTTTACTATGCGATTGCTTTCCTAGTATTTGAAATGGTGCACTCCTGCTTGTTTTTTCAGTCTTGGAGTTGACTGTGACAGATGTTCACTGTTTGCACTGTGTTATGCTTTGTTAAAAATGTTTGATAGGCAAGCAGCCAGACCAGCTTTCTGTTCAACCTATCCTGAATGCCCCACTCTGAGGACCAAGTGGAAACCTTTGGAGCTGCAAAACAGAGGTGGTCCAGGACAGCTGAGCGCTCGATACCCAGGTATAGATGGGAAGATATGTGAGAACAATGAGAAGGCAAAGTTACTTTCTTGGCATGTAGTACTGAGAAGAATATAGTAATATACAAAGATTCTTCTGGCTCCAAAGCAAGAAAATGTAAAAGCACTCATGTTATAGGTTAAATACCCTACAGGTATTGTGTTATAAAACTTAAGCACATCCACCACATTCTTTTTTTGCATTTGAACTTTTGCATCTGAACGCTGCCTCCTCTTACCCCCGATCAGAATCAATAGGAGCATTAAAAGACATCTCAGCAGTCTGATAATTAAGTCTGTGTTGATCATCATTGAGATTTTAGGTGGAAGTTTTATTGTATGGGCACTGAACACTGCTGTTCATTCTAGAAGGTAAAAGTCACAAATCTTATTAATAGCTTTTCACTATCAGGCCAAAATATCTAATGAGATTCAATTTCAGACCCTAACTTAACACCTCAGATTTTCTGGAAAGCGATACCTTCCTAAATTGTTCTCAGTAACACAAGAATTGCTTACTCACATAGCTAAGCCTGCTGCTTCCAACCTCTAAATTCAGGTCTGAGCTACAGGGTAGCAAGCACCTGAAGTCTGTAGGCTGTGACATTACTGTTAACAGCTGGTTACATCTGCATTGTCACTTCTGTTTATTCTAAATGCAGCAACAAATGGATGAACATGGAACAGAAACACAATCTCAACCTTACTGGCTAATGGCCTCCCACTACTAGAGGTGATCCAGCATCCCAGATCATAGACTTATAGAATCATAGAATCATAGAATCATAGAATGGTTTGGGTTGGAAGGGATCTCAAAGATCATCTAGTTCCAACCCCCCTGCTGTGGGCAGGGACACCCTCCACTAGAACACGTTGCCCAAAGCCTCATCCAACCTGGTCTTAAACATGTCCAGGGAGGTGGCAGCCACAGCTTCTCTGGGTAGTGCCTCACCACCCTCACAGTAAAGAATTTCTTCCTAATATCTAATCTAAATCGACCCTCCTTCAGCTTAAACCCATTACCCCTTGTCCTGTCACTACACTCCCTGATAAACATTCCCTCTCCATCTTTCCTGTAGGCCCCTACAGGTACTGGAAGGCTGCTGTAAGGTCTCCCCGGAGCCTTCTCTTCTCCAGGCTGAACAACCCCAACTCTCTCAGCCTGTCTTCATAGGAGAGGTGCTCCAGCCCTCTGATCATCTCCGTGGCCTTCCTCTGGACTTGCTTCAACACCTCAATGTCTTTCTTGTACTGGGGACCCCAGAGGTGGATGCAGTACTCCAGGTGGGGTGTCACAAGAGTGGAGTAAAGGGGCATGCCTAGCATGCCTAGCAGTACCTAATTTTTTAATATGCATGTTTTCATGGACAAGATTAAAAGGTCTGAGGGTTACAACAGAGTGAAAGGAAAAAACCCTGTGCCACAGGAGGCGAGGCATGATCCATGTCTGCAGAGTTGGGGTCAGTGTTTTGCTGACCAAGTTCCTGAAGAAGTGGCACCTTGCACCCTCGAGGATTCCATAAAAAGTCCACTTTCTTTTATAATCAGAATTGTGGAGATTAGGACTCATACATATACAACTCAAAATGTAAAGCAAAACACTATTCATTATCAAAAAGTCACTATGTTTTAGAACAGTTGCTACAGGAATCGCTTTTCCATAGAATCCTATTGGAATATTACTTCCCATAGGGTTTCCCTGTAAAAATAAAAATTAAAGAAAAAAAATCAACTTAGACTGGTGTGAAGCTATTCTAATTCCAACTTCAGTGATTTCCCTTCCTCTCTTTTCTTCCACAGATACAACTGAATGCAAACATTGTTCTTGTTGCTGCCACTTCAAGATTTATGTGTTCTCTTTTTGGCAAATGGATTTTCCCACTCCCTCTCTTGAGTGCCTGGCTGGGCATTTAAACAAACTAGATCCTAAATAATAGACTCCTAGAGGAGTATCCTGGATTATAAGCATTATGACAAATTAGCAGGTCAGAAGTATCACATTCAGTGGCAGACAGCCTCTAGTTACAGGGACTGTCATCTCTGCTGCCTGGGAATTTCCTCTGTTACTTTCCTCAATAATTTACGTTTAATCAATACAAAGAAAAATATAGTACAAAAGCTCGCAGTGGCATTAAGGCATCTAGGAATTTGCAGACAACAGCAAAAGTATATTGATATCGTGATGACTGCTTCTGTACAGGACTCGCATAAATAGCTGCTGAGGGGCAAAATCTCTGTAGAGGCACAGCCGTGACATTATAATTCACACTGAAGCTTGATTACAATGCATCCGCAGTATTTTCTTGGGACATTCAGTTTCTGCCTTATATGACTTAAGAGGGAAAATATTTTGCTTTTTGGAAAAATCACTTTGAAATGAGTGAGGAGAACAGAAACTAATTCTGGTTTGGTCCCTTCTTCATGCTCTTTTCCCCTTTTTGTGTTGTTTTGGGGTGTTTTTTTCCCTACTCCCTAACTAAACCTGCCTGTACTCCCAATAATGGACTAAATTCAATCTCAGCCTGTAGGTGTCATCAAAGAGGAAGAGGGGCCTGAAAATGAAGTGGCAAGTGATCTACAAGTACACCCATGTTTCCAGAGCAGGGGTTGCCTTAGTAAATGCCTGTTCATGAGGAGGTTTGCTTGTCTGCTTGCTTGGTTTTCTCCGTCAAAATGGTCTAAGAGCTTTGGATTACCTATCTTTACTGTTCCACAAGCAGCTAAGCAGAAGGCATTATAACTGAACTTTTGAAAATAAATTTAAATAATGTATTTTAAGATATTTTAAATGAACCTTTTGTCAAAACAAATGCCAGTTAAGGTTCATACAGTTAGTGAAAGAGACATCTCGATGTCATTAACAGAGTCACAGAATGCCTCACCTTTCTTGTTTAGGTCAGACTTGAGCCATTTTTTTCTACAGGCATCAGTTTCTACTCATTCCCATTGGTCTTTAATCAGCAAAACACTCACCATTAAAGCAACGGTGTTGAAACTGTAGTGTGTGCTCTTATGAAAGGTAATCTGGACTCATTTTCAGCTGCTTTCCCAAAGAGGTTTCAGCTCCACTGTAGTCTGGGCAGACCTTCCCTCCTCAGAATTTTTGCTTGCAATAGTACACATACTATCATCTTGAATTTTTTGTCAGAAGACATAATTTAAGCCCCTCATGTCAGTTATTTTTCATAAATTTTCTTTTTTCTTGTTGGTTTGCATGTCAGCTGTCAAGGTGGTTGTTTCCCATTTTCAAGAATTTTACCTTTACATTTTCTATTTATGTTATTGATCTACCCTTGGGCAGCTGAAATAGCCCTTGGGCAGCTGAAATAGCCCTTGGGGCTGACAGCTGACCTGGGCAGTAGCCTGGCTCCTAGAAGTGGAATTATATTAAAAGCTGGGGAAGCCTTCTATTAAAAATTCATCCTTTCATCTGTCTCTTATCTCCTTCACTCCCTCCAACCCATCTGCCTGCCTTCCTTCCTTCCTTCCTTCCTTCCTTCCTTCCTTCCTTCCTTCCTTCCCTATCTACCTCCAACTCCCTTTCTCTCTTCTCTCCACAGACCTCCAGCCCTGTCCTTATCCCCTGTTACAAGACAGTCCCTGTGTAAATGTTGCCACTGATTTGATCTTTTTTTCCCTAACACAATATACATTCTTCATAACACCTTATAGATATACATACATACACATATATCTATATGACTACATGCATGTATGTTACAGCCTGCTTCAGAGAGGAAGAAAAGCCCAATGCGTTCTCTTGGGAGAGGTGGGGAACGTGTCATGCTTTGGTGCAGACTCTGCAGCTGCCTGTCTCTGGGGTGCTGCGTTGGAGGGTGCTGACATCGGAGGTTGCCACTGTCTGTCCCCAGCCCTTCTCCCACTGGCACTGCAGAAGCCAACATTCAACCTCAGCAGCCCCTCTTTAATTACATTTTTCCCTCCCCATGTCTGTTTTTTAATGTGCAGTTCCCAGATTCCTTCACAGTCAGCTATCCCTTTTATTCCTTCTGGAAAGCAATATATATAGCGCAGGGCTATAAATAAGACTAGCAGTGTCATGGTAACCATGGTAACCCATAGCCTTCAAACATGGATGTGTGTGAGATTTATAGAAGGCTGCCCTCAACTTTACAGCTAGATGATCTGTCCTTTTTAAAATTCTACGGAATGGAATCTGGATCTCTCACAAAAATTCTTTTTTTTTTAAATACTAAACAAAGAACTGGAGGTTTTTGCCTTTTTTTAAAATAAATGGATGCTGAAAAGAATGCCTGAAAATGGATACCTTCTTCATATGCTGATTGCAATGGTAGTTTGAAAACTTTTCCATTTCAGATAAAGGGAGCAGCCGTTCTTGCTCACCATCCATTGTAACTGTCATGTCCCATCTCTTGTTGTGAGGGATAACTCAATTCACTGCAAGGATTAAATAGATGCATTCTGATGCATCTGATGCATTCTGCCAGCATTTTGTGCTGGGCAGAATATCAAACATTCAATTTCTTAAAAATAAATGCAGCAACTGAAATTCTGAGAAGGCTCAGCTGTGATCTGTCAATAGCTATATAGTAAAAAGGTGCTGCTCAGTTCCCCAGCAGAAGCTGTAACTCAGGATACAATTTGCACGTGAGGCAGAGCTGGCCTTCGCGTACTTTTGCAGCCCTGCCTCTGCGGCAAAGCAGCGACATCCACGCAGATGGTCCCTGCGGGCAGCAGCCAGACACCAATGACGAGGGGGGTAAGCACCGGTCTGCAGCTCCAGCTCACACCTGCCGGCACACTGTGCCCCCCTGCCTCCCGCAACAGCAAAGCTGCATCTGCTGGTCCCTCAATATTCATGCAACCACAGCAGCTCACCGCTGGCTGCGCAAACCCGCCTGGGAAGCAGGGTGTATACTCAGATAGCTGGTCCCTGTAGGGCTCCTCGCAGCTGGCCTGTGACCTGTCCCAGCAGTGGCGAAAGCACAGGCATCCCTTGCTGTGTGTCCCTGGGAGCTTCTCCCCACCGTGATTTATTACTCTGCCCTTGGCAAAACACTGATACCAAGGTCTACAGCAATCCCACAGGGAGTGGTACTGTAACGTGTTAGGGACCATCGCAGGGAATGGCCCAGCATTCTCCTTAATTAGTCCCAACAATGATAATTATGATAATTACAGCAGGGGACCTATAGCTCTTCAAGGTAAGGATAGATATTCATATGTAAATAAACTGATTGCAAAATCAAACCCTCAGGACAAAGCACTGACAAGTTGCATCTCCGAAACAGTCTGGGAAGAGCCAACCCTGAGAGGATGATACATGCATGATTCTCATGTTACAGAGAAGGAATATGATCTCCTCCCTGCTCCGCGGAGGTGCTAGCAAACTCATCAAGACCAGAGGAAGAGGGGAAAAACCCTGCAGTCTCAGTTTTTTCCTACCAGGATCCTGCCATAACCCCTGCAGCCAGCTCAGTGGTGCACATTGGGCTGGACTTTACAGGGTCACCCAGTGTGAGCAGTTGGGCAGAGAGCCTGGTGAGGTCTGTCTCCTTTCCACTGCACGGGAAGATAACGAATTGCACGTATTTCTAGAGAGAGGTCGGACATGGGGAATATAGGGGCCCACCAGCAGTAAAGCTGCTCTTGTTCCATGAACTTCAGCACAAAGAAACCTGTGCTCTGCCAGCTGAGGTCTTCGCACTAATGTGTTGATGCTGCTTGAACAAAAATATGAAGCTTTCACTGTCCCAAAGATAGTTCAGCTTGAATAGTTGAAAGACAGATGCTGCAAAATGATGCAGGTCTCCACAGAAGGATTTGGGAATGACGTCTGGGAAAAAAAGAATGCACTGCTGTTGCACAGTTTCAGGTTTGTTGGCAGACCCTTGGAGATGGATTTGGGGAAGGAAACAACAATGCACCTGTGGCATATGGATGTTTCGGCTGTTCTGCAGACTGGCTCTGCAGCAAATGGAAATTGCTATGAAAGGCTGATGTTTTTCAGTCCACATGTTAATGGAGGTGTTTGCCAGGTGACCCTAACTTCTGTGGACTTCAGAAATTCCCTCCACAGGGATGTGACTTGTGTTTTGGAGTCAGCCCTGAGACTCTGTGGTATTTTTCTATTATAATGCATATCCTTAGCTCAGCATCACTTGCAAGCCTTTTGTGGTTGTAAATAAATGTCGGTCCATTAGAAAATGTTGCTTGCACATATTTTGTGTGTATGTATAAAAAGTGAGGCCCTGGGGGGAAGCAAAATGAGTCAGACTGTTTCTTTCCACTCCACCGAGACTTGCTGAAGGTCTGAGTTTATACCAATACACCACAGAAATGTCTCTCTTCCAGCCGTGCACGAGGCATGCGTGCTGCCTCCAGTGAAGCCGTTGCGCCTGCAATTTTTGCTGCCTTCAGCAGGAGGCAGGTTCCGCAACGCCCACCTCAGGCACCTGACAGAACACCCTCCTCCTGGACCGACAGAAGTGCCACCAGCAAGAACCACGGTGCGATGCAAGATGCCTGCTCTGTCAGCCCGCTGACCCGTAACCATCACCATAGATTTTCAATGAGAGTGCGCTGGGGTGTTAAAATGACTGCGATCCCCTTGATCAGCAAGGGCATAGAAAGGTGGCAAGGACACAGCAGATCGATCAGAGATTTAAAGCTGCTCTGTGCAGATGGTGAGCCTCAATCTTGCAGGTAGTCACAGGGTAGCATTACAGCTATCCGTTTTCCCATTTGCTCCATTTTCCCATTCACTCCAGCGGGATTTCTGTGGCCAGTAAAGTCTCTTGTCTGTAGTGCCAGCCCCAGTGTCTGCTGGTCAAGAATTTAGAGCATCTTGGTGGGCTTAGACTCAACCATGGAGAAAATATATCCTTCATTACCTTCTTTCACAGACAGCTGTCAAACCTGTGGCTGGTACTGAACTGCCAGGCTCTTGCACCTTTTTTTCACTCTGGCACCAGTAACACATCTCCAAATTGCTGATGTTTATTACCTATGGGAAAACACTAGTATGTCCTTGAACTTTATGGCACGGATTTGTGTTAGAATAAGCTCTCTGCCAGGGAGCAGTTACCCTGTCATTCATTTTGAAACCTGCTTCCAGACAAAAGTAGAGTGCTGGTTGATGCTGTGAACAACCTCAGGACAAAGATGAGTGCAGTCATTTCAAAAAGACCTCAGACACCCACTTTCCAGGTCCCTTCCCTTTCCTTACATGACAGAGCCAGTTTCTTACTTGCTTTCAACTGACCTTGCTCAGCTGAGGGCAATAGAAAATGCTGATTTCCACTGGCTGAGGTTAAAGAAATTGCCAATAGTGGGGGAAAGATAAGGAAACTGTGGTGGAGCATCTTTTCTTCCCCTCTCACCATTTCTATGGTTCCAGTCAGGCATTCTAATTGCTCATGACACCTTTTTTTCTCTTCTCAGAGACTCAGACTAGAAGCTTGGGTTCATCTACCGTTCCCCCAGTTCCTGCTTCCTTGTGCAACTGGCCATAAGCCATTTATAACTCAGACGAGCAGTCTGCCTTTCTGAAACGGCTTCTGTGTAGTCTACTTTACAGTTGCAGTAGGTTTACAAGGAGCAAACTGTTGCAGGCAAGTAACTTGCAAAGGTTTTCTCTCAAAGCAAACTTTCTCTATTACATTTCAGTGTAAGTAGCTGGCAAAGAGAGCTGCTCTTCCCATGGTTAGGGACCCAGCACTTGCTCCTCCCTTGGCTTTCCAGTTTTTTCACTCATGTCAGGGCTGGAAATCAATGCCATCAGAAGCACACTTGGTCCTCCAACTGCACAAAGAAGCTGAATGCTTCCTTTGATGTGGACGAGCTGCTGGTATAGATCACTGCAGCGTGTGTTTATTATCAAGGGGAAGGAGGCCTGATCTGACAGATTTGGGACACATCCTATTACATTTGTGCCACCCCACAACTGCCCCTCATCATCTTCAGTCTCATCGTTATTCTGCTAAGACTGATCTTTTATCTTGTAAGAAATTTCTGGCAGGGTCTGAATGTTGTCGTATGATTCACACATGACACCTGATAGAGCAGAAGCCAGACTTGTCTGGGAAATACAAATTTTGAGCAATTTGTATCTGAATGCACTTGACTCCAGCAGAAAAAGGCACTTGGTTTTCAAAAGTACCCAGTCACCTATTGAGGGGTGACTTTGCTTCTGACATTGTCTTAAGAATTTATTTGCATCTTTTGAAGCCAAGATCCATTTGACAATCCACCCTGCATGTCTGAAAAAACATCTGACCCCATCTTTAAAGAGGATGGGCAATGTCTGTTTTCTCTGCCGAAAGCAGTTTCCTCATTTCTGTGAAGGAGGAGACATACGGGAAGGGCGGCAGGACTTTGTGCAGCCACAGCAGCTGAAGCAGACAGAACTTCTCAACGTGGGTTTTCTGGACCCCAGCCTGTCAATGGATTGCGTGTGCAGGAGCTTCATGTTTCCCAAGGCATTGCCTCCAGGAAACGGTTTCACGCAGTGTTAGTCCCTGCCTGCACTGTGCTCTCTTGAACACTTTACCTGTTCCTTCATTACTTTCTGCTCCAGTCTTTTGGGGGGATTAGTATGTGCTGAAGCGCTGCTTTACTGACGGTAACAATTCTCTCCATAATAAACTGACTTGATCCAGGAAGACAGATGGAAGGAAAAGTGAGAAAAGAACTAAAAAACAGTACACAGATGAATAGTTTGGAAGGGGGGAAGAAAGCAGACGGTGGGGGGAATTCATTAGTGTAGAGTAACCGTATTGATTCCTTCCTTTTCTTCCAAGCTGCAGTTACCTTTTCTGGTCATATTTGTAATCCTTCTCCCCCGACTGGCAACTTCCTTTCACATTTGCTACCCTTACACTGCAGTCCTTGGAGCATGCTAACTGCAGCTCTGTGGTTTGCTGTAACGAAGCGAAGCTTCAACCAAGCCGCCTTCCCAGCTGTGCAACCAGCCAGCCACAAACTCAGCTGGAGATCCAGAGATTGGAAGGTGTTACTTGCCGGTTTTAGCCATACTGAGACTGTTAACTGGAAAATAGGAGCATAGGTCCTTTTTTTGCTCCAGGAGGTGAGTGAGCCACTTGGGTACAAAGCCTGAAAGCTCAAATCCCTCTGAAGTTCAAAGAGACTTAACTGTGTTTTGGGGGAGCTCCAAATACAGTCACATAAATGCATTGTTTCTTGAACAATAATGCGATTACTGCAGTCCCCCAACAAGGGCTGTTGGAAGTGGGCAGGATTCCCTGGAGCAGCTGGATGAGTCTGGGCAATGTGTGAGGGGTTTCCGACCCAACCCTGCCCTGGTGAGCGGTGCTGCGGCACAGGGAGAGCCTGCACAGCAGAAATGGCTTCCTGGGTCCACTCCGCTCAATGAGGCGAGCAGAATTTGGCCAGGAAGCCACCCTGGGCCACCAGCAGTGGCCACCTCCCTTTGCCAGCACTGATCGCCTTCCCAAACACTTCTCCAGCGGGTTCATCTGCGGACATGGAGGAATACCTCTTGCAGCTCCTTTGGAAATGCTCAGCACGCATCACCCGAGGTTGCGACCCTCCTTTTTGTGCAGCTGTGAGCCAGCGAGGCAGTGCCAAAGCCCAGAGGGAAAGTGGTCCTAAACCAAGCGCAGGGATGGACCAAGGCATGCTGAAGCAAATGCTAAGGCAGTAATTAAGTTAATTGAACTTTGGATCTGGCCCATAAACGGCTTCTACGTCTTAGTGCGATGATTTTGCATGTTGCTAATTTGACTAATTAATTTGACTAATTCTACATGTTGATATCAGGGAAGCAAATGTTTAATTTAAAAGCGAATTAAAGAACATCAGGCTGTGGTCAATGTGGTGGGTTGACCCTGGCTGGGGGCCAGGTGCCCACCAGAGCCACTCTATCACTGCCCTCGTTCACTAGACAGGGGATAAAAGGTATAACGAAAAGCTTATGGCTCGAGATAAGGACAGGGAGAGATCACTCACTAATTACCGTTGGGAGCAAAACAGACTGAAGTTAGAGAGGAAATTCATCTAATTTCATAGAATCATAGAACCATAGAATGGTTTGGGTTGGAAGGGACCTCAAAGATCATCTAGTTCCAACCCCCTGCTGCGGGCAGGGACACCCTCCACTAGACCACGTTGCCCAAAGCCTCATCCAACCTGGTCTTAAACACTTCCAGGGATGGGGCGTCCACAGCCTCTCTGGGCAATCTGTTCCAGTACCTCACCACTCTAACAGTAAAGAATTTCTTTCTAATATCTAATCTAAATCAACCCTCCTTCAGCTTGAACCCATTACCCCTTGTCCTGTCACTACACTCCCTGATAAACAGTCCCTCACCAGCTTTCCTGTAGGCTCCCTTTATTACTAAGCAAAACAGAGTAGAGGAATGAGAAATAAAATCAAATCTTAAAACACCTCCCCCCACCCCTCCCATCTTCCCAGGCTCAACTTCACTCCCAGCTTCAACCTCTGCCCCCGCCCCAGTGGCACAAGGGGACGGGGAATGGGGGTTATGGTCAGTTCAGCAAACGGTGTCTCTGCCGCTCCTTCCTCCTCAGGGGGAGGACTCCTCTCATCATTCCCCTGCTCCAACATGGAGTCCCTCTCACGGGAGACAGTCCTTCACGAACTGCTCCAGCGTGGGTCCCTCCCATGGGGTGCAGACCTTCAGGAGCAAACTGCTCCAGTGTGGGTCCCCCACAGGGTCACAAGTCCTGCCAGCAAACCTGCCCTGGCGTGGGCTCCCCTCTTCACGGGTCCACCGGTCCTGCCAGGAACTTGCTCCAGCATGGGCTTCCCACGGGGTCACAGCCTCCTTCAGGTGCCTCCACCTGCTCCGGCGTGGGGTCCTCCACGGGCTGCAGGTGGAATCTCTACACCCCCTCATCCTTCCTCCATGGGCTGCAGGGGGACAGCCTGCTTCACCATGGCCTTCACCACGGGCTGCAGGGGGATCTCTGCTCTGGCACCTGGAGCACCTCCTCCCCTCCTTCTGCACTGACCTTGGTGTCTGCAGAGTTTCTTACATCTTCTCACTCCTCTCTCCGGCTGCAAAACCTCTCTCTCTAACTGTTTTTCCCCATCTTAAATATGTTATCACAGAGGCACTGATGGGCTTGGCCTTGGCCAGCAGTGGGTCCGTCTTGGAGCTGGCTGGCATCGGCTCTATCAGACACAGGGGAAGCTTCTAGCAGCTTCTCACGGAAGCCACCCCTGTAGCCCCCCCACTACCAAAACCTTGCCATGCAAACCCAACACAGTCAAAAAATGCAGCAGGATGAAATGGGTATTTGCCCACGTCCTGGTTTCAGCAGGGACAGGGTTAATTTTCATCCTAGTAGTGGGCATAGTGCTGTGTTTTGGATTTAGGATGAGAATAATACTGATAACACACTGATGTTTTTAGTTGTTGCCAAGCGGTCAAGGACTTTTCAGCTTCTCATCCCACCCCACCAACAAGAAGGCTGGGGGCGACCAAAAAGCTGGGAGAGGACACAGAGAGGACAGCTGACCCAAACTGACCAAAGGGATATTCCATACCACATGATGTCATGCTCAGTACATAACTGGGGATGGCCAGGAGGTGGGGCATCTTGGGAACTAGCTGGGCATCAGCTTTAGGTGGTGAGAAATTGTGCTGTTCGTCACTTGTTTTGTATATTATTATCAGTAGTAGTAGCAGTAGTATCAGCAGTATCATTATTATCATTATCATCTTCCTTTTCTGTCCTATTAAACTGTCTTTATCTCAACCTAGGAGTTTTACTTTTTTTTTTCTTTTTCAATTCTCTCCCCTGTCCCTCTAGGAGGGGGGCAGTGAACGAATGGCTGTGTGGTTGTTTTAGCTGCAGGCTGGGTTAAACCAAAACAGCCGATCACTTAGGTTTTGTCATTTTCAGTAGAAGGCAGGCTTGGTAACCTTAGGATCCTGTGCATGAGCCAGGAACAGTAGAGACAAATGATTTCTGATTGACATTGCTAATGCTAATTCTTTTGTATCAAGCCACTGGTGAAGCTCCCTTCTTTCCTATACTGAGCAATTAGAATATTACATTTCCATTTTGCTTAAAGGAATTTAGACTTTGTGGCTCAGAATGTTCAGAGTATTTAAACATAAGTGTTGACACCTAGCCAAATACTTTTAATCTGGCCTTAAAAGGTTACTAACTATATTAATATTGGATTGCTTTTTCAAAGACTTGATTAGAAGTATTTCAGGAAATTTCATTTGGAGCTTTCATGAGAAGGAGGATTTAGGGATGCTTTGTACACATACGCACTTGTATACGTGTCTTTCTTTGTAACATACTGCACGTGTATGCTCTCTGTCATTAGCTACAGCAATAAATTGTGCAGGCTACATTGCTTCTCCAGCTCTTGGTATCCATTAAAGTAATCATCAGGAGAAGTCGGAAGAATGCTTATGCTGCAGTTTGCAGAATTTATGTTTTCAGGAAGCAAGCGTAGGGAAGTGTGTGTTTAACATTCACCACAAGTACGTACGCAGTCGCTCACTGAGATAAGGAGAGGAATGCGCAGACTTCCTCCACCTGGAGCTGCAGGCACCAGCCCTTGGTCATTGTCACTGAAGAAGGAGCAGGACCCAAGCCAAGGACAGATTTCTGTGAACCTCGCTTTATAGAGTTTATCTTGATGGCTGTAATGTGCCCCGAGTTTTTAAAAGCTTGGCATTTAGAGAGCCCATTCTGATTGAGACAATTGAAATTTAAGGTTATAGCTCAAGGTTGGCTGAATTTGAGGTTATAGTCAAGATCAGTTCTTTCTACCCACTCCTTCAGATACTCATCTGCAGGGCATGTTTCCTCAGGGCGACTCTCAAAGCTCGTATGGCCACAGAAATTAAGAAGTTAAAACTGATGTGGGAAAGAAACTGCCATGCTGCTGCCATGTGCTACATAGTTGGGGCGACTTCTGCTGTGTACACAGACCTCTGGGTGTTCTTTGCTTGCGTCATGGGAGGTGTCATTCTGGGAAGGTATTTCCCCATTATATCGTGGGGTGGTAAGTTGTCTCGTCACCTTTCTTATGTATACATACGGACGTTATGAGGTCTGTCCTGGGTCTTTACAGCACTGCTGAACCTAACAGAAGATTCGTGACTGACTTCAGTGACTGGCACAGTGAGCCCTGTTCCTCTTTGTCTGTCACCCCTTGTCCGAGATGTATGGACAAGTTTCACTGTTATATTGCAGAGCGTCCAATGCTCGTGTGGCCCCATCACCGACATGCTGTGGTGTGTTTGCTGAGTGGCTCAGGAAAGAGATGAGCCCAGGTCTCCACAGCTTCAGGCTACCTGTCAAACACAAGGATGAGTAGTACCTGAAGGATGCTAGTCTTGGGCTTCTGTTGTACCGGAAACCCAGGGAAGTACAACCCCTGGTGAGGAGACATACAGTTGCTATCAGGGGAAGACACAAATGAGAAATTCTGTAAATCACAGAGGAGGAATGTGGGAAGAACGAGAGGGCAGCAATTACAACTGGACATCTGGTGTTCATTGCATTCATTGTACTAAAGAATTTGAAATGTTCTTCTTCCTAAATCAGGTTTAAAATTAAGTCTTTAATTTTTTTTTTTTAGTTGGTTTAGTTTGGGGTTTTTTGCAAACTGATTATCTGGACAGAAAAAATAATTAAAAAAAATAAAAGGGCTAGTTAAAAATTTGGGGCTGATTTTGACTTTTTAAAACTCCAAACAAAACCACAGAACTTTATTGTACAAATTCACTTACTTTCTAAAATGGGCGATATTTTTGAACTGGAACACAACCCCAAAAGACTTTAAGAACTTTCAGCTGTGGAGGCACTGAGGTACACATCAAAGTCATTTTTCTGGTAAAGTTTTGATTGTGCCCCTGTACTCAGCACTGGTGAGGCCGCACCTCGAGCACTGTGTTCAGTTTTGGGCCCCTCACTACAAGAAAGACACTGAAGTGCTGGAGGGTGTCCAGAGAAGGGCAACAAAGCTGGTGAAGGGTCTGGAGCACAAGTCCTGTGAGGAGCAGCTGAGGGAACTGGGGTTGTTTAGCCTGGAGAAAAGGAGTCTGAGGGGAGACCTGATCGCTCTCTGCAACTACCTGAAAGGAGGCTGCAGCCAGGTGGGGGTTGGTCTCTTCTCCCAAGTAACAAGCAATAGGACAAGAGGAAATGGCCTCAAGTTGTGCCAGGGGAAGTTTAGATTGGATATTAGGAAGAATTTCTTCACCGAAAGAGTGGTCAGGCATTGGAACAGGCTGCCCAGAGAGGTGGTGGAGTCACCATCCCTGGAGGTGTTCAAAAACCATGTAGACATGGCACTTTGGGACATGGTTTAGTAGACACGGTGGTGGTGGACTGATGGTTGGACTTCATGATCTTAGAGATCCTTTCCAACCTTAAGGATTCTATGATTCTATGATTTTTTGACAGGGTGTGCTTTCCAGCTAAAAAAAAAGTTTTTACTCTGATAATTACCAACCAGCAAAGCACAGCAGTGATGGACACAAACATTGGCTTCTGCAACATTTGGAATACCTTTTTCCTGTTCTAAACTTGTCTCAATTTCATCTCCAGGCTCCTCCCCCAGGAGGCTGATCTATGACATGATTGCTGTGGAAGAGTACCTTTGTGAGGAATGATTTCTGTGTACCGATCTTGGCTGTATCATAGCAGAGAAATATATAAAAAGAATCAACTTCTGGAAGTTAATGTCTAGTCCAAATGAAAAAATAGGACATTTTTAAATGGAAATGACAAATAACTCAATTACAACCTGATGCAGAACAGGGAAAAACATTTGTCCTCTCAGCAATGTTCACAAGCTAGAAAAACTATTGCCCATCCTACTTACAGGAACACAGATCAGAACAAACCAGGGCCAGGAGTTCCACATGGAACCTTTAGGTGCTATTTCAACGATACAAACAAAACACAAGCTGTCTTCAACTGCAGAAAGGCTTTTACTTTTCCAAGAACAAGTGTACCTCAGAAACAGCAAGAAAAGCTAGACTGCACTAATTGATGTTGCTACAGCACTTAGAGAATAAATTGTATAGATTAATAGCTTTGGGAAGGTTTACTTTTTTCCGTAAAATTTCTTTTCAGGTAAGATCCTTGAAAAGCAGTGCTTCAGAAGTATGGGGGATGTAAAAGCTGTGACCTGTCTTTATGAAATGACATGGAATAACAGCAATTAATTAGACTTACTGCCGCAGTATAATTGGAAGATGTTCAGACATGCCTTCTAAGGTTGAAATGCTTATTTGTTCAGATTTTCAGTGCCAAATAAAGCATTCAAATACCCTTTCTTCCATTCCTAGTACTAGGAACTGGGCACAAGGATGACCTAGAAAGCTTTAGGAGTCTCCCTTTCTTTTCATGTTAGGACTAATGGAAGGCATTTATCCTACCACACACAGCTGATGCCAAGTTTTCATGCCTTTGCATCTTGGCAGGAGGCAGAAGCTGTGCTGCAGTCCTTTGGTGATTCCTTCCTAAATCACAGTAGAGAGGAGCCTTCCTGGTGATTATTGATCAACACCATACAAAAATAGCAGCCTTGATAAGGGGATAATGGCTGGATAATGGGGGATAATGCCGCCTGTAGATCAACACCAAAAACGCCACTGTTCAGAGTGCTCAGTTATGCTGTTGACATCCAAACAGGAGCCTGACCCCTGCTGAGAGAAGAAGCTGTCATTAGGAGCTTTCTTAGCTTTTCAGAAGCCCCTTTATTTGTGATAATTTGCTACAGCTCGTAGGCTGGTATTTCTGCAGCTCACATATCATCCTTCCAGGCTTACGGATGGTCATAATAAAAACAGAAGTGTAACAGGTCACGTTTCTACACTTCAGCCTAATGGGATAATTTAATGTGCTGTTAATGGCTATAGATTTCTCCCGTCCTCCCCGTACCCAGTTCTAACAATGTGAAATTTGAGGAAACAGAAGCCTCTGATCTGTAACTCTTATTTCTTTTTGGTGGCTTTTGCCACACTGCAGAGTGTAAAATTCAAGATTAGTTTAAGATTAGTTTGGATAAGCATAAGTACATCACAGAGAGATTTCTAATTGCTTCTTTCTGCTTTACAAAGTCCATTGCTGCTCAAGAAAAAATGCGTAGAGAATTCATGTGTGATATTGGGTGAAGGCTTGAAAGCCAAGGCTTTTAAAGAGCATTCATTGCAAAGCTGGACACCGGCTTCTCCAGATCACCTCTCAGGGCACCCCAGGTGACTGTCTGTCACACAACTGAGACGCAAGAGACACAAGTTTTCCATCAGGGTATGCTTGAAATAAAACCCACATTTAGCCTATAAACATGCCAGCTTTCCTCCAGTCAAACATGCTCAGGGACAACTAGGTGGCTTGGCCGAGGCAATGCTCCCCTGAAATGCAGCTGGAAGTCACGTCCTGCTGACGTGTCGCAACAGCAGCCAGAATAACAAGGACTGACTGCTTGGGTGATTCACCTCTTTGTGCACAAGCTGCCGACATCTTCCTGAAACAAGAAGTACTCAAAAAAGGTGGTGATTTTGCTGGCTGCTGGCACCAGCTTTCTGCTTTAGCAGCTCCGATGTCACTCTGCTCTTACCAACACAAATAGTTAGGATCTTCTACCACGACAGCGTAGTGGCTTTTCAGTGGACCGCAGCATCTATTCTGTGTCCCTCTGGACTGCCTTGAAAGGTCCTGAAGCTCTGCCACGTGGACAAAAAACCCACATGTGCCACAGTCAACATTTTCCTTCCCTTCTGTGCTATTAACTGGGACACCACAACCACTGGGAATCGGGAATGGCAGTGCGCATAACACAGAGAAACCATGAGGTGCTTTGGGAGTCTCAGGAGTAAAAAAACACAAACTCGTATTTGGCTATTCTAGAAAAGGAATGAAGGACAGACTTAGATTGCAGATATTGTGCTGTGAATATACATGTACATACCGAGGGCGTTTGCTATCGCATGAGTCACATGCCAGTGAACCCCCAAATCTCTAGTGACGAGGCTCCGGAAGGGCTGTGGCAGCAGTCCGTATGACTGGCAGCGGTCAGCCTGCACAGAAGCTCTCTTGGTCTCTCCACCAGAGCATCATCAGACTCCAAACAGACCGACAATTCAATACCCCGGTTTGAGAGCTTCAAGCTAGAAGGCACTACCAGATCTGATGTCTAAATACAAGGCTTGTCCAGATAGCCTGCCTTGAGACCACAGTCTACTGTCAGACCACAGAATGCCCTTCTTGTGGAGATTAGAATGCGGGCTACAGGCAGAAGACTTTTTCACTGGTGTTTTAGCTGGCTAAGCACATCTTGCAGGCAAAGCAAAGCTGAGCTGACAACTTGATCCGACAGCCACGAAGGGGCTGAGTGTCTCTCCACTGACTTCACTGAGCTGCAGATGCACTTTTCTGTCCACTCGCCACCCTCTGCAACTTTGACCCTTCAAAGGACTGAGCAGGAGCAGAGAAAAGAATAAGCCTTCTCCAGGCTGGCATTCACATCGTTAGCTGGGCCAAGGTCAGCTAAAGGGAAAACAGCCCAACAAGGTCATCGGTTGATTACAGGTGCTTTTTGTTCAACTGGCCCAGCACAAAGTCTCATCAACGTCAACAGCTTCCCTCTCTCTGACACACCAGCACCTGAGCTTACATTGTCACCACAATTGTGGTGCTGGTGTGGTGCTCATTAGCACTTCCTACACCTATAGGTGCATGTGGTTTGCCATAGTTAATCATACCAGTTAGGGAAGAAAGCCAGGTAATGGTTCTTGGTCAAAAGCCACACAGTTTAGCACTTTTGTTGTCCCTCTTTAGCACGAGTTTAGTGTTGGCCTAATGAAGCCCAAGCGTTAGATTGCAGTGGAGCTCTGATCTTAGCACTCAGACATTATGAGGCACTCCAGCTCATCACAGGGAAATTCACATCTGTGATGGCTTTCATCTACACTTTACCTCTCTCCTGCCTTAAGTTATCTTGAGGGAAGCCAGAGCTATACATGTATTAATTCCAGATATACGTATCGTCCCTGGCCTAACTGACAATGCCCTTTTCCCATCTGGCTTCAAGGTCAAGTATTTGTCTAGATGCGTGCAGGATTCCTAGCTCAAACAAGCTCTTATTGTGCTGAATGCTGATCAGAGAGATGGTATGGGCATTTCCCTTTCAAAATAGTTGATCATCTGGGTATCAGATGAAAAATGGCAGGTAAGCAGAACAGACCCATGATCACAAAATGAACTGAAAAAAGAAATGTCTGGATAAAATTGACACGTTGCTGTAATCACAACTTTAGGAAAATGGTTATTTTCTCACTGAAAACATAAGTAGTGTGAGCTCAGGTGCTTTTAGCCATACTGCGACTCACATGTCAGGCACGTCTGCTGCTACCTGAATTTTTACATGAAGGATACATCATTCTCTGACTTCAGCAGAATGAGGATGAACTCTTCCTATGCAAAACTGACTCTTCATGGGTAAAGCAGTACCTGCCTGCTTGCCTCTGGGCACATGCTTGAGCTACACAGGCACGCTGCGTCCACGTATGCACTTCCATGCTGCTACACAAAAACTAGCTGATGAAACACAGACAAAGAGAGTCAGTAATTGACCAGATCACAGATTTTATTTTTTCAATTACAAATTGGAAAATCAAAAGAAATTAACCTTTTCTTGTGCTATTGTTCAAATAATAAACCTCAAACAACCAAACCTAAGTTTAGTATCTCTTTTCCACTGCAGTAACAGGGATGCCACGCAGTTGTATCTATTAAAATGAGGACACCAGAAATTTACTATACGGCTTCTCTGTCTCATTTCCAAAAATGGTTGTTCCTAACATACTGAGTGAGAAACCAAGTGTGTCTGCATTAATAAATCGGTAGTCCAGGATATATAACTCATCATTGATTGATGAATACTCCCTGGCAAGAAGCAGTAAGGGTTAGAAAAAGCACACAAAAAGTCATAGGCTACTGGTATTTCTGCAGCTTGACCAACAACCCTAAAAAAGGGCGGTCTCACATAGATCAGTGGGAAGTGAAAAAAGTGTTCGAGCTGTCTCACTTCTGTGTAGAGCATAAAAAAGAAGAAGATCAGGAAAACTGATGGAAATTTGCGTATGTTTTAGTCTAAAAGCAAAGGGAACCATATCAAACATGTGCCCCAGATACAGCCGTATCAACAAAAAATAGGGCCTTGTAATGATAGGTTTGAGAAGGTTAGCAGCTCCTGCTTCAAACAGCCCAGGAGTGACTTGTCTTCAGTTTCTGGGACTCTCTCTGAAGTGTGATCAATAGAAAGGTACCAGCAGGGATGAATTCCTAGGTCAAATCTTTAGCCGCTATAAATCAGTGTAGCTCCCTCTGCTTTATGATGGGTTCTGAGATCGAGAAAGTGACAGTGGATGTAAATTAAACTGATAATATATCCAGTTGTTTAGTTACTTATAACTTATTGTTATGCTCAGCTCAGAAACCTGCAAATACCAGACAGAGGTACAATCTAAACCGTCTGTGAAGGGACCTGTGCAAATCTTCCTCACATAGGTATACAATGATTTCCATGCCTATTACTGGAGCTTTTGTCACTTTTGAGATGACAGTCCCATAAACATTTGAAGAGACTGAGAGCACTGAAGCCCATTAGTTCTTCTCTTTCGACTTTCACCCCTGCAGTGATCGGCACTTTTAACACAACTCTCCACAACTGCTACAAATACCTCTACTGATGTACTCTTGCACCCTCAGCCACAAACATACAAGGCTTTTTCTGCATGACTCTGCTGAGCTCTGCACTTTGCACACCCTTTCGTACAAAGGGTGTCTTTCCTTCTACCCTACCCATACTTCTGGCTCCATTTTCTGGTATCTCCAAACCTTCATAGATGTTTGCCTACTTAGATGATTCCTGCATTCACACTCTTCTCTCCTCCCCTGAGTTCACTCTCCCCTTTCCCTTCTGTTAAGACCTGTTCATGACTCACCACTTTCTTCTTGCCCTGGGAGAATATTGCACAACTGAAGACTAGTAAGAGAATAAACCCTCAAAGGCACGTATTTTTCTTCCTTCTCTTAGGATGGGGATAAAAAAGGAAGGGCTGAAGTCATCCAGCTGCTCTCCTTTAGCAGTGGTGATGACACAGGGATCATAAGAGATCAACAAGAACAACACAAGGTCAGTGTTAAGGGAGGGGAAAACATGCAGTGGAGTTACCCAGCCAGGAATAAATCTGTGATTATATGAAGTATAGATGTAGTGATCTTTAATAGCTTATGTTGTGGTTTAACCTGGCAGGCAGCTAAAACAACCAAACAGCTGTTCACTCACTCCCCGCCGCTGCCAGTGGGATGGGGGAAAGAATTGAAAATGGAAAAGGAAAAAAAAAAATCCAGAAAAAAACCTCGTGAGATAAAGACATTTTAATAGGGTAAAACAAAACAAAACAAAACAATAATAACAACAACAACAATAATAATAATAATACAAGTGATGAACAACACAATTTCTCACCACCCAAAACTGATGCTCTGCAAGTCCCGAGCTGCTCTGCCTACCAGTCCACCCCCCCAGTTATATAGTGAGCATGACATCAAGTGGTATGTAATATCCCTTTGGCCACTTGGGGTGAGCTGTCCTGGCTGTGTCCCCTCCTAGCTTCTTGTGCAGCCCCAGCCTTCTCACTGGCAGGGCAGCGTGAGAAGCTGCAAAGTCCTTGACTGCTTGGCAACAACTAAAAACATCAGTGTGTTATCAACAGTATTCTCATCCTAAATCCAAAACACAGACCTACACCTGCTGCTAGGAAGGAAATTAACTCTATCCCTGCCAAAACCAGGTCAGCTTATATAGACTGCAACCTGTGAGTAGGACAGCTGAAACATGGCAACAGCAGATGCAATCAGCCATGTTTGTTTAAATTTGGCAGTATATGGTTACAGCTCTGTGCTCGTACAACAATTCAACCCAGAACCAGACCACCACCTCACTCTTCTTCTGCAGCTGTCGAAACCACAATGTAATTTATCACTGGTCCTCCAGCCTAGTAATTTGCTAGGTACCTTGACACAGCAATGAAGCAAGCACTGGTTAGCTTCTGTGTTGCCATAAACAATACTAAAATTACTTATGCTGGGTTGACAATGCACTTACAGCCCCACATTGGCTGAGTGGTATCCTTACTGCTACTGTGAACCTGAGATCCTTGCTGCTCATAGAGTTAGTTTTCATTTTCTCTTACAATGGGACATACCAGAGGAAGAGAAACAGATGTAGAAGCAAGTCCCCTTGCCTTGCTCTCAGTCTTGGCATCCTCTGTCCTGGAAACGACCCTTCCAATCAGCTCTGCAGCTGCTGAAGTACTGTGGCATTTTCTTCTTGTTTGCAGGAAAAAATATTTGCTTGTAAAAGTACTTTATAAAAACATTTATGAGGGAACTGTTTGTCTGGTATGGAATTATAGAATGATCCCATTTGCTGATTGACAAACTGTGCAGAGTCAATAAAAATGGACTTTATGAATGTGAACTGCAGAGCAAAACCAATAATGTTGTTATAAACAGCTCGAGATTCCAGCTCTGGTATTGCTAGCATGGCCAGATCACCTTTTTCAGAAGTCATTCGTGATATCAGTGTTTTTATTTCAAAAGGACCTGGTTTTCCAGAGCCTGGTGTTTTTTTCTTCAATTATAAGAAAAAGAAATCAGTCCCTTTACACTGTTTCATACTCTGCAAACAAAATCTCCAATTGCTTCTAAAAATCTTTGCTTTAATCTATATAGGACAGAAATATTCATGTCATCATCTTCTTTCCAGAGTAGACTAATTAACACTGACTGGAAGAAGCATATGCTTAGGACCAATAAGGGCATGAAATTTTTGTTCCACTATAGCCATGTTAACTCTAATTCAGAGAGACTACTTTGGAATTTCATACGGTGCATATTTTCAGGTAGCTTGCTAGCTCAAAGCTAAGTGCCAAACATTCAAAACCTGTCCCTACTCAGTCTAGCCTGTGGCAACAAATTAATTATGAAAACAGAAAAAGGCAATTGTATAAGAAAATGTCCATTCAGCAAATCAAAAGTATCCAATCGACAGCAGAAAGGCAATTCTGCCATAAGGGTGATGATACGCATGAAAAAGCCAAGATGAGGAACTTTCTACCTGTAGTTAGAAAACAACAAATACTACATGAAAATAACATCTGCACTGTTTCTTGCCTGTTTTTAAATCACAAGACATTATCCTTACAGATCAGATGTATTTATGATACTTTCTGTTTTTTCCATGACTACTTGGGGATCGTACGCTTCAGCCTCATGCCTGTTCTTCGAAGCACGTGCCATTCCCCTTTCTGAGCAGAGATTATCTTGCGGCTGGGAAGCCATGTGGTGTTTGCAGACAAGACCCATCACAAAACAACTGGCCCAGGAAGAACCACCAGGCTTGGCCCAGTCAGGGATAATGATAATTGCTTTTCTTCCAGCCAGGGTGAACAACTAAACGGTGGGGTGAAGATCATCCAGTCCTCCTGGGAGAGGAGGTGAGTTGTGAGGAGCTCTTTTGGGG
This sequence comes from Grus americana, assembly GCF_028858705.1. Taxonomy (NCBI): domain Eukaryota; kingdom Metazoa; phylum Chordata; class Aves; order Gruiformes; family Gruidae; genus Grus; species Grus americana. The sequence continues at coordinate 77,676,090 of NC_072891.1, forward strand.
AGAGAGCTGTGAAAAACAGAGAGTGGAGCGGGGTATGGTTGAGGAGGCAGCTGTCCACTGAGTGGGCTGGTGAGAGAGATTTGAGATGGTGAGTTTATTTTCCTTGGAGAAATGATGCTGAATGTTCAAAGGGAAGAGTCTGGGCTGAGCTGGAGAGTGCCTTTAAACACCTAGTGTTGGCAGTTACTTTGGCCTGATACCTCTTATGAAGAAAACGGTTTCCCTCTCAGAGCTGACCCTTAGCAGGTATGTAGCCATCTAGGAAATGTTTCATAGCCAGAGTTTCTTCATTTAGTTTTTAGCTTCTCCTCTGTATATCCTTACAATGGTATAATGCCTTCTGACTCTGGAACTTCTCTTTTGCAGTGCTGTAAGCATTTCCATTCTATCTTAAGGTGCCTCAACATAAGCTTTTTTTTTTTTTTTCCTTCAACACCTTAATATAGAGCTCATGTAATATAGAAACTTTTCTGTATTAGCTCAGAAAATAGCTAAAAGCAAAACAAACCATGTCCTTCCTGATGGCCTCAGAGAAGCTGTGCTGCCCTGTGCAGTCAGTTCTCTGATGGAGCATCAGCAATGATATGGGCCTCTCTGGGGTCCATCACAGCTCCCCACTTGCCTCTTTAGATTATCTCCCTTACACAGAAATTAGAATACAGGGAAGGGGCCTGAATGTCCATCTGACCAAAGTGCAGCTGGGGTCCAGCCCCAGGGAATGGCCCTGGGCTCCCATGTCCTGCACATTGTCCCTGAGGAGCTGATCACGAGGTTAGCGAGCTCTGGTCTCTCTAATGAAGCATTCCCACTATGGGATGCTGAAGATCCGCTCCAGGACTCCCGTGACTTTGTAGGCGCCTGCACAATGCTGACAAGCCCCTGTGACTCTGAGCTAGCCAACAAGCTGTGGGTCTGGACTTGCTCTGCAAGAGGCTAGTGAGGTCCATCCATGCATTTCCTTTTCTGCAGAAATGAAGTCAACTCTGGCTCAACTCTGCAGCCAGTGTTGCTTAGGAGAGCAAAGTGGATAACCTGATGCTGGCCAAAATGAAAAGTAAACTGTTTCTCATAGGAAGATAATGGTTGCAGGGGAGGAGTTCTGCCACAAAGTGTTTTAAAGTTTAAATCTTCTTCAAATATACTTTTAGAAAGAAGTTAAGGCAAAACTATTGGCTTAGAAGCAAGCCCTAAATTTCAAAACATGAGAGGAAGTACTTGTTAATTGAGAAACAGAGAGAGAGAGGCTTATCCTGAAAAGCATGAGCAGCTTCATACCAAAGCATATTATGTTCTCAAGGAGCAAGTAAAGAAAACATTGCAAATGGTCCATACTGGGGAGCAGCAGAAATTCTGGTTTATCTGGGGAGGTTGCAGAGCAAAATACATAGCAATCTTTTTTTAGCTGTTTTATCTGAATAGCAGATAAAAAATGGATACTTGCAATTTACAGGTAGCAGAGCTGTTCTGAGGTCTTGTGGGCGTTTTTATGCAGGAGGGAAAGAAATGTCACTCTGCAAACTTCCAGTATTACATGGCTCATAGAGCTAAAGGAAAAGACTTCTTTCCTCCCGAGGCCAGCAGAAATAGCCCCATTTTGCACACTGTTCTGATTTAAAGCTGCCTTACAACAGGGGACCCATCCAGCCACACTACGTACCCATCTGCATGTCTCTGCGTGCGTTAGTAACTAAAACGGGACTGTTCAGTTTTAGGCAGCTCTGCAGGCCAACAGGGTTCAATACCTGCATGTATTTCTCATGTGGAAACTGTGACAAGATACGTATGTTCGCTAAATAAGGGCTCTCTGCAGAAGACATTGGTGCTTGTGCCAGGTGCTCGTAGAATTATTGCAAACTGCACCATGTATCCGGCTTCCAACCCCTACAGATCAAAACATGAAGTAACCTCTGTGATTTAAAACTCCCCCAGACCTGCTAGGCATTACAGACTGCTACGGAGTATACTGTCAGAAGTCCTCTTGGCTAATCCCAAAGGATTAGGGCCTGTTGGTGATGGAGGTTCTGTAACTGGTTATTATGGCTACACTACCTGAAGAGCTTCCAGTTCTTCACTACTGTCATGAGCTACCAGCTCCAGTAGCTCTTAGCTACCAGCTCTGAGTGAGGGCTAGATTCATAAGAGGATTTCAGTGCTGCCAGGATGTTCCCACCTCTAATCAAGAGGGCCTCCCTGGAGCATCCTTTTAGAGACAGGGATGGTATGACCATCTGCCTCGCAAAATAAAGCATGACATAGTACCTATACCCCTATCTTTTCAACTTTATACTCTACCTTGGATGTTAGGGGTACCCCAAGATGTGAAGAAACCGAGTCTCCTTTTGTTCCTTAATGGATCTTGAGCTGCTCTTCCACCTGGCAATTCATGAACCCACTTGCCCTTGAGGGCAGATAGGTTATAGGCACACTGGGCTAAAAGCAACAAGGTATTTAGAGGAAGGCACATGAAGATGATGGCAAAGCAGGGAATTGAACTAAACATATCAGTTGGATTACTTTTAGCTTCCCACACCTCAAATTGCTTTTACTACCATTTCAGCATTTACTGATATCTTTCAAAGCAGTCTGTAGTACTGATAATCTAAGACTTGTACTCAGCAGCTGTTGCTGAGAACAGCCTGTGTGCTAAGGCACATGTCCATGGCACACCTCACCAACTGACAAATGTATACGCTGTCACGTTAGTGTTTAATTATACAACTCTTCCCCATCTCCATCTGCATAACTGAGGAGGGCTGAGACCAAAGGTGATGAGAAAGGGAAAACAGTAATTTGGCAGTGGATATGAAAATACGCATATGAAAATTTCCAAGATGCTGCAGCACAAATTACTCCAACTAGGGTGTGATGGGGCATTATGCAGTAAGATGTGGGAGGCAGAGTATTAGGCAGAATAACATCTGCTCTTTGAATGGCAGAGAACAGAGGAAAACAAACCCTGTGCATGAACAGAGTGGAAAATGGAAAGGTGAAGAGTAATACCAAAAACCACAACACACAGCACATTAGAAATGCAAGGAAGGTGGGGATACCCATAGGGTTGTGGAGTGGAAAAGGTCTGAGGGTGAGACAAAGAATACAAGACAGAGCTTTCCTGCTTTGGTGAAAGTGGAGCTCCTGTTGCCTGTTCTCTGCTCTGTGCCAGGCTAAGGCACTGTAACACTTACGCTCGCTGTCTGCATGCTTCATTTATTATTTTTTCAGAGAAAAAAATCCCCACAACTCTGATAAGCTTCATAATTTATCAGGTCAGTCAGGGCTCCAACCGAAACCTAGTGTCAGCACTTTCAAAGATGAGGCAAAACTTTCTAAAATCAAGAAGCTTGCAGAAGTCATAGAATAATAGAATCACAGAATCATAGAATCATAGAATCGTGGAATAGTTAGGGTTGGAAGGGACCTCAAAGACCATCTAGTTCCAACCCCCCTGCCGCGGGCAGGGACACCCTCCACTAGACCAGGTTGCCCAAAGCTCCATCCAACCTGGCCTTGAACACTTCCAGGGAAGGGGCATCTACAGCTTCTCTGGGCAGCCTGTTCTAGTGCCTCACCACCCTCACAGTAAAGAATTTCTTCCTCATATCTAATTTAAATTTATTCTCATTTTAAACCCATTACCCCTTGTCCTATCACTCCATGCCCTTGTAAACAGCCTCTCTGCAGTCCAGAGTTTTGAAGCTCTACATCTGAAAGCTTTCTACTTTCCCCTTCAGTTGTGAGGGTTAATGTTTTAATAGCAATGTTGGATGAAAAAGGAAAGTAGAGATTCACATGTAATCATCTCGTTTCAAGAGCCTGAGATTTAAGATGTGCAACATAAGACAGTATTAAACTTTCATGAAATGTCTTCATTAAAATGACTGAGTTCCTTTTGTAAATAACTAGCTTCTTCACCATCTAATGTCTTCACAAAGCCCATCACAATCTGATGTCTTTGTAAACTTTGACAATCTCTTCCTCTCCATTCCTCCCCTATATTTGTGGGAATACATATGTTCCATATCAAATAACTTCATAGTCCTCAATCCCTATAAATATTAACCAACACTTTGTAGAATAGGAGATGAAGTGTTTGCCATTCACATAAGTTAGTCAATTCATGACTCATTTAGGTTGAATCCCTGTTGGGGTGTAGGGGAAGGAAGAACAGGATGAGGTAGAAAACAGTGCTCTGTGAGTGCCTTTTGAGCACACGTCTATAGCAAACCTGTCTTGCCTACAGCAATGTAGTTGCATTTCCATAAGTAATAAGAATTAAGACACGGGCTTTGTTTGAACTCTTCTTTACATTTGATTTTCCTTTGACAGGTGGGTCCTGGTTTGCATACTATGTTCAGCATTATTTGAACCCCCAAATCACTTCACTGAAACAGCTTAATAACTGCTTTCTGGGTCCCTTCAACTCTAGATCTTTTAACAGAAATAAATTATCAAAGATAAATCCTCTTTCCTGAATCTATTTCAGGGACAGTGAATTAAATGTTCAGTAGTGATTCTCATGTGCTGGGGGCTCTAAGAGTTGCCCGGGGCAGGGGAATGTGTCTGCTATGTGCATAGGATGACATTGAGCAAATTCCTGTGTCTCTTTGTGTTCAGGATTTTTCCTCCATATTTGTAGGATGAGAATAATACTGATAACTGTAATGAACGTTGAGACTTGGAAGGGCAAATGTTCAAGAAAGAATCGAGTATTTATTGTACAAGGAGCAATCTTACGAATTTATCATTACCTTTCATTTCAAGCAAGTAAATAGATGGCCAAAATTGCCAAAACTGATCAAAACCCAGAAGGATGACTTCACTGACTTCAAAACAATGTTGTGGTTTTATTTCAGCCTTTGACAACACACCTTACAGTCTGCATTTGCTTTTATCATTCAAGTCACTTGCACAGTGCAAACAAATGATATATTAATCATTCTGTTTTCTCCAGAGCATCTTTCCGTACTCAGCAATTTCAAATAGCATTTGAGGTACCTAGACTTAAAAAGACACCAAGGGATTACAAAACCCTCACTTTTTAAATAGTTCCAGCTTAAGAGTTTACAAAGAAAAGAAAGCCGTTGCTGTGATTCAGATTCCATTCCAGATCAGTGTTAACTAAGATCATCTGCTGGTAGGCAGAGAAAATCACCTGTCCCACCAAGCCGGGTAACATCTTTTTTCTCTTAAAACCACGGAAATTCCAATCCTCCAACTCCTGATTTTGTGAAGGAAAAATTTAATTCCTTGCATTTGTAACAAATTCTAGATCTGAATCTCGCAAATAACTCCATTTTGTGGGGAAAGTCAGCACATACAAACTCAGAAGGTTTGAAGAGAAGCAGACATAGAAGCAGTCCAAGTCCAGATTCATGCCTTTGCTTCATTTTCCGCCACCAGCAGAAATTAAATTCTTTACTTCCCTCTCAAAAGTTAATGCAGGGCAAGTACTACCTGGTAAGCAGTGGTGCCTCATAAGTGTTCTGGAGAGGTGCAGAAAGACACGGCATGACTGACAGGTCTTATTGCTGAATAACAGTGCAATTTCCTAGTGAAAATCCTAGGCATTAACATCCTAAAAGCAGACCCAACTTCTCTGTTTCACTGTGTTCAGTATCTCACCCTGCGGCGAGTAATTAAGTACACGGGGACAGGAAGACCTTTACTATTCCTTCCAGGCAAAAATGGTTGTAGGAAAGTGGCAGGATATTCTTGGAGATAAAATAATACAATTGCAAATTTGCTTACCCTCCTTGAACAGCTCTGAGTCAGATGATTACAAAATTAATTTTCTGTAGTATTAAGGTGTAATCAAGCTAGTGCTTTTCGCTTTCTTTTTGTTAGCAGGAAACTCTTGCAATGAACTTTCTTGCCTGCCTGCCTTGCTGCCCTTCGATGTCAGAAGAAGGTGGTGAGTGTCCCATTGGGGCACAATTACAAAGGCAGTGGATCGTAGAAATGTCTCATTTGTTAAACAGTTGCCGGTTTGCTATTGAGATATTCACATGTCAAGCAGGCGTTCAAGTTTTCTTCTAGGCTGCATGAGTCAAGCCTAGTTGAAGCAAGAATCTTCTACAATAGCTGCAGTCTTCCCATTTCTAAAGCGAGTGGAGTGTGGGCTTCTGCCACTCTCAATTCCCATGTTTTGTTACACAAAGATGAATTTCAGGTTTGGATTCAGCCTAACGTATGTCCAGAAGCTCATGGTGGAGAGATGGAGAGGTGGTATGGAGAATTCTTGGTCCTCTTTAGCATGGAGATCCCTGCTAGAGCTGGCACAGGGGGACAGCCGGAGACAGAGAAGGGAAATTGGGTGAATGGAAGTCTCTGTGCTAAGGCTCATCTTGCCTTCCAGAATTCATTGGTGCTGTCAAGCCACTGTTGAGGGCTCATCTCAGTGGCAGGAGTTAATGCTCCATAGGAGAGAATCAGAGGCACTTGTCCTGAAGCAGCTCAGGTGGTGTGTTCCTGCCTGTCACCTTTCCTTCCTCATCCTCTCCTCATTTTAGAAGGCAGGTGTTTGGCACTAACTTGGTGCTCCTAGGAGACCTTGTAGCTACACAGTAGAACAGCTGGAGAAAATCTTTAGGTGCCAGTGAGCTGCCCAACATCCAGGAAGCTCCTGCTGCTTGTATAAAGGCCATGCTGTTCTGACTTATGGTAAAAGCTCAACTTCCCTTCCGTAAGGTCTGGGATGGACAAAAGGGCTGGAACTGCATTAGTAACTACATGCTTCTACTCTGCTCCATGAACAGTTAATCCTTTGCATTTTCTCTCTCATTCTCTGTCTCTTCATTTCCTCTTCTTTTATTAGTAATCAGAACCTCTCTAAAGCGGGTGAATAAATCCAATCATTACTTGGCCTAGGATTGTATGCAACAACCTCAGTATCCAAATTCTTTATATTCATCAGTTCCAAATTGATCTCTCATCTTCGAGGAGCTATGTGAATTGAGCTTGTCCTTAGACAAACTGGGTTGTGCTGCCTTTTCGAAGCAAGCCCCACTTCTGGGAACTGTATCTGAAGAGTCACTAGTCCGCGGACACTATGTGTATTAACTTTTTTTTTGTTGTTCTGTTTTCCTTTTTTGTTTTTTAATTGATATTTAATATCCATTCTATTTTAGGACAAGAACTGATTTAGGGACAAAATTAACTACTTAACTCTTTATCCCCCTTGATATTGCTCAGAAACACCGCTCCAGTGTCTCTTTGACCAGCTGATATTTTCTTTCAACCCTCCCAAGGCCCTGGCTTTCATCTCCCAGTCAGAAACTACCAAAGACATCCAGGCATTTCAAGGTTTGAAATCCATTCCCATGTCTTGATTGGATCCTGGTTTTCTGGTGACAGAGAACAATTTCTATGCAAATGATTATATATCTAGTAGGTGTAGGGCTTGTGTTGATCCTTTGATCTGATAATCTCAAGTCCTCTACTGATTCTGGTGTCTTTGATTCCTACAGTCATGAGATACCTGGTCATTGTCATGGTCTCTGGAAGATCCACAGACAAATCTGATTGCAATGACCTAAAGAAGACACTTCCTTTTAAAACCCAGTGGTATTATAAAGCACTAGGGTATCCAGTTTTGGTGTGTATCCTGAAACTGCCATAAGAGTCGATGTTCAGAAACAGCTGCTCTGCTCAGACTGTTGAGTAGAGGGTGTTAAATATCTGATTGTCAAGGATGAATCACCACTACTTGTGACAGGTTTGTAGGACCCTACTTCTGTTGTATCTCTGAGCTATCACAGGAGATTCTACACACCCTTGTGACACATCTGCCCATGTACAGGGAAACAATTCCTCTGGACTAGATTGTGCATCTGCCCCTTCAAGAGCACAATAGTGGCTGATCTCAAAATGAACTGTGCCTGTCTGTGAAATATAAGGATGTAGCATCATGGTGCTTGGAGAGCTAAGCGTGATTCTCTTGAGAACAGAGAAAGGAATCACATGTATATAATAGTTACATAAACTAAATGTTTTTCCTGATATTTCTAAACTCTTCTAGGTATTCTAAATCTAATGACTTTAATTCAAAGTAAAAGTGTTTGTACCTATTAAAAATCCTGTTCTGTGCTACTTGATGCTCCTGTATCTTGTATTAAACCTAGCAGGGCTCAAGATGGTGATGAAAAATGCGTAGGTTTTTCTCTACCCTCCCTCATCTGTCTTTTACCCCCACATTGATCAAAGACAAGTGGCAGGGACAGTAGTACATAGTCGCTATATTTTTCACAGAGGAAGCATTTTTTAACTGAGGAACCAAACTTCAGTGGAGCCAAATTCTCTTTGTTTTCTCCTCTCTTTCCTTCCAAACATTGTGGATCACCTTAAATCAATGGAATTACTGGAATGAATAAGGCAGAAACATCTGGTCACACTTTGGAAATACCCCTGGAACTCTCTCTAATCAAATTAATGGTGTATCCTCCTTGTTCTTAAATGCACACCTTGGCAAGATACAGTACGATCAAATGCATCACAAAAAACCTCGCCTTACATGTGAAGCTGTTCTCAGAGGACAAAAGTCTTTCTTGCTTCATGTTCGTACTTTGGGACTTTTATGAAATACATTTTTTCTGTTGGTTGATAGCTAAACCTATTTGTCAAGGCTTTACAATTTACCCTCTTCTTGATACTTAGACTGCATTAGCCACCTCCACAGGGCAGCAGGTCGTTGTTAGCTGCCATCCAAAGTGTTCTGTAACTGCAATGGCATTTCTTACTCTGCCTACTCTTTGATTTGACTAGCAATGGCTTGTCACCTCTATACAATTGGTATGAGTATGTAAATGCTTTGGGTTTTGTTTTTTTTTTTAAGACTTCATTCGTGGAAAAACATGGACTTGTTGGAGCGGGTCCAGAGGAGGGGCACAAAGATGATCAGAGGGCTGGAGCACCTCTCCTATGAAGACCAGCTGAGAGAGTTGGGGTTGTTCAGCCTGGAGAAGAGAAGGCTCCAGGGACACCTTACAACAGCCTTCCAGTACCTAAAGGGGCTGAAGAGAAATCTGGAGAGGGACTGTTTATCTGGGAGTGTAGTGACAGAACAAGGGGTAATGGTCTTAAACTGAAGGAGAGGAGATTTAGATTAGATGTTAGGAAGAAATTTTTTACAATGAGGGTGGCACAGGTTGCCCAGGGAGGCGGTAGATACCCCATCCCTGGAAGAGTTCAAGGTCAGGTTGGACAGGGCTCTGAGTAACCTGATCTAGTTGAAGATGTCCCTGGCCATCACAGGAGGGTTGGACTAGATGACCTTTAAAGGTCCTTTTAACCCAAACTATTCTATGATTCTATGATTCATCATCATACTGTTGTTCAGGATGGCATGGAATCCCTGCTTGGTGATGAGCTGGACTGGTCCACTTTTTCCCATAAAGGGAAGACTGTGAAATGCATATCCCTTATCTAATAAGAGCTGCTGAATGAGGCCAGAGTCAGAAGTCACTGACTTTCCTCATTTCTTGACTCATTTCTTGAGCAGCCATCCTTCTTGTTACACAGTACATTTTGTTGTCTTTAATTTCTACAGAAAATTAAATACTGCAAAACCCAGAATTAATTTTTTTTTTCCCACCAAAGATGCACAGTTTTCTTTGAAAGGACGAGAAAGAAGAAACTATAGATTTCCAGTAAGTCACTTTCACAGTTATCACGATTATTTTCAGACACTGATGTGGTCAGTCGTGTGGGATCCCTGAGCTGTGAGGACCCAATATGTTGCTCTGCTCATTCAGGAAATACCCATCTACCTCGCCCTAAGCCTGAGCAAGATTGGCTGTATTGCTGTATGGGTTGTGTGGCTGGCTTGCACTAATACAGTGCAAGATCTGGATCACAACCCTCCCAAATCTAGGTATCACAGCTGCAGATAGCAATGCAATGGGCAGTAAATATGGGATGGTGTGTAGGAACTCCTCTTCTGTTCCTTTCCTTCCTTGTAATGTTTTTGTTTGTTTGTTTGTTTGTTTTTAAACACAGTAATAATTCAGTGCCAGTTCAGTGATCACTCATAGATAATTTCTTGAAGCAGGAAGGAAGCACTGAGGCTGGCTTTTCTACTCTACTGTTGTGATGAGCACTTGCTGACAGAATGAGGTTATTCTCAAATAGTACCTTCTAAAGAAGTTATTGTTCCAGGCTGCATTTCCAGTGGTTAAACCCCCAGACTTCACAAGCAGCCTTTCTGGAGCTCCATTCCTCATGCCTGAAGGAAAATCTGCTTAGCCAGAAGAGTGAGCAGGTTAATATCAAGCCTGTAAAATGAAGCACTTACCCTGAATGCTCTTGTGTGTGTGACACCACATTTTCCCACCAAACCACACAACCTCTTTGATGTAAGCATTATCCAACTGCCAGATGAGTTCAGATCCCAGGTTCCTGACCCACCAAAATTACCATTACAACTTCTGTACGTGTGTGTTGGGTTTGTGTGGCAAGGTTTTGGTAGTGGGGGGGCTACAGGGGTGGCTTCTGTGAGAAGCTGCTAGAAGCTCCCCCTCTGTCTGATAGAGCCAATGCCAGACGGCTCCAAGACGGGCCCGCCGCTGGCCAAGGGCAAGCCCATCAGCGCCTCTGTGATAACATATTTAACAAGGAAAAAAAAACCAGTTAGAGAGGTTTTGCAGCCGGAGAGAGGAGTGAGAAGATGTAAGAAACTCTGCAGACACCAAGATCAGTGCAGATGGAGGGGGAGGAGGTGCTCCAGGCACCGGAGCAGACATCCCCCTGCAGACCCTGGAGAAGACCATGGTGAAGCAGGCTGTCCCCCTGCAGCCCATGGAGGAAGAATGAGGGGGTGTAGAGATTCCACCTGCAGCCCGTGGAGGACCCCACGCCGGAGCAGGTGGAGGCACCTGAAGGAGGCTGTAACCCCGTGGGAAGCCCATACTGGAGCAAGCTCCTGGCAGGACTGGTGGACCCGTGAAGAGGGGAGCCCACGCCAGGGCAGGTTTGCTGGCAGGACTTGTGACCCCGTGGGGGACCCCACGCTGGAGCAGTTTGCTCCTGAAGGTCTGCACCCCGTGAGAGGGACTCCATGCTGGAGCAGGGGAACGATGAGAGGAGTCCTCCCCCTGAGGATGAAGAAGCGGCAGAAACACCGTGAGATGAACTGACCGTAACCCCCAGTCCCCGTCCCCCTGTGCCGCTGAGGGGGGGAAGGTTGAAGCCGGGAGTGAAGTTGAGCCTGGGAAGATGGGAGGGGTGGGGGGAGGTGTTTTAAGAGTTGATTTTATTTTCTCATTCCTCTACTCTGTTTTGCCTAGTAATAAATCAGATGAATTCCCTCTCTAAGTTCAGTCTGTTTTGCTCGTGACGATAATTAGTGAGTGATCTCTCCCTGTCCTTATCTCGACCCACAAGCATTTCGTTATGCCTTTTCTCCCCTGTCTAGTGAATGAGGGGAGTGAGAGAGCGGCTCTGGTGGGCACCTGGCCCCCAGCCAGGGTCAACCCAGCACAACATGATTCTCAGCTGCTGCTCATGGATGTCGTTGGACTCAACAAAAATGACAGATGACAGTGTAATTAAACTCAGTAATTACATCCCTTCTTAATAACCTACTTTCTAAAAAGCTGTCCTACAAACTTCAAATTAGTTTTAAACTTTAGGCACTTTATTATTGCCTGTTAATCCTGTTGTTAGGCTGAGCACACAGAAACAAAGAAATTCACCTTGTCATTTGATCTGATGTAAAGCTTCCTGCTCAGAGGCACCACAGCCACCTTTGAGCTCTGCTGCACTCATGAGTAAGCAGACGAGTACAGAGAGGGAAGCTCCTGTGCAGGAAACAGGTAGAGTGGGCAGGAGGAGATCAAGTCCTTGGCTGATATAAAGACAACTCATTTTAAATGGGCAGCAAGTAATTTCCTTGCTAAAGGGCTTTTAAAATTACTCCTACACTGGGGAAAAAGAAAAGAGAAATAGACACTGGCTGATATACCTAACAACTGTTTGTGACCCTGACAGTGGAAGGTCAGGCTTTCCAAATCTGCTCCTAGTCCTTGTGCTTCATCCTTGCTGCAAATGACTGGCAGCTTGGACCCGGTACCATGAAACAGCAGGCACTGAAAATGGGTTAGGAGGCAAGGACATGGGTGGTGGGACAGCAGAGGTGTAAATCTCTTGGCCCTTCCCTGGAGCAGCATCAGAGAGCAGAGGAAGGACAGGCAGGTGGGAGCTCTGCCAGGGAGCAATGCACAGCCCCCAGTGCTGCCAGACCTGGAATGGGCACCCGCATGGTGTTACAGTGATCCACCCAGGTACAGGGGTGGAGCGCTCCCACCCAGTCCTCCTGAGGCTGAGACCAGGTCCCCCTTGTATGGTGAAGGTGTAGCTATGGGTTTTATTCACTGTCTTGCTCCAGCTGCCATGCCCAAGTGCAGGGCTGCCTGATGGCTACTCCCGAAGAAGCCATACTCACATCGTCTGCAGACCTTATTATCCCTTTTCCCATTTCTTAACCCTCCATTTCACCACCCTCGTACCGTCTATGTCCACCTCAGTCTCCTCCCAAATCAACAACCCACCTCAAATTACTTTTTCCTAACAGACACCAAATTTGGTATTTCTGATGCTGTTACCTAGGTAATGTCTGTCTGATGTGATACAGTTACCTGGCGATGGTAGCTTTTCAAGACTGTATTTCCCAAAAGGTCCTTAGCACTCCCCACAGTTATCTGTGCAGTTTGGCCATGTCTCGTACAACTCCCCCTTAGCTGCCTGTGAGATGTGGCCATCCTTCGTGGCACCATCTGTCATTTCTCTCAGTGTCTCACACTGTTATTTGTTACATCCAACAGTTTTCTCATGTCATGTCCAACATTCTTCCATGTCCTGTTCAGTTTGGTTAACCTCAGGCCAGAGCCCAGTCAGTGCTCTCGTCAGTGATTTTTAGTGCAGGTCTTGTAGCATGAGTCTAAACAGTTCAGTAAGTGGGCTCAAATGCTCATCCTTGGAGATCAGACTAAAATTCACTTAGAAGAGCTGTGGATTGTGCTTTCTCTCTAGGATGAAGAGGTCCAAGGATACATTGATGGATTTAATGATCAGAAAGACTTGCTCGACTTGTGTGTGCTGCTGGACTTTAACTTCAGGTGCAATTGCAGTATGAACAAATACCATCAAGTAAAAAACACCGAAGTACAAACTACATCTTGTGTAGGCCACAAGATTAGGGCCCTTTGTTTTAAAATTTCATTGATATATCAAAATTAGTTGGCTACCTTTTGGCACAGGGGCTGCTCAACCTCCAGAAATGGAATACACTTTTAAAAACAGTATTCAAAAGCAAGCAAAGTGATGGAAAGGGAATGGCTAGCTTTGAGTACTAAAATAGGATCCCGCTGAGTATGAATGTCACCTGAAGGGAAAGTGCAGTTCAACGCATTTGTACAAGAATGAAAAAAAACTGATGTAAAGATATACCAGGGAAAATCTTGCATAGCTTGCTTAGAAACTAGAAGCTAAAATCTAATTCAGCAAAATAAGACAGGCAAGCTAAATTACAGTGAATTGATATGAAAATATATAAACAGCAGGGTTACCAATTTAGCTCAGTTGGTACATCTTTGTGTAGGACAACCCCTCCTTTTTCTGAGATCTGCAACTCAAACAAATCTGAACCACTGCAGAGCAGACCTACTCACAGAAAATTAGGAGGAGCCTCATTTGTTAGAGCGTTGAGCCTTGCTTGTGCTTTAAGACTGATTCTTACTAAAAAAATTTAAAAAAAAAGGCTTGACCAGACCCTTTCTCAAGCTATTACAGAGGTGCCCACATTTCTGAAGTCTAAACACTAGAGTGGAGAGTAAACATCTGCATGCTACACTGACTCATTTACTTACTTGTGAGCTAGGCAGATGATGTAGTCTCCCCAGATTTGATACAGTTGTTCTGAAAGCATAAATGCGCTTGTTTTGCTAATGCCTCTTACATTTTTACTTGTTTGAACTTCCCTACATTCTCATGCCTAAGAATATGGAGAGCCTGTAAGGCTTTTCTCCTGCCCAGCCAACTGTTCAGGGCATTAGGTCTAGCAGAAGTTATCTCATTTAGGAGGTTAAATTCAGTGCTCTTCAGTGCAATGGATGACGTTCAGAAAGCTTGAAGAAAATAATGTACAGCATCTCAACAAAACTAGAACTTCACTAAATTTTTTTAGCTCATGGCTGAGCAATTAATTGGTGAGATTTTCTAGCTGTACTGAAATAGTTTTAGTCTTCAGGGCTGTCATACAGGTGAATTCCTTGTCCTTATTCTTGTCAAATGATTTTTTGTCTATACATCAACTGGCCTCATTAAGGCCCCAAGCAAGTGAAGTACCCAGCATCAATTTGAAGACTACACCTGCAAAAAGTAAGCACTATATATTTCTGAAACTGCCTGTAAATTTTTTTTGAGTCTTTCAAATCCTATGTGGAAAAGCAGAGTTTATTCTTAAGACATCTGAGTAGCTATATCCGACATAGTTCTTAGCCCTGAAATGGAAAACAGGTATTTGTGGATTACTCACTTTGCTTTCTCTGGTGGCTTGGTCTTTGTCACCTACTCCTGGCTGAACAGGGGGCAGATGCCTTCTGAGGTGCACCCCTGGAGCTTGTGTGGCATGTCCCAGCTCACATGGACAAGGACTGTAGTGGTGGGAATTGCACAGCTGTTCTGGCATAGGAGCTCAATGGCCAGAAATGCTCACAAAATTATGGGGAAGGGGAGTTAATGACATAAATCTGCATATCTTTGTATCTTACACAAATGTGTGGGGCACTTTTTCCCATTGCTATAACTATTTTTCTGAATGTGCCAACTGCTAGTGACTCACAGGAGGAATCCCATTGATCTGCTTGTTAGGGCAGAACTTACATGGCACCGTTAATGATGCTGACCACCAAAAACAAGTTGACAAGAAAAAAAATCTAGAAGTGAACACAGGCCAAAAAAATTGGTTTAAGCAATGTAAAATTTGAGTTCAAACACGGTCCAAATAGAGGGTGTGTCCTGATTTGAGGTTTTAAGCCAACAGATAAAGGTCAATGGAGAGAACTGGGTTGCAGTATACATCTTGCTCTCAGACATTGAGGACTGTATGTATGGAGTGCTGGTCTTCGGCACATACCAGAAAAAATACAGGGCATCTCCATTTAGGTGGAAATTCTGGTTTGTTAAACTCCTCCTGTACAGTAATTAGGAATATGCTGTTACCCATATGGAGATGGTATTTTCTGTCTTGTTAATGAGAAGATGCCAGAAAATTTAAGAAAATTTAAAAAAATCCCCAAACATTTGAGGCATATAAACTCCTCACATGTGCTAAGAAAACAACTTTCTAAGTTACTGCTGAAGCGTACTACCTGCCTGCACCCACTCAGCTTAAGCTTGCCTGTCAGTACACCTCATTATGCAAGTGTAGTTTGCTATCATAAAGCTATGAGATGTTCTTCCCAAACTTAGGTGTATCACACCCCATCAGCAACCTTGTATGTGTGTGCATATATACATATAGAGGGTTTTTTTGCTAGAAAGCATCAATCTGGTGTTGAAAAGCAGAAAGCTGGTTCCCCACGCCTGAAAGAGTGAATAATTTGGATGGCAGCATTGCAGGGTGCGTTGCTCATTGTATTCATACCCCTCTTGCCAGGTTGCTTTGATCCCGTTCCCCAGGAATCTTCTGCATGGTGAAGACTTCTTCTGCGTCACTAGCAGCTAAAAGATTTTCATCCATGTAGTAGCAATGTAACATGTTAGAATTTCATTTATTCCCGCTCTGTGGGCTTCAACTTGTACTTTATGCTTGAATCCTTTGTTCTCAGATAAGAAACTGGTCTTTGCATTTAGCCTACCAAGTGTTTAATGAGAAATAGCAGCTCCAGCCATACCTCCCTGTGGCCAAAAGAGTCTGTCTTACAGGAGGTTTGGGTATGGTGTTGTTTATGAAACTAGTCTTCCCTGAAGCTGAAGTGGAATACTGTTATCTTACATTGGTGAAACAGATGGTGCATTTCCCTGCGACTAATTAGCTATGCAGTGCCTCGTCTGCAAAGAGTGAGAGGAAACCCTTGATGCCTCTCTGCTGCTTTCTCTTCCCCCCAGGTCTTCTGCCTGTGCAGCACACGAGTGCAGACGGTAGTGGTCGAGAGCTTTTCGGCCAGACAGTGTCCAGCAAAAAGTGGTTCTGACCTGTTTCAGGAGTTTGGCAATTTGACAGATCACTCACAATTAGTCATGAGGGGCTTGCTTGGGCCAGTGCTCAACTCAGGTGTATTTGACACACACAGCTGAGATGGGAAGCCTCTCGGCTGACTGCTGTGAAGACACACTTATGGCACTTCTGCAGTCTGGCCAGCACCTAGTGTGGAGTTTCATGTCCAAAGAAGTTCTTGGATGCTGAGGCCCCATCAGATCTTAGAATTTCAATCTGTGATCTAAGGAAGCTATGTAAATCCAGATTTTAAGAGACAGTAGTACTACAGCAGTGTGCCCTACTATTGAGGCTATGACAACTGACATACTGACAAAAAAATGCACTGAATTTTCAACAAGAAAAACACCTGACACCATAACAACTGGTACGGTTAAGTCTCTGGCTAGTGATGAGGGGTGCATAATGTCATTTCAAGATAGCAGGAGAAAATAAACCATAGTGAAAAGGAATCTCCCAAGCTTGAATTCACTGGCAGCTCTGTAGCAGACTCAGCTTTCCAGAGCAACATCTGACAGACAAATTACCTAACCGCTGCCTGACCTGCCATCAGTGGGCACCTGCTTAGCTTTAGGTGCTTTGCTGAGTTCCAGCCTAAATTGGTTTAGGCATGCCTAGGATTGGTAACCTGTGACTGCTGCTTGACAAGCACTTACCAAAGATGATTGAGTAAGTGCAGTGTTCTTAGACAGAATGTACTCAGCTAAAAAAATCCCCAAAGAAGTCCTAAAATTACTTTTTGTTGTATTGGTTGCAAACTTTGCATCTCCATGCCTTACACAAATCCTACAGATGCAGTTTGGTTTGTGCATATGTATGTTGTCATCTTCTCGCTCTGTGCGCAGATAGGTGTGGTCATGAATTAGATGCAGCTGTTCTGGTCAGTGAAAAACTTAAAAGTCTAACTCGATTCAAAAAGCTTTGCAAAAAGCCTATCCTTTTGCACACTGAAGAGAGTATTGGGGCAAATCTATTAACGGATGATAACAGATAGCAGATTGGTTTTGATTTCTGTATTGGATCTACCCAAACACGCAGGCAAGCAAAGAGCTTTGAATGTATCCTGCAATAGGGCTCAATGGAATGATTCACTCTTTAAGAAGAGTCAGAATGTAAGATGTCTTATTCGGACTTCTTCTGGAAAGAGGAGAAACTACTACCAGGAGCTTAAAAAATCAGTAAAAAATTAGCTATGTGAGTCCATGAGGGAAGTACATATGTGGTTGTGGTCAATGTCATTACATTCATTCTTCCATGAAAATTTACAGACTACTGAATTATTGCAATCTATTCTTCCAACTTCAATGCTGCATGAAGGAGCTGACGGACATCCATGCCCTGCCAGTGAATTATCATTGATCGGAAACTAAAAGTTGTTGCTTTTAGCAGTAAAAAAATAATCTGTCTTCTATATTACATATAACTGCCTCTTTTTTCTGCTTATTGTAGACAGCTGTACATAGAAATAAGCACCTTGCCCACAAGATTTCACTAACAAATGCAGGCAGTTATTCTCCCAGCAAGTTGCGCAACCAGTTTTGATGCACTTTGTGTACCAGCTACACCCTGATTCAAAACATAGATGTGTGCCGAACTCTAAGAAGGAGATAAGTATCTTTTTAAATTATCAGGGTAGGTATGCTTTTTCTGGGGAATGAATGCATACTGAAAACTGCTGAATTAGGCATCTCTAAAAATCCCAGCCCAGATGTATGGCACTAAAACAAGGTACTTTGGTTGTTCTGAAGGCAACACATACTGTTGAAAGGTTGCATTTGTTTGGGTTTTGTAGGGTGGGGTCGTATCTCCTGAGACATGGGATGCAGTTTCTACATGTTCACTACTTAGCAAGTGCTTCTGGTAAAAGATGATTCTTGTTTACATTTTTCAGTTTGCTTTCTCTTTTGTTTGCTTGTTTTGTTCTCAAATGTTCCTCCTATTAATATGTCTTCTGGAACTGCCTGGCCTACTTTAGGCTAAAAATAGCCCTTGTTGCTACTGCCGTAGCTCCACGCAAGCCACGCAACACCCACACTAGGAAAGAAAACCTCATGCCCTGCTGAGCTTCCCTGAAATGACAAGCAGGTCAGAAATCCATATGACCAAAACGCAGGAGGAAAAACAAATCCGGTGTTCCTGCTCTGCTTCAACTAGGCTTGCTCATGGTGCAAAGTAGGGAAACAGCAGAAAGGCACATTAGTATTTTAGCTTCCCTCTGCCTCCTCCACATCCACCAACGACAGTAGATGCCATTTCTCTTACTGAAAGACATGAGACAATGAAACTGCACGGATGTGAAGCTGCAAAGAAGACATTTTCATGTTAGTTTCCAAGCAGTCCTTCCTCAGATTAACTTGATTGATTTGTTGGGTAACTATTGGTCTTTGAGTATGATCAGACCAATGGTGCCCATGCTGCTGCGCTGCTTAAACGAGCAGGAATACCTCTCTCCCACAACTGAGATGTCTTCAGTGTGCTGTGCCTGTGCTCCCGATGCCTTACAAAGGAAAAGGGCTCTGGGTACACAAATGTTTTCCTCTGCATTGCAGCAGAGAACACTTAACACTTCCTAGCCTTAAATGGATAACTTTACTTGTCTGCTTGTGCCCCTCACTCCATGTGGCCCATGATGCGTGCTGGTGAGACACAAACACTCTGGGCTTTCTGGTGATTTTGGGCAAGTCCCCTCACTGCCGCATGGCACTGTGCTCCCCATCTGCCAAATGGGGGGGGCGCGGTAGTGAAGTACCCAGAAATGCTTCTGCAGCTACCTTGGCAACTGATAAAAATTGTGTTTTCATGATTTACTCTAGCTTGTGGATGCTATTTTTTTAATTTTACACTTAACAGCATATTGACAAGAGGACTTCACATGCTTGTGGGAAGCCAGGACTCTGCACTCATTTGCAGTAGAATAATTCCTGGGTCACCTTTTCTTTGCCCTGCCAACTAGGAATTTGGCTCACATATTACTAGTTGGGGAGGTACCATTCTCACTTCTAATAACACATCTGTGACTCAGTGGGAAATCTCAGCCTAATGCAGAGGAAGCACAAGCTACTCTCCTGGTGTTATCACTGAGCTCCTAAGTGATAGCTGAGGACAGGTTATGTCAGCTACCCTGAGTTCAGAGCGTCCCGGCAGCTCCTGCACAGCAAGAACTGCTCAGGTGGATGGGGCAATGCATGGGTTTTGAGTAGGAGCCCACAACGCTGTGCAGTGGTCTTGGTCAGCAGCCCTGCCCGGTGCCATGGACGTGCACGACAAGGCATGGAGGAAGGGGGCATGCCAGCGATGCCAGGGCCTGGACCAGGGCCTGGATCCTGCCCTGCTGCCGTTGGCATGGCCTGTACTCCAGGCTGTGAGGGTCCTCTAGCCCAGACCACCCCTGGGGCTTGGGGGCACCAACACTGTTACAGGTCACCCAGATCTCATCCCTTGGTGTGTTTACTTTGCTCCCTGGGTTTGTTCTCCTCCCGCCTCCCCTTTTCTTTGGGGGGTGTGCAGTCCAGTCTGTGGTGATGCTGGCTGAAGCCACTGGAGCTGCATGGTCACCACAGCGGGGACCGGGGGAGGACGGGCAGGAGGAGGGCCGCCGGACGGCGTCCAGCCTCTGCCTGGCAATTGCCGAATGACAGGTAGACGTGTCTCCGGGGTGGGGGGTCGAGTTGCTGCCCGCTCCTGCACCGTGTGGGAACAGGGAAAACGCCCCGGGGCCCGGTGACTCCAGCACAAAGGAGGGTGCCGGGGCCGGCCGGGGGCACGGCAGCGCTGGGCCGGGCGGGAGCAGCCGCAGCGGTGCCCAGGGGGGATCCCGCTCCCTCCCCTCCCCTCCGCTCCGCCCGCCCCTCCCCGGCCGGCCCCCGTCCCCTCCCTCCGCTCCGCAGCCGGGGCGGGGGGCTGGAAGCCAGGTCCGCCGCACGGGGAGGCAGAAGAAGAGAGGCGGGCGATGGGGAAGGACCCGCGGCCGTTATCTTCTTTAGGGCATCGTTAGGGGGGGAAAGGGGGCGGGAGGGGGCGAAAAAGAAGAAGGAGGAGGAAAAGGGAGGGCGTCCCCCGCCCCTCTCCACCGCGCCGAGGAGGGAGGGCGGACCACGATGCCCGGCTGGCGGGCGCTGCCCGCCCGTCCGCATGGAGACCGCCGCCCGTAGCGGAGCAGCCGCGCCGCACCGCGGGGTGAGCCGGGCTGGGCGGCTGCGGGAGGGCGCTGCGGGGGCTGCCCGTGCGGCCCCGCGGGGTGCGGAGGGCCGGGGCAGGGGGGCGGCGGGAGGCGACTGGGAGGCGACTGGGAGCCCGCTGCTGGGAGGTGCCTCCGGCCCGCCCGTGCGGCACCGTGTCCCGGGGTGGGGGTGCTCGGGGAGTGTTTGGCCTGCGGGAGTCAGGGCGACGCGGCTGCTTTCTGCTCCCCTCCCTCCCCGTTTCTGCCAGCCGAGACGGGCTGGGATGCGGGAGCTGACGGGTTTGTTTTCTGCACCTTCAGCATGCCTGGGATGCCCTGGAAGCAGTGCGGGGCCAGAGCCCGGGGAGCCGGCACCAGCCAGGGGCCGTGCGGGGCCGGTGCGGGCTCGCCGGTCGCCACGTGGCGAGCGGGGGACGCGGGGTGGCCCGCTGGGGCGAGGAGCGCGCTCGGAGGCAGCGGCGCGGTGACCGCGGTTCCTTTACGGAGGGCAGCTTTTCCACGAGAAGATGCCGGGCGGCCCCTGCCCCCGCCGCGGTGCTGCGGACGCGCCCCTTCCACGCGGGAACCTCCCCCTGAAAAGAGGGGTCCATCACCGCCGCCTCGGCTCCCCACCTCGGGGGAGCTGTGCAGGCTGGCACCTCGCTGGTGTCGGGGTCCCTGGGGAAGCGAACACCTCCCCCTCGCCCCAGCTCGCTGCCGGGGCAGCCCGTGGTACCGTCCGACCGCGTCTCTAGTGAAACCGAGTGGGTTGTCTTCGCCCGATAGTGGGGACAGAGCGGTGACTCCCACGAGCAGCCCCCGGAGAGGCGGTTGTCTGTGAAGGCAGACACCATGTTTCTGTTACTCTGTTCCCCGACAGTGCTCTTCTCCCCATCTCTCGCAGTGCTACAGAGTTGGTTGGCAGTTTGGGAGAAGACTGCATGCTGCGGTGGGGTGTGATGGATATGCTGCATGCAGGGAAAAGACACTTTGGAGCAGAGATGCAAAAATATCACTATATGCAATGTCCCTGTCGGGTCTGGCTGTTTTGAGAGACCTGGCCCTGAGTCTTTTTGCATCTCTAGAAAACCTAGGTGGTATCAAAGGGAAAAAATGCAGGCATTTTCATCAGCTGTCATTTACAGATTGCAGGTAGTGAGATGACACTTCCTAGCTGAAATCTGAGGTTGTACAATAGTTCTTTTGATCCCTCTGGGTGAGTACTTAAGAAATAAATGAGCAAGAGTAACAGTACTGGTCCTGCATGTGATGTGGTCTTTGTGGGGGGACACCTGGAACAGAGCAGGGACTTAAGGTGACAATCTCCCTCTTGCAAATGAGATAGGTATGGTGAGGAAAAGCAGAGGTCCTGGCTCTGTGCTCAGATTTCTGCCTGCTTCTGCTTGGACACAAGGAAGGAGTTTTTTTTAAAAACCTTTCAGTTTTGTACAATGGGGTCATGTGCTTTATTTGGGAAAGAAGGTTTCCAGAGGAATTACTGTGGAAGTGGTTCTCTGAGGCAGAGGCTACTCGGTGTGACTGTCCTCAGCCTTCGAATTTTAAGATACATTTTAGTCCGAGGACATTGCTGTGGACCTCCCTCTTTTTTAAGTCCCCTCACTACTCTCAGGTGTGATTTTTGGGGGGTCTGCTTCTGAAAATAAAGACAGGTAAGATCTTAGGAGAAGTATTTTCTGCATTTGTTCACAGGTAAGTCTGAATGTACTGTACAGGAGGAGAACCTGCTTTGGAGGCTTGACACAGGGGAGGAAAAAGGACAAAATTTAAATCAGCTGAGGATCTGTCAAGTATTGGGAGCTATGACAACAGCTGCCTACTATCTACCCTTATTTATTCGTATTCCTTCCTCTCCTCCTCAACTTTCATTGTTAGCTCTCACGTGGCATATATCAATGTTGGCTTATGCTCACTCTGGGTGGAAAACCAGTGATGCTGAAAAACATGCTAAACCCACATGTATCAACAAGGATGATACTCAGTGCTATTTCTCCTTTGATAGTGGATGTGAACTTGTTTCAGAATATGTAGATGTACTGAACAAAACTGTGCTAGTTGTTGGTGATTATTAACCTGTTTTCAACACACACAATAAAGAACATGCTTCCCCGCTCCCCCCCCCCCCCCCATTGATGAGACATCAGAGGAGAAGAAGAGCTGGTGGGGAACCGTATCCTTAATTCCTCAGCCATGCAGTCACATTGCTCAGTTACAGAACCTTTTGCTGGGTCTGTAATTGGAGACATATTTTAACTGAATTGAGAGAGTTCAGTAGCAAAAGAAGAAGATTTTTCAATTTGCAATTGCATCATAGCTGTCTTTTTTTTTAATACTGTACCTTAATTTGCTTTGACAGCTTTGATCATCATGAAAACTTCACTTTTTTTTTGTCACTCTTCCCTGCCTCTTTGTTCAGTAGTAGGAATCTAGATGCACTTTGTTGTTTTGAGAGGTTTTTTTAAATTGAAAAACATTTCCATAATTGTTACTTCATCAGATAGTATGTTGAACTGATTAGCCTACTTTCTAGTGTTCTAATTTATCTTCTTAACAGTTTTTGCAGCCACAGATATCTTGTAGTTCTGTAGGTAATACAACAACATGGAGGAAGCATATTTTTCCGGCTGTGTTCAGGGGGACCTATTGTGACTATCACTTTGACTGCGATATTATTGTGGAATTGTCATTTATCATGGAACTAGGTCCTCAAGACATGCAAACTTCTCTAATGGAAAACAGCTACATATCATCCATCCTTAAAAGAAACATTTTTTTTAATCCACTAATGCTGGTCTACTGTAGAAAGCTGCACATAGAAAGACTAACTTTTTAAGTAGGCAACTCTTCAAGAGTAAGATAATTTCCCCCCATCATTTTTTCCTGAAAATAAAGGTAGAACAAAGACAAATTCTGTAGTGCTGATGCCAGAAGCCTTTGTGAACCTTTCTTTTCTCTCTACTGGTTAATGCCAAGCAAATCTGTGATACGTGAATCTAGATTTCACTCAAGGGTGCTGAAATCAGTTGTGCCACCTTGTTCTAAGAGACTGAAATCAGAGTGGTTATTTCTTGGGAAGTGAGAGCACCCCTGCTTATGACAGCTTAAGTCTTAAAGCCTTTGCTTGGTTTTTAGTCCATTCCTTCCCAGGTGAGATTCCCATGTGAACTAAACACGTTCGGTTTTGTTCTGTCAACTTGATTGGCAGCCAGGAGGTTAGTTCTTCAGAACTGGCTGCATAGTGTCTGCCATGGCTCAGACTGGGGGTCTGTGATGCTCTCTGCTTTGAATTTCCCAGCCTGGGAGGAAATCCATGCTTTTCGGATAGTCTGGCTTGATATTACATTCAGCTCTGCAGATTTAGCCCAATACTCTTCACAGACCATGTTTTCTTTCTTTTTGCATTTTGCTTTCTCTCTTTTTTTTTTTTTTTTTACCTGATCACAGACAGAAAAGACTGGATGCAAACATCTATCTGAAAACCCAGTTGTTCTCTGAATAACACCCAAAGCTCTTGGGGTTTTTAGCAGGTGAATGTTTGGATGGGGCATAAACACAAAACTAGCAGCCAACATGTTTATTGCTACTAGTGTGCAAAATTGGTGCTGCAGCTTGCCCTCTCTTACCTATTTAGGCATTGTTTGATGGGTTTGCATATCCAGGGTGGAACTTGCTTTTCAATGCTGCTTTTCAGAAATGCTTGCTTGGCAGCAGCTGAGAGGACAGTTGTGAGTGGCATTGTTGTTCACGATGCATGCCCTGATTCTGAAAATCTCATGTTTTTGTTAAAATCATGCTACCATCAATGTCTATTGGATGGCATGAACAAGCGTTGAAAAAGGGAGGCTACAGAATCAGTAGCTAAGCTGAGTAATCATTAGCTGGGTTGTTAGATATGGAGTCAGCATTCATAGAATGGTTTGGGTTGGAAGGGACCTCAAAGCCCATCTAGTTCCAACCCCCCAGCTGCGGGCAGGGTCACCCTCCACTAGACCACGTTGCCCAAAGCCTCATCCAACCTGGCCTTGAACACTTCCAGGGATGGCACATCCACAGCTTCTCTGGGCAACCTGTGCCAGTGCCTCACCACCCTCACAGTAAAGAATTTCTTTCTAACATCTAATCTAAGATGTAACCATTTTCTGCCTTTTTGGAAAACCTGCTGCATTGGTAGCCTGTACCCTGTGCACTGTCAAAACAGCACTATACAGCTTGTCTGTGTTGTCAACAGTCAGACCTCCTTACAGTCTGTAACTGCCTGAATCATCTGTAACAGTGATGGTGGCAATCCCACCCATTTGTAAGGAATGGAGGGTAGCATCATTCATATGGTAATCTTTGTAGTGCTACTTTTTTTTTTTTTCTAATAAGCAAGTGGATCACAGTCTGTCCATCCTCTCAAAAGACAAGATAAGTTTCCTTACCCAAGTGGGTTTCTGTGTTCTATCTATTTCAAAAGGGTCAAACTTTTGCTAGTGTGGGGTGCAGGACATCCCACCACAGCGTCTGGTGTGTCTTGTGCAGCTGCCAAGCTTTCTGGTTATAGTGAAAATCATATGGGAGTGATTGAGGACATAATAAGTTGGAAAGGGGTGGCCACAGGCGGGGGAGCAGGGACCGATGCGCTTATATGTATAAGACAGTGTTTTGATCTGTTTTTCTGAAGGATTCATGCTGAGTTATTCTCTCGTCTTAACCAGAATGAGAATTAGCTTCACGGCAGATCCACGTGCACAAATGTGCTAATCATTGATTTACCAGCACAAATGTAAAGGCATGCCGTACATTGCTAACTAACAGAATTGGACATCCTTTGCATTTGGAGTAAGGTTTCTGCTTTTCTTGTTTTAAAGGTGTCGCTTTTACTCATGACACTACAAGGTGGTCACGTTTCCACACATCCTCTACTCCTTTAAGCCATTTGTTTAAATAGCCTTGACAATGCACCCCTCCTTTGATTTTTATTTTCTCTTTGTTGTGCTTTAGCAAGTGGAGGGGCTGATTCTTTGCTCAGAAAAGTTATCCTATGGAGGAGCAACATTTAGAGTTAATGGCTGTTATTAGTGATGACAAGGAGGTTTGCAGAATTCATGGCAATTGTGAGACACTGGCTCTTTTAATGGCTCTAAGTCCACTATTACTATCTAGATGGTGGAACTGATTTTAAAATTGAGCTCTGCACACTTGCAAAACCGAGCCTCATTCCTAAGCCTCTCTGAGGACAGATGCTGTATAAATCTCAAGAAACATGTCTGAATCTCATGCCTGATCTCCCTGGCATAGTCTCATCTGAGTGACCTGAATGCCTGCTTAGAGTTTGTCAAAGCTAATGAGTTTCTAGAGAAGCTGAGGGTTGGACCCGCTTCGAAGAGTTGCCCTGCTCAGTAACTCAAATGGGAGCATGAGACTTCAGTGTGAATTTTCATAGATGTTTCTTGTGCTGCTTTTTATGGCTTTGCTGAGGCACCAGTGAATTCAGAATCCTGCTTCACCATCCATCAGTTTAAATCAATCAAAAGGAGAGGAGGAGGAGAAAAAAATCCAACTTCGATGGAAACACACATACTGCAGAAGGCAGTTGTATCACATTTGTATTCTGCTGCATGTTTCTGTCACCCACGCTTGTGAAATACTCAGTGACAACAAAATGAAGTATGTTTAATTTCCACATATATAATAATTTATTGTATTTGCTGAGTAATTACTGGTAGCTCTTCTATAGTAACTTACTTTTCTTACTTATTCCAGCCCTTCTTTCATTTCTTGTGCATGGAGGGGGGTGTTTAATAACACATGAACGGAAAAGAAAGTCACTTTGTATTGGCTATTTGTTTTTAAATTGACTGAGATGTTCAACAAGAAACTTGAAAAATATAATTTCATAAAACACAGCTGGGATTTTTCGAGCATCCCATGAGAACCATTTACGGGAGAAAGGAAGGGCATTGGAAGAATGAAGAATCATTGTAGAAGTGTGCCTTTTCTTCCCTAAAACACCTAAGTCACTCCCCTTTGTGCTCGAAGCTTGCTTGCAATACCAATGAAACACACCCAGTAACCTGTCAGAATAACACAGTTCTGATGGCAACGCTGTCAACAGAGGAGGGAACATACAAGTGTGTGTGGAACAGGAGTGTTTGCACATACTTTGATGTGACTTAGAGATGTATCAGGTAGCTCAAAACCTTTGCTAGGTTGCAGAACCATTGGCTGTAGTCTACCAAGCTGAAAGTGGAACAGATTTTAAAGAACTACACGTGAAAAATTAATTGGCAGTGGGTCATCTTTGCAACTGAGGTAGTCAGGGATTTGAATTGCTGGTAGAGAGGGGAAGAAATATGTGGTGATAGTTGGTGTGTTTCTGCAGAGGAGGATCAGGTCAGTCAGAAGACAACAGTCTCCAGTGTTAGGCTTCTAACACTGCTCTGAGTCAAGGGAATTTCAGGTCTCCTCAGTGCAAGTGTAAGCCACAAACTGATGAAGGTTTCACATCCTTGCATCACTCAGACAAATTAGTCTCGGTTATGTGGAGGATACAGTGAATGTTATTTGGAAAGACATGAGAAGATGTAACACAGTTTGTCAGTCATGAAAGCCATCAGGAGCAAGTAATGTGTTTCAGCAAATAAAATAACAGAAAAATAAAATACCGTTCAAGATACACCCAGCTTCCTGAGGCTTTCATTGAGACCGTACTACTCGCTGGCTGCACGGGGCTGTGTACTCCAAATGCAGACATTAAGCGGTGTCCTAGCCACACGGTTGCAGGCTGGTTTTCTGTGCTGATGAGCATCAGAGGGCAGCCCTTTGCAGCAGCCTGTGGTACTGGGAAAACTAGAGGTGGGTCATGGGTTGTGCACTGCAACCACATTGCTACTGTGAGGCTGCCAAAAGCATGAGAAAAATCAGTGGTACATGATCACTTCAGGCACCGCTACAGCAGTGAATGGAGAGGGCCCATTGTTTATGTGGGGTTGTCACATACAGTACATCTGCTTCTGCTCTCATGCATGCCCTTGCACATGAAGCCAGTGACTCAAGTATCTGAGAAACATCTTGGAAATTTTCAGATATCTTAGGTTAGATAAGGACAGAGGCGACTGAAAGGAAAGAAAATGAGAGGTTTGGTGATACCTAACTCGAGCTTTATACAGAAGCTGTAATGATAATGCAGAGATAGCGTAAGGCCACATTAATCTGCCCTGCCACCTGTCCTAGAGGAGATGTAATTCACATAAGCAAAACAGCACCTGACCCACCCGAGGGCTGTCACTGAGTTCTGCTCATGGAGGAGCTGGACTGTGTATGACTTGCATCAGCTAACAGATTATGCAAGGCAGATGCATAATATAACTAATTCACAGGTGTTCAGCGAGAAAAGCAGTGTCTGTGCCACAAGGAATGATCTTTAAAGAGAAGCTGTTCAAGTACTATATGCCAATCATTCACTTGTGTGATCTGTATGAAAAAGGAGGAGATTTTGACTAGAACTGGCTGGTCTATGACTTTGTTTCTCTTATGCAGGCAGTTTCCATAGCAAAATAAAATTCTGGAACATATAGATTTCTGCCAAAAACTACTCAGTTTTGAAAAGTTTTGGCCCAAAACATTGAGCAGAAATTATGCATACATTTTTTTTGCTGTAGAGCTGTTTTTTGGAGGGTTTGTTTTATGTTTACTTAAAATTGCAAACATAAAATGATCCACCATTTTGAGTTGCATTAGGGTTTGTTTGTTTGTTTGTTTGTTTTTTGTTTGTTTATTTCCAGCTGAGTGTGAGGGTTTATCTGTTGTATTGGGTCTGGCTGAGATGGAGTTAATTCTCCCCATAGCAGCCCTCATGGTGCTGTGCTGTGTATTGGTTTCTGTGTTGTGTTAGTGTCTTGAGTTTGGCAGAAAAGATTCTACTTTTGACTTTGGTTATCTAGAGTAAGAGAAGGGATGTGGAGCTTGAAGTAACAAAAAGAGATTAAGGATCAAGTGAAGGTCCCCTCTGTCTACAAATTCTGTTTGTGTACACATCTGTGTTCATTAATTGGATTCTTATTGAGATTTTCTTGAGTTTGTGGTTCTCTGATAGAAATAAGAGGTAAAGTAGGACAGCAGAGAACCAGGATGGAAATTGTTTTGGGTTCACCAAAGCCATAAGCTGTTTTTCTTGCTTACAAGAAGAAAACACGTCATTTCAGATAGAATTAAATACTTTGTTTGCTTTGTACTATTGTTTTGTCTCTTCATGCTTTGCAGCTTCTTTTTGTAAAAAAACTTCTTTTATTTACCTAGAGTTCAATTTTGAAAATACCTGCTGGAGTTGTTGACCGAAAGCACACCCCCAGACCCCTCCCCAAGAACTGACTGCATTTGTCCCTACAGAAAACAGACCATCAAAGGCAGATTTTCCTGCCTCTCTGGTAACCGATCTTGAAATAAAAGACTGAGATGCACTTTTGTTTTAAACCTCTAGCAATCTTGTTGCCTAAGCATGACATCAGTTCTCATTTCTGATCACCACAAGAGTCATGAATAAGCTATTTGCATGAAGAAACATTAATGGCAGGCTAAACAAAGAGTAACAGAAAGACACCCTGGCTGGAATGGCAAAAAATGAGTAAGTATCATTGACCTTGTGCTCCTGCTGGCTTTGTTCTCTAAATAGGAATATATAGGCCAAGGAAATGGTAAATAAGCTTGCTGACATTTTTTCAATACTGATAGCTCTGCATTTCCTGGCATGATAGTCTGTAGTTTCCAGTACATAATGATCTGCAATTAATCTGCAGTCATTTATCCAATCAAATGCTCATGTCTTTGGAATCAACACCACTAGGTGCTCAAAGGAAAAGCAAAGCTCTTCCGAGATCAACTAATCCATTTTGAGAAGGAGCTCATCCTGTAACATCTTTCAGCCCAGCAGCCTTATAAACATTCTTTCAGTGCTGAAAAAACCATTACTATCAGATAATTGATGTTATTTGAAAATAATATTGATAGTATTAATTACTATTTGACATAAACTGTTTTCTGTCTCAGGTTAGACAAAGTTGACTTAGGGATGGATGTTAGTACCATTCTTGGTGATCTGGAGTTAGGACAAGAGAAGGAATACGTTGTTCCTTCAGCACATGACTTTGAGATTTGTATTTCTCATCCATGTCCAGGATACCGTCAATGCACAGATCATCATTACCCTAACATACTGTTGAACTGGGCTGTGGGAGATACTTGCTTTGAAAATGATTGTGTTGCTCATTGCCACATCCCTGGCAGTAGCTGAAGACGTTAGTCCACAATGTGAGTGTCCTCTTTGGACAGCACTTTCTTTTTGGTCTCTGGCTGATGCAACATTGCAAAGAGAGATTGACAGCCAAAGAGGAGAATATGCTGCTTTCCTCAGGAGAATATGGCAGTGATGATGATGATGATACACACCCAGTGACTGAAGTTTTCCACTGTCGACTTCAGCATTACCAGGAAGGAAATTTCTGACTAAATTTGCAATTTATTTTTTTTTAAGTATTTTAAGAAGTTATTTTTTGATGCTAAAAATAGCTACTTGACTAGTGTTTTAGAACACACTAGATTTTTCCTGCAAGTTTTCATTTGCCTACCAGAACCCACCTTGGCCAACATACAACCCTGTCTTCCTCAGTCATTTCTTCTTGGGAAACTAACATCTTCATAACACTTTCTTAAATTATTAATGTTGCCATGCTTTTATAATGGTAAGGCTTCATTTATCTTAAGAAGAATTCCTCCCCTGGCTTCATTTATACAGTAGAGACAGTTTCTGCTGCTGTCAGAGACTTAATCTGATGGATGTATCTTACAGGCCTTAAAGATGACTTAATCTGGTCCAAAGTTATTCATGGGGTTCTTGGCTGAATAACTCAGTGAAATGGCTTCACAGATCTAAAATACACATACCAGAGAGCAGATGTTTGGTTGCATTACTTCTTTTATGGGGCAGGAAAATATGCTTATAAGTGTGAACAATATGAGTTCTAAAGACAGGAGGACTTCTTAGAAATGGTAATGTTGAAAGAACAGAATGATTTGTTGAGTAGAGGCTACGTTTCATTATTCTTTTGATATGTGTTTGTGTGACTCCTAAATTCCTGCTGAGATCATGCTGATTCCTGATTCCAAGATGTTTGCCCTGGTACAGAGGGCTAGAAAAACACATGCTCAGCTTTATATCCCATTATACAGTTTTCATACTAAATGTTACTATGGAGTGCATGGAGACCACACTTGCTATTTGCAGTGATGTGATGTGGAATGATTTTAAAAAATCTTATTGGAACAATAGAAAGCAATCATTTTAAATGTGCCATTCCTCTTCCTTGTTATTCAAGGTAGGGACAGATAGCCATAGCAAAATACTGAGTATTACTGCTTGTAGAATTTGATTTAGCTCAGTGATCTTCAGCAGCAGCCAGTTGATGATGCAGGTAATTTAAAAAAAAAAAGGAAAAAAAAAGTATTTATTATAAAGCATTCAACAAAGGAAATAGGCAGGAATAAAATCTACGCTGTTTTATGAAGAGAAGTGAATGAGTCAGGCAGTAAATAGTATGTTAATCAGAACAGAGAGAGCACAGTGACCATTTCAAGTAAATCTTACCAAATCACAGGACAGACAAGCACATTTTGAGACTTTTGCATTCTGTGCCTCAGTGAAGAGGTACTGTCAGTACCTAAATAGGTTTTGAACAGCATCAAATGGCTCCATGGGCAGAGAGAAAGAGGGATAATAGGAGGTCAGGATACCCGAGTCCTCCTGGACTTGAGGCCAGTGCATTTTCTTTGTGTGGTGCTTTGTCCCTTGTCATCTCTCCATCCTCTTTTAATAGACAAAGCCATTTTTTTCTCTTTCCATGCCCTTTGCCCTGAAGCCAGATACATGGGGTGTCTATCTCAGGACTCAATCCAGGCATATTCATCTCCTTCATCCTCCTCAACAACTTTTCATGTACCTTAACCTTAAGCTTTTTCTGCTTTGTATGACTGCTTTGGTGTGATTCTGTGAGTTGTGCAACTCTTCTGGGGTTTGTTTACTTCTATGTATCCAGTGGCAAAGCCTTCAACAGCCTGGCTGGCAAGAGTCAGATCCTTTTCAGGTTTGTTCCCAGCTTGGCTTCCTGAGAAGTCTGGTGTTCTCTGACCTTGCTTGGGTGTCCAGCCTTGGCCGTCCTTGATATACTGGTCTTCTCAATCCTTAATTACTTTTGTCTCTTACAGTTTTGATTTCATCTACCTATGATGAAGAGAGAAGGAGGAAACTGAGACTTTCTCAGTAACTGCAATATATCAGGAAAGTAAACTGAGATTACTTGCAAGTATTAGTTAAGCCATTCTTGGTAGTAATTGCAGTTTTGAGTTTGTTTTAAACCTTAACAGCCTCAGTGAGAGACTCAAAGTTTTGGTCAAATTGTCAGTGATTCAAGATTGGTGCTTTTTAAAATTATTTGCTTTTGCGCCTTCAAACAATTCTGGAAGGTTTTGCTGATGAGTTGTGGAGCTCAGGAGGTAATAGAAATATTTCAGTTCAGGTGAGTGACAGATGGGAATTAGAAACTGTTTTTCAGAACTTCTGTCTCCCTCTGCATTAGTGTAGCAGAAGCAGTTCATGCCCTGTTTTATCAGTTTGCTGTAAACAGCAGCTGAACAGTTGAGCAGTGACAGCTTGCAAACAAATGCTGAGGTGCTGGGAGGGTGTAGCTGTTACCGTGAAAGTTGTGCAAAACTTCACGTTTATTGTATCTATGTACAGCGTATCCATGTGTGATGAATATAAGTTACCATAGATATAGCTAGACTTCACTGGGAAGGCAGAAGGCAGGTGATAATGATATAAAGTGGAGGTGGAGAAGGAAGGGAATGACATGGTGCAAATGGTAGTGGTTCTGTGAGCATCAGTTGTTGTTGGCAAGTCTTACGGGAATGGGGCTTGGTCTCTGTTGCCATCCCGTTTTCTTTCTTCCTTCCAGATTGAACAGAAGCTGGGATCCCCCCACTTGATCCTGGGGTCTGTGCTCATGCATATATTACATAGAATGTCCTATCTCTAAACCAGTCCTATACTGCAGAGCTGTTATTTCAGGGTTAAGGCTACGTGGCTTCTTACTTATGAGTCTACAGCACTTTTAGCTCTCCTCTCCTCTGCTTCTGCACTTGGAACATGCACTTGATTTGACCTGTGCAAACAGGCAAGGAGTTTCATTCACTGGTCTTTTAAACAGTGTAATGTATGTCTTGTCTCAAGAACATCCTCTAAAAAGGCATCTAAGCTTTACAAGTATCTTCCAGAGAAGCATATGTTTCTTTCCTCTCTCTTTCTGTCTATGCATGAAGGTACAGTTTGTGGTACTGATCTGTTGACAATAGCCTGGTTTGTTGCAGCCAGTGGGGTTACACTGGTTTCTAGCAGAGGATGGCATATGCCATGTGACAGGTGAAATACAACCCTGTGCAGGTAGCCTAAGTTTTATGTACTACATACACAGCATTGGGTGGATTGAGTGGAGTGAAATTAAGCCAAATGGAAAAGCGATTTGAGTTTTTATCTCATTTCTGGTTTACTCAGGATAAGCAGTGATTAATGCAGGCACTCAAACTCTAATAGTTACTTAAAAATTGTTCATTTTTTAGAAATCTTCATTCTGCTAATGAAGTCTCAACTCCCATCTTGGCCATTGTTACAGCCTTGAAAATGACACAGAAACAAAAAATAAATTGCAAACTGAAATCTATGGGTATCCACATTTCAATATAAATGCCAGGTCTTTTGATGTCAACTCATTCACATTTTGGAATGAGATTTCTCTGTTGCAGTGTTTTTTGTAGAATTTGATAAGTCTTTAATTCTCTTGAACTTTTAATGGCAAAGCTTCTACTGATTCAGTGGGATCAAGGCTTGACCCAGTATTTGCAAGTGCTGTAACCCCCCCAGAACTTAAGTTTTATCTTGCTTTCATAAAAATGGCTAATGCCTAAAATAAATAATTAAATAAATTGACTTTCTCTCCTTGATTTCAAATGTTTTCAAGGAGACAGTTTCACAGTACAGTTCTTGTGTTTGTTTATAAGCACTTAATGCTGCGCATGCTGACATGCTGTGAACACCGATTTATTAACGCATTTCTCTTCCAGCCACATGTGTGTTTGGCTGTTTTAAGTCAGGCCTCAGTATATGCTCAACTTTTTTTTCTGTTACCTCCCACTCTGCTTTGCTAGCCTTGTCTCCCAATCTCACAACCTAACAGAAAGACAGTCAAATCAAATTAGGTTCTCTGACACAAAAAAAGAGCTTGCTCAAATGTACCTTTACATTGAAGAGCTGCTAACACCAAGAGACTTCTTCGAAAAGTTTCACTTCTTGGTGATTTGGCCAGAAAGCAAATGGTGAGGATATAAATTAGCTTGACAGAAATGGCAAGGATGGGTTCTCTGATGCAGTTAGGTATGAGCCTTTACCTGGCTGTCCAGGGACTAGGAAGAAACTGTAGGTAAGTTTATTATCCTGCAGTCTGCTACTGCCCGCTGAGCACCTGGAGGCTGCTGCTGTTCAGGTGGGATACGGAGTGTGATACGTGACTGCTCTGATGCCTTTATACCAGTCCTAATATATGTGGTTGGAAGTGCAGCTTTGCTGCTGCTGAGTGGATACTGATCAGGAGCCCAAGCTACTCACATTTCCAGTAACTACCTGCCTAATCAGCATCATCCTGAAGAGGGTACCTGGGGAGATCAATCATAATATAGTCTTTCTGAGCTTGAAGAAGCCAGGCCCTTGAGATGGGTTGCTACAAGTGGTATCTTTTAGCTAGATGTGGATGTAAAGGGAAAGACTGGCTAAGAGTTAAAATGCTCTAAACAAAAGCAGTGGGCATGTAACTGAGAGAGATTTGGCTGAGGAAAGGTGGTTTTAGTATGCCTTTTGCCTTTCAACAGGCTTCTCTAACCATCAAAGGTTCACATAATACAAAGAAAATTAGGCTAGAATGGAAAAGTACTTAATTAAAATGTTAGTCTCACTTTGTTACCCACTTGTTACTATCGTGGCATAGCTGAGTTTGTTAATGAGATATGCCAATTATAGATGTTTTCCTTCTCAAAACTGTAGGGGAAAAAACATTTTTAAGGTCAATTGCTTTGTCTTTTTATTTTAAAAAGAAGCTATACTCCTTTTTGTAATGGTTTTGAAAAATAGGTTTTGAGGAAAGGACAATTACCATGGTCAAAATGAAAAATGAAAAAAAAAAGCACCAATTTTAGAATTCTTTTAATGCATGTATTTTTAAACCCAATCCATTCAACTAAAATGCAGTTCCCTTCTGTGCATGATGAAAAGGAAGAAATGGTAAGAAATTGAAATTTAGGAAAAAATGAATATTATGTGAAATTTGATCATATGCCAAGCAATTTTCCCTGACAGATTTTCTGTAATGCAAGGGTGTGTTCCTAAGTAGCAGATTTCCTTTTTTATCATAAGGCTGTTACATTAGTGGACATGATTCTCACACTGTTCTTCACATGAACACATGCTTCAAGTAGAAGTATTTACCAGTGGCAGTTAAATTGCTTCTCCTCTCGAAGGCCTGTGATCTTTGGATAAAAGGTGGGAGAATATCTTGATGCTCAATTTTTTTTATCATCTCTGCTGTTCCTTGTGAGGATGCGTTTTCCTTTTTTGTCTGAAAGCCTGCTCCTTGACCTTTCTCCAGCAGCCCCATGAGGGCTGGCTCTGTGAATGTTGTTTGCTGCTGCCAATCAAGATCTACGTTCTCCAAGCACAACTACATGCAAGCCTGGCTGGACACGCAGGGCCATGCTCTGCTGACACTTGCATCTGTGCAATCTATTTGAAGTCTTGTTAAGGAAGAGCAGAACTTAGCCCTCTGCATTCTCTAATGGATTTCACTTGCCTGTGCCATGGGATTCGTTTTGTCTCTGTTACAACCTCACGCTGAACCCTCCTGCTGCTCTTACCTTCTACCCTCTTACTTTAACTCTCTCTGGAAAGGCATCAAAGCTAACCTCTTCTGTCCTTCTGGCTTCACAGTATAAATTTATTTGCATTGTTCTTCTTTTAGAATGATAGCAAAGCTAATGTCTACAACATATCTCTCTCACGCTGTGAAAAAATTCTATTTATTTCACCACAGTCACAGTGGGGTGGTCTGTAGGAGTCAGGCAAAGCAAAGTCTGGGTGTGCTTCACTTCCCTAAACCCAAAAGAGGAAAAGTGACACCAGTGATGTACAGCAATCTCTCTGTGAACAGTAGCAGTGCTTCTTCACCCTTTTCATCAGCCCTAAAAACATTTCACAGGAAATATTCCTGCAGCCAGCCAGAAGCTGAGAGAGGAGATTATTGGTTTTAGAAATGCAGTTTTTCAGAGTTCCACGTTTCTCAGTTAGAGTTTCTATTAACTTCTCTGTGCTTGGGTAAGCTCAGCATACAGCAAAGAGAAGGATTAATATATAAGAGTGGTTTTTACTGTCCTCCACTCCTTCTACTTGATCTTACTGTGCTCTGTTCCTCTGTGACCACTGTCCAGACAAAGCCTCCTGAGAGACAAAGCCTCCTGTTTCACACCAGCTTCCAGCAGCCAGCTCAGGTGGAATTGGCCACTTAGAGTAGTAGCAGAAGGCTCAAAATGAAAGAGTATTCACCCTGCTGCTTGGGTGGTTTTAGTCGCATCCCAGGAGGTACCTCAGGCCTGATTCAGGTACACGTTTGAGGGTTGAAGTTGTGGGGTTGGTTGATGTGCAGACAGCCTGCAGTACCTGCAGCTGATGGTTCTGTGCAAAGCCATGCGGTGCCATACAAAGTCATGCGAGCTTGGGAACACTATAGTTACATTTCCCTGGGCAGACAATAACACTAATGAAAAGCTGATGGTTGAACCCCACCAGTGACCTTTTTTGTGGCACTGCCATTGGGTTGAGCATCCACCGTAGGGTGGTGGTAGGAACCTTCGTCTGGGAGGTGGGAGAGCTGACACTTCACCTGCCTGAAACTGCCTTGAATACAGACCATCTCAAGCAAAGGCAGCATGCAATGTGTGATTTGAGGTGGAAACACAGAGCAGCCATATCTCCAAAACCCTTTCTCAGCTCCCGTTGCAGCTTCAGTGTGCTGTGAGCATACTCCTAGGTCTCTGGCCCTGCTCATCAGGCAGGACAGCTAGTTAGAGGACACTGCTCAAAGCAGCCCCAGCCCTAGAGCTGCTCAATGCATCTGCCCAGGAAATGGAGGTGTTTGTAGGAATGGGAATCCACCAGGCTGCATCATAGCTAAGCACAAGTTTTGAAATGTCAAAGTCAAGAATTAGACCCCAGAGACTTATAGAGAGGACATCCCCAAGAGTGTGGCGAATGCAGGAGCCAGTCATCTGGAGGGGAATTTTGTCACACACTGTATCATGATTTTATCAGTCAGCAATGAGGTACAGCAGCCCTTGAAGGTCATCTGAGTGCCATTTCTGGCCAGCTTTCTTGTTTGACAGTGATGGCACCACTGGATGTTAGAGACCAACATTTGGCTTGCTTACACTTCAGCATACCTTGGACTATATCACAGTCTGGTCCATTATGCTTTCTTAACTCTAAAAGAAATGTTTACTCCTCTTTGGCAAGCTTCATGACTAGAATTGCTTTGCAAGCTAGCAAGTAGAAAAGCAGGTGGTTGCTGCATCCGTGATTAAAACCATTGAAAGGAGATGTAGCTAACTTTGTTCCTTGGCAAGGATTTGAAATTTTTCAGTTAATTGATAAAGGCCCAAATCTCACTCATGAACAAAGCCC
Source organism: Grus americana (assembly GCF_028858705.1). Classification (NCBI taxonomy): domain Eukaryota; kingdom Metazoa; phylum Chordata; class Aves; order Gruiformes; family Gruidae; genus Grus; species Grus americana. The sequence continues at coordinate 77,713,284 of NC_072891.1, forward strand.
TGGCTTCATCGAAGCTCTGCCAGTTTAACCAGTAGAGAGTACAGCCCTGAGGATCCAAGAGCTGTCCCTGGCTGTAACAGGTTTATGAAGAGGAAGAAAGCGAGTATGTAATACTTTGGTGACAGGGTATAAGAGGGTTTGTGAGCCAGGCTTATGGCATAGGGTAAATGACTTGCTATCCACTTTCTCGTCAGTCTCCAAAGAATAACTGCTTGATTTAATCAGTTCTTTAAATATCTTATTTCTTGCATGAGGTTGTTCATTTGGCTAATTACTTTGGAAGTTTCTTTGTTGACTTTTAGCAAGACAGAAATATGCAGCGAGGCACTCACTTCTAAGTATATAGATAATAATAAAATCTTGTATTTGAATGTAACAATCTTTGAGCGTCATTTACAAGTGTGCCTGTCAGAAATTCTGTGTCTTTCTAAAAGCTGCTGCTCCATGTTCAGCCATCTTCTGTAGCACACAGAGTTAAAGGAGTGGTTTAAACTAAGAGTGGTGTTTGTTGCTGGGTGGCATGATTGTAGAGCCAGCTGGCAAGAGGTGAAATAAAATCTTGTGTTTCAATGTGAAATACAAGCATTAACATCAGATGAAGCCTTCTGCTGTATAAGAAGATAAGCTAGGAAAACCAAATGGAGAGGAAAGCAAGGATTTGTTCCAGTCAGATTTAAGGTGATTGAGATTAGACCACTGAGTCACACAGGGCACTGGGTGAGAAGATGCCATCTGGGGTCTAGCATAGGTGAATTCCCATTGGCTTCCAAGCATATGCTCAGGGTCTTGACTGCATGCATTTATCAAAACCAAACATAAAAATACACATAAATGGTAGGGTGCTTTTTTAGCTGCTGTTATTTCCTTCAACTTCTTGGGTTTGTTTTTGGGGTTTTTTTCAGTCTAAAACCTTATTGAAGGACTCCCTAAAACTATATTCTTAGTTGCAAAGAAAATGAGACATGTGAAAAGAAAAGGCTACAAGCTCTGGTGACTTGCATAATATAGAGGTAGCCTAGGCTGTGTTTCCTGTTCCATTTGTGTCCAGATAGACCTGGGACACTGTACAGAGACTAGTTAAGCAGAAAACTGTTCCTTGTAGTGCCCCTCCATTCCCTTGTTCATACTTGGCTTGGTTGAATGGAAAGGAGATCTCAGAGAACAGTAATCTGTATCTGTCTAGGGGAAGGAAGAATAGATATAGTGATCAAAATAATGCCCTACATCTTCAGAAGCACAGTCTCAGCTACAAGTCTGCCTCTGACCTTGCTAAGCTGTGGGTGTCCTAGTCCTTTAATGGCAGTTGAGAGCTATCTTCATAGTTTTTGGCCTCTGAAAAAAGGAGTTGCTACCACTATCTTAGCTTGCAAACAGTCATGAGGACACACGGAAGGGAGAAAGTCTTTATACTCTACAAACAATAAGGAAGATGCAGTTACTGATTTTATCTGGGTAGACTTGTTAGCAGTAAGATTTTGCAGCTTATTGCTGCTAGATTTTGCACTGGGAACTTAGAGTTAGCACAGAGTCCTTTTTTTCTTGGCTGGATTTTCTCTGGCTTTCTGTTTCACATTCTCTAGGGCTTCTGTTATTGAGTAGTATGTTATCTGCAACTATGAGTTAGAGAACTTGCTTAATTTCACTGTCTTAATAGTAACACATGAATCCAATAGCTGTAGCTTTAAAAAGAAGCCAGACTTTTAAGTACTGTAGTGTATGTGAAATTGCAAGGTAGTTGCAACACATTTGGCAGAAGGTGAGCTTAAAAGTATCATCATCAGCTGAGAGTGCTACTGATGGCTGAATGCATAGACTGAAAGCATGTATTGGAAGTTGGATTTTCTCCTGCCTGATCATTTTCTTCTATCCTAGCAAAGAGATAAGCATCCCCCACAGAAGATGTAGATGAAAGCTAACTACTTCTGCTGGCTGATCTGACAACTTTGCTTTTGTTGATGCTACTGCTCTGTCTTACTCTTTGTGGTGGGTTGACCCTGGCTGGAGGCCAGGTGCCCACCAGAGCCGCTCTCTCACTCCCCTCATCCACTAAACAGGGGAGAAAAGGTATAACAAAATGCTTGTAGGTCGAGATAAAGACAGGGAGAGATCACTCACTAATTGTTGTCACGAGCAAAACAGACTGAACTTAGAGAGGGAATTCATCTAATTTATTACTAGGCAAAACAGAGTAGAGGAATGAGAAAATAAAATCAACTCTTAAAACACCTCCCCCCGCCCCTCCCATCTTCCCGGGCTCAACTTCACTCCCGGCTTCAACCTTCCCCCCCTCAGCGGCACAGGGGGACGGGGACTGGGGGTTATGGTCAGTTCATCTCACGGTGTTTCTGCCGCTTCTTCATCCTCAGGGGGAGGACTCCTCTCATCGTTCCCCTGCTCCGGCGTGGGGTCCCTCTCACGGGGTGCAGACCTTCAGGAGCAAACTGCTCCAGTGTGGGGTCCCCCACAGGGTCACAAGTCCTGCCAGCAAACCTGCCCTGGCGTGGGCTCCCCTCTTCACGGGTCCACAGGTCCGGCCAGGAGCTTGCTCCAGCGTGGGCTTCCCACGGGCCACAGCCTCCTTCAGGTGCCTCCACCTGCTCTGGCTTGGGGTCTTCCACAGGCTGCAGGTGGAATCTCTACACCCCCTCATCCTTCCTCCATGGGCTGCAGGGGGACAGCCTGCTTCACCATGGTCTTCACCAGGGGCTGCAGGGGGATCTCTGCTCCGGCACCTGGAGCTCCTCCTCCCCCTCCATCTGCACTGACCTTGGTGCCTGCAGAGTTTCTTACATCTTCTCACTCCTCTCTCCGGCTGCAAAAGCTCTCTCTCTCTAAGTGTTTTTCTTCTTCTTAAATACGTTATCACAGAGGCGCTGATTGGCTTGGCCTTGGCCAGCGGTGGGCCCGTCTTGGAGCTGGCTGGCATTGGCTCTGTCAGACAGAGGGGGAGCTTCTAGCAGCTTCTCACAGAAGCCACCCCTGTAGCCCCCCCCCCACTACCAAAACCTTGCCACACAAACCCAACACACTCTTCCTTCTTGTTCCTCTGCTTCTTGCTTCCAGAAACCACATATGTGAAAAACACTTGCTCTGCTCTTGAAGTGAGAATACTACATGCAAGTTTTTTTAATGAATGCTGATGAGTATTCTAGACTATTCAAAAGTACAAAGTCAGCCTTTCTAATGTAAAAATTATTTTTTGTATAATGGCTTTTTGGAAGATAATATTTTACTTTCTTTAGAAGGCATTCTATTATTTAAAAAGTGTCCATCTGAAAAACAATTTCCATCTAGAGTTGCACTCATTTTCTTGGTGGTCCAGGGTTCTTAGCCAGACTGCATCCATGTAATGCAGTAAGGCATCCAGGATAGGGTACCACACTACCTTGGATTGGCACATATATGTGCTTCTTTATAACATTCTTTCACCTCCAACCATTTCAGTCCAAGGACTTCCCAAGTTGGATGTGATTTCTGTGTACAAAGGAGAAAAGCAAGTATATTTTTAGTAGGCTTTAATTCACTAGGGAGAGAGCCACATGAACAGGGAGAGACAGGGAAATAGCTGAAGCAAATTTATCTTCGAATTGGAGCTGACATCCATGAAAAATGTTTTGTGCTTTTTTTGCCTGGCCAAACTTTGCCTACCATGTCTTCACAGCATTAGTCACAACTAACAAGTTCTGTGGGAAACCTTTTGCTCTATGTTAAGAAATACTAATGAGGATATGGACTTAATGTTTTGTCTCTCTTCTGAGGGTTTGCTTGCTGCAGACAGGGAAGGAAGGCTGTCAACAGAGGGTTTTAACCCTGGAAAGGAAGCAAGCACCTCCTGCTTACAAGATGTTTGTGTTATCTTGCTGTTAAGGAGCCATAAGCGAGAGATCAGTAGCCGCTAACATTTCCAGTGGCAGAAGAGGCAGACAGCTTGTAAATGGCCTGACATGTGAGCAAAGGACCTGTCTCTGCTCTTAACTGGGATCTAGGTTAAGAAGAGCAACCTTGCATGTTTTTGTGTGGTGGCTGCGTGGTGGCACAGCAGGACTAGCAGCAACTGGACATCTTTGGTCTTGTGGCAGAGGGCATGCTGTTTCCCCCATCCTGGGCAGGGAAGGAAGGAGGACAGCACTGCCCACGGAGGCCTTGGAGACCAAAGTGTCCATTATAGAGTTGTGAAGCTGCCTACCTCAGTCACCTCTCCTTAGGTGCAGTGACCCTAAGGTTTTGTGGAGAAGCAAGTTTAATGTGTTTGCATGTAAGGAAGTGGTTTTGTTTTCTGGTGTTTTGTGTGCTTATGCCTGGATCTTGAGTACAATGCAGATCTAACTGCCGTCCTCACCTTGCTTTTCAGATTGCTAAAGGCCAGTCCTTACAATCCACAACCAGGAGTATGTAATCACTTCTGATGTGACCTCTTCATAAACAAATGCCAAATGATTTGAGGCCAGCCTGATTTACAGCCAAAGGCCAAACCCCCAGAATGGAGCACTGGTTATTCTGGTTTTATCTCCAGCCAGCTTCTGGTTTGCGTTTCCAATAGTAACAGGGTAACGAAAAAGTTTTCTTGTCTCTTATTCAAACATCAGTATGTCTGAAAGACATCACATGTGTTTAAAGCCAGGCCTTTTGAATTAAATGATGAGATCTGAAATCTATTTAGAAGCTCTGTTGCAGACTCACAGCCATGTGAGTGTGCAAAAGCCTGCCTGTAGTTGTGGAGGTATTATTTCATCTGAACAGTGGCAAAGAACGCTTTGGGGTATGTGTTGTTACTCACAGCACTGTCACTTGAACATGTGCAGGGAGCTTTGCGCACAAGGTTTTCTGAAGCGCCCAGCCTTGGCCTAATTTTCCTTGCATAGCAACTGATGGTACAATTTGTATGGATGCCAGCAAACGAAGAGTTTAAGCCTCGTGCTGCAGAAAATCCTATATAGAGAAGTATTGTCACAGTAGGGAAGCATTGTCACTGCCACATTAGACTGTCTGATTCTTAACCATTCGTAAGGGAAGGCTGAACCAAGTGCTCAGACATCATAGCAGTAAGTGGAGAGAGAGAGATCTGAAATCCCTGCATGGTAAATGCAATAGCCGGTGCAGTATTGTCAAAAGAAAGATCTCTAAGACAAGGTATTCACTGCCAAGTAAGAGCATAAAATATTGTGGTGTTCGGAGTATGGCATATTGAGATGCTAACGATATATTAAGTTTAACAAACTTAAAATGAACAAACAAAAATGAACACATCCTAGCTTTAAACTTTGCAACAGTGTCACTGGACTTAAATGGGTGCATTAAAACAATGTTTGTTTCTTGAATTATGACCTTTGTAAATGGCAGTACTAGCAAAACCAAGGAGAGTGCTATCACCTTCTGTTAGTTTTAACTGCCTTTCCTTTGAGAGTTAACACTGAGAGACATTTTATTTATATTCATTATCTCTAGCTGTGGCTGAAAATTGGATTTGGTTTGAATGAAGAGTTCTTCAGGTCGACCCAAACACACTAGTTGTTCAGTCTCAGTCTTACTATTGGGATCAGTCCAGGCACTCATGTGCTTGTATTGCAAATCATCTTGCCTTTAATACCGCACGAGAATCTTTTGTGAATACAGCCACAGTGTTAATTCATTTCAAGTGCTTGTTAGGAGGTAAGAACGCAGCCTGTTGCAATATGAATCCTGAATAGGACACCCTGATTCCCTTGAAGTCAATGAATGAGGTCAAAAGCAGAAGTTCCAAGCTCCTCTGCAGTCCTCATTAGGGCAGCACTCGCATCACAAGCCTCCTTGGGTACAGGTCAGGCAGAGCAGCTGCCTCAGAGGCTGCAGCCCTTATTTTGGCCAGTTCTACCTTCTCCTGCAAATCTGCAGCTCCTGTTTACCTGCCTGTGCATGCCAGCATCGTTTATGTCAAATCCAACAGCAGTGCAGTGGAAGGAAATGTCTCTTCTTTAACTACAGAGACATAACTTTGTAGTTGTCTTTTGGTTTTTTTTCTCATGTTGAATATGGCTGAAACTCAACATGTTGTGTCTTCAGCATCGACAGAAAGAAAATTATTGCCCTCTCTGTGCCTTGAAGACATGTCACCTGTTTCTCCTTATTCAAGGGTAGTGCCATTTCTTCCATCTTGCTGAGCTGGAAAAAAGCAAGGAGGTTGTCAGCCTGTCCTATTGGCAGCTTTTGGAAAGATTTCCTGGGACCAGCGGATAGGGAGTGGGAGAAGGGTGACAAGGCTGGGGTGGGCTGCCTGCCTTCCTCTCCCCTGAAGCCTGGCAGGGAGGATGGCCATGAATCAATGCCCTTGAAATCCAAGGCCAGGGAGTGAGTAGGTCAGGAACTGCTGATTCCTCCCTTCCTACTGAGATCTGACCTGAGTGCGAACAGCTGCGTGGTTTAGCTGACAAAAATATGCTAACGCCCGTTGCAAACAAATCTTGCAACAGTCAACTTGATTTTTTTTTCCTTCCCCTCTTTCCCTCAATCACATCCTTTGTAATATCTAAATAATCTGTGTCAGTCTCAGCGCAGTTTCAGTTTCTCTGCTGAAGAGAGATCAATGTCAGTGTGTCTGCTGGGGGATGCCCTGGGCTGGTGATGACCGGCTCCAGCAAGCTCCAGGCCTGGCAGTGGGTCCTTGGAGCCGTCTGGAACCGGCCATGACCAGCACGGCCCCTCAGTCACAGGTGTGGCTGCCAAAACATATGGAAGAAAAGGTGAAAATGCTGAAGGAGCAGAGGAGCAAGGAAAAAAAGAGCGAGGGACAGGATGGGGAAGAGCAAGGTAGGGCAGGCAGTGCCGAGCAGCATCCTGGGGCCGGAGCAGATCTGCCCTGCTGCCTGCGGAGAGCCTGCGCCGGGGCAGTTTTCCTGACAGGTACTGCAGGAGGGAGAGACCAGAGCAGGGGAAAAGTGTGAGGAGGAAGGAGCAGCAGAGAGAAACCACCATGTTCTGACCACCCTGTGCTGCTCTCAGGGGGGGTGTGTGTGGGGGGGAAGGTGTTGGTTTGGTTGCCTTTGTTTCTCACTACCTGAGTCTATTTTATGTGGCAAATCAATCATAGAATCACAGAATGGTTAGGGTTGGAAGGGACCTCAAAGATCATCTGGTTCCACCCCCCCTGCCATGGGCAGGGACACCCTCCACTAGACCAGGTTGCCCGAAGCCCCATCCAACCTGGCCTTTTTTCCCCCCCCCCCCCCCCCCCCGCCCCCAAGTCTGTTTTGCCCACCACAGTAATTGGTAATCAATCTCCTTGTCTTTGCCTCAACCCAAGATGTTTCTTATCCTATTTTCTCCCCTGTCCTGCTGAGGAGGGGAAGGGATTGAGAGGCCCTTGGCCAAGGCTAACTCACCACAATGCTCTGCCAAAGAAGCACCTTTAACTCTCTAAATAAATATGTATATCTTTCATTCTTAGGGGCTCTGTTAGGGTATTATAAAAGTCTGATTTCAAATTTTCCTTAGCAGTAGGAAAAAATAATTTAAGCTAAGCAAAAAACTGCTGAATCATTATGCAAGACCCAGAGGATACAGTTCTCTCGTCAGCTGTGTGAGGAAAGTCAGAGTAGCTGATCTTGGTCATCTGTCCCGGCCTTTGAACCCAAAACTTCTGACCAGTGTCTGCCCTGAAAAACGTACATAAAGGCTGCGCGGGTCTTCAGGTAAAAAAAGGCTTGTTGTTACTGATTTATATGAAACTCTTCCTCAAAAGTGCTTAAGGATTCTGTAAATGCTGGGACTATGGAGGCAAAATATGGTTCCTTTTCCCAAACAGTTCATGGTCACAGGCAGCAGTTCCTGAATTATTCTCGTCATGAGGTGACTCTCAGGAACGGGCTGGCCATGTTGACCAGATGTATCTCCCTCAGTGAAATCTCCTTCAGCACCCTTCTAGTATCTGGGAAATTACCCTTGTGTAGCTGATTCATGGTTTAGGCGTTACTGATTCTTTTTTTCTTGCTTTTTTTTAAAGAAGAGGAACCCTTCTTCTAGGTGTTCTGGTAAGAATCCAACTAACAAGAAAAATACTTTGAAATCAGAAAAGACTTTTAAATACAGATATTGCCTTTTTATAGTGCAGGGTTAGACACAAAGCAAGCAGTGACTTTTTAAAGACATACTTGCTCAAAGCAATTAATTTTTGCCCCCCACCCCAGATCTGCCATTGAGCCCTGGTTAGAGGGCAAGCTCTGTACTCTTATCTGTGCTAGAGAACACCAGACAGACGCTGTAATGACAGCGTTACTGTGCACCCACAGGAGGCCTGTAAATAGATCTTGTTTCAGGCAGTGATGCATGTCTAAATGCAGGCTCTGTGGTCTCTCCCATTTACCCTTTGGCGATATTGCAGTGTGTCCTTTTGCAATGTCAATTGCTGACAGTGTCTCAGAGCTTGCAGGTGGCAGTAGAAGCAGTGTGTAATCCTAGTGAGGGTGCGGGTTTTCTGCCAGGCGCCTGTCTATGTAGTCACCTACGAGCCTGCTGTCATACTCCGTATTGCTAGTATGTAACCCTTTGGAATATGCAGTTTCAGCTTGCACACATTCACACAAATCCGCTAACAGCTTCTATCAAAGTGTACGTTTCCAAAAGGGATAGAAAGTTTCTTGACAGCTGATGGCAATAATATACTATTTCAATCATGGGACTACTAAACATCGTTCGGCAAACCTCCTTTAAACACAATGATAATAGAAACATTTTCACTGTGAGACAAAAAAGAACTGCTGCAAATTGCAGTGATCATGTAAAGGAATAGCAATAGGACATTGCTGTCTTCTTAAGTTGCTAGAAAATAGTAACTTATTCTGGTCTCAATCACAGATCACGTCTCTAATCCCTTTCATCACATTACCCTTGCTGAGCTAAAGATAAAGCAATTACAAATTTCAAAACGGATCCCCTGCTGTCAGAGTGGGGTAATGCCTTCTCAAATCTAAAGTGGAACATGCTTTAAGTGGGTCACTCTTTATCTTCAGACTTTGCTTGCGTTCAAATGTGAAGTTGGGCACCTGTCCCTACCCCTCCATTGTTAAAAGAAAGCTTGACTGCATGTGAAGTTTTGGCATCTGAGAAGGCAAAATCAAAGTGGGATGTCAAAACTTTTTTTTAGTTTTATAGTTATATTTGGAGACCAGCATGTTAAAAGGTCTCTGTGTTCATGTTTCAGTCCTTTGAACAATGCTGTAATGGAGTTCAGAATTTCTATGAAAGAATGCTAAGACCTGGCATGATTGCTGAATGACAACAG